>NC_135632.1:897500-1539375 GCF_053574225.1 Canis aureus | reverse complement strand
AAATTAGAGCAGGGAAGGCACCTGCAGCCATTTAACAAATAGCTTTCATGAAATGAGGAGCCTAAGTTCAAAAACGCTAAATGTTCCTCAAGTGAGTAACAGAGAGGTCTTTTTTTTTTTTTTTTTTTTTTTTTTACTAAAAAAGTATAACAAGAAACCAGAGTCATAATGGACCAGTTTTACTACAACACACGCAAAGCCATGCCTCCCATTCAGAAAGTAATGCCGTCCTTACAGATTCCTCTGCCTCCACCCCGGAGATTCTGTGAGCATATGTTTTAAAAGTTGTGGGGAACTAACTGTACGGTCAGAGCTGCAAACTCAGATGTCACCCGGTGCATTGGGTGCTTGTCCTGTCTCAGAGGGTGAAGGCTTCTTCCTCGGCCCGCGGTCCTGGAGAGAGCTGTTCCTGTTGCCAAACGTTCTCATTTCTAAGAGAAGCCCAAGTTCTCTATTTTTATGTGAAATCTCTTTGAGTTAATATTGGCAACAACTTACAAAAAGTTTACGACTAGAGCCCAAGCAATTATCCTGCTCCGGGCTACGTTTGACTACAGCTCTCCGGTGTTGTACCCTCAAGATAGATCTTAGGGGATGGATAAGGAATTGAAGCTGGTAGATGTACAAGAAGGCAGAGGGGGAGGCCCGGGCTCTATCCCTTAGTGATGACGTGGCCCGGGATTTCTGGGGCCGCCAGTGCTGGTTTCTGGGTTGTCAGAGGGGCATTTTGCCCCAGATCTCAGTTCCCAAGCACCTCTTGTACCCACGGTGAGCCCCAAGGGAGCCAACCCATTTGTGGGACTTTAGATAAGGCCCTGTAGCAACAAGCCAGTGGACAGTCCTCTCAGGCACATGTTGTGTCTTTAGATCCCTTTCAAGGGACCTAAAAGTCACCAGCCCAGAACCTTATATGGTGGTCGTGAGGCACCTTGGAATGAGCAAAAATGGAATTTGTCTGGATGAGTCCCTTCCCCATGTCTGTGGGCCTAGACATGGCACCATTAGCTGCTGGAGTAGAAACGTCACGACGCCTGCCCCACATAGTCGGGCTGTGGCTACTGTTGGCTTGGCAGTGTGTGCACAGGGATCGGACACCCCCGGGGCTCAAGCCTGTACCCTCTTCCTAACTTCAGACACTGAGAGGAAGGGGGATACAGTGTGCTGTGAAGTATTCGACTGGCATAGCGCCCACGAAGAACAGAGTGTGAAATATTTGCTTTAGAAATCCTTTACCTGAAGCTTCGAATTGTGTCTTAATTGGTATCTTCCATTCAACAGACTCTAGTTCACTCTTCTTCTGTGATCTGAGGAAATTGTGAAAGTGTGTTCTTCAAGCAGGTAAGAGGGTCAGGACAGAATTTCCCGTGAATAATACTTTTTAGATGTTTGAGTAGCTTCGATCGTTCTTATAATGACTACAATGGGCCAAGATTGGGTTTTGTTTAAAGTCTTTGGGAAAACACTATGTCACAGCTCCACGTTACCCGGTGAGAGAGGGTTGTAGGGATCTTTACAGAAACCTATTCACACCTGAACTGCCAGCAGTTTTTTGTAGATTGTGTAAAATACCCATAACCACAACAACATCTGTTGGGCCACCCCACCTGCCAGCCGCTGGGCAGCCAGAAAGCTGGGCTGACCTAAATACAGGTATGTTCCTTGAGGCATAATTTCCATCTTGGATTTATTTCTGAGCACAAGAGAATGATGGTAGAGCCACACATCTGAAATATTAGTAAGAGCCCACTAATGACATACTGGGGGGTATTTGCCACCTGTGACTAACGTTTACCCGCCGCGATAGACCGATAGTGATGTGCAGCTCTGCGAGTGTGTGAGCTTTCTCCCTTTATAATTCTTTAAGAGACCACATCAGAATAGTTTGCAAAAGATTAAACCAAAGACATTAATTTTCAAATGGTTTTGTTTCTACAGTAGAAGATTACTGAGCAGCGGAAAATGGAGAGCGGAGTGTGTGTGTGTGTGTGTGTGTGTGTGTGTGTGTGGTGTGTGTGCATATCTCAAGGCTAAATGTGATCTCAAAAGAAAACGTGGCATTTGATGATTAGCTTCAAATGAAATCCTATGGATTTTATAGATAGGATCTGAATTTTTATTCTAATAAAGTTGATAGCACCTCTAAGGTGATTAATGGCTTATTGTTGCATTTTGTACATCAGAGAGTAAATCTAATGAGAAATATAATGAGAAACGTGCTGCAAACGTTTTTTTTTTAAAGTGTTTTTTCTACTTCCTCTACTTTACTCTACTCTTCTTTACTTTAATGTATAAGTTAAAAGAAGTGGCATATTTGGGAATGGCCAAAAAGAAGAGGCTTCAATCTCCAAATTCTAAGAGAAGTTTCCAAGATACACACGAATTGTTTTTCCCACCTCGTTTCATTGATTTTGAACTATGAGTGGGCTTTACCTTTAAGCTTTTTCTTGATCACATTCATTTTCAAAACACATTCTTCAGGATCTAAACATGTAGCACTTTGATAAATAAGATAGACCTCTGTATCTTCTTAGATTTCAAAACAACAATCATGCTCCACACTGTTGAGGATCAGAATTGAAAGAAGCAGTAAACAGTAAGATAGGCTGCTTGTATGATTTTTTTTTCTTAGTATTAGCATGTTAGAAGCTAACCATTACCCAAAAAGCCACTAAATAAGATGTCAAATAAACACATAAGGTTTGCCAAATGCATCACCTTCCCTAAACCAGCAGTTCTTCAAAAGGATAAAATTGTTTCCAGGCCTTTTTCTCAACTTGGGAGAGAGCTGTGAAATAAGCTTGCTTTTTAGGAATTTAATGCCAAATTCTATTCTAACCCTTCAAAGAAACCCTCCCAAGAGTCCTTAATTAAAATTGATTTCACTGTCATCAATGTCCTTCATAGCATTAAGAAATGTATGTATCATATTAAAGAATAGGAAAACAATAGAGAGGATCAGTGAACCAAAAGTTGGTCCTTTGGAAAGATCAACAAAAATGACAAAACTTTAGCTAGATTTACTGAGAAAAAAAAAAAAGATGAAATAACTAAAATTAGAAATGAAAGTAGATTGTTACCATCAACCCTACAGATAATAAAATGAATAAAATGGATTAAAAGAAAATACTATGAACAATTGCAGGCCAACAAATGAGACAGCCTAGATGAGATGGATAAATTCCTACAAATACCCAAAATTGACTCAGGAAAAAAAAATTAAAAACTAATCCTGATTTTTCGGGACGCCTGGATGGCTCAGCAGTTGAGTGTGTGCCTTTGGCTCAGGGCGTGATTCCGGGGTTCTGGGATCGAGTTCCACATTGGGTTCCCTGTGAGGAGCCTGCTTCTCCCTCTGCCTGTGTCTCTTGTCTCTCTCTGTGTGTCTCATAAATAAATAAAACCTTTAAAAAATAATTCTGATTTTTAAAAAATCAGAAAAAATTAAAATCTGAACAGATCTATAGCAAGAGATTAACTCTTGTTACATAATAATCAAACCTCCCAACAAAGAAAAGTCTAGAGCCAAATGGCTTCATTGGTAAATTCTACCAAACATTTAAAGAAGAATTAACCCCAATCCTACTCAAACTCTTCTAAAAAACTGAAGAAGAGGGAAGACTTCTAAATTCATTCCGTGAGACCAGTACACCTTACTCTGAAACCAAGGTCAGATAAATACTCCAGGAGAAAACTACAGGGGAGAACCCTTATGAGTGAAGGTGTGAAATTCACCAACACACCACCAGTAAGCTGAATCCAATAGCACGTTAGAAGGATTATACACCATGACCAAGTGGGATTTATGTCAAGAATGCAAGAGTGGGTCATATAAGAAAATCAATCAGTGTAACACATCACATTAATAGAACGAAACAAAAAGTACATCTTGTCAGTTGACACAGAAAACATGTTTGACAAAATCTGGCCTACTTTCATGATGAAAATACTCAGAAAACTAGGAACTGGAAGAGCTTCCTCAACATGATAAAGGGCATTTATGAAAAACCCACAGCTAACATCAATTCACAGCTGACATTTCACTCAATGGTGAAAGACTATAAGCTTTCTTTCTAAAATGAGGAACAACATAGTGGTACCTGCTTTCACCACAAGTATTTGTAATTGTACTGGAAGCAATCTCTAGCCAGGGAAACAAATGGATAGAAGACGTCCAAATAGGAAAGGAAGAAGTAAAACTATTCACGAGTGACATATTACTATATAGAGATAATCCCAAAGGGTCCAAAATACAAACAAAACAAAAGGTAACAACAACGACAACAAACCATGAGAGCGAGTAAATGAATTCAGCAAAGTTGCAAAGGACAACGTTAATACACAAAAATCGATTGTGTTTCTTATATACTAGCAACATGCTATCCAAAAAGGAAATTAAGAAAAGAATTGCAACTGGGTGTTATTCTGTATGTTAGTAAATTGAACATCAATAAAAAATAAATTAAAAAAAAATATAACAACTGTTAAAAAAAAAAAAAAAGAAAAGAATTGCATTTACAAAGCATCTAAAGATTGAAATAACTAGGAATAAATTTGACCAAGGAGGTGAAAGACCTGTACGCTGAATACTGTGAAACACTGCTGAGAGAATTTAAAGAGGGTCTAAATAAATGGGAAAACAACCATTTTCCTGAACTGGAAGACCTGATATCGTTGAGATGGCGCACTACTCAAAGAAGGCTACGCAGTCACTGAAATCCCTTTTTTGCAGAAGTGGAAAAGATAATCCTCAAGTTCATATGGATTTGCAAGGGCCCAAATAGCCAACACAATATTGAAAATAGGAAAGAACAGAATTAGAGAATTCACACCTCCTAATTTCAAAATTGATAACAAAGTCACAATAGTCAAAACAGTGTGGTACTGGCTGGCTAAGGGTAGACATGTAGACTAATGGAATAGAATTGAAAAACCATCAGTAAACCCATACGTTTATGGGTAATTGACTTTTGACAAGAGTCGCCAAGTTCGTTTAACAGAGAAAGTGTAGCCTTTACAACCAATGGCTCTGGGACAACTGGATATCTACATGCAAAAGGTGAAGTTGGACCCTGACCTCACTCATATACAAAAGTTAACTCAAAATGGATCAATAAGACTGAAAACTGTCAAACTCTTGGAAGACGGCATAAAGTTAAATCTTTATAATCTTGGATTCGGCAATGACTTTGTAGAAATGACACCAACAACATGAGCAACAGAACCAAAATTAGATGAATTGGATTTCATCGACATTAAAAACCTTTGTGCATCAAAGGATCTTGTAAAATCGTAGAAAGATAACTCACAGAATGGGAGAAAGTCTAGTATTACTAGACCCTACCCAGTAAGGGTCTAGTATCCAGATGATATTAAGAATCCTTTCAATTCAATAACAAAAAGACAATCCAATTAAAAATGGGCAAAGGACTTGAATACGCATTTCCCCAAAGCAGGTATAGATATGAAAACAAGCAGATGAAAAGACACTTGACACAATTAGTCATTAGAGGACTGCAGATAAAACCCAGGAGATACCATTTCACGCCTACTAGGATGGCTATAATTTAAAAAAAAAAAAAAAAAAAAGGAAAATAAGTGTTAGAGGGGATATGGAAAAACTGCAACCCTCGCGCATGGATGGGTGGCAATGTAAAATGATCCAAGTTGCTTTGGAAAACAGCTTGTCATTTCCTCAAAAAGATAAACATGGAATTACCACATAATGCGGAAATTCCACTTCCAAGTATAAAGCCTGAATAACTGAAAACATGTGTTTGCACACAGACACATGCAAGTTCATAGTAGCACTGTTCACAATAGCCCAAAGGTGGAAACCACCAAAATGTCCATCAATAGATGAACGGATAAACAAACAGTGGTGTACACCTACCAGGGAGTATTAATTGGCTATAAAAAGGAATGAACCATGTGTGATACATAGTATGATACGCTACAGCACGGATGAATCGTGAGAACATATGCTAAGGGAAAGAAGCCAAATACAAAAGATCACCTATTGTATGATTTCATTGATATGAAATACCCAGAATAGGTAAATCCCCAAACACAGAAAGCAGACTGGTGGTTGTCAGTGGCCAGGATGAGGGAGCAATGGAGAGTATTTAATGGGCATGAGGATTTTTTCTGGGGTGATGAACATGTTTTGGAACTAGACAGAGGTGGTGGTTGCCTAACATTGTGAATGTGCTGGAAGCCATTGGGTTTTACATTTTAAGATGGTTCATATATGACATAAAGCATATGGCGGCGGGGTGGGGGGGGGATGGATGAACCAGGTGATGAGGATTAAGAGGAGTACGCTTGCCACGATGAGCACTGCGTAGTTTAGAGAATTGTTGAATCACTATATTGTGCACATGAAACTAATAGAACATTGTATGTTAACTACACTGCGATTAAAATCGAAAAGCTTAATAAAAAATATATGGTAAAAAAGGTATTTTAAAAGGCAAAAATAAAATAGTTAATAGAAAACTAATTATGTGAATTTTACCTCAATCAAAAAAAAAAAAAAAGAACTTTCCTTGAGGTATAATATCCATGCAATAAAATGCACTCAATTTAAGTGGATCCGTCCACGACGGCCTACATAGCACAGCCCTTTTGCTGGTGTTTCAGTAATTCATTCTTTTTAAATCCTGAGTAGATTTCATTGTGCAACTAAGCCACAGATTTTTATCCAGTCATCCGTTGATAGACATTTGGGTTGTTTCCAGATTTTGGAAATTATGAATAAAAGCTCCTATAGACTTTTTTGTACAGCTCTTGGTGTGATCATGTTTTTATTACTTTTGGGTAAATACCTACCAATGGCATTGCCAGGTCATGAAGGAAATGTGTATTTAATTTTATTTAAAAAAAAAAAAAAAGCCAAACCTCTTCTCGAGTGCTCGAAATACGTCACGCGGTCATCCGCCAGGTATAAGGATGAGTTATCACTCCACACCCTCCCTGAACCGTGGTGTGGTCGATCTTTTCGATCTGAGATACCCTCTGAGGCAAGTCCCCCCTGCTTCCAAGGCGGGACCTTCTGGGATCTCCACTGAATAATTAATAATTATTTGGAGAAGCCCTGCCGAGGCCGGACTCAAATGTCTTCCAGCCCTTTTAGGAGTTTTGCTTGCCCCGGCAGCTTTGCCTGGCCTCCCAGAGCCTTGCCCTGCTTTGGGTTCATAATCCGCCAGAGGCTGGAGGCCACCCATGTGCAGACTCCTGGAGCCCCTCTCTACCTCTCCCCGCCCTGGAGCTCCAAACCACAGCACTGCTCCGCACCCCCATATGTTTTATTTGTGTCTCTCTAAGAGGCTTGACCATTGCCTGTCCTTCGTTTAATTTAATTGCTAATTCAGTTTACGCCTACAGCTTATAGCCATAAGCACTCACTGCCCCCGCGGAAGCCTAGATAATATTTCTGCGGTCACGCTCACCTTGCTGAGGGTGCGTGGAGGCAGCTCCTGTGGCACCTTTCCTAGGGAGCGCGTGGTCCTGCGCACCCCCCTCCCGTCTCACTGCACGGGCCGGAGCAATGCAGGGGCTCACACCAGGCCGGGCCCTCCCGTGGCATTCCGGCCCGGCCGCAAGGTCCATGGACGCGAGGCCTCATTCCGAAATTAAAGTTGCATCTTCTTAGAGGACAGAACCATCGGTCATCCACCCTTTAACGATGGGATGTCAAGGGCACGTGCTTGCCGCCAGCATCTCGTCAGCACAGAGTAGGAAGGGTTGTGGGAATGTGATATCGTTGATTTGGCATCTCCTGTAGGAATGTGTGTTCAACTCCTGGGACTACTGGAGCACATTTATAGGACTGGTGTCCGTTGTCTGTTTTCTGTCTGCTACTCGACCCTGAGTTAAGAATCTTGGCTTTCGAGTTCACGGGTTAATACTCTTGTCCATGACATTCGCACATATTTTTAAAAAGTCAAATGTTCTTATTCAAACTAATCCTATTGGGCTTGCTGTTGGACAACTGTTCCATAGGGTATATTTTGAATGTACTAGAGAAACCTTATTCTGAAGCATTCTGAAATAGGAGAGCAAGGTCGTCGATGTGTTGCACTGACTGCCTTTTTCTTGAGTCAGATGTACAGACCTGTTATATTTAGAAAAAAAAAAGAAAAAGACAACAAAGCATTTGTACTTTATCTCTTCACTACTGTAGGTCGAGTTCCTTTTGAATGTGTTCCTTGATGAGAGCAAAACTTAAAGCATCCTTGGTCAGATATTGCATTATGCTCTTCTCTTGCAGTGGACAAGGGACTACTTTTCAAAAAGGGTCTGAGGGGGATCCCTGGGTGGCGCAGCGGTTTGGCGCCTGCCTTTGGCCCAGGGCACGATCCTGGAGACCCGGGATCGAATCCCACGTTGGGCTCCCGGTGCATGGAGCCTGCTTCTCCCTCTGCCTGTGTCTCTGCCTCTCTCTCTCTCTCTCTCTCTCTCTCTCTCTGTGACTATCATAAATAAATAAAAATTTAAAAAAACATTAAAAAAAATAAAGAGGGTCTGAGGAGGATAGCTCAGCAGAGCAAAGTTGTCAGTCTTATTCATAATTAGAAGTCAGGTACCAACCACGTGTACCATAAATAATCCCTAATAAGGGAGAACTGCTTCCAGGGAAGCTGTAAAATGTTACACATGCCTAGATAAGTCATCTGTTTATAAAATATTCTCAAAAAGCACAGAATACAGTCAGTCCTCAGATGCACTGGAAATCTGAAACAGAAGGAAGTGCATTTTGAAAATCATGCACCGGCACTCCGTGGAGGCGTCAGTGAGCATCGAGGGTTATGGTCTCAGATCCGTGTGCTAGGAATGCTCACTCTTAGGTCACTAGTGTCTAATTTTTTAAAATATTTTATTTATTTATTGAGAGACACTCAACCGCTGAACCACCCAGAGGCCCTAGGTCATTAGTTTCCATCTTACTGGAAGATTTTCTGGGAGCCAAGAGCCTTAGGGTGATGCCACTGGTTTGTGATCGTCAGCATTTGACCTCGTTTTATAGACACAGCAACTGAGGTTCTGAGAAGTTAAATAACTGGTTTTCCGGGGATCCCTGGGTGGCTCAGCGGTTTGACACCTGCCTTCAGCCCAGGGCATGATCCTGGGGTACCAGGATCGAGTCCCAAGTCGGGCTCCCTGCAGGGAGCCTGCTCCTCCCTCTGCCTGTGTCTCTGCCTCTCTTTCTCTCTCTCTGACTCTCATGAATAAATAAATAAAATCTTAAAAAATAAATAAATAAATAAATAAATAAATAAATAAATAAATAAATAAATACTGGTTTCCCACAGGTAACAAGTCATGGCTCCAGGTCTTTTGGTTCCCAGAGCCCAAGCTTTTTATTTTATTTTATTTTATTTTATTTTATTTTATTTTATTTATTTTATTTTATTTTATTTTATTTTATTTCATTTCATTTCATTTCATTTCATTTCATTTCATTTTATTTTATTTTATCTTATTTTTTTACCATCTACACAAGAGTTAAGTAGATCTTCACATTCATTTCTCTACTTATACTAGGGCACACGGGCAATTTGATTACCAGTGATTTCCTTTTGTAAAAAAAAAAAAGG
Source organism: Canis aureus (assembly GCF_053574225.1). Lineage (NCBI taxonomy): Eukaryota > Metazoa > Chordata > Mammalia > Carnivora > Canidae > Canis > Canis aureus. Next base: position 1,529,779 of record NC_135632.1, on the reverse strand, counting down.
TGCTGGTTTAGCATCTAACCACTGATAGAAGTTTTGAACCTGTGCTCTCTTACATTCCAGTGACGTGTCTAGTCTAATTACCTGACTTCATACATTCCCCCAGTAGGAGGCCAAGAAGGCCCAACATGCGCTTAAGACATGCATGTATGTGACTTTCCATATAAATGGTGGAAGAAAAGCGGAGAGAGACGCAGATGAATTGTTTAGGGCTGCCACTGGGTTTCTTTCAGATCTTAAACGTGTTTGCTCCTTGCCGTAAAGAAAGACAAGCTAGAGAACAGTCCAGGAGCCTTGACCAGGAGCCAGTGACATGTTTCATTGCTTTGTATTATCAGTTTTGTCTGTAACTGGTACAAAGTTGGCTCCTTAGGTTTTGTCGACTGGGTGTTTGTCGGTTGTCACTTTGCAGCCACCCCTGCAAGGCCTGCAGGTGGAAATGTGGACGCAGCACTTTCTCCGGGCTTTCTGATGGGCCGGACAGGTGGGGACCTGACAAATTCCACGGGCCGCTGCCTGACACATGCCTGCTCAGATAAGCCTTTCTCAGGGTTTACCTTCAAGGAGTGAAGGCTCTGTGTTACACGTACACGGGGGACTTCACGCGCAGGGTTGCCAGATTTAGCAAATAAAAATGCAGGACACCCAGCTAAATGTTGTTTTCAAATAAACAAACGATTAAATTTTTAGTACGAACATGCTTAAATATTGCATGAAAACCCTGTGTTTTATCTGGCAACTCTCTTAATGTTGCGACTTGTGTAGACTAGAAGAGAGGCCAGTCTGTTTTCAGATTTTTTTTTTTAAATCTACATCCAGTTTTAATTTCTTGTTTTCATCCGGTTTTAATATTTTCTTGCCTCAAGGTAGCTGAATATGATATGTTGCCATTGGGGGATATCTTATTCTTTTCTATACTAAGGTTGAAGAATGATCCACAGATGCTGACAGAGAGTCCACAATGAGAGTAATCATTAAAAACAGAGTCAGTGGCCACAGGCAAACATCTCTGAAACTGTTTTCAAATGCAAAAAAAAAAAAAAAAAAAAAAAAGTGGAAGGTTTGTAAGCTTTAAAATATCGTGTTAATGGAAAACTAAAAATAAAAATAAATAAATAAATAAAAATAAAATATCGTGTTAATGTATTTTAAACATATACATGACTTTGTCATCTCCGTACGCCACATTGTAACGTGGGATCGTGGTGGCTTTGGATTGTCGTGCTCGTGGATGTCCGTCCTTATTTCCCACTCCAGGTTTTTACATAATTATGGATATAAGCACGCTCTCATGAGTCATATACCACAAGTTAAAGAACCAGAAGAAAAATGTGAGGTTGGTAATCATCTATTCTAATAGAATTCTATTTGTCACGGACATTTCCTCATTTAGAAACCAATAGAACATGTTAGCATTGCTCTCTGTGGGACGAGGCACGCTTTGATAAGACGTAACGTTTCTCTTACCGATCCCAATGAGTCCTTTGAGAATTTCTGGATGTGGCACATTCAGATTCCACAGTATGGCTTTCTGTTTCAACTGGCCCATGGGGTTGGAAAGTGAACAGAAATGATAAATCATAAAATTTCGGTCCCTCGTTTAGGGGGATCGGCCAGGAAAGTCAAAGACTCCTAGAGATTTCTGTAGGTGATAAGCAGCACCACTTTTCCTCTCCTGGCTGCTCTATGAATAGCACCTGCTCCCCAAAATCATGACCGCGAATAGTCCCCACGCGGACTCTGCGTGGGGCCGGGTGCGGCGCGTGGGCCCTCTCGCCGCCCCGCGGGGTGGGCCCCCCTAGCTCCCGACGCTGGGGCACCTGTTGGCTGAACCGCAGTACGGCTCTGTGCTCTTGCTCTGACTGCTGTTTCCTTAAACGCTGCTCAAGCCCTATGCGTCTTCGTGTTTCCTTAGAACCAGCCCCAAAAAAGAAATCTGGTTTTCACTCTGTGTCGGTGCAAGTGGCCCCCACCTCTCTGCTGAGCACTGACGGGACACATTTCCTCCTGCCCCCTGATGGCTGTAACTCTGCTGAAGGTGAGGAGGGCCATGCAAACCTCCACCATCAGCTCCAAGTCCCACGGGGTAGGGAAGGAGGAATGGGGGGGACACCTCCCAGGGATGTCCCTTTATATATATATATTTTTTTTTTTTTTCATTTCTCCATGAGAGACATAGAATGAGAGAGAGGCAGAGACCCAGGCAGAGGGAGAAGCAGGCTCCATGCAGGGACCCGATGCGGGACTTGATCCCAGGACCCCGGGGTCACACCCTGGGCCGAAGGCAGACGCTCAACCGCTGAGCCCCCCAGGCGCCCCCAGAATGTCCCTTTGATACGTGTTCTTGCCTCTCACATATTCCTCGTAGCAACCTCAGTTTGGCAGATGATAAAACCCAGGCGCCAGTGACCTGGACCAGGGTCCTTAGGTTCCTGCAGGACCGTAGGTGTGTCAGGAGTTTATGTGACCGAGGCGGAGTTTGCGTGGTGTCACCGCCACAAGCGGTTCCGTCTAGAACGAATCCCGAGCTCCTGCGGCCAAGCCGCCGAGACCGTAGGACGCCAGCTCTCCTCAATTCGCTCCCTCGGCCCTAAAACGAGCGCTCATTTGATTCACGAGGCTTCCTGGCAGGTTTGCTGGGCTGCGGGGTCTCGCGTGGGCAGAGGAGGCCGCGCCCGGCTCCACGTTAGACCGAAGGCCCGTGCGGGGTTCGAGGGAAAACCAAGTGTCCCGAAGGGATGTGCACTCGGTGGGGTCCGAGCCCGGGCCATCAGGGGATAAGGCGCATGCCCCCCGACACAAAATGCTTTTGAAGGTAAGTTTTTTTCTTAAAGGTGGGGGTCTGGGGGCATGGGGGCATGGGGGCATGGGGACGTGGGGCATAGGGGGTGTGGAGAGCATGGGGGGCACAGGGGTCTGGGGGTAAGGAGGGGCACAGGGGGCATGGGGCCCATGGGGGGATGGGAGCACAGGGGCATGGGGGTCATTGGGGGACATGAGGGGACATGGAGGATGGAGGCACGGAAGGCATGGGGCCACAGGGTGCACTGGGTGCCCGGGGGGCCATGGGGGTGCCCAGGGGCATGGAGGCACAGGGGGACGGGGGTATGGGGGGCACAGGTGCATGGGTGCCTGGGGGGGCCTGGGGGCCAGGGGGCCGGGGGCCTGGGGGGCATAGGGGGACAGGGGAGCAGGGGGCACAGGGGCACAGGGAGACGGGGCCACAGGGGGTAAGGGGAGCAGGGGGACACGGAGGGTCACGGGGGTTCACGGGAGGCCCGGGGGCTGGTCCAGCACCAGCCACTGCATCACCGAGCCCGGGAGCCTGGGGAGAGGAGTCCTCACCGGAGAGCCGTGGGGCCCCGTGCGGGGCCGCCTGGGTGGCCGTCGCATCCGGGCCGAGTCCTTCCCTGGCGTTAGGTGTGTCCCGTGGCAGAGACTGCGCCAGGCTCCCGGACCTGGAGACGAGAGGCTGCTCCGGGGGGCTGTGACAAGGGTGAACACAGTCTTTGTTCACTTTTTGAAATGTGTCCGGGAAGCTGCAAGCGCCTGGGATTTCATGGGGGGGGGGGGGTTAGTACCCACGACCTCAGGGCCTAGGCAGCTCCGCACCCGGAGACCCCCCAGCGCCTCTCCCCGCGGGGGACAGAGCCCGGGGGCGCCACCCGGCCCGCAGCGAGGGGACCTTCCCGCCGCTACTGCTGCCCCCGCCGCCCCTTCCACAGGCCGGCGGGTCCCTGGCACCGGGCAGGGCTCCACGGAGCAGAAGGGGACACTCAAATGAACCCGGTAAATGGAAGGTATTTAGAAAACGGTGCTTTTTAAAGACTCTTGTATTTATTTGAGGCTGAGTGTGTGCACACACGAGCTGGGGGGGAGAGGCAGGGGAGGAGGGAGAGAGAGAATCCTAGACCCCGCCCCCAGGATGGAGCCCAACAGGGAGCTCACCCCCAGGACCCTGAGGTCATGGCCTGAGCCGAAATCAAGTCAGGTGCTGCACCCCCTGAGCCACCCAGGTGCCCCTAGGAAATGATTTTTATATTGCCATTATTCAAAACCACTTAGCACAGCGGACAGTGTAGACGCATGACTTTGCTGATTAGGATGCTGCCCATTCCAGAAGGAAATGATTATGGGGGCGCCTGGGGGCCCAGCGGTGGAGCATCACCTCGGGCCCAGGCCGTGACCCCGGGGTCCCGGGATCGAGTTCCGCATCAGGTCCCCGCAGGGAGCCTGCTCCTCCTTCTGCCTGCGTCCCGGCCTCTCTCTCGCTCTCTCTCTGTGTCTCTTGGGAATAAATAAATAAAATTCACAAAGAAATGCTTACTCTTCATGAGTCTCCAAATTACTCCTATCCCAGTTCGTTAAACTCCCTTCAGTTCAGGCAGCAGAATCAGATGGGCCAGAATTTTTGCTGGGCTCGCATATTAGCATCGATCTAACGAAGTCACCAAGTCACCACACGTTGTGCGACGCATCCGCCGTGGACACTGTGGTTGTTCCAACTTGTGAGAAAGTCACTGTTTCCTGGCACTTGGCCGCGGACTTACTTCACTGTGGCAACCCAGAGACGACCCGACTCGGAGCCGTGTCCTCTACGTACCCGGTGTCTCCGCCGTCCGGGAGTTCCGCGAATTTCCACGTTATTGCATTCTGTCCTCCGTCGGGGCCTGGACATCCAGACCTTCAGCTGAATCTCTAAATGGTTAATGGGAGTAGAATCATATTTTTCTCTAATTAATGCCTCTGAATGCCCAGGGTCCAAATATGCTTACATATTTTTCAATGATTTGATATGAAGTATTACAGAAAGGTAAAATTTCAAAATATAGAGAGGTGTTTATATAAACAGGAATATGTACCCAGAGGAATAAATAAACCAATAATCAGCAACAGAAGAGCTCGCTGCAGACCCTAATAACAGAGAAGCTTCATGGAAACAGTGTTTGCTTCGGGGAAAAATGGTCGTGGTTCCTCCTTCAGAATTAGAACCGTGGAATAATGAGCAGATGATGACCGGTGCTCTGTCACTTGTCCATAAAAGCGAATCTGATGAGTTAATAGTTAATGGTATGTAGAAGTTTCGTAATAATTGGCTAATGAGTTAAATGAGGATTAACGATAGCGTTAAGCCTCCCTATGTCCTTTGAAGGTAGGGGACAGGTATGAGGGCACTCTGTGATCTCCAGATCTCAGCTTACGAAAATTTATTAATACCTTTATACTAAATAATAATAATAATAATAACTTTATAGTCAAATTGCAATATATTATTATATCCTCTCACGCATGGGTACCTGGAGTTGTAAAAATCAAAGGGGTATTCGTTGTCGATCGTCTGGCGCCACTTGTCGTTTGGAATTGCAAAGTGAGGCAACCAAGGCTTTTGTTCTGGATCCTCCCACAGAATATCAAATAATAAGCAAATAAGTTTATTATTTTTATTTGGAGCCGCACCAATTTTTCGGTTCCTAAGACCAATGGGTTACCTGTTTCAGGATGCTAGGCCTGGATTTTACTTTTATTTCTTAGACTCAGCCATGAAGGAAAATCAGAGTAGCCTCCTGCACGTCAGCAGATCTTTATGATCTTTAGTACTTTATGACAGATCAGTAACAAAATGTTGTTTTGGGGAAGCAGAAACATGGGAGCCTCGTTTAAAATTGCTGGCTTGGAGGCAGAGAGCCCAGGACCACGCGGGGAGTGAATGGCGGGCTTGGGAGCGCCGAGCCCCTGGGTCCTGGGGGTTCCTGGGTCCTGCGGTGTCCTGGGTCATCCTGGGGGATCCTGGGTCCTGTGGGGTCCTGGGTCATGGGGTGTCCTGGGGTGTCCTGGGTCCTGGGGGTTCCTGGGTCCTGTGGGGTCCTGTGGGGTCCTGGGGGGCCCTGGGTCCTGGGGCAGGAGGGCAGCCCTAGAACCCGCCCAGAGGCATTCTGCTGTCACACCCCTTTCCTCGCCCTCCTGGCGTGGGGGGGACAGCAAGGGCCCGGGCCTCTGTGAGGCTGTAGCGGGGACCTGGTGGGGCGGTGGCCCGTGTACCTCAGTTTCCTCCATTCTGGGTGAGTGGCGTGGATTTACGGTCCCTTGAATGAACCTAAAATACCGTTTCTGTTTTGAGCTGCTCACGTGAGTGCTCAGATCTCCTGCTCTCCCTGCTGGAATGCCTGGGAGGGTGCTGTCCTCCAAACGACCTTTCCCCAAATCCAATCCCCAGCCCAAGAGCTGTAACCTAAAACCCCCAATCATGGCCTTAAAGAAGTTCCCCAGAGAGAATCAGGCCACACCCCTCTCATCTCTAAACATATGGGCCTCCTGCCCGCATCCAGACAGCGCAGTGTCCTTGGCCTCCAGCCTCCCGGATTCCGGGGTGCCTGGGTAAGCAGCAATCTCTCAGTTCCAACCTGATGGGAGCCTGAACTCAATCTCACCTGAAATTGGTTTTCAAATCCAGATGCAATTAGAAACAGATGTTTCCAAACAGACTGAAAAAGGTTGTGGGGGGAAAATCAGGTTCACTGCCTTTAGGATCGGTTGAATTTCTCAGGTCTTTGTAATCAATAGGAAGGGAGGAGAAATAAGAGCTGTTGTCAGAGTTTGCCTCCCTCCCCGCTCCCTTCCTCCCTTTCTCATTTTCTTCACTCCCTCCCATCCCCCCCTTCCTCCCCCTTTTCCTACCCACTTCCTCCCTCCCTTCCTCCTTCCTTTCCTCCCTCCCTTCCTTCTTCCCTCCCCCCACTTCCTCCCTCCCTCCCTTCTTTCCTCTCTTCCTCCCTCCCCCTTCCTTCTTTTCTTCGCCCCCTCCCTCCCTTGCTTCCTTCCCCCTCCCTTCCTCCTTTCCTCCCTCCCTTCCTACCTCCTTCTTCCCTTCCTCCCTCCCTCCCCTGCTTCCTCCCTCCCTTCTTTCCTCCCTTCCTCCCTCCTTCATTCTTCCCCCTCCCTTCCTCATTTTCTCCCCCTCCCTTCCACCCCCCTTCCTACCCCCTTCCTCCCTCCCTTCCTCCTTCCTTTCCTCCCTTCCTCCCTCCCTTCCTTCTTCCTTTCCTCCTCCCCTTCCCTTCCTCCCTTTCTCCCCACCCCTTCCTCCCTTTCTCACTTCCTCCCCCCTCCCTTCCTCCCTCCCTTCCTTCTTCCCTCCCCCCACTTCCTCCCTCCCTCCCTTCTTTCCTCTCTTCCTCCCTCCCCCTTCCTTCTTTTCTTCACCCCTCCCTCCCTTGCTTCCTTCCTCCCTCCCTTCCCCCCTCCCTTCCTCCCTTCCTCCCTCCCTTCCTCCCTCCCCCCTCCCTCCCTTGCTTCCTTCCCCCCTCCCTTCCTCCTTTCCTCCCTCCCTTCCTACCTCCTTCTTCCCTTCCCCCTCCCTCCCCTGCTTCCTCCCTCCCTTCTTTCCTCCCTTCCTCCCTCCTTCATTCTTCCCCCTCCCTTCCTCATTTTCTCCCCCCTCCCTTCCACCCCCCTTCCTACCCCCTTCCTCCCTCCCTTCCTTTTTCCTTTCCTCCTCCCCTTCCCTTCCTCCCTTTCTCCCCACCCCTCCCTTCCTCCCTCCCTTCCTCCCCCTCCCTCCCTCCTTCCTTTCCTCCCTTCCTCCCTCCCTTCCTCCCTTCCTCACTTCCTCCCCCCTCCTTCCCTTCCTCTCTCCCTTCCTTCTTTCTTCCCCCCACTTCCTCCTTCCCTCCCTCCCTCCCACACTGAACCCTCCAAGTGCTCAGACCCAGTGCCTTTCGCCTTTCGAGTAGCCCTGTTACGATGTGCCCGGCTGGACTTTCCTGCCTGACCCCCTTCCTAATCTAGTCTAGCTAAAGACAATTTTGCATCTTATGTGAGGCACTTAACAATTCTTATTGCTGAGGGATGAATTTCTACGTACAGAGGAAGGGACACATAAAAAATAAATTGTTATCCCAAAGTAGGAGAATATTAAAGATTCCTGCCCAGAAAGTTTCATTTAACACATGCTATAAAACTCCCTCTAAAGCTGGCCTAATGGCAATCCAGGACACATTAGTGGGTTTGGGAAGGTCCCTCCCCCCCCCATTGAATCAAAACCCCATTAAAGTCTGCATGCTGGGAAAGAGAGGAGAAAGCTCACTTGTGGACAAATAGTACCCATGAACTTTAATGCATTAAAATGGATTCATAAGTTCTTCTAAGATGAAAACCATGTGTCCAATTATTGTGAGATTCACCACCCCTTACAAGTTCGGAACAGACCATCCTCCTGTCCCGCTTCTAAAATGAGTACGTCTATTTTCAGAATAATTTTCAGCGTTCGGTCTGGTCCACCATTTGATTTTTAATCTCCTCTTTTATCCCTGGAATCTCGCATTCCTGGTGCACTTCATCTCTTTTGTGTGGAATAATATCCTTCAGAAATCTTTGATGCATTGGTGAATTAAAAGGAAAAAAATGAAATGTAAGTGCTTGCTCTATTTGTCATTTTTAATACGTTTTGAGCCTCTTGATTTATGATTAAGCATTTCTTAGGAGAGGAGAATGTTTAAGGTGGTATTTTGAGCTCCATTTAAGGCAATTTAGTTGTCATCAGGCCTCCTCACCCCATAACCTTCGAAAGACCTTGCTTCATAAATTGGACCCAAACAATTGGCTTGTGTTTCGAGTAGACAAAGCCTTATGGAAATGATACTTGCTAAGTGTTTTTATTGGACATCTGGGTAAGAGTTAGCCTTTGTCAGGCCGGTCCCAGACCACGGCTAGCCCGACTCCTCCAGCCTTGGTGGCACTTTCTGCTCTTAGAAAACTCTTTTAAAATTCTTTTAAATTGAGAGGGAATGAAATTTGGATTCATTTCTTCCCCACCCCCCGCCTTCTGCTTTGATTCCCGATGCAGTGGCCGGGATTAAGGGTGTTCATTCCATTCCCCCCCTCACCCTGAGGTCAGATCTCTGTGCTCAGGGCCCCACCTGCCTCCATCCTGTGGCTGTGGATCCGGGCTCTGGGTGGGATCTCGAGGACCGCGGGGGAGGGGGGGGGCTGTGGTCTTGATACCAGGGTGCAAGGAAGGGCAGGGGGGTCGCAGGCCCTCTGGGGAGCAGGGCCTCTCCCACTCTCAGCAGCCGCCCTGCCCCAGACCCATGTGGGATCCCGGAGCGGAGGAGCTCCCCACGGCCGCGGGAGCCGCGAGGCAGAGGAGACCCGTGAGGCCTGGCCCGGCGGTTAGCAGCCAGACGGACCCCTCAGTTGGAAGATCCAGGAGCAAAGGAGAACGTGCCCTCGGGGGTGACGGCGGGCGAGAGGCGGAGGAGTGCCAAGTGGTGGGACTTGGTATCTGGAGAACGCTCCAGCCATGAGCCCCACTGTGGACGTCCCTGAGCCCACCGCGGAAGGTCCCCTGCACGGGGCCTCCAGGGACAAAGGCAGGACGTGACCAGGTCAAAAATGGAGTAAAGGAATAAATGGGAAATCTTCAGATCATTCCAAAGACGGGTTTTATGCTTGTTTAAACTGGGAGAAATGTCCAGGCCCCGTGCGGAAACGGGTTTGGGTGGGATTCCGGGTGCTGACAAGAGGAGCACCCCGGCCTCGCGGGTGGGGCCCGCCTTCCTCTCACTGCAGCACTCCGGGGACTGCTGGGCTCTCCTCAGTGTGAGAATCTAGGTGCGTGTCCAGGGACCCTCGTAGTTGCAGGCCCGCCTCCCAGTGACCCTTATGGGTGTAGGCCAGGCTCCCAGGGACCCTCGTAGGTGCAGGCTGGGCTCCGGTGACCCTCATAGGTGCAGGGCCCACCTCCCTGTGACCCTGTGTGGGTGCGGCCTGGGCTCTGGTGACCCTGCATGGGTGTGGGCTGGGCTCTGGTGACCGTCGTGGGTGTGGGCCGGGCTCCCGGTGACCCTGTATGGGTGCAGGCCAAGCTCCCGGTGACCCTTGTGGGTGTGGGCCAGGCTCCTGGGGACCCTTGGGGGTGCAGGCCCGCCTCCCAGTGACCCTCGTGGGTGCAGGCTGGGCTCCGGTGACCCTCCTGGGTTCAGGCCAGGCTCTGGTGACCCTGCGTGGGTGCGGGCTGAGTTCCCGGGGACCCTCGTGGGTGTGGGCCCACCTGCCGCTCCCCCCCACGGAGGTTCAGGCCACAGCGGCTGCCCAGCCAGGCTTGCGGGTCACATTGACTTTTCCGCCCCCAGATGCGTTTCCCAGACCTGAAAATCCGGGGGCATCATGGTCTGTTCGTGACCAGGCTCCGTGGTCCGTGGCAGTCGTTGAATCTGTCATGAGCTGAATTCCACGCCAGCAGCTCGGGTGTGGTCGTGCGGACCCAGGACTCTGGGTGGCCGTGGCCCGGGGGGATTGGGCGTCCTCGAGTGGCTGGCAGCCTGAGGCGTGTCCCCCTGGGGCTGGGGTCACGGCAACCGCCCCGCTGAGCCTCTGCGCCAGACACGGCAAAGGGTCCTCAGGTCAGAATCACTTGGTGTGAGCGGGGCTCCGGGACACTGGGCGCCACGGGGTGGAGGGGTCTGGGGGGGTGCCGGGGCTGGCCGCAGTCCCGGCCCCCAGGGAATGGGCTGTGATGCCCCGCAGCCACTGTCACACGCCGTATGGTTGGGACTCGGCCTCTGTCTGCAAAGAAATGGCCATTCCCGAAGCCCGGCATCCGCGGGTGGTCCCCGCTCAGCAGCCCGGTGCCACCCTGCTTCGGGACAGCAACCGCAGGACGGCATCCCCGACCCCACACTGCAGGACCGTGTCCCCAACCCCACACTGCAGGACATCTCCTGGGCCCTGGGATGGAGTCTGGAGTGAGGCTCCCTGTGCAGCGGGGACTCTGCTTCTCTCTCTGTCCCCCCGCCCCCCGCTCACATTCAATCTCTCGCTCTCGCTGTCTCAGATAAATAAAATCTTAAAAATAAGTAAATAATAGTGTCTTGGTTAGGAGAACCGAGGCACGCTGTGCTGTCATCGGAGGATGGAGGCCTCCAGACTGTAGTCATTTCTTCCCTGACTCCTGCGGTCGTCTCCCGCGTGCTGGCCCGAGTGGCACTTGGGGCCCCTGCTGCGCTCATAGCACAGTCTCCCTGTCACTCCTAGTTGTGTCGGCGTGCGAGGCCCAGCCGAGCAGACGTAGATTGGGGCCCAAGACGCAGGGGCTTCCTGGTGAGCTGACAACTCCCTTGAGGAGGAGCCTGCTGCTCTGGAGAGAGGCCTGTGGCGGCCTCTGGGCCGGGAGGGGGCGGCCTGCAGGCCTTGGGGGTGCCGCTCACCTGGGGGTGCCGTGAAGTCACGTCCCCCTAAGAGATGCTCACCACGTGCGGCCGGCGCCACGGTCCCCGGGGAGGAGCGAAGACAGAGGCCCGTCGGCCGCCCAGTGTCCCGAGCAGTGAGGATGCCCGGTACCGGGGAGGACGGGTCACCTCTGGCTGAGATGAGCCACCGGAGACGGTTATTGTGGGTTTAGCTGTGTTGCCCCCAAAGCTCATGTGTTGAAATCCTAACCTCAGAATGTCATCGTATTTGGGGCCAGCATCTATAAAGTAGTAGTTAAGTCAGATAGGGTCAGGAAGTTGGGGCCCTGATCCAGTATGACTGGTCTCCCTTTATTTTATTTGACTTTTTTTTTTTTTAAAGATCTTATTTATTTATTCATGAGACGCAGAGAGAGAGGCAGAGACCCAGGCAGAGGGAGAAGCAGGCTCCATACAGGGAGCCCGATGTGGGACTCGATCCTGGGACCCCAGGGTCACTCCCTGGGCCGAAGGCGGCGCTAAACCGCTGAGCCACCCGGGCTGCCCACTCGGGGTAAGTCTGACCCCACAGAATTCCAACCCCCGTGACTGTAACGTTATGAGGACTCCATTAGACGTCATGATCGAGGACGAGTGTTGTCAATCCCGGACTCGAACGGGTAACTTCCAAGCAGCCGCTTCCACGTGACGCCCTGACTTAAGAGATCCCCGTCTCTGTCTCTTGATTGCTTGGAGCCGACCAAACAGAACAAGGTGGAGCGAGTAGAAGGCAGAGAGATGCGTCTCCTCGGCCAGGCGCCTGCCCAGAACCAGCACCCCCAATCCCAGCTCAGCGCAAGTACGCCCTGTCTGGGAGGCCCCATCAGGCGAGGCTGTCGCCCGCAGCTTTGGGTGTGCAAGACGCAGAGCCTCATTTCTCTACGCCTCCACTCCGTTCCCGTTTCGTGCTCCATCCCGGGGGGCGGCAAGGTCTTAGTCTAAGTTGATAAAGAGTATTTTCTACGTCTTTCCCCCGGGGTTGCGCTAAGTTATTGGGGGTTTAAGTGACACCGAGGGGCAAGGACGGAGGGGTGCGGGGAGGTTACCCGTGGGCCCTGGGTCGGCATTCGAGCCTGCCGCGTCCCTGAAACGAGGCCTGCAGGGTCCTCGCTGTGGTGTCACCCGTCTCGGCCCATGGCAGGGGACCAAGGCAGGGGGGTCCCTAGCTCGGGCATCTCTGGGCCACCAGGGCCTGCGCTGCGGCCCACCCTGCACCCTCGCACCCTGAGCAGGGTGCGCCCCGCAGTTGTCCCCAGCGAGTCTGCATTGGCACAGGGGGCAGCCACGTCCACTCGGGGTCACTGCCGCCCCACACACTTTCCCAGAAGAGAGGAGGAGGTTCCTGTCCTCACGGTGTGCACAACTGTGTTCCCCGCCCAGAACCCCCGGCACCTCCTCCCCGCTGCTCCGCCCGTGGCCGCAGGGCACCCTCTGGGCCTCGGCACCTGCAGACGCAGCTTTCTCACAAAGCTGTTGTGAGAAGCGCCAGCGTCCCTTGGGTCTTCCTCGAGGGCTGCACCTTGGAATGAATCAGAGAGGGCGCCCGGTGGCTCTGGCTCGGGGCAGCTCCCCGGTTCCCAGGTGAGGAGCACCTGTGGGAAGTCAGGCCTTTGGCCGCAGTCGAGGTGGACGCGGGGGCGTGGACGGCCAGCGTCGGGGCCAGCTCGGCGCAGAGCTCGGAGGGGCCAGCGCGCGCCCATGGGCCGTGTGAGGTGTGCGCCCCGGGCCTCTGAGGGCCTAAGCAGCGGCCCCAGGGACGCCTCTTCTCCCCCAAGCTCATATCTGGCCCGGATCTTGCTGTCATCGAACCATTCCGTGACCCGTTCGCGAGGATGTCCTCGGAGGAGCCCACGGGCCGCGGGCGTGCTTGTGCTGTCCTCTGGACTGCGTCCTTAACCTCACACACGTCCTTGCTTGGCATGCGAATTGCGTTTACCCGCCGTAGGTTTGTGGAAGGAAATCGAATTTGATAGAATGTTTATTGCCAGAAATCAAGCTCGTCCACCTAAAGCCGTAACGTGCGCTCCGGCTCCGTGGCCGCCCTCACTTCATTCCGACCCGCGGCTCCCACAGAAGGGCTTGGACTTCGTTTACTTAGGAGAACGTCGACCCTTTACTGAGCTTTCTCCCCATCAGCCTGCAGGAAAACCTTCAAGACTTTAAAAGAAAGTACTTTTATTTAATTTATTTAATTTTTATTTATTGATTTTTTTAAAGAAATTTTATTTATATTTATTTATTTATTTATTTATTTATTTATTTAGAAAGTCCTTTTAAAGAGCGGTGTGAATTTAGGTTTTTCCCTACTAGGGAAAAAGGAAACGGCAAAAAAAAAAAAAAAAAAAAAAATGCGGTTTACTCCTTGGCACTGCTATCCTATATTTAAATAGGGGATCTCTTTCTAACATGACTTAGCAGCCAAGACGCCACGTTAGAGCGACACCACGGAGGGGCACCGGGGCCACGGGAACGTCAAGGACCGAGGACGGCGTTACGTTTTGTTCCCATTTCGTTTTCCCCAAGTGCCCAGTTCTCTCTTCGTACCCCAGGTATTATCAGCAGAGGAGAAAGTCACTCGGTAAAACTCATCGACACGAGGGCGTTAGTTCTATTCTGGGCCACCCTTGTCTCCCCTCCATTTCACGAGGGCAGAGACGTTGTCTCTCTGCCGTATCCCGGGGACTCCCTACGTGGAGGATGGTCGGTGGCCAAGAAATATTTATTGACGTTTTTCAAAAGGGAATGAATGAATGGATCGCCCTGACTTTTGCCCTATATCTCTGGAATTACGGGGTAAACTGTAGTATGAGCCCAGACAGCTTTTTTTTTTTTTTTTTTAAGATTTTATTTATTTATTCATGAGACACAGAGAGAGAGAGAGAGGCAGAGACACAGGCAGAGGGAGAAGCAGGCTCCATGCAGGGACCTGATGCAGGACTAGATCCCAGGACCCTGGGGTCACGCCCTGAGCCGGGGGCAGATGCTCCACCACTGACCCCCCGCCCGGGCGCCCGCACGCTGGTGACCTTAACTGCCTCCTCTAAGTATAGAATTTCACTTCTCTTTCATGACGAAGTTGAACTCCACAATCTTCAGTTTTTGCTTTGTTTTGTTTTTTAGTTTAAAAAAAAAAAAAGCAGTTACAATTTCAGGCAGAACTTGCAACGTTTTGCACATTCCTTAGCTACGACACGTTTCCTTTAACTCGTGGTGAGGGAATGTTGGCTGACAACTATCAGGATACTCATCTATGACTTCCCGTATCGCGTTATTCGGTCGGTGCTCCTTTCGAGGGTCGGAAAGTCTCCGTCGGCAGCGGGGCTGGTACCGTCAGCACCTAGAGCGTGCAAGGGTGGCTGGCCTCGTCCGGCGGTGCCCTGGCTGCCCCACGAACACACTTTCAAGTGGGTGGAGGCGCAGATGCCAGCAGGCACCAAAGGGTGAGTGAGATCCTTTGGACTGGAGCAAATTTTAGCTCACCCAACTGTCCACGGAAGAGCGGCAAGACTTTGCCTGCTGGTTTCCTCTTTTGAGATAGGAACCAGCATTCCCTGAAATTGAGGTGTAAACGTTGGGAAAATATTTTATTATCAATGTTCCCATTCTCGGGATGCTCTGACCTCCCCGAATCCATCACCAAGAAGAGTTCTGGACGGTCACCTGGGGGGGGGGGGGCTGTGCCCTTCATACATCGCAAACCCCTCAGATAAGTTAAACTGGCGCATCTGCATCGTAAATGTATTTGTACCGTGTTACAATGAATATCTCTGAAGGGAGCTTTTTCTTTAGAAGCCACTTGGAAGATTTACCTTGATCCCTGACGCCGTCCGTCTTGTTAAGTTGATCCATAAACGTTATATGACTGTAATATAAATATGATCTTTAATATTGGCTGAGTCAAGCGGTGTTTATAAAAGCAATTAAAGCTTCTGGAGCATTCTGCATGAAATGTGTATGAAATGTGTAGAATTCCAAAAAAAAAAAACAAAAACAAAACCTCATCCTATTTTCCAATATGTGCAAACCACTTAGCATTCTGTTTGGCACGTCAGAGAGCCTCAATGAAGGTTAGCTGTTATCTTTATAAATCATAGAGGCTCCTGTTTTGGGTTTTCTTTTTAAAGATTTTATTTATTTATTCATGAGAGACACAGAGAGAGGCAGAGACACAAGCAGAGGAAGAAGCAGGCTTCATGCAGGGAGCCCGGGTGGGATTCGATCCAGGGACCCCAGGATCACGCCCTGGGCCGAAGGTGGTGCTAAACTGCTGAGCCACCTGAGCTGCCCTAGAGGCTCCTGTTATTTGGAGGTTTGAACCTTTCTTTTGACTAGTGAAGGTACTTTTGCAAGCGACAGGTCACACCACCTGGAAAGCCAGAGCTGGAAGGAATGAGCCAATCTCCCCATTTTACAGATGTGGACGCTGAGGCTAAATGACTCAGACAGAGTCACACAGATAAAGCAGAAGGCCTGAGACCGAATCCGCTGCCCCCCCTCCCCCGCCCCCAGCCTGCTGGGATTTCCTCCAGCCCAGGTCGGAACTTATCAGACGGGGAGAGTTGGCAGGTGCGGCTGAGCAAGGCCTGGGGTACCGCTCTTACATACACAGACACCAAGGAAGAGCAGGATGGGGTCTAACAGCTTAAAGAGAGGGGGATATGCCCCAGAAGGCTCCACAGCCCTTTGGGGCTGATCCTAAAAGCCTGAATAAAAATAGAGTCTTTTGAGGCCACTTCAGTTTTGGTTGTCTAACTGTAGGAACAATTTGTGGCTTTAGACGAATGAATGGCCAAAAGGTTGTTTTGTCTGTAAATTCAAGTAAATTAAAGAACAAGTCATCACGAAACGGAAACGCAAGATAACGTCCCCGCGTTCTGTTCTCTTTTCTCTTGAAAATGTGGGTGACAGGGATCTTCACATCCAGCGTCACTTGTGGAAAATAAAAAATCGTTATCCAGCGTTTTCTTATGAAGAAAGTCATTTCCCCCGCTCTACGGGGGAGATCTGATCTAGAGGAACGGAGGGCCGAGGAGATTGTGTCTTGAAGTTGATTTTTCTTCCGCTTTTGGTCCCACTGTGGTTCGCTTTGAAAAATGTAAATCTGTTTAGTTTTAGCCGCGCTGTTTCTGAGCCGGCGTCTTCAGGATGTGCTTCAACGTCAAGGGAAATTAAAGTGTTTTTACTGCCTTCGCTCTTTTACCTTGGGACTTGGAGATGTTCCTTCCAAGATATGTGATCGGTCCTAATCGGACCCGTCAGTTGGGCGGAAGAAATTGAGGCCGAGCCTAGGAGATGACCAGGAGACAGGTGGCACCTCGAAGGAATTGGGATGCCCAGTTCGGAGAGCCGTAGACAGGGCCTGGCCGGAAGGGCGTGGTAAAGAAGGCCTCGAGAGCTTTGAAATATCCTTATTTTACAATTAGACCCCCACAGAGGGTTGGTTTAGAAGTGGCTTGCCCTCAAAAAAAAAAAAAAAAAAAGAAGTGGCTCGCCCTCATTGTGGGGTGAAATTCTTATAAAACAGGAAGTAAGTTTACTTTTGCTCACCAAACTTCCAAGTGGCCCGGTTTCAGGTTCCACAATAATTTGATTACGAGGTCGCATACGACAAGTGGGTTTCCAGCCAGAATTTCTTGAGAATAAAGGCAAAGCCCTCCACCAGTCCCCTATAATAATTGGTAAATACCTTATCTGATGCCCTATAATAACTTGTAGAGCAAAATCACCAAGTCCTCTGTTAATTTTTTTTTTTTTTTTTTGGTCTCAAACTGGTGACAGATGTTAGAGAAACATATGCTTCCTACCGTTTTGCTTTAAGACTTTAGTGTGAGGGTAAAAATAATGACTGTCACGAAAACTGGCAAAAGAACCCTCGGATTTTATTTTTTTTATTTTAAGAGAATATCCTAGATTTCCTAGACTCCATCAAATTGCAATTTATGCCACTTCCATTATGCTTGGGAGGTCTCATTATGGCATAAAGGACTGTTGGGGTTCCTTTCATTTTTTTTTTTTTTTTTTTTTGGGGTTCCTTTCAATGCGAGTTCTCTGGATCTTGCTAATCAAATTTTTTTTGACATTGCAAATATTAAAAGGACTTTATATTATCAGGAAAGGAAAATCCATTGTTTTTCTTTTCTAAGCTAGATCTTTTTTGTTGTTAAAAGTACCTACCAAAAGATTGGGATTCTTACTCCACCTTTCAGTCCATTTCCTAGCACTTAATGTGAGATGTTGTTAACGGAATATAAAAGTTGCCAGTGCTTTTCTAAATCAGATTGCTGAGTAAGCAACTTCTCTTTTCACACGTTGTAACCTCTGTATCCTTTAAAAAAACTGCTGTTTTTTAACAACAACAACAACAAAAACTGTGAATAATGGTCTGAGAGCGATGGCCTTTAGGAATCAATATCCGTGTTCATTAAAATAAGCCTAGCCTGAGGCAGTCACGAAATCTTACAAATAGCGTATATGTGCAGCAGGAGGATGAAAGTGGCCTTAATTTTCTTTCTTTCTTTCTTTTTTTTTAGATTTCATTTATTTATTCATGAGAGACACAGACAGAGAGAGGCAGGGACACAGGCAGAGGGAAAAACAGGCTCCCTGCAGGGCCCGACGTGGGACTCGATCCCGGGACCCCAGGGTCAGGCCCTGGGCTGAAGGCAGCGCTAAACCACTGAGCCACCCGGGCTGCCCACAAGCAGCCTTAATTTTCAACAGGAGACACTTCCCGGGATCCACCAAGAGCTGGGGAGCATTGAAGAGCAATGCCATTGTTTTCAGAACACCTCCAGGTGGGGTCTGTGGAACTCCTGCAACAAACCTTCAGTGAAAATGCAGATTCGAGGGCCCCACCCGGGCCTACTGAGTCACAGCCTCCAGGGTGAAGCCCAGGAACTTGCATTTGGCAATGGTCACTTGCATTCGGATCTGGGACCGGTTGAGCTAGGGGCTCATCTTTTCTACCCGCAGAAACAGACTTGCCAGCAAGGAATCCGGAATTCTCCGGAGCCGGGCGGGTGGGCCGCAACAGGATCCTACGACCTCTTAGGCCGGAACAACTCCGGAAGAGAGGACCGAGCAGGGTTCTACATCGGCCCGTCTCCTGTGTCCACACGGAGAGGAGACCGGAGGCCTTGGCTCGGCCTGAGCAGGTCATCACTGCCAATATCAAGCGGTGTCTGGGAAGGTGACAAGTATAGCCGCGGAGGGCAGTAGATCCCCTCCCCGGAGCATCCCGGCCACGGCCCGAGCTCCCCCGGCTGCGCAAGCCACCAGCGTTTCCCGTTTCCGAGCCCCAACCTGAGAGACAGAGAACTGGAAGTGCGGGCCGGGGACGGGGGAGCTGATTGTGTATGATTTAGGCCCAGAGGTAGCGCGTGGGGGGACAGAAACCTGGTGTCCTGGCCCAGCCACGGGCGGTGCCTTTCAGCGCCAGATTTTCTCCGGGCCTCGGCCTCCTTCTCTGTGAATGGGGAGGGTCCCCACCTCCGGGGCTGTGAGCACCGGCGTCGCGCCTGACCGCTCTGCTGTCTAGACCAGCGAAGCCCAGCGTCCCACGGGCCTGCGGCCTCTCCTGCAACCTCGCCTGAACTGAACCGTCAGCATTAGCGGCCCTTCCCCGGACGGCCCGGCGGGGAAGACAAGAAGCTTCGGAACCAGCTAGTCCATAGCGTGGCCTGTCTGGCCCAGTCGCCCCAGCCTCAGTTTCCTCATTGCTTGACTTGGGGTAATAGCAGCCATCTCTGCGCCTCTGAGAAGCCTCCGTACCGTGCGTAAGGTGCCAGCTCCAAGCTCCATATGCACAGACGCCCGGGGTCCGGGCTTCAGAGGCCTCCAGAACCTTGCTTCCCCCATCACGAACGTGTCTTCCAGCAGGGCCATGCTGCAAGAGGAGGGACCACCATTCAGGTCAACGACAATCTCTAAAAACTGAGCCGTGTGGCCCATTGCGGTGATAGACCCCACATATCGCCGTCTGGAGTAACTCATTGCTTGACACTCCCTTCCTTGTGTGACAACATTACTTTCAGTAATTAATTTCAGTATAATTATCACACTAATCATCAGCAATAATCATTATTTCCTTGATTCGTCTTCAGTCTTAAAGCAATTAATGATCTAAGTAATAATTAAAAAAAAGAAGAGCGAGTTGCGAGTTCAAAGATAGTTTGAATTCAGTGCATGTCCGGTCAGGACTAAAATATGCACCCGAAAAAATAAAAAATAAAAAAAAATAAAATGTGCACCCGCCAAACAAAATATCAACACCTCGCCGTTCACTTTCCTTATTTTCAACGTGGAACTCAGACTCTCCAAGAGGTTACGCATAAAGGACAGAACCGATGCGCTTCAAGATCTTTACCCGTTTGGTTTTGCAATCACCGGGGCAGCTACTGTTTGTTTTAAATCTACTTTCAGTGCAGGAAAAGGTGCTACCAGCGGCGCTGGAGGCAAAACCTGCTCCGGAACCCGTTGCTCCCACAATTTCCCGGGGTTGCCAACTGGCTCTAGGACCAACTGCTGAGGCTGAGCCCACGTGTGTCGGGAGGGCTGGGTCGGGGAGGCCCGTTGTGTGACCTGTAGAATTGGCGGCTCTTCCAATTAGCTCCCATACAGAATACAGTGTTTATCAGAGGAGAAGTAATCTTAAAAACGAGGTACTCCGGGCAGCCCCGGTGGCTCAGCGGTTGAGCATCTGCCTCCAGCCCAGGGCGTGACCCCGGGGTCCCGGGATCGAGTCCCGCGTCGGGCTCCCTGCATGGAGCCTGCTTCTCCCTCTGCCTGTGTCTCTGCCTCTCTCTCTCTTGCTCTGTATCTCTCATGAGTAAATAAAATAAAATCTTAAAAAAAAAACAAAACAAAAAACCGAGGTACTCCAAAGCTCACATATGTAGTATGAACACCCAATGACAACCGCCATCGCTCTGTAGAACGTAGACCAACGCGTGATTTTTTTGTTGCTGTCGTTGATCCGAGTTGCTGGGGGAAAGGGTATCTCATCACTGATATGGTTTAGAATTGTTGAGACGTGTGATAATAAAATCAACTTCTCGACACCTTTGTTATTCTTTTTAAATTCTCTGCAGACGACACGCCCCCCGATTGCCCGAGGCCGAGGGGGGCTCTCTCCGTCCCGCCGTTGGCAAACCATTGACCTAGTGGTTTCCCTCAACCTCGAGTTTCCAGAATCTTCAGACTCCCCAGGACCCAGGGCACCGTTTTCCACATAGTAGGACATAATAATTATGTGTTGAATTATAAATGCCACTCATGCTACATTTCCCCACGCTCAGTATTTTTTAAAAAATATTTTATTTATTCATGAGTGACAGAGAGAGAGAGGCAGAGACCCAGGCAGAGGGAGAAGCAGGCTCCATGCAGGGAGCCCGACGTGGGACTCGATCCCGGGTCCCCAGGATCACGTCCGCCCTGGGCCGAAGGCAGATGCTCAACCGCTGAGCCACCCCGGGCGTCCCCATGCTCAGTATTTTTAAAATGCCTAAGGGCAAGGATCATTATCGGCATTTTTGCACTCAGGCTTCGAGATCTTACATAACCTGTGCAAATTCACAGAGCTTGTCCGTGGCCCAGCTGGGATTTGAACCCAGGGCTCCGCGGCTCCGGTGCATCCGGCACGTGGCCGTGGACGCAGCTTCTCGTCTGTGACATAATTTGCTGACACCTGTCTACCGACTTTTAAAATCGATGATGCATAATTAAAGAAGTAACCTTTGCGGGTTGCTATTCAAGCTTGCGCTCATCCTAAATGCAAGTTGGAAAAATATTTGGCACCGGTGACTGTCACATTCATTAGGAGCCTTAAACCCATCTGCAGCTCTGTTGATATTCATCAGCCCTGCTAAATCATTTACACCATCAGGAAATTAGTCTAGAATGGCTCTCCTGTTCCGAGAAAGGAACCAGGAAAATCCAGAGAGGCAAGAAGCTGAGCCCTGACGGGAGGCAAATAATAGCGGGTAACTGCTCGGGGCCGCACTGCCAGGGGGACCGGGGAGCGGCTGTCATCCATAGGTTGGAGAAAGAAAAACGGGGCCGCGGTGGGATTTTCATTCATATGGCGGCACAATCCAGGGCCTGGCAAGTCGCTGGGCCTGTCCAGCCAACCATCTGTTTCAAAGCCTCCTGCACTTTCCCATTCATGGGGCCGTTTAATCTGCCCTTGGCAGGGCTGGAAATAAAATCCGGGAGACTCGCTGAGGGATGCGGGGCCCGGCGGAGCCTGACTGAGATGGGCCCGAGCCCAGGGCACCCCGACCCCGGGGGGAGGCCGCACAGAGGGCCTCCCGGCGCGCGAATCAGAGGCGATCCCGCATGCAGTCGCGGGGGGTGGGGGGGACACCCAGGAAACAGCTGGCCCGCAGCGCCCCGCAGTGATGATGGGGACCTCGCCGGCCCTCTGATCAGTAACCCACCCCCTCACCCCCAGCCCCGACGCTGTGCCCATGGGACGGGGAAGGAAGATTCCCGCCCGTTCTTGGCTTTGGCTAGAATCCGAACCCGGGAAATCAGCTCGAGCCCCGGAGGGACCTCGCCGCAGCTTCCGTCTGAGGGCGCAGAGTTGAGCACACACCAAATTAGAAATTTAGAGCATGACATCTACTTTTTAGAATTGCCACTCATCCGCCAGACGCATTTTTTTTTTTTTGGACAAAATTTTTAAAAAATGAAAGTGCGACTAGCAATGCTCAGTCGCCACTTTGTGGCTCAAACCGTCCTGTCTCCTACATGATTACAAACCAAAAGATTCAACCTTTTTTTCTTTTTTCTTTCTTTCTTTCTTTCTTTCTTTCTTTCTTTCTTTCTTTCTTTCTTTCTTTTTTTTTTAACATTCAACCTTTTATAGATTTTTCTGAAAGTCACCGGTTCCCAGATCCTAAGGAGCATCCCACTGACCTATGGGACCATTAAAAAAATATATATGTACATACAGCTACGGTTTGGTGAATTTGAGTTGAGATCTGGGAAACTGTAGTAGAAAAATTCTGCAAGGTCGGTGAGTCTAACCATCAGCCAGGCTGCAGGCCGACTGCCTGAAATCAGCCCCACAACACAATTTTATTTGCCGAAGCCCTCAGGGGCTCTGAGCCACAGTTGCTGGGGACGAATGAATAAAGCACTTGGTCCTCCTAGTTGGGTGTTTATCCCCAAAAAGTCACCCGTCTGATTTACAAGTTTTCTGGGCCATGGGGATCACACCTGATCACACATCGGCGCTGGCGGTCCCTGGGGCTCTTGAGGAAGCGCCACCCCCGACCCGGGTTCCACACCCTGCAAGTCTGAGGTCGCGCGTGGGGATGGGGCCTGGGCACCGGGACAGCGGAAAGTTCGGTGTGTGGGCAGCGGGAGCAGACCGAGCTCTTCTCCCCCCCAGCCTCCTCCGGTTGCCGGACGTCTCCACAGGCCTCCGCTTCCAGTGCGCTGGGACCCCTGCCACCATCTGGGTCCTGGCCTGCGTCAGAACCGGAGGCTGAGAAGGAAGAGGGTCCCCCAGGGCTGCACTGCCAGGGGCGCCCCTGAGGACCATGGGGACAGGGAGAGGAGAACCCGCACCTCTGACTCGCCGCCCCCACCCAGGGCCAAAGAAGCACCCATTGCTGGCCAAGGGCTGCTCCTCGGTCAGGGAAGGGGGTAACTCCCTGCTCGCCCGGGGACCCTGGTAGAAGGGAGGTCTCGGCTGCAGGTGGGTGCTGACTGGGACAGCACCTGCCCGCAGGACAGAGGACATATAGGGTGCCCTCACCCCCAAACATCCTGAGTGTGCTCAGGCTTGAAGATACTTTGATCATTCAGTGGCTCCAATGACACAGTGCTGAGGACACCTGGCCGTCACCTATGTCATCCTGACACGCTTGATGCCCAGGGCCGACACCAAACGCCTGGGAAATCTGACTTCCGGATAAACCACAGGTCATTTTTCTAATTCAAAGAATGTGCTGCGCAAATATGCATGGATCAGCTAAAAGTCAGATTTGACCAGGCGTCCGGGATTCGCATATGCTAAAGCTGGCTAAGCTCCTCAGGCCTGGTCACAGAGCCGGGGGGTGGGTTTGCACAGGGACCCCTCTGGTCTCCGGCATCTGAACGTCCCTGACACCAAGTGAGGTGCGAGACTTAAGGCCCAGTCACATGAGGAGGACCTGGAAACATGTGAAGTTAAGAGAGTGAAAGTGGGAAGAATTAGAGAAAGATAAACCATAAGCGACTCCTAACTCTGGGAAACACACAAAGCACTGTGGAAGGGGAGGGGGGATGGGGTGACTGGGTGACGGGCAATGAGGAGGGCACGTGATGGGATGAGCACGGGGTGTTATACTGTATGTTGGCAAATCGAACTTCGATAAAAACAAATATTAAAAAAAAAGAATGAAATTTTGAAGAAAGGAAGATACAGGTCTTTGGAAACAGAGCGTGACCACA
The DNA here is from genome assembly GCF_053574225.1 of Canis aureus. Classification (NCBI taxonomy): domain Eukaryota; kingdom Metazoa; phylum Chordata; class Mammalia; order Carnivora; family Canidae; genus Canis; species Canis aureus. Next base: position 1,506,116 of record NC_135632.1, on the reverse strand, counting down.
GAGCCGCAGCCCCTGTAAACCACCTTCAGGGCTCATGGCGTCACGTATTATTCTGTCTGGGATTCATATTCCCCGACGGTTCTTGCACAGCTTCTCCCCGATGACCATGTCCCGTCACCTTCACACCATGCACGTGTTGCCCTCGAGGGAAGACGAGGCCTCCCAGAGGCCAGCAGGGTCCAAGGCAGACGGGTCCGCAGTCCCACGCAGAACCCTGGCCCAGGCGCCAGCCCCCGTGCTGCAGTGAGGGCCCCACAGCCCATACCGCCGGCAGCCGCCCGTGTCAGGGAGAAGGCCACAGCCTGGCCTGCTCGGTGGGGTGGGAACATGGGGCTCGGGGGCCACGCTGGAGCACAGACGGCCGCGCTGTGCAGACCGCCTCACAGATGCGGAGCTCACTGTATTCCTCACAGGAGTAAACCACGAGCATCCCTTTGAAAATACTGCTTCAGTGAGAGACACACCCTGAATCTGCAGAGGGCAAGGACACCCGCCCCGTCTATGGGTCCTGGAAAAGTCCGACTTGCTCGTCGCTCAGGCCTGACATCTGGGGCTTCCTGCAGGAAGGGCTGGAGGGGGGTGGGACGGGGACCCCAGCGTGGAGGGCCGAGGCCAGGTGGCAGGGCGATGAGAGGGGGAGACTCCAGACTCACCCCAGCCGTGGGACGGGAGGCTCCGCCGCGGGGCCTTGGGGTTCTCACCTCTAGTCCCAGGGTCTGTGACCTTCCGAGGGACGAGAGGAGGACAGAGGGCTGAGGCAGATGAGGACCCCGCAGACAGCGACAGACAGGAGAGGGGACAGGCCTGGCCACGGCCCCTCGAGCACGCGGCAGCCTGGCCCTCGGGGACGTGGCGGGGACATGGGTGCAGAGGAGGCCGTTTCTGGGCTCAGCCCGGGCACATGCTCCTCACCTCAGAGGTCGCGAGGACCAACTGTGCTTAACACTGAGTGCTGCTCCTCCCGGGTCTGTGGACGCCAACGGGCGGCGAGAACCGGGTGTCACGAAGGTTTCGCAACTGCTCCCGTGACCCCGAACCAAGTCCTGGAAGTGACCGACCAGCAGGGATGCGGCGCCCAATGGGGACGGGCCAGCCCCGGGCCGGGCACCGGTGAACTCAGCGTCGGTGTGGTTCCCCAATGCAGCGGCGGCCCCGACTCGGAGGACACGGGGACGGGCGAGGAGGACACATGCTGCAGCAGCTGCCCCAGGCCCCAAATGCAAAGACAACGGCCAGCAGCCTGGGGTCACTCCGTTCCAGGGCCGGGAGGTGATGCCCGGGCCGCCCCCTCCTGCCGGAGCCCCGACGCCTCTCCCCGGAAGCAGCACAGCAGGCCGGCTCGAGGTCAGGGTGCCGGGGGCTTCGGGAGGGAGGTCGGGGGAGCCTTAGCCCGAAGGGGGAACCGGCCCCACAGCCACGCCTTGTTCTCGAGCCTGACCCAGGGAAGGCGGGGACGCCTTGTCCCACCAGGCACACGGGGGGCCAGCGGAACCGGACGCTCCCCCCGGCCTCCCGGCCGCCACCCAGAGGACGGGCTGCTCTGTGGAGACCAACGTCCCAAAGTGGTGAGGGAGCCAGGAACCCTGGGCCTGTCCGGCCCCACTGTCGCCCACGGCCGCGGCCTCCTCTCGCCTGGGGGGCCCCGACCCGCCGCTCCCTGAGGGGCCATGGTGTCCCCAAGGGGTCGCGCTCATCCGTCGCTGGGGCACCTGAGGGCTCAGCGCCTGGAGCAGGGTGGCTGCGCAGCGAGGACCAGGGGGCCACGGGGCTGCGGTGAGGTCGGGGGAGGGGGCCCAGGGCATGACTCGGGAGCCCCCAGGGGCAGGAGGACAGCAGGTCCTGACGGGGGTCAGGCCCGGAGGTTGGGTTTCCCAGCAGCCGCAGGGCAGGGGGTGGGCCTGCGCCCAGGATGTGCCGCATTCGGACCTGGTCCCCTACAGGGTGGGGCGCGGCTGACGCCCCCTCCGGTGGGCCCCGTGACCAGCCCCTGCTCCGCCTCCACATGGTCCTATAATCTACTGAGATGGACACTTTTTAAAGGAGCTTGTATTTGAGGACCAGGCGGAGGGCGATGCTCGTGGGCCCAGGAGAGTTTCCCGGAGCCCCAGGGTCTGCTTGCCGCGGTCTGCGGGTCGGGGAGGACAGGCCTGTGAGGACCCCCGGCCGCAGGGCACCGCCTCCCTCCTTCTAGAAGCTTCGGGCTCAGCCCCACGCCCAGGGCAGCTCCTGCTCCTGCTGGCCCTGCCTGCCTTTCCCGCCCCCCCCCCCCGGGGTGTCCTGCCGGGTTGGGGAAGGGCTGGGGGCCCCCTGACCGCAGCACCGCACACGGGGGGCTGTTTCTAGGCCTGAACCTGAATGTGGGAGCGAGGACCTGACCCCAGGCGCCCTGCCAGCGACCCGGACCACCGTCACAGGGCGCCCTTTGGGTCCCAGACACAGACTGGGGTTGGGGTGGGGGAGGGAATGATAGAAAGTGACTGTCCTCTCCGAAGGGCTGTGCGCTCACCCCCGTGCCCAGCGGGTGCCCCATCCACCCTCGAGCCAGCTCCGAGTGCCGTCTCAGCGCCTGGTGCACAGCACCCACTGGGTACCCTGGGTTCCATCTCAGCACCTGGTGCACGGTGCCCACTGGGTGCCCTGGGTGCCGTCTCAGCGCCTGGTGCTCGGTGCCCACCGGCTGCCCTGGGTGCATGGACAGGGGATCCCGGGGCTCAGACCCTCCACAGCCTCGGGCCACGCAGTCTGACACCGTGCTCTTGCCAGAGGAGCTGGCACGGGGGCCACAGGGAGGGAACAGCGCCCAGGCCCACACCAGCAGCCCCAGTGTCCCCTCCCGGGCCAGCCGGCCACACGGTGAGCATCCAGCAGGGTGCATCCCCACGTACCCTGCAAGACGACGAGGGCCTCGGGCCTGAGCGGGTTATGCGGACACCCTCCCTGCATCGGGGACGGTCTACACCGGGCGCAGACCACCCGGTTCCTGCGGGCCCCCGGGGGCAGCCGGGGTGCTCGGCTCTCAGAGCGCGGACACGCGGAGGGAGGGCAGGGGCGTGCCTCTGGCTTTTATGATCTTTATTATTATTATTAATTTCTTTACTCCGGAGAGAGACGGACACAGGCGGAGGGAGAGGCAGGCCCCACGGGGGGTGGGTGCGGGGCTGGATTGGGGGCCCCGGGGTCATGCCCGGGCACGTCCTCCCTGAGCCCCCGTGGCCACACGCACCTGCCTCCCCGCCCCACGGCCGCTCTCTGACCGGGCTCACCTGCAGCTCAGCCTCCTCGGGAGGCGCTGGGGTCGGTGTGCGCGGCTTCCCCTCCCGGGACCCCCTTCCGCCTCCCCTTCCACCGCGACCTCCCCCCACAGCCCAGCCTCGGCCCCAGCCGGCCGTTTCGGACTCCTGGAGGCTCACGCCCCCCTCTGAGCATCGTCACCTGCTGGCTTCCTCCAGGTTAGCGACCTCAGGTCGACGCCCCCCTGCCGGGCCCACGGACCTCGACCTGCCCACCCCCAGCCAGGTCACCCCAAACCTCGTCCCGCCTGATGCTTTCATTCTCCACGTGGAGCAGCACGGACCAGGGAGCATGTTCAGGGGTGAGGGGGCTTCTCTGTGCAGCCTCAGACCCAGCCTCCGAGGCAGGGGGGTCACTACCCTCACGTTACAAACAAGAAACATGGGGGTGCAAGAGGGGACACGACACATCACACCGTCCCCTGCACTAGCTGCACCCAGTGTGCAATTTGCTTCTTTCCTAATAGGTGTTGAGACTCGGAAGAGGGTTCTAATCCTCTTCCGTGGTTCCATCCTGCCCCCCACAGTGCCTGGTGCACAGGGCCCGTTGGGTGCCTTGGGTGCTGGCTCAGTGCCTGGTGCCCACCGGGGACCCTGGGTGCTGGCTCAGTGCCTGGTGCCCACCGGGTACCCTGGGTGCTGGCTCAGTGCCTGGTGCCCACCGGGTACCCTGGGTGCTGGCTCAGTGCCTGGTGCCCACCGGGTACCCTGGGTGCTGGCTCAGTGCCTGGTGCCCACCGGGGACCCTGGGTGCTGGCTCAGTGCCTGGTGCCCACCGGGGACCCTGGGTGCTGGCTCAGTGCCTGGTGCTCACTACTTACAATTGGCCCCTGGTCTCACTGGGTGCTTGTGTTTGGTTCCATAGGGTGGTTCCGTGCTGCCTCCGCTGATGTCCCTGAGCAGGGACGCAGGGGGCAGTAGGTCCCCTGAGGGGGCAGGCCCCACGTGTCCACCCGTGACCCCCGCCGGCAAGTCACCGAGGGCTCAGTTCTCAGGCCGAGGCAGGGACGGCTGTTCATGGGGTGAATGGCTGAGGGGGGTTAGGAGGACGGGCGGACGAGGCCGAGTGTGTCCCTGGGCCCCCGGGCTTGGATGCTGGACACTTGGGCTCATACCCAAGCCCAGGGCCACCCCAGGGCTGATGCCCTTAGCAGCACTGTCCTCCCCCAGTGCCCCACACCCCACTGCCGCCGCCTCAGTGCAGAAGATGGGGAGCGTGGCTCCGCCAGTGGGCTCGGGCCTCTTGTCCCGGCCGGTGTGGGCATCCACCTTCCAGGGCCGGAGACCTGGGCCCCGTGTCAGCCACGTGTAAGCCGGGGCTTCTGCAAGGAGCCCACTGGTTCCGGGCCTCAGTTTCCCCATCTGTCAACGTGGAGTAACACAGCTGGGTCTCAGGGCTGGCGTCAGGGCTGGAGGGACGTGGACCATGAGCCCCGGGCTCAGTGGATCCCAGGCCCCCGGTGCTTGGTGAACGGGAGCCAGAGCCACCGAGTCCCAGGCCCCAAAGGCCTTGCTGCTGCTGCTGTTTCAATTAAAGATTTTATCTATTTATTTCTGAGAGACACGGAGAGAGGCCGAGACCCAGGCAGAGGGAGGAGCAGGCTCCATGCGGGGACCTGATGCAGGACTCGATCCCGGGACCCCGGGGTCACGGCCTGGGCTGGAGGCAGGTGCCCCCCGGGAGGCCTTACTAACCCACATGGGACACCCCCTTGCTGGCACCCGTGCTCCTCTGTATCAGGGCCTTAGGCCGTGTGGACCCAGCACCCCAGGAGCCGTCCCTCTGCTCCGGGGAAGCCCGGCTGAGCGGCACCTGCGGGCGCCGTGGACGAGGCCTCCGACCCCTGGTGCCTGTGCAGGGCGTGACCTCGGGATGGACACTTGGAGCCCCTCGCCGGGTGCGCGCTCAGCTCAGTCCGCGGGAGATCCTCCCCCACCCCGGCCCTCCCCGTGTGATTTCACTCTCTTTCTCTCCATCTCTAAAATACATAATAAATCTTTAAAAATAGAAAATCCCTCTGAACGTAGGCTCAGAGATACGCTCTTGTCCCCTTGGACGTCCTTGGCGTGGCTTTAAGGGGCAAGTGACTGCTCCTTCCCGATACCCTGTAACAGGAAGTGATGTATTTTGAACGCTCTTTGGTTTGATGGGTCCTTAGTACACAGGAATCAGAATTTGTGAGAACGTGACTATGATTTGGGGCTCGTGGTCAAGTACAGCTCAGACGCCAGACGTCATTCACCCCTTCTCTGTACCCTTAGGTCTCCCACGCGTCCCCCTCGCTCCTTCATGAAGGTTCTCTCGGGATATGCTGTTCCCTTTCCTGTCTCCCAACTCTTTTATGAATTCAGGTAAAAATAATAATAATAATAATTCCACTTTAAAAAATGTGTAGGGGATCCCTGGGTGGCTCGGTGGTTGGGCATCTGCCTTTGGCTCAGGGTGACCCTGGGGTCCCAGGTTCGAGTCCCGCATCGGGTCCCTGCATGGAGCCTGCTTCTCCCTCTGCCTGTGTCTCTGCCTCTCTCTGTGTCTCTCATGAATAAATAAATAAAATCTTTAAAAAATAAAAATACAATAAAAATTGCCGGTCACATTTCCAATCACCGCGCATCCCTGTCAACAGCCTTCATAACTTCTCCTCTCTCCATCTGCCTCCTGTGTCGCTATTCATCCGATGATTTTTCTTCCAATTGCCTCCCATTTTGATTTCACTAAGTCTCTTCTAGAGGGCGGTTTCCCAGGATCACCTAACGGGAAAGTAGCGTCACTTGCCGTGGATGACGAGTCATGAACAAAGACGCTGTGAATGGTAACGCCCTGCACCTCTGGCCAGGTATTGTCACCTGGGCAGAGAGGCTAAGCCGGGAGCCTGTAGTCGTTGATTATAAAGGTCGACTGGCGGGTGTCGGAGGCGCTGCAGATGCAGTGGGACCGGGCGGGGGGGTTCCGGGTGTGACGTGCCCTTACCCGGTGCCATCGTTAGGCCCTGGAGGAGAATGTTTTCTCAGAGGCAGTTGGTGGCAGCTGCGTGGCCAGATCCCTGTGAGCCCTCGGGCGGCCCCGATTCCCGCCCGATTCCCCGCAGGTGCCACCCCGGGAGCTTCCCGCAGCCCCTCCGGGCCCGAGGCCGCAGGAGCACCCGCTCTCCGCCTTCACCGTAGAAGAGAAGAAGAGACGTTGGATTCCAGCAGGCCCCTTGGTAGATTTTTCCGAGGGATCATCCTGTTCACCCCAGAAACAACGTCAGGATAATCAAATTTCAGATAATGACGAATCGGGGAAGTCGATGTCAGCGGTGGGAGGACGCTGCGATGCAAACTGCCAACGCACAGATACTTTGGAGTTCTTGGAAGCCGCTGCGGCTGCGCCTGCCGGAAGGTAAATTCTCAATCGCTTTGTTCTGATGGATGCAGGCATTAGTCATTAAAGGAAAAAAAAAAAAAAAGAAAAAAGTCTCGACCTAAATCATTTGCATCCAGAGGATGACATCAGTTAGCAACGCCGCCGGCTTGTTGTTCTGGAAGCTGAGCACTAGATGGAGCACTTGCAATTCAAAAATTAAAATTGCTGAGCCCGGAGGTACAAGCGATTGTAGCGAGGGATCCGTTGCACCAGAGGCCGCATGTGCAGCCGCGAGGAGGCCCTGCCGCCCCGACGGCGCCTGCCCTCCTTCCGGCCCGCGCCCTCACTTCGCCTGCGTCCTTGCCCAGGACGGGCCGCGTGTCTGCAGGGCTCGCCCCGCCGGTCGACCTTGTCCTCCGAGCCCCGCGCCCCCCGCAAAAGCACCTGGCTTTGTGGGACACTCAGGCCTCTCCGCGAGGCACCTGCCGCCCCTCCTGACCCCACGAGGACGCCCATACGTTCTCCTGGAAGCTTTTGTAAGAAGGAAGCCGGTGCGGCCGGAGGCCTGGTCTGCGCCCCAGCCCTGCCCACGGCCCGGCCGGCCCGGCGAGGAGCGCACGCAGGGGTCCCCTCGGAGCAGCAGGCGGAGAACAGGAGGCCGCACCCGGCCCCCCGCCCCCCGGGAGCCGACTTCCTCGCGGCTTCTGGCCCAGAGCTGCCCCTTGGCCCCGACAGCTGCTGCGGGGTGCAGGGGGTGCCGGTCAGCGTGGCCCCACCGGGCAGCCTGGAGCCCGCAGGTGCAAGTGCTGTGCACACGAGCGGGTTGGTCCACAAGGCCGAGCCCCCAAAGCCTCCCCGTGGCTGGTGTTTCCTGGCCGCGCACCCAGGGCCGGCTCGGGGCCCGCCTCTCCTAACTTGCTGAATGACCTTGGGCGAGTCACTTAACCTTGCCAGACCTCAGCTTCCCCCACTATTAGGGGGGCCGGGAGCCGTGAGGATGGAGGACGTGACAGGGTCGGAGCCGCAGCCGTCACTAGAGGGGACGTGCATCACGACTCGGGCCAGAGTCCCCAGGGCTTTGGGGCCTCCCTTCCTCCCGGAGGCCCGGCAGGGACAAAACAGAGCAAAAAGCCCAGACGAAGCCTTTGTTTGATGGGACCGTCGCTGGGCTTTTAGCTGGTTCACCGGCGCTGGACACGAAACAGCATCCCACGTCCCAAAAGGACAGGTCCTGCCCCGAGGCCACAGCTCGCCCCGCAGAGGCCCCGCCGGCCGCTCACTCGGGGAGGACAGCGCTCCTCCCGCCCCCTGCCGTGGCGACGGCCATCGCCGCGTCCCCAGCTTGGCTTTCCCTCCCGTGCTGAGGTGCTGTTCACGCGGCCGGGCCCCAACCTCAGGACCGTGTCAGGCCAGAACCCGAAACGCAGGCGGGGATCGATTTTAACCTCTTTTAAAACATTTGATCTGATGCGATCTTCCTAGTTTTCAGCAGCTCACAGCAAATAGATGAAAACAAATGCCTTGTCCCACGTTGTGCCGCGGACGAAGCCTCTCGGTGTTCAAAGGCTCCAGAACACAGGAGTGGAATCCTCTGTGAGCGGCGTCTGATGCCTCAGGATTTTCCGGCTGTCGCTGTTCAAAGGTCTGTTTTCTGGAGCCTCGAGGAATGACCGAGTGGGTTATTTGCTCTAAAACGCTGTGAGTGATCTGCGGCTCGCAGTCCTCCGGCTGCACTCGTGCAAAGCGATGGCTCGGCAGGGCAGGCGGCGGGTCCGCGTGGGCGTGGGCGCGATCCTCTGAGTGTTTTCAGGGCCACGGGCCCGATCCTGAAATTTGGGGACGAGGAGGAGGAGTGATGAATGGTCGCGGGTTATTAGGGGCCTGCCGTTGGCGATCCCTTCCGCAGTCGGGGGGCTGTAGAGGCCCGCTGCCTCGAGTAAGCTTTTCCTCCCTAAATAATTAATTTGCCTTTATGCAAGCGTTTCCCTGCCTCTTACAAATCTGAACACACAGCGCGGGGGACCCGGGCTCAGCAAACCCACTTTCAAGCACATAAATAATTGCCTCGGAATAATGAACAGTTAACCTTGGTCAAGGAAGGCCAAACGTTAGTAAACTGTAGAAATTCAAGATATTGGCTGTTTGGGGTTTAAAGAAACATCATAGGGATCCTTGGGTGGTGCAGCGGTTTAGCGCCACCTTCGGCCCAGGGCGTGATCCTGGAGTCCCGGGTTCGAGTCCCGCATCGGGCTCCCTGCATGGAGCCTGCTTCTCCCTCCGCCTGTGTCTCTGCATCTCTCGTGAATAAATAAATAAAATATTTTATTCAAAAAAATCATCATAAAGAGCACACGTTTGTAAAACCGCCTGCGTTTAGTTAGCTGGAACAGGTTCATTCATCCAAGGGATAGTTTCAGTATAAATATTTTAAAGATTTGTTTCGATCTACATCACGAGCCTTTGTGCCGACCGGACGACCAGACTTTTTTTCTTTTTTAACGAAGGCCCCAAAGCCAGAAGAACTAGGGTTCGGAGTGTAAATGGGTGCTCAGGGTTCCTTGCACCGTCCGGAGTGAAAACTCGACACGCACGGTCTATGGACAACGGGTGAGTAGCACCTTCGCAGGCCAAGGATTTGGGCGCGGGACAGGCGTGAGCAGGGGCCCGGCCACGGGGCTGCGGGGTTGGCGGCAGGCGGCACTTTCCGAAAGGGAGACACGCAGAGAAACGTCTCGGGTCCTGATGCTCGCTTTCCCCGGCCGCATTCTGGCTGGGAAACGGAACCCGGAGTGCTGTGCTCGCCCCCCGCCCCCGCCCCCGCCCCGTTCACACACCGGTGCCCAGAGGGAGCCCGGCCCGCTCTGTCCCCAGCATCCTTCGCGTTCCCGCGTCTACACCCGTATCTGGATGGCCCCTCACTGCCTGGCAGCCCAGGGGACCAGCTTGGGCTGGGCCGCAGCATGGAGCCGAGGGGCGGTGAGGTGCTCCTCCGTCCCCACGGTCCCCGAGCCCCTGGCCAGGGCACACTGGGGGGGCCTGCGGGTCACCCCCTCGGGCCGCCTCCTTCACACCAACCCTGTGCCGCCCCGGGTCTGACGTCTCCATCAGCGGGTCCTGTTCTGCATCCTCATGCACCTGCCCACGTCTTGTCATGACCTGGTCCTCCACTCGGGTTTGGGGTTCCGGGATCCGGAGGGCTGTACCTCCTTCCAGCGCTCGGGCCATGCATCCAAGGAGGAGCAGCTCCACGGCGGCCTCCTCCACCTGTTCCCACACACCTGGGCCAGGGGAAGCCGGGGCTGCCTGCGGTTTCTGCTGCCGTCGGAGGCCCTCCCTCCTGCACACACAAAGTCGGGGGAGGCCCCCGCGAGCCTAGATTTCCCGTGCTGGTGGGTTGGGTCTGGGTTTGGGGTTTTGTTCTTTTTCTCCTTTTGTTTTGTTGTTGACGATGTCGTCCTTGGGAACTGGAACCCCAGGAAAAACCGTGTACGTCTCGCCGCCACGGGAGGCGTCCTCAAGGACGGGGATGGACGGACGCACCGAGGAGACAGCGATGCCACCAGCCTCCTTGCGCTTGGCTGTATTTCATTCGTCCTGGAAGATTGTTCAAGGGGCAGCTTTCAGGGAACCGTTGTCTGAGCCTCTTGGCCAACCTGCCGTCATCTTAAATTGATTTTAGCCGGTGTGAGTAAGAGCGGAGGGGGGCAAGGTGGGAGGCCGAATGCATTTCCCCGGATGAGCTGCGTCCTGAAGTGGTGTTCCCAGCAAGGGCGAGGGACACGCGCGGAGAGCCGGGAACCCTCAGCACCGATAAGGCGTATTGATCGCATGTCCACCTGCTGCCGGTCGGCTGGGGAGCGGGCGCGAAGGCGGCCGTGCGGGGGACGGGGCCTTTGGAGACCTCGCCATGGCCCTGCGGCGCGGAGCGAGCTCGGGGGCCTGCAAACACAGCATCAAAAGACAAAGGGGCGGGTGGACTGTCCCCGGCCTGTAATTTCAAGACATTCATTCCTCGGATGAGTGCACGAGTGAGAGTGGCCGGCGCGTGTGCCACGGGCTGCCACGGGAGGGCTCGGAGCTCGCCGGGCCCTGTGCCGGCTGGCTTGCTTGTTTGAAAGCAGCCTGTGCATTTGAAATCTCCTTTTTTTTTTTTTTTTTTAATCTTTAAATAGTCCTCAGGGAAAATACTTATAAGGCAGACGGGATGTTTACAAACTTTCGTATATTTTCATTAAAAATACACATTCCAGAGGAGGCCGCGGAGCGGATCAGCCGTCGCGGTGCGATTAGCCGCGCGCGGCCGCCCTTCCCTCTGCCGCGATGCCGGGGGGTCAGTCACCTCGGTTCTCCTTCCAGCGGGCTGGGGATGCTACGTTTCACCAGCTGGAATTTTAAGCACTTTCTAGAACTCCGTGTTATATGATAATAAGATTTATAGCTCTGTACGTTTTGTGCGGTGATAGAAAGTTACTGCTCTATATCATCATTATTCTGAAATCTTGAGGTCTTTGCAATAATTCAAGACTCTGACAATGAAGGATTCAGCCAAAGAATCTGGCATATTGCTCTGTTCTTATTCTGGGTAAGGTTTTTTGAATTAATCCAATAGAAGATTTTAAGAAAAGGCGCCTCTATTTTTCCCCGTTTCAAGGGCGATCATTGAATTTTTTTTTCTTAAGGCCTCCCCTAGGTTCCTTAACCCCTTATGAACATATGAAAATGTGCTTTTTCTAGGGTTTCTCCTCGGTGGGTTTCCGTGGCTACTATTAAAGCACCACTGGGCTCATCGACTAACTGCCATTCAGCATTTGCCGATAAGTAGACAGACACGAAGGGCCAGACTTGTTGCCGCGACAGGGACGGCTGCTGTAATAAACGCTTGTAGCACAGTGTTTTTTCCAAGTGGAGGGCAATTTCACTTCCACTAGAAGGAATAGCTGAGTCTCGGATATTTCTCTAAATGTTAGCGTAGCCTTCCCGCTGCATCCCTCCATAAGATGGGGGGGAAAGAGAAAACAACTTGGGAAATTCACAGGTTTCCAGCCCAAATAAGAGTTCTATGCCTGTGATTTGGAAACGGAATCTAATCGCTATGCTGATCACCAAAACCGGGCAAAGAAGCCCCCCCCCTTTTTTTTTTAAGGTCACCGTATCAGGGGAAGGGAAGGAGAATTTCTTCAGCATGTGCCGTGAGCCAGGCTCCATGCTGGACGCTTCCCTGAGTTGCCAAATAAGATCCTAAGTACCAGTCCCCGGGCCTGCGAGCTGAAGTGCGTCCCCCAAGAAGGTTTGTTGAAGACCCAGCCCCCCGGTACCCGCGGACGGACGGGGGCGGACACAGGGTGCAGGCGGATGTGGTCAAGACGCGGCCATCCTCAGGAAGCATCTCCTCCGACACCTGCACCTGCCTGGACTGCCCGGCCTCCCGAACCACAGGATGGCTCTCTGCTGTGTTAGGTCACCCAGCTTGTGGCGGCGCGCCACCGCGGCCCCGGAACCGGCAGGATGGCGGCCCCGTGTGCCACACGAGCCACCCACCGGCATCCAGGGAGTGCGGCCGGCGCTGCACTCAGGCCCAGGTCCCACCCCGGGTGCTCCTCCCGACACTCGCTGAGCCGTCGTGCTCCTGACCTCCTGAACTCCGGTCCTCCCTCCTTGGGTCCGAGCTCTGTGGGAATCACCGGGCCAGGCCTGCGTCCGTGGGGTGGGGGGACAGGCTGAGCAGCTCTGGGTACGTGAAATATCAAAGACCCGTAAACGGCAGGCGATTCCTGGCAAATCTTGGAGTGTCCCCGCTGTCGGCAGAGTGATGTGCAATTATGCATGAGTCGGTTAAACCTGTGGAGTGTGACGGCCACACTAACTCAATTTTCTCCCTCTGATGAGGCCTATAAGGATGTTTGTTACCATCCCCGAGCCCTAAACCCATTATGTTCCCGGGCCGGGCGGCAGACCGGGAGCGCTACTCTTACTTCGAGACGGCAGAGGTTTTGTCTTCAGCGTGCAGAGGGCCTGTCTTAGAAGACTGAGTTCTTGTTTCCTGAGATGGGCACAGGTCTAACTTTTGTGACTTACACATGATGCTGATTTACTTGGGAGCAGCCACACATAAAACAATAAACCTAGCGTGGGCCTTTGGCACGATCGTTGACTCTTCCAAGTTTGAAGACATGCAGAACATTTCGTCTTGACAAACGAGGACTGACTTTCTGGTTCTGGGAGCTGCTGCTACAGGCAGTTGCTTCTCCCCTAAACGAGTGGGGGTCATCGTACAAGGAACGCCGACCCTCGGGGCCGTGAGTGGAACAGCAGCGACTTCAGGGCCAGAGGATGATCCAACATAGAAGGACCCTGGCAAGTGCGTCTGTCTCCACTGTCTCCACTGGGGTCAAGGTCTGTTGATGGGGTGCAGGGCGGGCGGGTGGGCTCCAGCCCATCCGCTGGCTTCATGACCTCCAGACAGGCCAGGTTCTCCGCTGCCCATCAGGGAGGCTCGGGGGGAGCCGGGATTCTCAGGCTGAAATAAATCCCGATCATTTCAGGGCGTGTGGAAAACACCAGTCAAACCGACCTTTCAAACACGGCGTCGGCAGGAGCTTCAAACCGGGGTGTTCCAGCCAGGTCGTGTCGACAAGCCGTGGACTGCAGGCTCAGGAGCTTCCATCACTTCAGGAGACGGGCAAAGCGTAGAAGGAGAGGAAGAAGGTGAAGAGGAGGAGGGAGGAAGGAAAAGGAAGAAGAGCAAGAGGCGGAGAAGGAGAAGGCGTGGTTTGGGAACAGTGGCTCTTGCTCGGAGGATCTCAGGTTATGCAACAGGAGTCTCCAGAAGGTTCCATGAGAACACCGGATGTGGAGTTTGCAGTCTTTCATTCTCCCAGCCCAAACCTGACTCACCCCCGTGTGTGCCGTGGACTCTCTACCCCTGCACGCCTGACCAGATGGCATCTCCTTGCAGACGGCCTCTCCGGTGGTGCCCGCCTTTCCAAGCAGGACGATAGGCAGCTTTATCCTTTTTTCTCCAACAGCCTGTGGACCAGCTGGGACCTTCTGGGAATGGCCACATTGCACTTCCCAGGAAGAGCGTGCCCGGGGGCCTCGGGATCCTGCGGCAGGTAAGGGGCTCCAGGAGAACAAACCTGAGCCTACTTAGCACCTTCACAGTCAAGGGGAGAATGGAGCAAAACACTAAATCCTTTCCTGGCCAATGATCTCTTGTTTCACCATAATGAGATAAACGTCGGGCAAACAGATGGTTTGCTTGCAGATGCACGTGCATTCCCAAGTGCTTATTCCCTCTTCTTCAGTGTCTATCTGCATCGTCTTTCAGATACGGTTCTTCACCCACCTCTTGTCTTCTGTTTTGTTTTGTTTTTTATTTTTATTTTTTTAAAGATTTTATTTATTTATTCATGAGAGACACAGAGAGAGAGAGGAAGAGACACAGGCAGAGGGAGGAGCAGACTCCATGCAGGGAGCCCGATGTGGGACTCGATCCTGGCACTCCAGGATCACACCCTGGGCCAAAGGCGGTGCTAAACCACTGAGCCACCCGGGCTGCCCTTGTTTTGTCTTTTAACTTAGAAAACAGTTTTCAAACATTTGGACAAGTACAGGCAATGCAAAAACAAACAAACAAAACAAAAACCCCTCCTTATACTGAATTCCAAGGACTAACAGAAATCTTGCCATATTTACTTCCGATCTTTTTAATATAGTTTTTTGCTGTTGTCACTGTTGTTACAACGCACACACCATGCAATTCACCCATTTAGAGTGTACAGTTCACGGGGTTTTGAGACATCCTGTTATCCATCTGTTAAAATCGTGCCAGATCTATAACACAATTGCCATTTTCACCATCGTTAAGCATACAATTTAACGGCCTTGATTACGTTCACGACGCTGTGCCACAGTCACCACTTTCTATGTCCAAAGCCTTCTCATCGCCCCAGACAGAAATTTGGTACCAGGAACAAGAGACCCCGCTCTCCTGAATCCCAGTCCCTGATAAACTCTGATCGATTTTCTGTCTCTATGAATTTGCCTATTCTGGAGAGTTCGTACGCATGAAATACACCGTCTGTTCTCTTGCATCTGGCTTATTGCGGTTACAGCAAAGTGTTTTCAAGGGTCATCCACGTTGTGGCATGCCTCAGAACTTCCTTTCTTTTTATAGCTAAGTTATATATATATATGTATATATATTCCTTTTTTTAAAAAAAAAAAAATCCATGCATCTGTTGATGGAAGCTGGGGGTGTTTCCATCCTTTGCTACTGTGAGTAATGAGTTCAAGTGCCCGTTTTCGATTCTGTTGGGTAACTAAGAATGGAATTGTTGGATCATGTGGCAATTTTATATTTAACCTTTTAGGGACCTGTCAAACTATTTTCTGCAGTGGGTGCACCATTCTACGTCCCCAGCAGCAACGGAGGACAGTCCCAGTTGCCTCGTGTCTTCACCAACACTCGTCTTCCTTTTTGGCCGCTCAGTAGCCATACTCGCAGGTGCAAAGTGAAGTATCTCCGTGTGGTCTCGGTGTGCATTTCCCGGAGGGCTGATGACGTGGAGCGTCTTTCCATGATCTTATTGGACATTTGTACATCTTCTTTGGGGGAAATGTTTACTCAGGTTCTCTGTTCTGTTTAAAATTAGGTTTTATCTTTTTACTGTTGAACCATAGGAGTTTATCTACGTGTTCTAGATGATAAATCCTCATCAGATATATGATTCCAAATCTTCCATTCTGAAAGTAGGGTTTTGTTTTGCTTTTTCTTGGCAACATCCTCCGAAGCGTGAGAGTTTTTAATTTCGATGGAGTCGCTTTTCCTACTTTTCTTCTGTTGTGTTTACTTTCGGTATCCGGATCTTTTCTAAGATAAGAAATGGACGATAATGATAATTTCGCTCTCCTGTTTCTACTGTTTCCCATCACAGTTCTCCTCCTCTTCAGAGGCTACCTCTATCATAAATATGGTGTTCCGTTTGCCACCCATGTTTTATGCCTTTAAAAATACATATATTTTATGTGTATGTACACATGTTGTATATTCTAATCAATAGAGTTTTTTGTATGCTTTTAGAATTGCATACAAATAGTATCATTACTCTTTCTGCACTTCTCCCTCTGAGTTCACATGTGAGATCTATTCATGCTGATTGATATTTGCCTCGTTCATTCATTTTCATTACTGTAATTACCGTCAATCAGGTCACCAGGAAGTGATATTCATTTTTTTAATAATAGATTTATTTTTTATTGTTGTTCAATATGCCAACATACAGAATAACACCCAGTGCTCATCCCGTCAAGTGCCCCCCTCAGTGCCCGTCACCCATTCACCCCCACCCCCTGCCCTCCTCCCCTTCCACCACCCCTAGTTTGTTTCCCAGAGTTAGGAGTCTTCATGTTCTGTCTCCCTTTCTGATATTTCCTACCCATTTCTTCTCCCTTCCCTTCTATTCCCTTTCACTATTATTTATATTCCCCAAATGAATGAGAACATACACTGTTTGTCCTTCTCCGATTGACTCATTTCACTCAGCATAATACCCTCCAGTTCCATCCACGTTGAAGAAAATGGTGGGTATTTGTCGTTTCTAATGGCTGAGGAATATTCCATTGTATACATAAACCACATCTTCTTTATCCATCATCTGTCGATGGACACCGAGGCTCCTTCCACAGTTTGGCTATTGTGGACATTGCTGCTGTGAACATCGGGGTGCAGGTGTCCCGGCGTTTCATTGCATCTGTATCTTTGGGGTAAATCCCCAACAGTGTGATTGCTGGGTAGGAAGTGATATTCAAAATATTTAACGACCGGCATGGCTCTGGCCTCAACCAACACACACGGGTAATCATCACAAGCAATTGCACCTCTGGGTACCTGCGCGTACTTCAGTGTGCCCTGGGCTCACCTGCTGAATAGCAAAGTGGCTTCCATACTATTTATCCATTTCTTATTATGGGATCTAAACTGTTTCTAACTCTTCCCTGTTGCAAACAATCCTGCTGGCAATATTCTTGCAGTCATCTCTTCACCCACATCTGTGAGAATTTCTCTTGGATACACATTTGGGAGCAGAATCGATGGGTGGTCTGCTACACGTATGCTCTATTTTATTTTTATGTTATATCAGAATTGTAGCAAAGGCCTAAAGCGGAGGACACAGGATGTTAAATACCCCACATCCCACACACTCACCACTGAGAATAGGTCTTCTCTAACCAGCACCCCAAGGGTCGACCTAAGGGGACAACTGACAGAGAGGGGGCATCTTTGGGAGAATACCAAGTTCATGAGGAAAGGATGTTATATCTCTCCACACTCACAAAATTCCTCATGCAAGCCGAGGAAGGAAGACCAAAGACAACCACTGATAAAGGTTTTCTGGGCACCTATGAGAACAGTTCCCCTTCCTTTCCATACATAAACTGAGTCAGGGTTTGGTGTCGTATGGAAATTGGGTGAGGACTTGGGCTTGTAGAGAAGGATGCAGGAGAGAGAAGGCAGGACCGAGAAAGAGGCAACGGGCATTCTCGCCACATGGGGAGACAATTATACCTTAGTTGGCCTACATGAACCCCGAGGACACCACAGAAGGCGGCCGTGCTCCCGCCGACTCGGTGGTGCTCCCACGGGTGTGCTACCCTGGCCGGGAGGATCATGCTCTGCGAGACACAGGGGCCAGGTGGAAGAAGACCGATTAAATCCCACCTCCAGTAACTGCTCTGGGGATGGTTCCTCATGGAGCCCGTGTGCCCCCTGACAGTGCTGCATGTGGAACCCCCCAATGTGGAAGGAAGACCCACCCCTTGCTGTGGGCCACAAGCACGGCAAGAGCCACAGAGACAAAGCGGCGGGGCCAACACTGCCCCGTCACCCAACCGTGTGACAGGTAAGCCGGCTATTTACCGGCTCCTCCCTCCACGGAGGGGGTGGTGTGGGAGGGATTCTGTGAGCCCAGCTCTGGCACTACCGCTTCTGCCTGCGGCCAGGGGGGAGGACAAGTGCTCTGCCTCGGTGAGACGTCCAAGCTTCGGAACACGGGGCCGTCTGAACACATCGGCGAGGCTGCTCCACGAAGTCAGAGTGGCCAGAGCTGGGCCCGGCCAAGGCTGTCAGGGGGCCCGTTGGTCAGCCGTCGGGCGGTCATCAGGGACGGTAACACCCTGCTGTGTTCAGCCCCATGACACCAGTCGGCGCAGCGAAGGAATGACGTGGATCCACCAGTGGTAACGGGTGGCCAAGGTGCCCTCCGAGCAGGGAGTGCGGAATCACCCCGACATGCACAGAGCCCCCGACAAGGACGATGAGCTTGGGCCGGCCCCGCAGCCTTCCGTTGGGTCGCCATCCCTTTGCATGTAGGTCACGTCCGTCCTGTGAGGGTGAGATTTCCCCTTCAGATGCTGCAACGATTTTTGACTCAAGGAAAGGGCTCCCGGGGTTTCTCGTGACCTCTATTCTCTCACCCCCCAGCCCTGGCGGCCTGCCTCCCTTCTTGCTGGGCTGTGCGTGTCCTGGGTGATGCGCACAAAGTGGTCAAGCAGGTGCGAGTCCCCAAGCAGGGACTCCCTGCGTCCCAGCGGGTCCGGGCCTCCACGAGGAGCACAGCCTTCCCCGCCAACTGCGGTGGCTTCGGCTTGGACCGCAGGGACTCCCACAACAGGCAGGGTGGCGGCCCTCACCCTGCTGCACCTGCACGCGGCCTGGGCCTGGGGCAGCGTCGGACCCTGGCTGAAAGACGGGGACCGACAAACAGGCCACTTGGTCTGCTTGCTTTAGAGATACTCCAGCAGGTGATTTGAAATACTAGCGACGTGAAATTAGAGGAGGGCGTCTGTTTGCAAATCAGCCACTCTGAGGTCATTGGTCCAAAGGCACAGCAACAGCCTCACTCTTTTCTTTTTTAAAGATTTTATCTATTTATTCATGAGAGACACAGAAAGAGAGGCAGAGACCCAGGCAGAGGGAGAAGCAGGCTCCCTGCAGGGAGCCCGATGCGGGACTCGATCCCGGGACCCCAGGATCATGACCTGAGCCGGAGGCAGAGGCTCCAGCACTGAGCCGCCCAGGTGTCCCACAGCCTCACTCTTGTATCACCTCCCACCCCCACTCCTGATGTGTCGGACACGAGCTGGTGATCTCCACGCGCACGTGTGTGTGTTTCCATCTCCCAACCTGACCCACCCTCGAAAGACACCGCAAGGTGTAAGCTAAATTTTCTTTTAATAGACTTTATTTTTTAGGGCTGTTTTAGGTTCACGGCAAAATCAAGCAGAAAGCACAGAGATTCCCTGTAGGAACTTGCCCCCTAGACGTGCACGGTCTCCCCCAGGACGGACACCCTGCCCCACAGTGGGACATTTGTTATAAAGGATGAACCTACACGGACACCTCGTAATCACCCAAAGTCCATAGTTTATATTAGATTTCACTCTTGGTGTCGGACGTTTTATGGGTTTGGACAAACGTATAATGATACGAATCCATCATTACAGTCTCACACAGAGTATTTTCAGTGCCCTAAAAACCTTCTGTGCTCCATCTATTCATCTCTCCCCCCATCCAACCATCAACCCCTGGCAACCACAGGGTAGTTTTTTTTTTTTTTCCTATCCCCATAGTTTTACCTTTCCTAGAATGTCACATAGTTGAATTGTACAGTATGTAGCCTTTTCGGATCAACTTCTTTCACTTAGTAATGTACATTGAAGGTCCATCCATGTCTTTTTATGCCTTGATAGCTCATGTCTTTTCAGTGTTGAATAACGTCCCATTGTCCAGACGTACCACAGTTTGGATTATTCATCCATTTGACGATTCACTTACTGAAAGATACCTTGATTGCTGGCATTTGGGCCGTTTTGAATAAAACTGTTATAAACATCCACGTACAGGTGTTTGTGTGCACATTAAGTTTTTGGCTCCTTTGGGTAGACACCAAGGTAAACACCAAGACGCACAGCTTCTGAGTCCTATTGAAAGAGTATGTTGAGTTTAGTTTAGTTTCTTTTTTTTTTTTTTTGTATGTTTAGCTTTGTAAGAAACTGGCATTCCAAAGTAGACGTTCTAGTTTGCATTCCCACCAGCAATGAACAAGGAGTTCCTGTTGTTCAACATCTTTAGCAGCATTTGGTGTTGTGAGGGCTCTGGATTCTGGCCGTTCTCATCGACGTGCAGTAGTATCTCATTATTGTCTTGATTCGCAATTTCTTTATGACACATACTGTCATGCATCTTTTCATGTGGCCATTTGTCATCTGTTTGTCTTCTCCATCAAGGTGTCTGTTAAGGTCTTTTGTCCACTTTAGAACGGGGCGGTTAGTTTTCTTAGGTTTAAGAGTCCTTTGCGTCTTTTTGATAACAGTCCCCTCCCAGATATGTCTTTTGCAAGCATTTTCTCCCATTCTGTGGTCTGTCTTTTCATTCTCTTGACAGTGCCTCTTACAGAGAAAGAGGTTTCCATTTTAATGAAGTCCAGATGATCGATTCCATCTGTCATGGATCTTGCCTTGATGTTGTATCTAAAAAGTCATGTCCGGGGGGATCCCTGGGTGGCGCAGCGGTTTGGCGCCTGCCTTTGGCCCAGGGCGTGATCCTGGAGACCCGGGATCGAATCCCACATCAGGCTCCCAGTGCATGGAGCCTGCTTCTCCCTCTGCCTGTGTCTCTGCCTCTCTCTCTCTCTCTGTGACTATCATAAATAAATAAAAAAAAAAAAATTAAAAAAAAAAAAAGTCATGTCCATCCCCAAGGTCGTCTAGGTTTTGTCCACTATTAAGTTCTAGGAATCTTATAGTTTTGTAATTTGTATTTAGGCCTATGAACCACTTTGAGCCAATGTTTACAAAGGGGTGTAATCTCTTTTTTTTTTTCACATGGACGTCCAGTTGTTTCCAACAAATTGTCTATTTGTTGAAAAGACTTATCTCTGCTCCATTATATTGCCTTTGCTTTTTTGTCAAAGATCAGTTGACTATGTTTATAGGGGTCTGTTTCTGGGCTCTTTATTGTGTTCCACTGATTTGTCTGTCCTTTCCCCACGGCCACTGGATCACTGTAACTTTATAGTGAGTCTTGAAATCAACTAGTGTCAGTCTTCTGTATTTGTTCTTTTCCTTCCACATTGTACTGGCTATTCTGGACCTTTCACATCTCCATATAAATGTTAGAATCAGCTTGTTGACATCCATATAATAACTTGCTGGGATTGTGATTGAGATTGCATTGAATCTGTAGATTCAGTTAGAAAGAACTGATACTTTGTCATTATTGAGTATTTCTATCCATGAACACGGAATACCTCTCTATTTATTTAGGTCTTTGTTTTCTTTCATCACAATTTTGTATTTTCCCCATATAAATCTTGTATTTTTTATGATTTATGTCTAAGTATTTTATACTTTGGGGTGCAAACGTAAATGATATTGTGGTTTAAATCTCAAATTCCACTTGTTTATTGCTAGAATGTGGAAAACTTTTTAATTTCAAATTTAAAGAAACATAACAAAAATAATGTAATGAACTGTTGCATACCCTTTACAAATCTTCACTAATCATTAACAATTTTGCCCTATTTTATTATTCTCCTTCCCTTACTTTCTACATACACATGTATACACACACATACATATATGCACACATAAAATTACTTTTTTAACCATTTGAGAGTAAGCTGTATACACTAAATCCCCTGCCCCTAAATACTTTGTTGTATGTTACCTGTAAAGAAGAATGATATTTTACATAATCATAGCATGATTATTAAATTCAAGATATTTAATATTGATAATTATTATATAAACATAGCCTATATTCAAATTTTATTAATTGTCCCATTAATGTTCTTTTTAGCATTTTTTCCAGCTTGGATCAAGCAGTACATTTAGTTTTCATATCTCTTTTGTCTCCTTTAATTTGAAACAGTTTCTCAGCCTTTTAATATTTTGTCATTTTTGACATTGGCATTTTTAAATTATTTTATTTTATTTATTTATTCGAGAAATCGATAAAGAGGCAGAGACACAGGCAGAGGGAGAAGCAGGCTCCATGCAGGAAGCCCGACGCGGGACTCGATCCCAGGTATCCAGGATCACACCCTGGGCTGAAGGTGGCACCAAACCACTGAGCCAACCAGGCTGCCCTGACATTGACATTTTTGAAGACAATAATAGGCCAGTTGTTTTGTATATTATGCCTTGATTTGGGCTTTTCTGATGTGTCCTTATGATTAGATTCAGGTTATGCATTTTGGGCAGTAATTCTCCATAAGCTGAGTTATGTCCCAGTGAGGGCATCATGTCAGGGGGCTTGTGATGTCAATTTGACTCAGTTTTACAATGTTAGCTAAGGCAAGTTTTAAGAGTTTGTAAACTCACCTTTTAAAGAGCTGTCAGTATAACTGGCTTGCAGGCAATGTTAAAGATGTCGAATCCTACCTCTAAGGAATAAAGGGCAATTAGCAGTAAGTGATGTTGGTATGACACTTGAGATTGACCCAAATGCTGAAAAGTGATCTCCTTTGCTCCTAACAACAGCACAAACTCAATAGCTCACAGATCAGACTAATGCTTCCTAAATATGGTTAGATCCTGAGCAGAGAAGAACAGTCATGCTTTCACTTCCTTCCTCCTTCTCTCCAGCCACATAGGCTGAGTATTTATTATTATTATTTGTTATTATTATTATTAAACCTATCAGCTTTCTTATCTTTAAAGGAGTTGGACCAGGTGATTCATAAAGTTCTCCCAGTGTCTATGTGCTCAAGAATACAGGCAAAGCACCCAGAATTACTAAAACATAAAGCATAGGATTTAGGAAAGAGAAAAATATTTTAACATGAAAGAA
The DNA here is from genome assembly GCF_053574225.1 of Canis aureus. Taxonomy (NCBI): domain Eukaryota; kingdom Metazoa; phylum Chordata; class Mammalia; order Carnivora; family Canidae; genus Canis; species Canis aureus. The sequence goes on along the minus strand of NC_135632.1, from coordinate 1,483,627 downwards.
ATAATGGAGAACTTTTTTCCAATGTTCAGCAGCCAAGAAAGGAGGTCTCCTTGCCAAAGGTTGTCTTGACAGAAGTTGAAACTGTTCTTAGTCTCTCTGCTATCTTGGCCACCAGAAATTCTCACAGGAGGTGATATTTAGTAGGGTATGGAAATTCTTACTTTATGAAATTTTTAAAATAACTACTTCTAGAACTCAGAAAATAAAAAAATCTAAGTTATTTTTTATTTTTATAGGAAATGACTTTCTATCTACTACTCACAGAATGTTTTATGTCTGAGGAGTTTTTTTGTTTTGTTTTGTTTGTTTGTTTGTTTGTTTTTACCTATTTCAGCACTCCCAAGCTGATGCCCAGATTTCTAGGCAGAGGTTGAGGGATGATGGCCGATGGGTAGTTTCCTGATGCAGAAGAACCCCACTATATTTCAGAATAGCCTAAGACCAGATCAGGGATAAGGAAGGAGAACTACTTAGCTCAGAAGAGGTTCTAAAATATCTTCTCAGTGGGGCAGTAAGACCAATGGTAGACATTTGTACAAATTCATTGCCTTTGTAGAACCTTTGAAAAGGATCATACAAATAATCATACAAATAATCAGGTAAGTAAACTGAAGTCCAGAAGAGTTGTTTGCTAATGATCAAACAGCTAGTCATAGTAAGTACTTTTCTAAGCACCTACTATGTGCCTTGCACTTTAAATGCATGGTCTCTAATTCTCACAGTACCCTTATCATAAATTATGACTCTTCTTTAGAGCTTAAAAGTCACGCTGGAAAAGTTAACTTGCCCATGCTGCTATAGCTAGTAGGGAGCAGAGCCAAATATTGAAGCCAAATATTAAACTCTCCATGTATTTCTGTACCAGATCATGTGCAGAGAGACTGGCCGGAGTACCTATTCCTCCTTCCTCTCTCTTACTCCTTTGTAAGAGATGTGTGAAACTTGTATGGGCTGGTGCTACCTGAATTTTTCAAATATACTTCCCCCATCAGGGTACTTACTGTTTTTTATCAAATATTCTGTCTGTTTCTTGCCGGGTCACAACTTCCGCTAAGGCAAGAATTCTGTTTTTTGTTCACAATTACATATTACGCACCAGCACAGGGCCTGCGTAGAAGATATTCCATAAATGCTTATTAAAAAGACGGAGACAAGGGAAGGAGGAAGAAAAAGAAAGAGAATGAAAAAAAGAGAGAGAAGGGAATGGAAGGAGGAAATAAAAGAAGAAAATGTAGAGCAAACAAGTGGAGCTCTGACTTCATAACATTATTAAGGCTTTCCTCCTTGTTGCAAATGGCAGAGGAACCTAATGTGGTGATTTCTCAATACACACACACACACACACACGCAGACAAGTAATATTACAATTTGGTTTTATCTCAGGAGAGAAAATTGCAAAAAACCTAATTACTCAGAAATTAGTGCACAAGTAAGTAAATTAGGTACATCTACTCAATGAAAGAATTTGCAATTATTAAAAATAATTGTTGCAAAGACTAGTCAGAAACATGGAAAAATATATTGAGTAAAATTACTGGTTTAAAAAGAAAGAAGAATACAAAAATGTGGGGATGATAGAGGATAAAGACAAAGGGAACACATACAGATAAGAAGGTACCCAGTTTTGTTGTGTACTTTTTAAAAATCCATAGGACCTAATATAGTGTTGGGTGGATGGTGAAAGTCAAAAATAAGAGTAACATGATTTGGGATAGCCATTATAGAAAACAGTATGGAGATTCCTCAAGAAACTAAAACCCCAACCGAGTTTTAAACCATATGATCCGACAATCTTTATATATAGATCTAAAGGAAACAAAATTAACATCTTGGAGAGAGCTGCACCCCCATGTTCACTGAAGTATTATTCACAGTAGCCAAGATGTAGAAGCAACCTAAGTGCCCACTCACAGATTAATGAACAAAGAAATGTGTCTAAATACATATACACAATGGAATATTATTAAGCCTTAAAAGGGAAAGAAATCCTCCGATTTACAACAACATGGATAAATCTGGAGGACATTATGTTAAGTGAAATAAGTCATACACAAAAAGACAAATACTGCATGATCTCATGTGTATGTGGAATCTGAAAAAAAGTGAACACATGGAAATAGAGAATAGAGTGGTAGTTACCAGGGGTTAGGGGTGCAGGTGGGTGGGAGAAATGGGGACACGTTGGTCAAAATGTGTAAACTTTAAGTCATACAATGAATAAGTTCTGCATAACTAATGTACAGTGTGGTGACTACAGTTAATAAGATCATATACTTGAAGTTTGCTGAAACAGTAGATCTCAAGTGTTCTCATCACACCCACAAAATGGTGATGGATATGTTAATTAGCTTGATTATGGTAATCATTTCACAATGTATACATATATCAAGACATTACATTGTATACCTTAAATATATACAAGTTTTATGTGTCAATCATACTTCAATAAAGCTGTAATTTCAAAAATTACAAACAAATCAAAACAGAAAAAATGAATAGCCATGACTTATTGAGCATTTACACTGATTTCCAAGATGGAATAACAGAGACTGACTGGATTTAGTCTACTGCCTTAAACAACTAACAAAACAAAATATATGAAACAGTGATTTGCAGAGATTGGGCAACAGGCTGCACAGTCCAACAGTCCCTAAGAGAAAGTAGGAAAACAAACCAGGTAAACCCTATGATTGTCCCAGCTTACTGCCTAAAGAGTTCCCAAGCCCCAGTGTAGGAAGGGAGAACCCAAACAGAACCCAGAGTTCTCTCTGAGTTGAAGAGACAAGGGTGAGAATTAAGGAAGGCCAAAGCAACTATGATTCTCAGGGCAGAGTCATTAAGAGGGAGAGTTGCCCAAAAAGGGAGCTCTCTGGAGAGCTGTACATGTTTCCCTGGAGTCTTGAGCTGAGTTCTGATCAGTGCACGCAAGTGAAGACACCACCCAAAGACAGGAAATAACCATTGGAAAAGAACAGATCAGGAATAACTTCATGTTCTCACTGGCCAGAGTGGGAAGACACTGCAGTACATGAAGCACTGGATTGAATACTCAGAAGGGTATCACCTTAGTAATGGAGAAAATTACCTCTAGACTGAAGGCTGCTCTGGCCTGCCTAACAAATCTTAAAAGCAAGTCGTAGAAGAACCAAACTGCTTCCAAAGTAACTTCATTGCATCTCAGAAAAAAAAAAAAAAAAAAGCTCAAAAATGTTTAGGGGGATATAAAATATCTAGCAATCTGCAAGGTAAAATTCACAATGTCTGATAGCCAATCAAAAATTACCGAGCATGCAAAGAAGAAGAAAATCGATCTCATAATAAAGATTTTAAAAAAGAATCAATAGAAAAGATTCAGCAATTACACTAATGGTAGAGTTAGCGGACAACAAGGGTACCTGACTGTCTCAGTCAGTAGAGCATGTGACTCTTGATCTCAAGGTTGTGAGTTCAAACCCCATGTTAGGCATGGAGCCTACTTAAAAAAGTATTTAAGAGAAATTGACAGGCAAATCATCTTAAAACAGCCATTATAACTAGAGTCCATATGTTCAAAAAGATAAAGGAAAGCCTAAGCATGTCAAGTACAGGAAGAAAAATAATGTAAATCTAATTGAAATTCCAGAAATGAAAAACACAGTGTCTGATAGGACAAGCCCACTGGCCTTGAAAAATTAACAGCAGACTAGGCCTTGCTCAAGCAAGGATTGGTGAACTTGAGGACATGGCAATAGAAACTTGGTGACAGTCACTGAGGGGGGCACTTGATGGGATGAGCACTGGGTGTTATTCTATATGTTGGCAAATTGAACACCAATAAAAAATAAATTTAAAAAAAAGAAACTATCCAAAATGAAGAAAGAAAGGCAAGAGACCAAAATGAAATGAACAGATAAAAAATAAATTTAAAAAAAAGAAACTATCCAAAATGAAGAAAGGCAAGAGACCAAAATGAAATGAACAGATAAAAAATAAATTAAAAAAAAAGAAACTATCCAAAATGAAGAAAGAAAGGCAAGAGACCAAAATGAAATGAACAGAGTCTCATGAGCAGAGGGACAGTTTCAAAAAGCCATCCATGTAATCGGAGTCCCTGAAGGAGGGGTGGGCATAAAAAAATTTGATGAAATAATGGCTGAACATTTTCTGAATTTTAAACTACAAACCTGCAGATCCAAATAGCTCAATTGAATGTCAAACCCAAGAAACTTGAAGAAAGATATGTCAAAACATGTAATAATCAACTTGTTTTAAAATAGTAATAAAGAAAAACTTTCAAAAACAATCAGAGGGAAAAATATTATGTACAAAGGAACAAAGATAAGAATGATAAAACTTCAAACTAGATATAAAGCAAACTGGAAGACTGGATTAACATCTATTAGTATTAAAAGGAAAAAAGTGATCAGAGTCCTATACCCGGCAATATCTTTCATAAACGAAGACAAAATAAAGACTTTTTTAAACATGCAAAAGCTGAGAGAATTCATTCCAAGCAGACCTGTTCCATAAGAATTGCTAAAAGAAAATCCCAGGGTGCCTGGATAGCCCAGTCAGTAGGGCATGTATCTCTTGATCTCAGGGTTATTGATTCAAGACCACATAGGGTGTAGAGAGAACTTAAAAATAAGTTATCCCTAAACTGGTAAATACATGGGAAAAAATACAAAATCCTTTTTCCCCCTCATTTGTTTCTTTTTGTTTGAACATTTACTGTGCGGCAGACTCTGCTACTTTGGTACATATAACTCATATCCTTACATCAACCTAGAAGGTGGGAATTACCATCCCAATTTCACTGAGGAAGAAACTTAGACTTACTGGGCTCACGGCCACATGCTCTGGTTAGTGGGGAAGTCAACCATGATTCCGAAACATATACCAGCCCTTTGATAGTGGATGTTGCTTAAAAACATGAATGAATGCTTTAGCAAAAATCAAATCTGAAAGTTTACCACAGAATTTCAGAGTAGAGCAAACCTTAAATTGAAAAAACTGTTTTCTAAAGCTCCTTATATAAGATTTCCCAGGGAAATAAGAGCGCGTATGAAAATAATTCTTGGTTTCAGGACAAGGTGGTAGACTGAACGCACAGTGCAACATATGCCTTCAGACATTCAAACACAGTGGAGGACTGTCAGCAGACTAGAAACTAAGAGGATCTCTAAGAAAAACATGTCAAGTTTAGGTAATTACAACATGAAGTTTCTATTCTGGTGATTAGAGTGGAGAAATGTATTGCAAAAAAAGAAAAATGGGCACACGACCAAAAATCATCATAGTTCGAGGAGAGTCAATCTCTTAAAAAAAAAAAAAAAGAAAAAAAGACAGAGTACACAAAACAAATAACAAAGGAACCTACCTACATGCAAGGAAACAAGGTTAATAAAATAGAACAAGAATTGAAAATAAATTTAATATCCCCAGTGAGATGAAGGAAAGAACTGCATGGGTGAAGCAAAGAAAAAAAAGGAGGTTCTAACATAAGAAAAGGATATTATAAGAATAAATTAGTGATCTTGGAAGAAAGGTAATTCCTAGTTTATAAGGAGGAAAACTCTTTAGATGTCAAGGTTTGATGGTTTTCAATTTTTTCAATGGGATAGAAACAACTGCTTTGGTAGCTGTAGCTCATCTGGTGAAAATTGGAAAACTATAAGATAAAGAGCATAAAATCTCTAAAGTTTCACTTGAACCAAATGGCTAACAAGGCAAGGCTCCTACGGAAGCTGCCTTGTTAGCCTTCTGTTTTATGTGCATAAAACCCCAAAAAAACCCACAGTGGATTGTTAAATATTTGTCCACTCATGTGGCTACATCATCTCTCATCTTTGCTTTTCTCTGTGTTCATACGACATTCTCTTGATTACTGCTTTCCTCTGCAGGCCTTGCTCTGCTTCCTTGGAACTTCAGCTCATACTTTGACTGCAGTGGACGCACCTTTGGCCCTGACTCTATGGCTTTTGAGATCTACAGAACACGGCTCTTCAGTTACTGTCTCTTGGTTCAAATATAAAGAAAAAGCAAACCAATATTTTGCTTCCCTTTAATCAACTGCCTACCCTTGGTCCAATCAATGGTGGTCTGTCTGGTCATGTATAAGGAAGGACTGATGCCCTACATGTGTGCACAGGGTAGTCTGGGTGACAAGAGAAGTCAAGCATGACTGGAAAATTGACAAGTCCACCACCACCCCATGTGTGTCAGGTCTACTTGCGATGGAGATGCCCACACATATCAACATTGGATCCATTCAGTCCCTTTTCAGGTTCATACTCCCATTCATCAGAAAGAAGTGAAATAGTGAAGGCTCGTAATACTTAAAAAACAACAAGCCAGGCAAGGTTTGAGGGAAGCAGGAGCCTTTAGTATCCATCTAATGAAATAATTAGCCATTGAGTAAGCAAAAGCTAACACGTACCAAAATACTATATAAGGCATATATTTGGTTTGTTCAACGCCTATTTTAGTGGCTTAAGCTGAGTAGACAAAGGATTTCAGCTAAAAACACAATGTTTTTCCTACGTGCGTGGGATTCTCTGAGTGGTCTGTCTAAAAAAAAAAAAAAAAAAATTCCAGTTCCACATACCCAGTTCCAAAAAAGTTCCCTCTTATGATCACAGTTGGTTCTGAGCACTTTTAAAGCATACATATTGGTTAAAACAAAGTCTGTATGTTTTCTTTAATATTGATCCCTCTTTACCACCACCAAGAATTAAAAAACCCCTCCCTTCTATTTATATTGTTAAATGATAGAATTTGGGTGGTTTTAGTGTTAGAAGAATCCTAGAACTATTAAATTCAGCAGTCTGAGTCATCCCCTCATTTCAAAGCTAGTTGTGGGGATCTATAAGCTATTTTTATTGTTTTAAAAAAAACCCTAACAAAAATCAACATTTATGTCTATTAAAACTCAGAAGCAGGCTAACTCACCAGTTTGCTTTGCTTTAGGCTTAAACATTATTTGCTCAATGATAACACTGACAATTTTACATCAATCAGAGGATCTTGTGGGCAGTTATAGCCACAGAAGTCCAATTTTTCTTTCCTTCTCACATTCTTGCCTCAGTTCCCAGAGATAAGACCTTCTGCCAGAGGTAGCTCTCTTGCAGTAGGCTGTAGGGGCAGCTTCCACACTTCCGTCCTCTTACTTACTCCTCTCCACAGTAAGAGGGAGGGGAGTCTGCTTGAGGACGTTGGCAGGAGCCTAGCATTTTCCAGGGCCTCTTGTCTCTGGTGGGCAGGGTTAGTGCGTTCAATATTGCCCCACTGGATGTAGGACTCATGTGTACTTCCTTCTTGAGCTGCTTACCCAAGAGGTCAGAAGAGAGGTCCCACTGTTCTTAGGTCTCCCTGACGGTCACTGGCAAAGGCTGGGTGCACAGTGGGGATGCTAAGGATGGCCCGGCCATGCCTGGCTCCCTGGTTGGGGAGTGAGCATCCCAGTCAGGTTTCCTAAGATGATAAAAAGGATACCACTTGATACTCAACCACCTCAGTATTTTGTGTTTATCCAGAGTCAGCCAAAATGTGGAAAAGAAAAATGGTAGGTAGTAGGATTAAGGCACTACACCCTTCTTTAAACTTCTGATAGTATCTTCACTTTATTTAATTGTAGGAGGGAGTCGTAACGCTTAATAGATGGAGTTTGATAGATGGCATTTCTTAAAACATTTTATCCATTCGGAAAGAGGGGGCTTACAAGGCAGTCCTGGATGATAACACTTGGAAAACTGATGATAACACTGATCTAGCCTAAGTTTTTCATTTCTCAGACCAGAAAGCTGAGCTCCAGAGCACTTGAGTCAAGATTAGACACATTTTTAGTGAGCAGCAGAGCCAGATCTGGAGCTCAGATCTCCTGGCCATCTCTCTGTGGGGTCTCTTTCCACCCCATCCTGTCTCAAATGCAGCTGGTGAATTGGGTCAGGAAGATCTTCAGAACATAACATTGTTTGAGCTAATGATTCTGATCACTGGGTCTACAGGAAGCAATTTGGGGGTGGGACTCCTGAACCCAGTGGTTCATAACGTTGCCTATACATATGATCTACTTGGGGAACTTTTAAAAAATCCCAATGTCCAGGTGACATCCCAGACCAATTAAATGAGAACACAGGAGGTGGGACTTAGGCACCACTATTTTTAAAAGCTCCCCAGGTGATTCCAATGTGCGGCCAATTAGAGAAGCTCTGCTCTTACATTTTCCTCAGTAAAGACAGATGCAAAGGTTTTGATTAAGAATTACTTTAACCTTGGCCAGCCAGAGGGCAATTAGGAAGCACTTAAAATTAACTCAACTCCCACCAGCACAATGCCTTGTGCATAGAGATAATCAATAAATATGTGTTGCTGTAGGAAGACATGACACTTAAACATCAGCTTTGACTTAAATAAACCACCAAAAATAAGAGTTACTCTTTACTGAAATATTAAGAGAATGTGGATTGGCGAGGCAGACTGGAGCCTGTTCTCTTGAACACAACCTTTGTGGAGAACAAAAAAACCTCATTCACTCTGTGGGAGCTCGGAATTTGTTCCTGAAATCTACAAAGACCAGACAGGAACTAAATTTGGGTGCTTCTCTCTTCCTATCTATTCTTCAAATGGTCTCTTTTTAAAACAGAGAAGACATTTTAGTTAGCTGCCCCCCCCCCCTTAATCCCAAAGAAAGGGATGATGGATTCAATGTAACTCCCCAGAGGACTCATCATGGTGAACCAGATGAAAGTCGACACCAAGGAGGTTTTGGATGAAGATAAACAGTTATTTCCTGTCTTCTCTGGGATTGGGTCAAGGATGGTATGGAAAAGGACTCTAAACTGGGCACCCCAAAGTCAAAGCCTTCATCCTTCCTTTGCTGCTAAATTGCTGTGTGATTTTGGAGGCGAAAATCTCCCCGGCATCAGTTTTCTCATTTACAAACTGGTGACACCTCTTGCTTTTACAGAATTAAACGTGAGATTGAATGAAGTAGTAAATGGGAATGTTGCGTGAGAAACATACCGTTCTCTAAAGAGGTAACCAATCTGGACCTTGGGAGAGTTGCTATTTCAATCTAGGGTTCCAGAAAACCAGAGACACACATCCAGGCATTCAGTACCACAGAACCTAATGAGAAATGGCCAAGGCGAGGTGCTGCTCTCGGAGACGCTGAGACAAGAGGGAGGGAGGGAGGCGTGCTCCCCGACCCGGGGTTGTCCACTGCCTAAGAGATGAAGGAGATTACACAGAGCAGTCAGCCTTCCTGGTGTTCTGCTGCAGTAACGAGCACCAAATTTCAGGCGACTTACAATCATTACTATTTTTGTCCCTTCATGGTATGCGGTGTTGGCTGTGACTTAGCCCATCGTTCTGTGGGACCCAGGAAATTTGACAAAAATCCCTGGACAAGCAGAGCAGGACTAACTCCATTTTGTGCTGCACCCGCCACCTCCCGTATCGCCCCCACATGACCTGCTTATTGCTCAGGGCGCTGCCCCACCCTAGCCGAGCCGCTGGGCACACCCTAATCGGAAATCGGCTCAGTGATAGGCCAGCTCAAACGGATACTTTAGGGTAAAATGTAATTCAATCGGCCACCTGCGTGTGGACCGACATGACTGTGCAACTTTCTGCGTATCCCATTGGCCACCGGCCCCTATAAAGCTGCTGCACCTCTTAGTCTCGGGGTCCAAGTCCCTGCTCCGCTGTGTCGGGTGCACTTGGACCCAAGCCCGAGCTTGTAAATAAACGTTCGTGTGTTTGCATCGGTGTCGGCTCCTCGGTGGTTTCTCGGATTCGCAATCTTGGGCACAACAGTTCTGAGATGTGGGCCGAAGGGCCACTCTTTACAGGAGACACATGGTCAAGGAAAAGCTTCTGGGGTGGTACAGGCACGCCATAGCTGGAGAGGCGCTCATGGGACACAACGCACATTGTGCTTCCTTTCACTGGCTATCGCAGGTTGCAAGGCCAAGCCTGCCGTCATGGGACAGGCGTGGGTACTCTCCCACCAGACCCTGCAAGTTACGTGCCAACCGATAGGGACATATAATCCTTATGCAGAGGCACGTGAATACGTGAGAGGGTAACAGAATCCGTCCCACGGTGGGCACTCTTGGAATGACGTGATGAGCCGAGGTGAGGACTATGTGATAGCCGAGGTTTGACTATGATGGGAATCCAAAGGATGCTCATAAAACTCCAAAAGAAGTGGGGTTTGGGGGAAGGCATCCCAGAACGAGTAGGAATTAGCCAAATGAGTGGAGCTGGAGGAGTGTGTAGGGGTAATGTTTTAGGCAAGAGAAAAAGGTGCATGTCAAAGCGTCCCAGGCAAGGAGAAATGTGACACGTTTGCATTTTAAAGCATGGAATGGAAGGGTGGAGCAGGGGTAACTAAAGCTGAAGGGTTTGGGGCCTCATAAATAGGGTGCCCACATCCTTTTTCTTCCAGTATATCTTCCCAATCTACTTCTGGGAGTGAGATGAGACACTGCTAATAAGCACGCGGTTAAACTTATTGTTAATATAAAGCACAAACCGGGACCACCCCATAGAGAAGAGGGGGGAGCCTCAGCTGACTGACAAGCCATGATCTGGCTGGGACCTTATCCCATAGACAAGCCTTGGAAGCGTCCTCAGCAGGGAAGAGGCAGGTTTACATTTTAGAAAGCTCATTCTGACCCTAATGTGGAGGATGAATTGGCAAAGTCAAGCAGACCATGGTTCCTAGTAACGCTCCAGGTGAGAGGTGGAGGGCTGCACACACGGACGCACGCGCACACACAGACACAGGTGTTACCCGTCCTATACGAAATATGGGCTCATTTCTGCCAAAGAAAACATTCCTGGCCTATAAAATTCCCACGGAGTCATGTTTGTTCCCAGAGTCCTCAGGAACAAAAGGAGGGACTCACATCTTCAGGTGCTCATTCCCCGTCCAAGGAACAGGTTAGCGATTAACCATCCAAGGAAGACTCAAATACACATGCACGCACACCTGCACGGGATTCTTGGTTCCAAGGGACAAGCTCTCCCTGAGGATTTGTACGGGAAAGCGTGGCTGCTATGCACATCCAGCAGGAAGGCCACTATGCCTTGTGCCCAAGGCTGGTCGGAATCGGGGTGTGTTCCAACTCCCCGGGATTGGTAGCACTATTAATCCGCGTCTGAGATCTGCCGGGTATTTATGCTGAAAGCCCTAGAGTGCCAGAGGTCAGCGTTACTGTCTGGACACTTTGAGCCGGGGCATCATTAAAATGCCCACACTCGCCTCCCTGTGGTGCAAGATAACCCCCGAAACTGGGGGGAGAGCAGTTTGAGAGGCCGCATCGCCTTCTGTGTAAGATCCTTGGTGTGAGTAGAAGTTTCTAACTGAGTAATTCTGATCAAAAAGAATTAACCCTAACTGCTGGCAGCACAGAACACCAGCAGGTGACGCTTCAAAGGCTCCAGGAGGCCTTTCCGCCACCTACATGATCCCACACTTCCTTTCTCTGTCTCCGTCCGTGTTCTGTGCTTTGTTGGAGCGCATCCTCCGTTCCGTCAGCCGTGTGCAGAGCACTTTGAAATAAAAGTACGGCAAGAAAAACTCTATCCATTTATCCCTAGTTGTATCAGGCTGCAGCAAGCACGCGTCCTACGACCCCATTTCCGTCTGGCACACAGGTACGCCCTCCTTTGCTTCTTCGGCAGCCTTGTCGGTGTGCGGGACGTGCACAAGGCCTTGCTGCGGGCTCACCCCCTCCCTCTGCAATTACAATTGCATGTTTGCATTTGTAGGCACTTACCACCGGTGGGGGGCCGAGGGCCAGCAGACGGGCACCGGTGTGGCATCGCCTGGGGCGCTCCCGGTAAGGCTGTGGGCGGGCGCCGGGCCACCCCAGGGAAGCCTAGAGCAGCCCACGACCCTAAGCCCGCCCGACGCCACCCAATTGCCATCATTCAGGAACGACAGTTCCCTGCAGCTTTGGGGCAGGCAATGCGCTCGGGTTTGCTAGTGTAGACACACAAGTCGGTTTCTCATGTCGCACTTTGGCTTCTGGTAGCCGGTGAGAGCATCTTCCTCCGGGATGAATCCGCTTCACGGGGTTGTCCTGCGCGGCCTGGCCCAGCTCCAGGGCGCACCTGCAGCCTCCTGGCGCCCCGACCCCCTTTAACCCGCACAGGTGTTCGGGCAGGATGGAACAGGCAAGCACACGGCCATGTGCCCCGCAGGGCTCCGCGCTTTACCCCCCATGGCTCGTGAGGCCACCTGCCACCTGCAGCTGCAGCCGTCACCACCGACCCGCTCAGTCGCCCCCGAGGTGTCTTCAGGCTGGACGAGCACCTGCAGCCCGCACCCTCCCCTCCTTCCTCCGACAAGGTGTCCGCCTGCCCACGGCTGCCCCGCCTTGGGACCCAGGCCTCTTCTCCTGCAGCCCCGCTCGCCGGCGCTCCCCCTGCACCCGGCTGCCACCCCCTGCCCTCCTCCGCCCTCCTCTGCCCGCTCCGCCCCCTCAGGCTTTCCTTCTACGTGGGGACTCCCTCTGCCCCGCACCTCTTCCCCGGCCCCTCCTGGGGATCCTGACAGGTGGGCAGGCCCACGACGGTCCTGGTCACTCTCCGCTGGTAAATCCTCCCGTCGCTCCAGGCCCCGGAAAGCCTCAGACCAGCAGCCAACGTGTCCCACCCCAGCCTGGAAGGACAAGCCGGGCTTTCTCTCGGGTTATGAGTTCGCTCTTCTCTCCACGGGACCTGCTGTGAGGAGAAGCCCGTGGTTAGCGAGGGGACGGGGGCTACCCCCTTGCGTCCCCACCTCATCCAGTCTGGTGGCCTCGGGTCTGACCCCTTGTGGGAGCGGAGGCAGGAGAAGCGTTATTCGATCGGCTTGTATCCTGCTGGTGTAGACGGTCAGCCTTAACCCAATGAGCAGGGTCTTTATAAGCAAAGGGAAGTCTGGACACGGTCGCACAGAGCACCACGCGGCGACCGGGGCCGAGCTGAGCTTTGTGGCCGCAGGGCATGGAGCACCAGGGACTGCAGAGCCACCAGGAGGGGGGGACACATACGCCCTCTGGGCCCCAAAGGAAACCAGCGCCGCTGACCTCGACTGTGGACTTGGAGCCCCCAGGACTGGGCGAAGGCAGCCCCGAAAGTGAATACATTCGACTTCTCCGCAGGCTAAGCTCCCTTGGGCGGGGGTTTCGCCTTCCTCAGTTCGCACCCCTCACCCCCCTCCGGCATGTGTCTGGAACACAGGCGTCGTGTCATTAAATGTTGGGCGAAGGGATGCCCCCTCCGCGATTGGAGAAAACCCCTCACATATTTGGTGATGGTCGCGTGGCTCAGTGACCGGCCTGCTTGTTATTTTGCCAAGTTGCTCTTGTACCAAAGCAGCCGTTCAGTCATAAGACTTTTTTAAGCCAGAAAAAAATGCGTTATTTATATGCTTAAAATGAGCCTTTGGTGACTAAGTCATTTAACGATCCAGTTATTTTTGAGTTCCTTACCCGCCGCCCCCATGGAAGGAGCTCTCTTCCTTCAAAAGTCGTCATGCACAGAGTCGCAGCTCCCTGCATTTCGAGCGCGGTGGCAAATAAGGAGAGGTCACGACTGACACTGGCGGCCAGTGACGGACCGTGAACGCCCAGCACCGCGGGTTTATGGCTTGCCTCCTTTATGGGGTCTTCGGGAAGCCCGCAGGTCGGTGCACAGGGACGGTCACCCCCAAGGACAACGCGGCGGCTCCTTCTCCCTTTCCCGTTCCTTCTACCTCCTTCCTCGCTTCCCTCCCTTGCGAACACGCTACGTCCCCTGCAAGAAGGTTGAAATAAAAAAAATAATAATAATAAATAATAATAATAATAATAATAATAAAAAAGGTTGAAATCGTGGGAGCCAACCCGGCCCCGGGAAAGGAGGGGACACGAAAGGGGCGGCCACCCGGCGAGGTAGGCTGAGAGGAGCGGGGCAGACGGACCGTGCACAGACATCCCGTCCGCCCCGTCCTGCCCCCAAACTCCTCCGACAAAGTGCCGACAAATTCCTAACCCAAAGCCAGAGTTTCAGCCGCCGGAGGCCTTCACGCCCCTGGCAATGTGTTCTTCGTCCTGCCCACAGGCCGCACGGGGGGCGACCGTCCCCGGACGCGCAGGCCCGGCCGGAGCAGGGATGCCAACGCCCCGAGCGAGTGGCCCCAGCTCCTCCACCAGGAAGGTGGGTCATCGATGTAACATACTGTTAATTAGGGAAGTTTGAGAGGCTTCTTTATCACGCGGGCCAACAATTTCTCAGAGTAATATAGAGGTTGTCGATGATTCTTTCATGTTCAAAAAACCCTATATTGTGCTGTAGGTCAATGAGAAGCTGTGGAAGGTGAGATCTGTTCGATACTCATGGCCCAAGGTCTGCAGAAATTTCCATAATATAAGGAAGGATCCTACAGGGACACGAATGCTAAACTGCAGAGGTTTTTTTCTCCTGGCTATCTCTGCTCCTTTGCCTCATCTCCCATAAACATCCCTAACGACGCGGATTGCTAAATTGCTTTCTTTTAAATAAACCCAGGGATTAAAATTAAAACTTTGGCCAATCAATCTATCTTAATAAAAAAAAATCATATCAACCCGGGCATGCATCAGACAGTAAGGGGGGAAAAATGTGCGGATAGAATGAGATTTTAAAATGCAATTACGGAAAAGGCAGCTGTTTATTTGATTATCCCCTATCTTGGAATCTGGAACCTGCACCGTGTAAATGCCTGGTAGGCTATCGGGTCCTTTTACCCACTGCCAGGATTTCTCTTTGCCCTGTATTTATTTTTTATTTCCACGGGTATTCCGAACCAATTGTTGTTAGAGCTCTAATGGTCAAATAAATATTCTTAAAAAAAAAAAAAATCACATTTTCCTCGTTTTCCCTCAAACCACAGCTGCACATCCAAGTCTTTAGTCTCCTGGGCCCATCAAAAGAACATGCTGTTCTTAGTAAATAAAGACAAGGCATAAAATAGGAAATTCCACCCAATTTAAAATCTGATCAAGATGAGCTCAAAATGAAGAACTGTACCAGCAGAGCATCAGACTCCATTCGGCTAAGTTTGACCAAGGACGGTGTTTGGTGAACGAACAATCTCTTCCCGCACCTGTGCCCACCTGTGGCGGTCCACCCCTTCCTCCCAGGAGGGCCAGGCCCCTGGGCTGTCTGCGTGGGCCAAGGGGTCAAGGGGAAGGCCTGGACCTTTCCGTGGCCACGACTGAAGGCTTTGGAAGTCCTGTTCCTGGCGATGCTCATTTGAGGGGATCATTTGTCCTTTTCTCCCCCTGCCGAGTGCTCCGTACACTTGGAGACGTCTTACCTGTTAGATCCAGAGACAGGTAGAGCCTGCCACGGCTCTAAAGGTGAGGTCTTGCACGTCCTTGCCTCCCTGGTCTCCCTTGCAGGACAGGCCGTGGGCGCGTGGACCGGCCTTAGAGAGTCGGGCGGTATCCCCAGCAGGGTGAGCGCCGAGATGGGGAGGAGCGGGCGCCGCGGACCCGTCGCCTGGCGCAGTGGGTGCTGCCCACCGTAGGCACCCAGGCCCCACGCCTCCGTGGCATCCAAGGGCGTGGGGGGTGCAGGCGTGCTTCTCCTCCTCGGGCCTGCTCTGCTCCGAGCCACCGCGGCGGTCACCTCTGGGTGCTTGGCTTCAGGTGGCGTTGCTCTGGCCCTCGGTGACAGGAGACGAATCCTACATCCTTCCCATGCGTGGGGCGCTGCTGAAGCGGCCCGGGCTCCGGACTCGCCACCCCGAGCGCTGATGATCATAAATAAAGATCAGCGCTTCCCTGGCTCCGACTGCTGCGTGGGGCACGGGAATCCTCATTCGTATCCCCGAAGGGAGTGTCGTTACTGAATGTTGATTGCTTTTCTTTAGTCTAAATTAATTAAATGACACCACAGCCATTGTAGAAAACAAACGCAGATCATTTTACACAGTATAGTGTAAGTAGTGAGGATAACGTGCGCCCTTTCCAGGGAGATGGCAGGAGACGGGGCTGCCTCGGCGGCTGCGGGCGGCCGGGACGGCCACTGTCCGCCTTGTGGGCCCCCCTCCTTGGCGTCCGCAGCCAGGCCACCGGGACCTACGCAGTGGGATCCCGCGCAGGGCACGGCCGAGACAAGGTGGGAGCGGGAGGCCCCGTGGAAACCGTGGAGGGGCACAGGCTCTGAAAGCAAAGGTCGAAGCTGTGGTCTCCGACGTGGGCCAAGGCAGCCGCTCTCCTTGCCCGGCCCGTGTCCTGGGTCCACCCGGGAGCTGGTTTTTAAAGCAATCCCACCCACAGGGATTTTGCTTTCTGTTAAAAGTGGCCCGAGGGGGAAGAGCTCAAGAACCCAACCGTCCGCCCTGCCCCGTGCAGCGCCACCTGCGCCCCTTGCCGAGCTCTCTGTGCCCTTCGTGGATTTGACTAACGGGCCCCAGAGGCTCCCAGCCCGGGCCCGCCTCACCTACCCCTTGGCCTTCACCTGCAGCCGAACTGACCTTCAATGTGCATCTGCTGGTGGAGAAGCCAGAAGAGCTCAAGAACACACATTCACAACGAAGCTGAACCTCGGGGGCGGAACCTAGTGGAACAAGGATCTGGGACCGACTAGGGTCTAGGACGACCTTCGGATCTAGGACAAGACTCAGATCTAGGACAAGACTTGGATCTAGGATGAGCCTCGGATCTAGGATGAGCCTCGGATCTAGGATGAGCCTCAGATCTAGGACGAGAGTAGGATCTAGGACAAGACTTGGATCTAGTACGAGCCTCGGATCTAGGATGAGACTCGGATCTAGGACGAGACTAGGATCTAGGATGAGCCTCGGATCTAGGAAGAACCTGGGACCTAGGACGAGCTTCAGACCTAGGACAAGACTCAGATCTAGGACAAGACTTGGATGTAGGATGAGCCTCGGATCTAGGAGCAATGGAAGCCAAAGAGGAGCCTTCCATGAGCGGGACGTGCCTTAGCGACGCTGCCCTACCTCCGGGTAACGTCCGTGAATCTCCGAGCACTAAGAATATGTTCGTTTATTTAATCCTCACAACCTGGTGCTGCGGGGTTTCTTCTTATCCCACTTCACAGATGACACAACTGAGGCTCGGCTGTGTCCTCTCTGCCTGAAACCCCGGGAGTCACGCGGAGCAGCGATAGGACGCAGGCCCCAGGCCTTAGGTCACCTCTGCGGCTTTGTCGCCCGTCCCTGCAAAGAAACGAGTTCTCGGAAAGGAGCGAGAGAGCTCTTGTTCGCTGTCTTTGCGGTTCTCCTTTCGCCCAGGACTGCGCAGCCTCGGGGACCGGGAAGAGCGTGGCGTTTGCGGACAACTCGAAGTGGGTGCGGATGCCCGAGCCGCCTGGCGCCCAAGTGCCAGGGTTGATGCCATCCTCTGCCCGCTTCCCAGGGAGCGCTCGCCCTGAGCAGGCGGTGTCCCGTCCCACGGCTCCATCCCAGTCAGTGGGCCCGGACTTCTGTCCCCAGGCCTCTCCTGCCCCTGTCCCTGTGCTCCAGCCCTCGGGCTGCCCCTTCGGCCTTCAGGGGAAGCCTCTCCCTCCAGTGCCTTGGACATGGCCCTCCGAGGGAGGGAGCACTGAAGGCCCCCCTCAGAACTGGATCTCACTCGGGGCCCCATCACCGCCCCCCCCAGCATTTTGGGAGCTGGCGATGCCTTTTGTTTGTCATTATTCTGTGAAACGATTCCGTTTCCCCACATCCAGCTTGACCCTCCCCGCAATCCAGGCAAGAGCAGAGTAGGCTCTGATCAAGCAGCGGTCACCCGGGTTCCAGGTCGTCCCTAGGAAACCCGGCTGGAAAACGATCTGGGGTAACTTTCTGCAGGTGCAATAACCTCGGTGACCCTAACATCTGAGAGGACAGAAACACCATTTATTATTTATTTAAAAAGCGATGATTGGCACCCATGCATGCCAGGGAATTCATGCAAACTATCTCTGAGCCTCGCAAACAACTTCGGAGGTATTATTATCAGGATTTCCATATTTATGGACGAAGACAATCAGGCTCAGAGGGATTTTGTGCTCAAGAGGACCTACCTGGTGAGCAGTGGTGTCAGGATTGGACCTGCTGTGACGCGGGGCCCCCTCAGCCGTGTGGGCTCCTCCCCACATCGCTGCCATTGCCGCGGTCCCTTCCTCTGTCCAACCAGAGGCGAGCATTACATCTGTGCCTCAGAAGCCCGTGTCAATATCTGCCAGGTGTTTCACCTAAAAACCAATGAGCAAACATATCCACCCCTTCTACTTGACCTCATGGAGGCACGAGCTACACGTTATTATGAGTGAACCTCCTCTCGCTGCTTGTCGGTCCAGGGTTCAAGCCCCAGCGTCTCTGCGTGAGTCGGGAACTGAGGGAGGGATACGGGACAGGCCGCTGGTTTTCTCGGCAAAGGGTCATGGTAAATTGTTGGCTCTACCCGATATCTGTAAATTTACATTGTAAATAGAGAATTGATTTGCCTAAACCTAGCCTATTTGGGAGGATGGGATGTTTCAATTACGTAGACGGTCCAACTCCTTGAGTTAGAAGGTCAGGCTGCGTGTGTTTTAAAGGGAACAATGAGATTCTCAAAACCCAGCGACATCTGCTCATGGAAGGAAATAAGACAAATAAATAAAACCTTCTGAGCTCTCTCTCTCTTTCTTTTATTCTTTTTTTTTTTTTTTTTGGCTTTAGAAATGACAGAACAATAAAACCAATATCCATGTCTCTGAATTATGTGTTGGAGGGATTACTAGACCGATTCTAAGCAATTTAATGATGTGCAAAATTTGCTGAAGGCAGATAATAAAAGTGCAACATGGGTCTCCCACCCATTTCCTCCCCAAACAAATAAATGTGGTCACATTCAAGAAGCCAAGGAGCATCTTCTAAGTAACATTTAAAACTTTCCCCCTCTTTCTTGTGCATCCCCTACACCTCTTCACCAGTTGGCTAAAATTCTGAAATTTTAGGCATATGGCAGTAGTAGTTGTTCTAGAAGGCAGATAATCCTGATGTTGATGAAGTCAACATGGAATAGAATTAAAACACACTAGCTCAGGACGCCCGGGTGGCTCAGTCAAGTTCAGCGTCTGTTTTTGGCTCAGGTCATGATCCCGGGGTCCTGGGATGGAGCCCCGCGTCGGGCTCCCTGCTCAGGGGGGGTCTCCCTCTGCCTCTCCTACCTGCTCATTCTCTCTCTCTCTCTCTCAAAACAAAATAAATGAATAAAATCTTTTTTTAAAAAAAATGAAACACATTAGGTCATAAAAACCATTAAATTTATTGGGTTTCTAGGAACTGTGCTTACATCATGAGTCTGTGCCCAAGTTTAATTAGTCAACATCCATTCCAACTCTCCCATTTATTCCCTCTTCCGAATCATCCTCTCCATAAACCCTTGGCAATAGGCAAGAACCCCTCCCTCCCAAAGATCCTCCAGCATCTTCTCTTCCATCGTTCCACAAGGTTGGTAGAAGAAAAGTCTTAAGCGCAAACAGAAGCAGTATTGCTTTGACGATAATAAGAATAAGCAAATACCTACATGTGCGCAAAGCACAAGCATCGCACGGGCAGCCCACACACATGCTTCGTGTCAGTGCGCTCACTTCTCCGGCTGTGTTTCATCTCCTTTCACAGCATGTATGAAATGTCTCCATAAGACAATATTTATTTTTATTTTATGGCTTTATAATTGTACACATTGTGCAAACAACATCATAACAAGAGCAGACATTTCCAAAAGAGGAGGAAAGTCATTCGTAATTCCCGTTCTCAATAAATCATGTTTTCATTTTTCCTTTTCTCTCCCACCTCTGTCCATGTGCATATGTGGTATTTCACATGGCTTCAATCCTTCTCTGAGACAAATCTTGCCAGCTCGTGTATTATTACCTAACACTGTCACCTATTTTTACATGTAATACTGGGCTATCTACAAGCAAATTAAACTCACCCATTCCAACCCAAATACCTCAATTATCTAATTATTTCCGAAAGGCTGCCATTGTTCCACAACTTTTGCGCTTCCGCGTTGTAAACCGCTTTCGATCTCTCTCAAGCGTGATAAGTCTTTTATTCTGAGGGTGGCTTTGATTTGGGGACTTTATCACATTTTGTCAGGTATGATAAATAGTATTAAAGTTGATCAGGAAAACAAGCACAAACAAGAAGCAACTCGGCTGGTGAGTAGCACCTTCGGGCACTGAGCTTCTTATGCGACACTTAGACTGGCTCCAAAGATCATTTCCAGAGAGGGGTTCAAAAGCTACTTGATGGACGCCTGGGTGGCTTGGTCTGTTAAGCATCTGCCCTCGACTCGGGTCATGATGCCAGGGTCCCGCATCAGCTTCCTGCTCTGTGGGGAGCCTGCTTCTCCCTCTGCCTCTGCTTCTCTCCCTCCCTCCCTCTCTCTCTCTCATGAATAAATAAATAAAATCTTTAAAAAAAGTAAAAAGCCACTTGAGAGGTAGCAGAATCAGCCTAAGAGTGCTGGTCCCTCGCAGAACCTCCCGGAAGGGTGCCATGCTCATTGGGAAACCCTGATCCTTGTGCGTGATTCGCAAAGGCAAGTCCATTAGACTGCAACTTGACAGCAGCCCGCCTCGCCCCTAAGAGCTGCCTCGTTGGCTCTGCAGGGAGCACAAGCCCTCACCCCTCTGAGGCTCAAACGAGCCAGCCTCTTCCCGGGTTGGCTACATTCAGAAAGAGCATCCAAAGGAGAGTCTCTCCTATTCTTTGCAACTCACTTTAGTCTTGGGGGGGCCTGGTCATCTGTAGCTAAAGGTTTGGTGGTTCATCCCAAGAACCTCAGTGCGTGAGGATCAAAAGACTGGATACCCCGACTAACTAGCCTTCGGGGGGTCGTGTCTCCTCTCTCTCTGGCTGCTGAGCTGGTGACTCTCCACTGAGTCCCCATCTCTCGATTCTCTGTCCTGCTCTGCCCTGCCCTTGGCTTCAGAGCGGACCCCTGCAGTATCTTTCCTACCCTGTGGCTTCTTGAGTAGTTTGGCAAAAGGGAGTCACCTGCAGGAGATCAGAGGGTGCAAGGAGAGAGGCTTCATTACTACCCCTACTCTCTCTCTCTCTCTCTCCCTCTCTGTGTCTCTCTGTCTCTGTCTCTGTCCGTCTCTCTCTCTCCCTCCTTCCTTGTAGGGCAATCGTTTGCCAGTAGCTGGGTCTCTGGCATCCTCACCCACTAGGTGACCCTTGTCTACACCTTCAGCTCTCGCCGGGTTCAAGAGCAGTCTTCCCTTTTCCCCTTCACTTGAGGAACGGTCAAAGCTTCCCACCGTTGCTGGTCTCCCAGGGCCTCAACACCCCCAACTCTGCTGAGACCTCTGGACTAGTCCCCTCAAAGAGGTCCCTTAAAGTAAGCCTTCCCAGGGTGCCGTCTACGTCCCGCGGGGGCCCTGTCGGGTGGGCCTGTCAAAATGGGCGGTGAAGCGTTCAGACAGGTCGAACCGCAAGGTCCCTTGAAGCCCTACTGTTTTCTGACTGCGTTTGCTGATGGGAGCGGGTAATTTCACAACCACAGACTTGCTCAAAGAACAGTAACCTGCTTCTCTAAGGAGGCCTTGGGTTTCCATTTTATTATTTTTAAAGTCAACCTAAGATGACTTTAATAGTCAGTAGTCATCATCCATTACAGGAAACTGCTTATTCAAAATATTTAGCTAAGAGTTGGCAAATAGGCCCAAAAGCTAGTCCTTTCTATCCGGGTCTTATTTAAGAACCTCAGGATTAAAAAACCCATCATTAATTAGAGCACCTTTTCTTTTTGCCTGATTCATGAAGTCCACCCTGCCCCAGTCATGTCCCTGCTGACCTGTCTGCAGGTTTGTCCGTCTGTCTCGCTGGACCCCATCCATCTGGCCTATCTAATTGTAACCGCTGGGATGTAACCGGACACCAATGGCATTCTTCTTTTTGAGTAATTGCATCAATGAGTTATACTAGCTGTCATATTAAAGTAGCTCTCTGCTAACCTCTGGTAATATGAGAACACAGCCACCATTAGCTCTCTTTCAGTTAGGCAACACCATCTCCCTAATGTTTTTGCCTCCTTAATTCAAACCGATAAAATGCAAGGGAGAGAACAGAAAAGTGAAGGAGTTTGGGAGTGCTTCAATATTTCACTTCTCTAGGTATTTTTTCTCTCAAAAAAACAAAAAATAAACGCATTAAGCGACTATCTCCTAGAGCTTCGGAACAGTGATTTCCCGGGAGAGTGGTCACACCTTCTCTTGGGACCTAAGAAGGGGCAATGGGGCCTGGGGAACGTTACCCTTCACTTGGAAATGGTCGAGGTGGCAGGAGGAGTAGATGTAGGCGCTGTCGATTTTACCGTCTCCTTCCTTCCCAGCAACATCAGACCGGAATTAAAATAAATATCAACAGCTCACTCAACTGCCACATTTTACGTATCTCTCATCCAAAATGAAAAAGTAAGTGGTTTCCAGTTTTTCATCTCTTGAAACATGGATTTGAAGCCATTTTACCAGATTTTGAGGGAGAGTTCACAAAAAAAAAAACGCCTAGGATTACATTTTTTTCCTATTTAAAAGGGATCAAATATGCTTTGTCTTCAATGTCCTGTGACTCCAATATATTTTTCAATGAGTGTGATTTGAAAATAACAAACACCGTTTTCATAAGCTGATGTCACCTGTCATAAATTCAAATTTTCAAACCTCATTAAACTCAGACTCTTACTACTTGGCATCGTCATGGCCCCGGCCATCTCTCGGCGCTTGCCCTGAAGGCAGGAAGATGAGAAACAGGAAAATCAAACTGAGAACATAGATGGGAAATGAGAAGAACTTGAGGGGACCACTTTTGTGCACAAAATTCAAAGTAGCAGTCCTTGATTTATATGCACACTCACTCCTCCTCCCCGTGTGGTTCCAGCTATGGAGGAAGGCTGTTAGGTCCACAACACTTGTAAGGAAGAGACACAAGCAGAATTATGTGGTTCCATAAAAACACATCTAATCAAAAAGTTAGGGACGCCTGTGGGGGCCCAGCAGTGGAGCATCTACCTCCGGCTCAGGGCGTGACCCCGGGGTCCTGGGATCGAGTCCCACGTCGGGCTCCCCGCATGGAGCCTGCTTCTCCCTCCACCTGTGTCTCTGCCTCTCTCTCTGTCTCATGAATAAATAAATAAAATCTTTTTAAAAAAAAGTTATATGTCTTGGTAGTTCTATCTTTTCTTTTCTTTTTCTTTGTCTTGTCCTTTCCTTTCCTTTCTCCCTCCCTCCCTCCATTCTCTTTTCCTCCCTCCATTTTTATTCAGTAAAGTGGCCAATGCCAGAACAAGGAAAACAACAGAATTATATAAATAGGAACACTGAGATGGAATTGGACTTCTTAAAACTATATATAAATTAGCTACGAATCATGGCATCATGCGTAGCCCGCCCTGTTTCGAACACTGAGCAAAGGGTGACTCTGTGTTTGGCATGACCTGCTTGTGTCCCATTAGTATAAATATACAGATTGAATTTCCCCTCTTTCTGCCAGAACCCTTCTGCCGCTCGTAGCAGCAGCTGCTGTTTCCACCACTGCTACAATTTGCTACCACCACCCTGCTCTGCGTTTCTTGGTGGAAAGTCATTTTTGGTAAATTGCCAACCCCAGACATGATTTCTGTAGTAATAGGATACCCAGAGCCACAGAGCTCCACTGAAGATCGTCAGCTTCTGTCTGATTTGAACAACTGTGAGAACTATAGTAAAACAAAGCCTATAATTAAATGCTTAAAACCAGAGCCAAGCAAAGAAAGAGTCAGGAAATCTCCCTAATGAATGAAATTCTAATCATACAAAACTGTTGTTGTTGTTGTTTTTTCACTTCCAGCCATGTGTTTGTTATGAACAAGACAAGGAAGCAATTCCTACTTTGGTCTTTTTCTATTTGAAAATATCTTCCCTGTCATGTCCTTGAATACACCGAGGCCTGGTTTTAAGTCCTAATTTACAGCTGAGTGGGATTTCGTCCCTTCCCAGATGCCTACACTCATGGCATCACAGGATTGTGAGGGGTCTGAAGCACCCAACTGGCCCAAGTAAATAGGAACCTTCTAGAAAAGAAACTTCTCCAGTCTTTTCTTGAAGACCTCCAGGATTTGAGATCCCATAACCTCTCTCAGCAATGTAGTCTAGTGTCCCGTGATCCTGGGACGTGACTCATCTGTTCTAGCTTAAAGATGAATCCATTTCCTGTCCTTTGTTCCTCCGAGAAATAGAAGACAATGACCTCACCATGCCAGACCTCATGTCCTTTTCTATATGATGAGGAAGACTGACACAATTATCTACTAAACCCTCCGCCTCAAAGATTCTGATTCCCATTCATCAACATTGTGGCTTCTCTTAGAAAGCAAAAAACTGCTTGAAAACAGAAGTCCTGACATGAAGGAGTAGCCATTAATGTTTGTTGAATGAATGAGTAAACAACTGCACACACACCCCGTCAAAATCCTGTTCTCTTGACCAAGCAATTAAGTTTCTGTCAAATTTTTTTTCTTTTTTCTTTTCTTTTCTTTTTTCCTTTTTTTTTTTTTTTTTTTTTTTTTTTTGCGTGACTAATTCTTCATTATAAGAACTCAGGAGGAAAAAAGGTATTATGGAAACAAATGGGGCTGCTGCACCATTTGTCAATTCTATAAATTGGAACAAGTTGCTTATTCTCTCTATGGCTTCATTTTCTTCCTTGTAATATGGGCTAATGAGGCCGACCTCTGGGTTGTTGCAGCACAGAGGTAAAAAGCCTCGTGCAGGTTGAAGAATACAACAAAGTTTCACAGCTTTCCTCTAAAACTTCCAAGCTACTCCATTCTTTTTAAAAGGGAGCACGGCAGAGTGTGTTCTTTGCCCGTCGTCCCAAACTGCAGCTCTCCTCTTCCTCCCTTCTGATAACCAGACTCCAATTTTGAGCTGGCCCCGCAGAAGATTACATCTGCTAGCTTCTCTTGCAGCTATAAATGGCTGTATGAAAAAATGCTGCCAATAAAGCTAAGCCAAAGGGTCGTGTGACTTCTACGAGACGGTCCCCTCAAGAGGAGAATCAGCATATGCTTCCCTCTTTGCCCCTCCTTCCTGTTGCCAGTGCTTCTGACACACAGATGTCCCAGCCAATGCTTCTGTTTCCCTCCTGAACTCTCAGAATGCAAGTCACACAGTACAGACGGCCGAATAGGAAAGCTTTGGGTGACTTGCTAAGGTTCCGAGCAGGCCTCACCTGCCCACATCCAGGCTTCCTTTGTTAGCCAGGCTCGGGAGACAACCTCAAGTGAATAAAATATGTATTGAACTTTAATTCTAACTAATAATTAGGGTATATCCCTTAATCACTTATAAATTATGCTCGCTTTCATCTCTGTTGGCATGTCGACCTAGACTACGTAAAACTACAATGATGGTTTATACCATCACTTGTAATATTTATGTTTTCTGTTAGTATTGAAACTTAACCTGTGCTAAGTTTCATGCATATTTTGGCCTCTTCTCCAACAGACGAAGGTCATTTCCATTTGAATTACCTTTTCAAAAAAAAAAAAAAAAAAGAATTATCTTTTCAGCAGTATGAATGATCCTACCAATTCCTAACAACTTAGAAAACAATGTGGTAGAGGTGGATGACCTATGACCTGTAGTGTGAAGGCCTCCACCAATCCTGGATCGAGTACTCATTAGCTGTGTGACCTGGAGCAAGTCACTTAACCTCTATGAGACTCTGTTTCATCTACAACAAAAGGAGGTAATAATAATGCTGCCTTACTGACTTATTGGCATTTACTAAGACTCAGATAAGGGAAAACATTCGAAAGTACTTTGAATGAGATAAAGCACCACACAGATTTTGGGTTGTTACGAGTACTATTAGAATTTTCACATGTAAGAGGTACATTTTAAGGTTTTGTTTTTTTTTTTTAAATCCAAACAGATATTAGATAGAATTATCAGAGAGGATATTTTAAAGATTTGAACATATGGTAGTTTCTAATGTCTTCTATTACCTTTTTGGAGGATAGAATAAATATTCACTTAGAGACCTTACTGTATAATATAAATGAATCAGTATAATGGTCCTAGGCTATCCATCTTTTTATTTGCCTTCGAGTTGTTTAGGCGTTGAAGGAATAAACATTTAAGATCTTGAATTCTAAACAATGAACCCGAGGATCTTTGTACTCTTAATACTCTCTCTCCTTTCTTCCCATACCATGCTGCTATGGATCAGTGGAATCTGAGTACACTGCCCTTGAAGAGCATGACGGAAAGGTCAAAGTCATTCTTTTATAGCTTGCCAATCATGCAGGACACAACAGAAAGTGCCAGTAAAAATCGAGATAACTTATATCTGTGACTTCCTCGTTGTCCAGGTGAGCAATCATAGCGAGAATTATTCAAGCTCAATTTTCTCTTCAAAAGCTGTATTGATTACTGCGTAATGTTTTCTGATGGTCCAATGATCTTATGTTAACTCCCCAAATGAACTGGGAATAACACATTTGATTCCTACCAGTTAGGTAGAAATTCCAGTTACAAAGAAGGCTTTGATGATGAATATGCTTCAGTGGAAGAAATGAACCTAAAATCGTATGTATTCCTCTTACGTATTATGATTTTACTGAATCTGGTGCACTTTTCAGGTGACCACACATCTTGGGACGGTCCTAGTTTATACCTGCTGTCTCAGCATAATTATTAATAGAGCCCTTTTTACTTTCTAATGCACTGTGGTCTGGATGACAAATTATATGCTTACCCTATTTTAGAGGTATTTTATTGTACCAGTTGAAAAATATGGCATGTCTTTATAAATTTCAGGCAGAAACCATTTTTTTGTGCATGATCCGCCCTGTTGTGGAGCCTTTAAAACAACCTCTTCTATAACCCATGTCTTCTTGAGACCCATGAACAAAACTGACCCTATTCTGAGGAAAGAAAGGCTTTAAAATATCACCGCCTCAATCAATCAATCAATCAAACAATTAATCAATACCACCACCTCTGAACATTTATATTAGGAGTTGACAAACTTTTTTAAAGGACCAGTTAATAAATATTTCAGCCTAGGTGGGCCATGTAGTCTCTGTTTCAACCATTCAACTCTGTTGATGTCGCACAAGCATCCAGACAATATGTAAACCAGTGGGTGTGGCTGTGCTCCAACAAAACCCTGTTTACAAAGTAAGAGGCTGGGGTCTGGTCTGTGGGCTGTAGCACTGACCAGATCTAGTGTTTCAATCTTTTCTCTTGATAACTGACTAAACGGAATCCACATTTTCCAGATTTCTTTACAAGTGTTAAAAGAAGCAAAAGACAAGCAGTTGGTCCTGGTTATATGGTAACTAATATCAAAGAAAACCCTCCCATTTCTTAGAAACAAAGCTCCTAATCTCTCCGTCATCAACACATCCCGTTCAATCCAGTGAGTCACATCCACATTCAATCTAAAGAAGTACGATGAAGATGCTCCCTTGTTAAATAAGCAACACAGAGGTGTTCTTTGAGTGCTAGGAGCTGACTGGTAGCTAAATTTTGTTTAGACTTTAAAAATTCGTTTTGTTACAAACGTATATTACAAAGAAGTTTCAGAAAAATCTCATTTTATTCCGTTCCTGCTTGTGTTTTAGTATCATGGGGTCAAGGGCACAAATCTACCTTTTGGAGATACATTTAAAATGTACAAATAAACAAGCTTACATCTGTAAAAGAGGACTCAGAGAGGGGGAGAATCGGAAAACATCAGCAGTTAGAGCACAACAGGAAAGCCAATTGCCCTTTAAATTGAATAGAAGGGAGGATAGGAAGAAAAACCTTGAATAAAATTAAGTAAGTGCAGAAACCATACTCAGAAACACATCAAAGCATGGGATTATTTTCTTACTATGTCGAGAATTGTAATGCTATGGTATGGTACACAGTGGGTGTGAGTGTGTGTGTGCGTGTGTGTGTACAGGACTTGAAGTTAGACGGCAACAGAATGTTAAGACCAAGATATTGGACATAGTGAGCAAAGAAATGTATTCAGTCAATGTAAATAGACAAAGTGTGACATGTTCTAAATGATGATGAGTTGATGAATTCTTTGCTGTCTGACCCAGAATATCAAACCCCAATCAGAAATGAGTGGACTGTCTCTCCTGGAGAGGTAGACACTAGTTGCAGCCTGGGGAAAGAGGAAACATAAAAGCAGATCTAGATTTGCCTTGCAATGACAGCTGCATATTAATCTAAAGAATTTCTAAAAAATCAAAAAGACATTTTTCAGCAAAATACACCCCTAGAGCCTCGACCATAAAGCAGGGGAATAAACTTGAAACAGGATTGATTTCATCTTAAAGGGAATATTTCTTTGAAATGCTACCAACTGTAGTTGTCTTATTTGGTTTTCAATCCTATAACAAAATTGTGCCATATTGTGTCAAATAAGAAGATAATATAAGGCTTTAAACAAATTTTGTAATTATGGGTTCAATCAAAAGTGTATTAAATTTGTGTGCATTGGGGAAGTTATGCCATGGAATACTAAGTAGCTCTAGATATCAACTTTCATTTTTCACTTTAGTTTCAAGACCTCGACTCTTAAAGGGTTAGATTTTCCTAATAGAAGAAGTTACAGACTCGAAGAGATCCAGTGAATTTTAGGTGTTTGGTATTCTCTTCAGAAAATGCCAGGCGCTGCCCTGGTAGAGGCTGGAGATAGGTGCAAATGTGAAATCTGTACCTAATGCCTCTTCCATTAGACCCTGCATAGAGTTCTAACCTTTGGGCATATTTGGGTCTCACCGGGACATAGTTTCCAGACTCCTGAAAAACTGGGTTGCTTGTTGACAAGTGGATGCAATCTGTTTCAATTTTATAAAACTACCTTTTCAGCATTTGGTGTCCACTGATCAGAGGAAGTTAGAAAGGCTTTGTAGATGTTCAAAGGGTCAGGCAAGTCTGAGTTTTAAGCCCTCCAGTTCTTACAAACTTGGACAAAGCATTTCCTTCTCTGGGCTTCTGTTTTCTCATCTATAAATTGGGGGAAACTTTAGTATCTCTTTACTAGTTTGTTGTGGGCATTATCCAATAATGTATGCAAAGTACATAGCCCCAAATCTGGCCCATAATAATGGCTCAATAAAATAGAGCTGTTGATAAAGACTTTAAAGTTATAATTATAAAACTGTCCTGGTTTCTAGAGTAAGCTCAGTAGGAAGTAGGTATGAGAGATGCTCATTTTTTAAAATAAAAAGATTTATTTATCTATTTGAGATAGAAAGAGAGAGAGTGAGCATGAGAGACGGGGGAGGAGCAGAGAAGGAGGGAGAGGGAGGAGGAAAGAATCTTAAGCACCCTCTGCACTGAGTGTGGAGTCCAACATAGGGCTCAAGCTCACTACCCTGAGATCATGACCAAGAGTCAGATGCTTAACCCACTGAGCCATCCAGGTGCCCTGAGATGTTCTTTTAAAGGTAATTTTATTTTTCCAGTACCAAGAGCAACATTAATAATCTTGACTGCATTTGAGAAGACTAAGGATGTGAAGGTGTGAACACAGAGAATTGGATGACTCCATACACTTTCATACTCTTCATTCCAGAACTTTCCTTCATCACTGGCCTGTTGCATTCAAAATATTTGTATTGTAGTCTTTTGGCTTAAGTTGATTCTGTGGTCTAGCTTTCAATGTACAGATTTAGAAGGCAGTACTAAATCAATGTTTTCCCCCCTATACTAACATGTTTCCATGGAAGAAAGTAAATTTTGGAGCTTCCTATTTTTTCCTGTTTATTTATTTATTTTTAAAGATTTCATTTATTTATTCATGAGAGACACAGGGAGAGAGAGAGGCAGGGACACAGGCAGAGGGAGAAGCAGGCTCCATGCAGGGAACCTGACACAGGACTCGATCCCGGGTCTCCAGGATCACGCCCCGGGCCAAAGGCAGGTGCTCCACTGCTGAGCCACCCAGGCGTCCCTTTTTCTCTGTTTATTAAAAAAGTTCTGTGCATGCAAAGTCTCTGGTGAAGTGAGTTTATCCGTTACCTCTTAAGAGTTGATTCACCTTATACAAATCTCTTTAACTGATGCACTGCAGCCCGAGGTATACTGGGCCTGACATTTACCACGTGAGCATTATGTGAGTCATATCACTCCAAACTCCCCAGGGAAATAGAGGGAGTGGTGAGAGGAAGCAGCCAACTTGGGCCTTTCCTTCACTAGGCACTAGGGGCATATCCCATCCTACACTAGCAACTTCATGCAGCCTCACAGCAATCTTGTGGAGCACGTGCCCGCATTCTATGGAGAAGGACGCTGAGAATCACAGAATTGAGCAATCAGCTCAAGGTCACATAACTTCCAAGTGGCAGACCCGGGATTTGAACCCAGAGTTTACACCTGTTCCACCTGCGGCAAGGGTCAATTAGCATCTACTCCACCTTGCAAAGTAACAGTGTCTTAGGCTGATTCTCTCCCGTGAGCTCCACTAGAAGAGTTGTACTCCTGCTGCCTTGAGGAGTGATGGGAATTGGAGAAGAAAAGATCTTCTCTAGAGCAGTGCTCTCAAAGTAC
The DNA here is from genome assembly GCF_053574225.1 of Canis aureus. Lineage (NCBI taxonomy): Eukaryota > Metazoa > Chordata > Mammalia > Carnivora > Canidae > Canis > Canis aureus. The sequence continues at coordinate 1,453,075 of NC_135632.1, read as the reverse complement.
AGCCTCCCACCAGCAGCAGCAGCAACACCTGGGAACTTGTTAGAAGTACAAATGTTCAGATCCCATCCCAGATCTACCGAATCAGAAACTCCAGGCTGTGTTTTAATAGGCCTTCTAGGAGATTCTGAAGGGTGCTGAAGTTTGAGAGCGAACCCTGTATAGCTCAAGACCACCTGTCTTCAAAATAACAGGTGCAAGCCACATCCCTACTGTTTGCCCTGCCTTTTCAGTCAATGGCCAACAATTGAACCTTCCCCAGAATGGCAGAGATGAGAAGAATCCTATGAGTAATGCTGAAAATGTTTCCACATAAAACCCAACATTAGCTTTCAGCTTCTCCAAAAAGTAATACAAAACACTCTCTATCCATTCCTGACAACAGCATGGAAGCCTTTTAATTAGTCCACCCTGGAGGAAATAGAGATGTGCTCATTAAGTAATTGCTCTGATTACCAGTGGGCAGGGGTGTGCATTGTTTTCTGATGCATTTGTTAGGAGAGAGCAGTGCTACCAAATCGAAGGCTTCTTACGGAGGATGTTAACATAAAAGGACTCCAACAAGCCGTGTTTGGGAGAGGGAGGTGGTGTTGATGGCAAAATAGTCACAGAGCTAAACACAAAAAGACACACACACACACACCAGTTCACACTGTGCAGACTGATCAGTGGCCTGTATCCCAGGAAAGTGAGCATTAATATTCCTGACACTCCATTAAAGTTCAAAAAAAAAAAAAAATCAAAAGCCTAGTACCTTCCTCTAAGTTCCCATTGCATGAGTTAAATGTCTGTGTTTTATTGAAGGTGACTCAGTCCAGTGACAAGACACAGAGACCCATTACTTATAGGAATATAAGTAATGAAGTGAGTATCATTTATAGGAACGCCCCATCTTACAAAGGTGGGCATCTAATCCTAGCACACATCCAACTCTGGTCATGGCTCTAATAGTACCCACCCTCTCTGAGTGCCTCCTCCCACTGCCTCCCCGACTAAAGAGCCCTTTCTGTAATCGCTCTGTCCCGGCATCCTTCAGTAGCATTTTTCTGAAGGCCACACAAATCAAATTAGGCCCCTGCTGGCTGGGCCCAGGCTGTTGGAGCCACACACAGAAAGGGATTCTGGACCCAAGCCACGGAGCCATCTCCAGGGACTGTGATCCCCAAAAGCACCCTATTGACAAGGAAGAACCAGGCCTCAACTAAGTAGCTAGACTTTCTGCCCTTCAGCTCAAACTTGCAAAAATAAAAATTTAATTGGCCAAGTCCAGTCAAGTTGCCCTGGATGAGGTGCCTACTCCTGGCCTAATCGGTGGTGGTCCATGGCAATTTCTTCAGGGGCCTAGGAATAAAGAGATTGTCTAGGTGACACAGGGTGGTGGGGATGACAGTGGAACAGCAGGTACCACTTTGACAGTTAGTAGTAGTAGATATGTCTGTCTCCTTGACTAAGTCATAAGCATCATCACATCTTAGTTATCTTAATAAAACTACTTTCCAGAGGAATTCATAAAAAACATGAATTAATTGAATTCCCCCCCCCCCCAAAAGAAAATAGAGCTATAGACTTTAGGGCTAAAAGCAAACATTTCAAATTTCCTCCTTCTGGGTAAAATTTTATTTCCCTACCCCAATGAAGTTAGGTGTGGCCATGAGACTTTCTTTGGCCAATAAAACGCGAGCAGGAGGGAAGGTCACATCTGGGCAGAAGGCTTTAAGAGCCTCCCGACCTGCGGGCCGTGGAAGCACACCTCAGGATGTGCAGCATGAGCCCTGGTCCTCGAGTGGCTGCTATGAATTCACAGCTGGTCCACACCCACCAGTAGCATGGAAGTGTCCTGAGCATATGTTCTTCAGACACTGGCATTTTGAGGTTCTTTGTGTTAAAGAGAAATTTTGCCTGAGACCCTTGTTAAAAATGGCAAGACAGACTTTTATCTGAGCTACGGCAGTAGAGGAAAGAGACGGGATTAGAACTAAAGTCTGCTCAAGGAAGAGTCCTCGTCCTTTGTTACCACAGGCTACATTATCTCTGCCACTTGGTCAAAACACATTTCTTTCTTTTTAACCCTGGGTGGCTTAACGAAAAGAAATTTATTTTCTGATAGTCCTGGAAGCTAAAAGTCCAGGATCAAGGTATTGGCAGGTTTGGTTTCCTCTGAGGGTTCTCCCCTTGGCTTGCAGAAGGTCACCTCATTGCTGGTCCCTCGCATTGCCTTTGCCCTGTGTGTGTCCCTGTGGCGTCTCTCTCTGTGTCCACATTTCTTCTCATAAGGATACGTGTCAATTGGATTAGAACCTCCACTAATGGCCAACTTAAATTTGGCCACCTCTTCCGCAGGCCCTGTCTCCAAATGTAATCATTCTAGATCCTAGGGGCAATGGCTTCACCATATGAACTTGGCGGGGACAGAAGTCAGCCTGTAACAAGCCTCAGTTTCGCTCTCTTCCATCTTCCTGTGCTGCACCTAGTTTTGCTCTCTCTGGTCCCAAATGTGTTGCATGTGTTCCTGCTCGTGCTAGTCACCCAGGGGTAGATCTTCTTCTGCTCTATCAGGTCTGGGCAGTGCTGAGGAGCACACAACTCTTAGTCCCCTTGTTCCAAACTCTAGTCCTCCACTGGCATTAGCTTTATGCCGGTGTCACTCAGCTGGCTCTTCATGACCCTAGAACTCCTTTGGGGTGACTTTGCTGCTAAGTTAAATCTTACTCTCTCTTCATTTGGTTTTCTGAACCCAGATGCAGTCGCTTATACCTACATTTGTTTTTGTTGGTGATTATAAAATACACGTTTATTATCATCCTCATTATCCTTCCTCTTGCTATTTTTCACTTCTTGTTTGTGGCTTTAAAGAACTTTGAATCTTAAACTTGTCATTCCGTGTCCTTGCTGGGTCTCTCAGCTGGAGGTCCCACGCACGACTACGCCTTCTCTGCCTTAACTAAGGTGGACGACATCTTTGAGAGGAGAGTTCCAACAGAGCTCTAGGTCACTCGGGACAGCCCGCCGTAGGTTGACACTGGTCCGTGCGTTTAGGTAACGGAATAGAACGCGGGTGAACTCACCACACTGCCTCTCATTCAGCTGACATTTGTTATCAGGGGTTCCTTTATCACCTGGGTCAAAGCAACAACCCCCATCCTCTCCTGGTTGTTATATAGATGGTTGGTCCACTGGGACTCAAACCACACCTTTTAGGCCACTGGAGATCTTATTGCTCTGTTGACTTTGACTTAAGGGCCCAGTGTATTCTGGATCCGGAGGCTCAGCAATCACTCAGCTAGATCTGCTCAAGTGCAGCATGCCCAGGGGGACACCCCCGGGGTAATACCGAAGCCCTAAGTCTCAGCTCTGACAGTAGGCTGAGAATTCTGATGGGATTTCCCTTCACCAGGGGCCCTTGGCATTACATTATGGCCACTCTCAAATCCACATAAATAGAATAAAAAACAGCCCCAATTTAATCTGCTGCTCCAGCCCCTGTGAGGACACAGCTGGTGAGGGTGTGCTGGCTCTATTCACAGCCCAGTCCCTTCTCTCCAGCCTTGCAATAATTTTGTTGTCTTTGTTATTCTATATCCTGCGGTGACTTCCCTGAGTGCAGTGAGTGATTAATTTAGCTGGTGTCACAGGCTACAACATGTTGATATAAAGGGAAAAGGAAAGAGAAAAAGGGAAGTGTAGAAGGGGTGAAAGGCTGCTCTGGCAAACACGCACAGGACCTGAGCGCCAGCCCTCGTACAAAACACTCCATTGGCCAAAGTGACCCTGTGACATTGTTTTTGTGAACATGAGTATGAACTTCTGAATGGTTGAGTTCCGAAATTCAAAGACTGAAACTCTCCCAGGGCTTTCTCACTTCCCCCACTGCCTCTGAAACATCAATAGCTTCGGGAAATAAAGAAAAACAAATCAGAAACAAAATCAGAACTTAAAAACCCATGGTTCTTTATGAAAAAGGGCTTCTACTGCTCAAATGCCAGTTTACAGCGGAGTGAGATTAAGGATCTTCTATGAAAACAAGCTCCAGGTCTTTGTGCTGTTTTGATGACCAGTTTAACCCCTTATTCTTCTTGGTTTCATGACGTCGAGAAGGGCTTCCGTGGCCATGTGTTTGAAAGACATCTGACTGTTCACCAATCCCAGGTGGAGGCCCGTCTGCACGAGTGGTTGCCCATATTGGGAGAGAGTTCATGCAAGTGATAACTGTATCTATACCCCACAGAGAGTAGTTTAAAAATATCATGGAAAAGGCTTAATTCCATGATGGCTAAGCTTCTGATAATGAATCTATGAATCATGGAGAGCCACCCAGTCACACGTTTTCACCATCTTTCACCCCTTCTTCCCCATTTTCTAACTTGGCTTTTAAATATGGGGTCAGTTTTCACTAAGCCTAGATTTTGACATTTTCATCCCTAAGATAATTTTTAAAGAGATGGCTGTCTTAATTCCCATTTAAAAGTGATACTTCATCGGAGAAAATACAGAAAATAGTTTCTAAAAACTCAAAATTCTACCACTCGGATTACCGCTGCTAACATATTTGAGCTAATTTTTCTGGTCACAAATTTATGTAGTGCGGATGTAGCTCTACAGTTTATTCTAACATGGAATAGTACTGGACATACTAGTTAGTAACCTACATTTCTCCACTTAATACATGGGAAGCATCTTTTCATTCCATTCCATTTTTTCTACATTATTTTTAATATCTGCACAGGATTCATTTAATTAGGGAGTGGGGTAAAATGGTATATGCTCTGATTTAATTTAACGAGTATAAAAAAGAGAGTAAAAATTACTTAATTTCCTCCCGCTTAGTAAAAAACACTGCAACTATTTGTATGAGCAACCTTCCTGAGAACTTTCTGTACATTACGTTGTGGTCTACATGATGTTTCGTAATCTGCTTTTAAGCACTTGAGAGTAGGCCAAGGAGAAATTTGCAGGTCCATACATACAGATCCGCATTATTTTAAAGGCCTACATTGCATTCCATTGTAGTGGTACCAATATTTACAAAACAAATAACCCACTGATGAACATATAAATTGTTCCATGTGTTTGTGTGTGATGCTAAACAATACTGTGATGAACATCACTGAGATTTTTCTCAGTGTGAACTTGAATGATTATTTTTTCAGAGTGAATTCCTAGGTGAGGGATTGCTGACACAAATAGTACACATGTTGTGCACTTTAACTATTAAGGTGATTTCAGAAAGGTACTAGTTTTTATCTCTATCAAAAAGTGTGTGAAAGAACCCTTGCTCAACAATACTTTTATTAACTTAAAATTTGGTCCATTTTGTGGGCGAAAACAAAATTTATTGTTTTTATTTCATCAATTACTAGCATGGTTAAATCTTTTCATGTGTGAAAGTTTTACTTCTGTGAATTATCTGTTCACACCTTATGGGGTTTTTTAAGGTTTTTCCTTATTGATTTATAAGAATATTTAGTCAATAACATTGACTTGTGATGTATCGTTTGTCTTGCAAATATTTTTCCCATTTTGCTTGTCTTTCAACTTTGTTTATATTTTTAACTGAGCCAAAGTCTACTTTTTGTAGTCAAATTGCCCAATTTTATAAGTTTTCATTACATAATTAGAAAGTTCTTCCCTAGTTCCAGTTCAACTTGGTGATGTAGGAAGACTGAATTTACCTCCTCCACAGAACACACCTAATTATGACTATTAATAGAACAATTCTTTCTGAAGAACTGAGGGCTGACTGAACAACCAAAGTAGAATGGTAAGAGAATAGCAAGAGAGATGGAGACATGGTAACAAAGGGAATCCCCAGCCCCAATGCTGCCAACGCCAGTGGGGAGGGATAGCACTGAAGTACTAGGAACAGATCCTTTTGTCCTTGAGCACAGGGGGAAAAACATGATTTAAAAGAGTATGTAGGGCAGCCCCGGTGGCTTAGAGGTTTAGCGACGCCTTCAGCCCAGGGCCTGATCCTGGAGACCCGGAATCAAGTCCCATGTCAGGCTCCCTGCATGGAGCCTGCTTCTCTCTCTCTCTCTCTCTCTCTAATAAATAAATAAAATCTTTAAAAAAATAAAAGAGCATGTGGCCGGGGATCCCTGGGTGGCTCAGTGGTTTAGTGCCTGCCATTGGCCCAGGGCATGATCCTAGAGACCCAGGATTGAGTCCACATCAGGCTCCCTGCATGGAGCCTACTTCTTGCTTTGTCTGTGTCTCTGTCTCTGTCTCTCTCTCTCCATCTCTCATGAATAAATGAATAAATAATCTTAAAAAAATAAAAGAGCATGTATCCTAAAACAGAGACAATACTAGAACTCTGCCAAACAGTGGAGGAGCTACATGAAAGCTCTCCGGGTCAGAGGGACTGGAGAATGACATGATTTACATTCCCACCCCACCTCAAAAGCCTAGGCTAGAACAGGATCTGGACACCATGATGGGTGCATCCAGTTATGACAGGAAGCTTGCAACCTCACCAAGACCAGGGTGTACAAGCCTATACCAGCCCTAGCCATGTTGAGTCACAGAAAAAAAAGCCATGATTTAAAGGGTGTGAGAACTGCAGGAACACTCTTTCTCCTCCTCCCTTAAAAGCCCAGACTTGAGCAGACTCTAGCTGCCATAAGGGATAGGTTCAGATACCATAACTGGAGGGTCCCAACACCATAACTGGTGGGTCCTGCTGTTACAGGGAGCTTACTACCTCAGCAAGCCCAAGGCCCTAAAGTCGGCACCAGCCCTGATCACACTGGAGCACAGAAAAAGTCAGGGTTTAAAAGGCTGAGGAATGTTCTCTTCCCCTCCACCATAAAAGCTCAGACTGGAGCATGATCTGACCCTCAGGGAGCTTGGACCTCAGTGAGCCAGGGTCCATGAGCCCACAGGCACACCCTATGGTGCTGTCTTCTTTTGTTTTTATTTCTTTGTTTTGGTTTTGTTCTTTTCTTTCTTGTTCTCCTTTTCTTTTTATTGCTTCTTTTCTTCTTTTTTCCTCTTCTTTTATTATTATTTTTTCCTTATCCTCTCTGTAAAAAGCCATGATTTAAAAGTGTACCAAGTATATACAGCTGCAGCTCCAGCCAGCCAGAAAATGTCACCATGCACACACAGTCTGCATAGGGGTCACCTACACAAGACTGACCCTTCAACTTTAGGGAAGATAGACACTTCAGCAAGTCCATATAAACAAACACAGAAAGTAAAGCAAAATGAGGAGACAGAGAAAAATACTCCAAAAGAAAGAATAACAATAACAAAAAAACCTCAGTAAAAGAATTAAATGAAACAGTTAAGCAATATGCCTGATAAAGAATTTAGAGCAGTGATAATAAAGATACTCACTGGGCTGGAGAAGAATGGAAGAACTCAGTGAGACTTCAATAAAGAGATAGAAAATATTAAAAAGACCCAATTAGAGTTGAGGAATACAATAACTCAAATAAAAAACACACTAGAGGGAATTAGCAGTATATTAGAGGTTGGGGAAGAATGTATCAGTGACCTGGAAGACAGGATAATAGAAGGCATGCAAGCTGAACAACAAAAATGAGAAAAGCATTTTCTAAAAATGAGTATAGATTAAGAGATCTCTTGGACAACATCAAGCCAACAAACATTCACATTAGAGGGGTCCCAGAAAAAGAAAAGAGGAAGATGTAGAAGGCTTATTTGAAGAAATAATAACTGAAAACTTCCCTAACCTGAGGAAGAAATAGACATCCAAGTCCAAGAAGCCCAGAGATTTCCAAACAGGAAGAACCAAGGAGGTCCAAACCATAGCACACAATAATTAAAATTTAAAAGTTTAAAGATAAAGAGATCCTAAAAGCAGCAAGAGAGAAACAAAGTCACCTACAAGAGAAACCTATAAGACTATAAGCTGATATTCCAGCAGAAATTTTGTAAGTCAGAAAAGAGCAGCATGATATATATTCAAGGTGCTGAAAAGAAGGAAAGAAACCTGCAACCAAGAATACTCTACCCAGCAAGTTTAACCTATAGATTTGAAGGAGAAATAAAGAATTTCCCAAACAAAAGTTAAAGGAGTTTATAACCAATACACCAGCCTTACAAATAATGTTAAATGGAATTCTTCAAGTGGAAAAGAAATGGCCATAATTAGACATAAGAAAAATAATAATAAAAAGATGTAAAATATGACAACATATACATAAAATGTGGGGGAAAGAGTAAAAGGAAAGAGAAGGTAAAAAAGAAAAAGATTTTTTCTTTTTCTGTTTTTTTCTTTTTTTTTTAGAATGTCTTTTTTTAAAAAAGATTTTATTTATTTATGCATGAGAGACATAAAGTGAGGGGAGGGCAGAGATACAGGCAGAGGGAGAAGCAGGCTCCATGCAGGGAGCCCAATGTGGGACTTCATCCTGGGTCTCCAGGATCCCACCCTGGGGTGAAGGCAGCACTAAACCTCTGAGCCACCAGAGCTGCCCTAGAATGTCTTTAAACTTAAATGGCCATCAAATTAATATGGGCTGCTATTTGCTTAGGATGTTATATATGAACTTCATAGAAACCACAAACCAAACCTGTGATAAATTTACAAAAAAATAAAGAGAATTAAAGCCAAACAAAATACTATTGATACTCATCAATCACAAAGAAAAAAGAGCATGGGAAGAAGAAAGGAACAAAGAAGAACTACAAAAGCAAGCAGAAGACAAAATTTTAAATTATCAATAAGTACATATCAATAATTACTTTAAATGTAAATGTCTTAAATGCTGTAGTCCAAAGACGTAGAGTGGTTGAATGGATAAAAAAACAAAAATAAAACAAAACCCTACAAGACCTACCAATTTTCTGTCTACAAGAGACTAACCTTAGACCTAAAGACACACAGACTGAGAGTAAAGGATGGAAAAATATTCACCATGCAAATGGAACAACAACAAAAAAAGCTGGAGTAGCAATACTTATATGTGACAAAATAGACTTTAAAGCAGACTGTACCAAGAGAAAAAGAAGGGCATTACATAAAGATAAAGGGATAAATCCAACAAGAGGATATAACAATGGAAAATATCTACACACCCAACACTGAAGCACCTAAATTCATAAAGCAAATAATGGACATAAATAGAAAAATTGATGGTAAAACAATAATCACATTCAGGGACTTTAACACTCCACCTATGTCGATGGATAGATCATTTAGACAGAAAATCCATAAGGAAACAATCCGATGTTGGACCAGATGGACATAACAGATATATACAGAACATTCCAACCACAACCAACAAAATACACATTTTTCTTAAGTGCACATGGAACATTCTCCATAAGTGATCACATATTAGGCTATAAAACAAGATTTAATAAATTTAGGAGGATTGAAATCATACCATGTATCTTTTCTGACCACAATGGTATAAAACTAGAAGTAAATCACAAGATTAAAATGGGGGAAAAAACCCTAAAACATGGAGACTAAACATGGTACTAAACAACCAATGGGTCAATGAAGCAAAAGAAAAAATTAAAAAATACATGGAGACAAATGAAATGAAATGAAAACACAACAGTCCAAAATCTCTGGGACACAGAAAAAGCAATTGTAAGAAGAAAAAACAAAAACAAACAAACAAAAAAAAAAAAACAAGAAAAAATTCAAAGAAACAATCTAACCTTACACCTACAGGAACTAGAAATAGAAGAAAAAAAACAAAGCTGACAGTGAGTAGAAGAAAGGAAATAATGAAGATCAGAGTAGAAATAAGTGATGTAGAGACTAAAAACACAATAGGGAAAAAAATCAATGAAACCAAGAGCTAGTTATTTGACATGATAAACAAAATTGAAAAATCCTTAGCCAGACCCATCAAGAAAAAAGATAGGACCCAAATAAATAAAATCAGAAAACATAAGTAACAACTGATACCACAGAAATACAAAGGATTATAAGAAAATCTATGAACAGTTACATACCAACAAACTGGACAACTTAGAATAAATGGATAAATTCCTAGTAACATACAATCTTCCAGAGCTAAACCGGGAGAAAATGGAAAATCGGAATAGACTGATTACAGTAATGAAATTAAACTGGTCAAATCAGAAAACTATCAAAACTATTCTACCAGACATTTAAAGAAGAGTAATACCTATTCTTCTCAAACTATTCCAAAAAAATAGAAGAGGAAGGGGTGTTTCCAAATATATTCTATCATTACCCTGATCCAAAATCAGATAAAGATACCACAAAAAAAAAAAAAAAAGAAAACTACATGCAAATGTTCCTCATGAGCATAGATGCAAAAATCCTCAACAAAATACTAGCAAACTTGATACAACAATACATTAAAAAGATCATCCACTCATCATGATAAGGTGAGATTTATTCCCAGGATGCAAGGATGGTTCAATATTCCAAATCAATTAGCATCATACACCACATCAACAAAACCAAGGATAAAAATCATATGATCATTCCAATAGATGCAGAAAAAACATCTGACAAGATACAAAATACATTCATAGTTTTTTTTTAAAAAAAAGGCTCTTAACAAAATGGGGTTAGAGGAAACCTACCTCAATGTAATTAAAGGCCATATATGAAGATTTCACAGCTAACATTGTACTCAATGGTGAAAAACTGATAGCTTTCCCTCTAAGGTCGCCACTTTTATTCAACATAGTACTAGAAGTCCTAGCCACGGCAATCAAACAAACAAGAAACAAGAGGCATCTACATTGGTAAAAAAAGAAAGTTAAACTGTCACTATTTGCAGATGACATGACACTATACATAGAAAATCCTAAATATTCCACCAAAGCACTACTAGAAGTAATAAACAAATTCAGCAAAGTGTCAGGATACAAAATTAATACACAGAAATTGGTAGCAGTTCTATATACTAACAACAAAGTTTCAGAAAGAGAAATTTTTTAAAAGCAACACCATTTATAATTGTATCCAACAGAATAAAATACCAAAGAGTCAACTTAACCAAAGAAGTGAAAGACCTGTACTCTGAAAAAAATAAATAAATAAATAAATAAACACAGATGAAATAAAACGAAATTGACACCAACAAATTAGATATTCCTTGCTCATGGATTGGAAGAAATAATATGTCAAAATGTCCACATTACCCAAAGCAATCTACCAATTCAATGCAATCCTTATCAAAACATCAATAGCATTTTTTTAAAGAAATAAAACAAATAATACTAAAATTTGTATGGAACCATACATGACTCTGAATAGCCAAAGCAATCCTGATAAAGAAGGACAAAGCTGGAAGTCTTACAATTCTGGACTTCAAGATATACTACAAGGCTGTAGAAATCAAAATAGTATGATACTGGCACAGAAATAGACAAATGGATCAATAGAACAGGATAGAGAACCCAGAAATAAATCCACGTTTATATGGTCAATTAATCTATGAGACAGGAGGCAGGATCATGCAATGGGGAAAAGGCAGTCTTTTGAATAAATGCTGCTGGGAAAACTGGACAGCTGATGTAAAAGAATAAAACTGAACTACTTTCTTACACCACACACACAAAAAAAAACTCAAAATGCATTAGAGACCTAAAAGTGAGACCTGAAACCATAAAAATCCTAGAAGAGAAGACAGGCAGTAATTTCTCTGGCATTGGTCATAGCAACATTTTTCTACATATGTTTCCTAAGTCAAGGGAAACAAAAGCATGTAAGACTACATCAAAATAAACAGCTTTTGCAAAGTGAAGGAAACCATCCACAAAACTAAAAGACAACCTACTGAATGTAAGAAAATACTTGCAAGGGATATATCCAACAAGGGGTTAATAGCCAAAATATATAAAGAACACATACAACTCAAACCAAAAAAAATAAAAATCCAATTAAGAAATGGACAGGGGACCTGAACAGACATTTTTCCAAAGAAGATATACAGATGGCCAACAGACGCATGAAAAGATGCTCAACATCACTCATCATCAGGGAAGTGAAAATCTAAACCACATTGAGATATGACCTCACACCTGTCAGAATGGCTGAAATCAAGAAGACAAGAAACAACGCGTGTTGGTGAGGATGTGGAGAAAAGGGCATCCTCGTGCACTGCTGGTGGGAAAGCAAAGTGGTGCAGCCTCTGTGGAGAACAGTGTGGAGGGTCCTCAAAAAATTCAAAGTACAAATACCTTACGATCCAGTAATTCCCCTATTGGGTATTTACCCAGGGAAAATGAGAACACTGAGTCAAATAGATATATGCGCCCCTATGTTAATTGCAGCATTATTGATGACAGCCGAGACGTGGAAGCCGATGACGTAAGTGGTCATCACGAGATGAAAGGATGAGGAAGACTTGGTATTCATACACCATGGACTACTGCACGGTCATAGAAAAGGATGAGATTGTGCCATTTAAGGCAACATGGATGGACCTAGAAGGTTCTATGCTAAGTGAAGTAAGTCAGATTGAGAAAGACAAATACTATATGGTTTCAGTCAAAAATGGAATCTTTAAAAAAAATGAATAAACGAACAAAAAGCCGAATCAGAACCATAGAAAACCAAGTGATGGTTGCCAGAAGGGTGCGGGTGGAGGGTTGGGAAACATGGGTGAGGGGGAGAGGGAGACACAGGCCTCCCGGGATGGAATGAGGGAGTCCGGGGAAGAGGAAGCACAGAGCGTAAGGCATTCAGTCAGTTTTCCTGAAATAGTGATACTATAATGGGGCACACGGTCATAACACTTAGGATGAACACAGCGTGGTGGATAGACTTGTCAAACCCATAAGTTATAGACCTAAAGCTATCACAACATCGTGTGTCACCTGTACTCAAACAAAATAACGGCATCATCTTCTTCAACAATCTTAGTGGTTTTATTTATTTTTTTATTACATTTAAAACGTTGATTCCTCTAGAATTTATTTTGGTGTGTCCAACTTTGTTCTAAATGCCCAGCAGTGCATCAATGCTGGTTATTGCATAACTCATTTTTTCCCTATTAATTTGAAATGCTACATTTATATGCTATAAAATTGCATACATTTAGAATTTATTTTTTTAAGACTTTATTTATTTATTCATGAGAGACACAGACAGAGGCAGCGACACAGACAGAGAGAGAGAAGCTGGCTCTGTGCGGGGAGCCCGACACAAGACTTGATCCCGGGACCCCGGGGTCACGGCCTAAGCCGGAGGCAGACGCTCCACCGCTGAGCCACCCAGGTGCCCCTAGAATTTATTTTTAAAAGAATTTATTTTATTGCAAATATAGGCACATGATTTATTTTTTTTATAGGCACATGATTTTTAAAAAAAAGGACACAAGCATCAAAAAGCATATATAATATTTAATCTCCGTCTTACCACCAACGCTTCCAGCTCCTCGGCACCCCTCCCCAGGGGAGGAACCACTTTTTGGAAATATTCTAAGCATGTACAAGCGTGTGGGATGCATATGTGACAATACACGTGTCGCCTGTCTTACACGCACATAGTTCATACGCTGCTTGGCATTTAAACTAAACAACCCACCCGGGAAGTCCCAGCGGCCATCGCCTGTGTGCACTGCACCCTCACTCGCTTACACCCGCAGAATCCTTGTTGGCAATTTCCTCAATCTTCTCCTGCGACCCATAGGCGTTGATAAACACACTCCTCTATCTCTTGCATGCGTGTCAGTACGACGTGGGACGAATTCATTTAATTTTTAGATAGTGGGACTTATTAACCTTGAGCTTGATGGTTTATTAACCTTGAACTTGATGGTTTCTAGGTGTGTTTTCTTCCTTAGAAAGGCTTTTGCCGTTTCAAAGTCACGCACAAACCTCATGTTTGCTTCTACTACTCCTGCGGTTTCGTTTTTTAACTTTTAAATCTTCCATTCATCCTTCCGTTAGGAGGAAGATTAAGTAGTTCCAGTTTTATTCCTTCCCCAAGAGGTCCAGATGGTTTTCCTAAAACCGTTTATTGAAAAATCCACTTTTGCTACCGATATTAAATCATGAGTTTATCGTTTATGAAATTTCCATATAAAATTGGGTCTATTTCTCCATTTTGTTCCATTGGTCTAATCTTTCTTGTCCGGGCTGACACTGCCTTTACAATACATTTCAATGTAAGGTAAGGTCGGTATCCCTCAACAGACTTTCCCTACTTTTTCTCACTTGCCTTGACAGGTTCCAAAATGAGCAAGCAATGCACCAAGAAAATAAACTGTGGTGGGATTTTTACTGAGACTGCATCAAATTTACAGATTAATTTAGGAATTACTTGCACCTCTTACATCCTTGAGTCTTTTTGCCTATCGACTCAGTCTCCTTTCATGTCCCTTACTAGTTTTGTAGTTTTCCTCACATATTTCCTGCACATTTCTTAATCGTGTTTAATTTGAGATGCGCAATGGTTCTGGCTGCTGTTGTGAATGGGATGATTTCTTCCACTAAAGTTTCTTTCAGATATTGCTCGTCTATTTAAAGCAAACTTAAATGAGACTTTCCCCTTGTCTCCCTTCAATACTGATGTTCTTACTTTTATAGAGAATTCAGATATGTAACCACCACATTATCAAATAGAGTCATGCATAAGACCCACTCCAAACCCCAACCGGGTGTGAAGTGATGAAGAAATGATAGGAAACACTTACCAAGTAGGTTGTTAAAATACAGATAATGGACAATCAATTTAATCTTCAGATTATTGTGCCATTTTAGAGGGTTTTTATAATTCAACATAAAAGCAAAGGACAGTGTCATTCTTAGCAGAGGACAATAACTTAATATGAATCAATGCTGGTGACCAACGCACTATGAACATTTTGTCACCGATTCCTGCCCCCTCTTTCCTTTCTTCCTGTCTGTGTCAGAGATGCTTTCTCTTAATGCATTCAAAAGGGCTATTTTGGGATTTGAGTCACCTTTTTCTCCTTGTGTCTCTGCAACAGACACAATCCATCAACCTCCTATCATACGCAAAAGAAAAAAATCCACTCTCCAAGATAGGGAGGCCCGCTTGGTGCTGTGTGTTATCATCAGAGCTGAGCCCAGGTTCTCTGATGTTTCTGAGTGTGCATTCTCCGCCACCTCAGATGCCCACATTTGGGGCCCTGACGGGCTCGGGTTAGAACAAAACACTTTTCTTGACACGTTGCGGGGTGCTAACTGTACTCCTATTAGCAGTTGGCCACAACCCTGCAGAAACCCAAAAGAACAGCCCTTAATGGGTTCTGATAAGTCGTGATCTAAGGCGTAATTATCACACCATGGACAGAGTGCACGCCCTGAGCGTACTGCATGCCACAGGTCTGTACATCAATAACTGAAGGAGTGATTGCCGTTTGGGCTGTGGTTAGAAGCAAAGCCACTACTCATGAGAAAGTCTGCAGAAAAAGAGAACCTTATGGTTATGCGACGGGCAGGGAACTGCTATGAAGATGAATCCTAAAAAATAGACTTTACGTAATAACTATTCTTTATAAAAAGAAAACCTGACCTTTAACCGGGGTTAGACCCCTCTTCCTTGAGGATGCAACTGCCCCACTCCTAATTTACGACAGCTCCATTGCCCGGTACAAGGGAGGATTGGAAAAGCCTGGAGGTAAACCCCAAATGTCCCCTGAACTTCTGGGAACTCATATATGGCCAGCCACCTACTTGACATCTCCACTCAACTTTTAAGAGGCCCCAAAATTGAGCTTCTCTCCTGCCCCAAACCTGCTTCTCCCATAGTCTCCCCACCCAGAAGACCCTCTTCATGCTCAAGGCATTTTCTTCTATCACTGCCCATATTCAGCAGCAAATCTGGGTGGTTCTACCTTCCAACCTTCTCTAAAATCCAGTTCCTTCTCACATCCGCACTCCCAGGGCCCAGCCTCCGTCATCTCTCCTAGACTACCGCACCTGACCTCCTAACTGGTGTCTTCTCAATGAGTAGACTCTGTGACTCTTAAAAACTAAATCTATCTGTTATTTCTCTGCTTAGAACCCTCCATTGGCTCCCAGTCACCCTCAGAGTAAGAGCCGAGGCACTCACCCCATCCTACAGAGCCCCACGTGGTCTGACCCCGGTCGTCAGCCTAACCGCACTCACCTGTTCCACTCCCCTCACTCTACCCACCTAGCCACCTTCTCACTGATGTTCCTCCACACAACGGACATGCTCCCACTTTTGTCTTTTCACCTGCTGTTCCTTGTGCGTAGAGCACTGTCCCCCCAGATACCACACGGCTGGTTCTCTCGCCCCCTTCACCTAAGTGTCATGTTGTCAGTGAATCCTTCTCCGGACCTGCTGTCTACAATTGCAACCCCACACCCAGCCCTGTCTTCTCCTCAGGTTTCAGCACTCACATATTTCACATTTTAGTTGCTCATTTATTTCCTGCTGAAGTATAAGGTCCTGAAGGTCAAGGGCTTTAATCTGATCTGTTCACGGATAGACCCCTGACAACGCGGAACAGAGCCTCGTGTACTGTAAGCTTATAGGTATTTGTCAAATCAGTAAATAAGTGAATACATAGTTGAGAACAAAGGGATAATGAAATATTAACGCTACAACAGCATATTTTACTTTTAAGAAACGTTGTGCAATATTTCTTTTTAATCTTTCATGCTACACTTCAACTGTGTATATGCTACGTAAACACATCAGATTAGTCCAAGTCATTCCTATTTATGCAGTAGAATGTCATATATGACGAGCTGCCATATAAACTTATACCACAATTGCAAAAGTGGTAAAAGGCAATCCTCATGAAAGCTTAGAAAAACTTAATAAAAGGCAACCCACATTGCCCTAATTCTCTGATAAAATTACCTCATTCTGTGATGTCTTTTAAGCTCTTTGGAAAGAGGTATCATTTGTAGAAAAACCTTGATTCGGGCTAAATATGGGTTTTTAAAACTATGAATGTTGTCTTTCTTATATTTTTTATGAGAAAGTAGTAGAAAATTGCTTTTGAAAAAATGGGCTTCTATTTAAATGTTGAAATATATGTAACAAATGTTGTAAGTTTAAGGAGCCTGTAATTCCTTGTATGTTTTATAGAACCCTCTGCTTTCAGTGATTGCAAATAAACTCTCAAAACATCATTTCAAAGTCTCCAGACAGAAGACATCAACTGACATAGATTTAATAAATAATTAAACATATTTTACAATGAAAAAAAACAAAAAAAAATTAAAAATAAAATATTAACGCTGAGCTTTAACACTATTCATACATTTTGACTTCTTAAATCAGACACTTGAAGGACTCATTGATAAAGCATGTGCTCACATCTTTGTATCACTTGGAAAAAATACCATTCACTTATCAAAGCTTTGAAGTTTTAATGATCAGTTGCTACTCTTCAGGTTGTTTTATTTTCCTTGAAGACTGAAAGGTAAGGGAAGGTAGGTCTGTGTGGTTTTCACTTAAACGGAAGACTCCACAGTTCTCGTTATAATTATGTTGTCATTGATAAAACAACAGTGTCCAGTGGTTGTTTCTTTTCTTCACACTGGGGGAAGGGGCTGGGGAAGGCTTTCTCTGGGCCACGTTAGCCCTGAACATAATCCTTTCAATCATAAAAGCAGGGTCCCAGGCGTCGCAGGTTTACCTGGCCCAACTGAAGGAAAGCCTACAGAGAGACACAGTTTACCGAGGCCAAAATATTTAGTGCCAATTTGCAATGACATTAAATCTAACATAGAAATGAGACCAGAATGATCTAAATCAAGTATTTGCCTGGTGATACGGGACCCAGAGTGTGTAATGATGTGTCACAACATTCTCAGGGGACTCTCCGCTCATCGGATCATGGGGTTTGATTATCTTGGTGACTCGAAATTTTACCTCTTTCTCTTTCTATTAACGTAAGGCATCTACTCATTAAATGCACCCCTGAAAGGGAACTTTTGTTACTTGAAAGCTATTTAATACTCATTATACACACTGTTGTCATTAATATATAGCAAAGTTTATGCTGCCCCTATCCTATTAGTTCATTTTGTATTAAGCTTCTAAAGGTGACAAAAGCAGCAACCCACATATAAAGCCGGGTTACTTTAATACTCAAAACAAATTATAAACTTTGTTCTATGATCGATGGAATCAGGAGAGCAAGAGGGTGTGGAAAGGGTATTCCTAGATTAAATGCCACACGCAACTCACTTTATGTGCACGCTATGATCTGGAGATGCGAATGGGATGTGGTGCCTCCTAGAATTTCTCTGCATGGAGGAAAAACTGTATATATGAAGCCTTTCGGTATTCCCGGTTTGGTCTTCCCTTAGAGAGCTCTCCACCTCACTTCCCGTACAAGGGAAAGTGGAAATTCACTCCCGCTGTAACACCAGGTCGGTCCCGTGCAAGAGCTGTGGAGGAGTCCAGAGTTTACACAGCAATGCGAGCACAAATATCCAAGTACAAATAACATATATCCAATATTCACCCGGCTGGAGCAATTTTCCAGTTTCCCTGACCCATGGGTCACTTTCTTAAAATAATGGTATCTAAGGCATGAGATGCCAATTTTTTACTTGCCTGGAGGTGGGAAGATACGGGGTATGAAGTACAGCTGATGAGAGAGGCATTCTGTTTCGCAACTTGTGAAGGTTGGGGGAGATAAGGAGAAACGTCCACCAAGCACCAGCGCTCTATGTTTAGTTTTGTCCTGCCTTTATTTTTATCTATATTCCAAGGCTGTTATGTTGAAAGGGAAATATCCGGATGCCGTGTCTCATCCCAGGTTGAACCCTGTACAACGTCGGCCGTGTCTCAGAGTTTTGCGATCTGGGGACCCCTTGATCAGATTGTTTTCCCAGCACCCCCCCCCCAGAAAGTCCTTGTAGGCAGCAGCACCATGACCAGACCCTGACTGTGGCGGCCGGGGCCTCATCCTCTATCTCTGGTTGATAACTGGTGGGATGTTATATGCAGGCTTACAACCCTGAATTAGCATTAGATTAGAATTTTTCCCTCTGCCATTTTGTGAGATTAATTTGAGTGGCACAACCACCGTTTTTAAGTGAAATACAATAGAATAGAGAATATCAAAGGGTATCATACATAACATGATTATAAATATCAATTATTTTCTGACAAGTGGTGTGCGTGTGTGTTGGGGATTGATATGCTTTCTGTGGGTTATAATCCAAATAGTTTGAAAGTCAATTATGGCAATCAATGGTATTCATCAATCCTTGTATTTTCTCCTTTTTTCTGCTAACACAGATCATTTAAGCCTTTTCTGCGGTCAGGTGTGTCCCTGTGACTAAATTTTAACCAAGAAGAATGAACGGAAGCGCCATGCATTCCTTTCCAATTTTCCCTTGAAAACTTCGCAAACAGAATTCTTGATTTTTCCCCACCTGTAACTGAATGAAGAGGACCCAGAGGAAGGTGGCCCCACAAGACGAGAGAGGTCTGAGGCCCTAAAAATTTACGTGGAAATCTGCTTGCTCATCAACCCACCCTGGCCTGTGAAGCGGTGAAAACCAACCCGCTTGTATTACGCCACTGAGATTGGGAGCTTGTTTGTTATATCACTTAGTTTTGCTTATTTTAGCTAACAGAGGGAAAAAAAAAAAAAAGGTGAACTCCAAAGGGAGGTCCTCCATTCTCCTGCCTCTGGCCTTGTCCCAACTCCTCTAACACACAGCACCCCAAAGCACTAGGCTCCACACCCACAAAGTAGTTATGCGGCTTCCCTTTCCCCTCAGTCCGGCTGAACTCCTGTGCTTTGGCGGCTTTCAGCTGGATTACGTCCAGACCCTCGAGTCAATGTCCTCCACTAACTGAGTCCCACCCAGCCCCTGCGACCTACGACACAATCCCCCGTAGGTCCCTGTACTCGATCGGTGACCCACAGCAGCCTCGGGAGGTAAGTAATAGCTAACAAGGAAATTTCATTTCTGGCAAACATCTTAAGAACTGCAGAAACATTCCCTTTTCAAGGAAAAATTCCAAATAACTATAACAAAAACAGTGAGTAACAATATTTAGAATTCACTAAATGCCTACTGTCGAACATCTATTAGGCCCAATTCTCACAAAAGTCAAGGAAAGTCGATATTATTCTACTCATTAAGAGATCAAGGAGCCTGATGCTCAGGGAGCTTGGTGCTTGCCCCTGGCCACACGGCTAGAGGGGCCCAGGCAGGACTCGCACTCGCGTTTGTCAGATGACCGAATCCACGCTCTTCCTGCAGCATCGTGCTCCTTACTAATGACAAAAAAAGAGCGAATGTCCCACTGCAAGAGGTTGATAATTCTCTACACTAAAGGGACGTGTGGGCTGGCGGCTCTCGGATGGGCGGCCCGTGAGAGGCCCCTGCTGCTCCTGGAGGTCCCACGCGTGCTGACCCCCACGGGCCTTGCAGTGCATCTGGGGCCTGTGGGACACGGGGTGTCAGAGCCAGAACGAACCCCCGGGTGGAGGGTCACAACCACCACTCGCTGTGCACCCGGTGCGTAGACTCCGACCAAGCAGAACGTGCTAGAGTTTGGCCAAGGAGCTGGGAGGGGACAGGAACCAGTGAGACTATTAGCGACCGGTTCCAGCATAAACAGAACTGGCTGGCTTACGTCTTCACAACGACTCTAAACCAATGGCCTTGGAGCAGGATGCTCATAGGAATCCTCTGGGCCAGGAGAAGAAAATATAAGAACTTCTCTTCACGTAGTAATTCTATTTTCAAACAAGAAACTAGGCCTTTCTGCTGCCTACTCAACAGGCCCGTGCCCGGGCCTTCACGCCTCCCTGTGTCACACGGGACAGGGTACAGCCGTCGCGGCTGAGGGAGCGTGCAGGCTCCGGGGCACAGTGTGGGGGCGCGCAGGCCGCCTCCCCTTAAGGCCGAGCAGGTGGGTCTCCGTGTGACGTGGCCGCGCGAGGCAGGTTCTCCGGGGACGCCGAACGAGAGGACCTGCGGACACACGTGTAAGAGCAGATTTGTCGCAGGAGCCGGCCCGTGGGCCCGTGGAGGCGGAGGAGCCCCACAGAGGGCCACCTGCAAGCTCAGGAGCCAGGGGAGTGGGTGCCACCCAGTGTGCGTCCCCCAAGAACCAGGGGGCCGATGCTTCACTCCCACCCTGAGGGCAAAGGCTTGAGAGCCGAGGCTGCTGGGTTGGTCCCCGAGTCGGAAAGCCTGAGAACCAGGGCAGGGTTAGCTGATGTCCCCGCTCAGCAAGAGACGACGGGCTGAGCTCACTCTTCTGCCTTTTTGTTCCACCTGGTCTGAGCAGACTGCGTGACGCCCACTCAAACCACTGAGAGTGAGTCTCTTTGCTCAATTAAATCAAATGCTAATATGTTCCAGAAACACCATCACAGACACACAAGCGATGTGTCTGTCACCAACTATGTGACATTCCTTAGCCGAGTCAAACTGATGCAAAAGTGACTGTTGCACTGGTTTTAACAAAACCGATTGCTCCCTGACTGTAACAGGACCAGTTTTCAGAAAAATAAAGTAGTCACGTGGCTTAAAACATTCCTGCCAAAGTGTACGAATGCTGGTTTTAATACCAAGGAGGCAAACACAGGCAAACAAGAAAGCGATAGAGCTGCCCCTTGTCCCACGCGTGGTACGCTTCACACCGGCTTTGATCCCAGCCACGTCATGAAAACCAGGAGGGCTGCAAGCCACGGGGGACGCTGGACTCTAGGAGACAAGCTGAGGGTCACTGGAGGGGAGTCGGAGGCGGAGGGGTAACTGGGTGACGGGCATTAAGGAGGACACTAGGTGTGGGGAGCGCTGGGTGTTACATGCAAGGATGAATCGCTAAATTCCACTCCTGAAACTAGTGATGTAGTATATGTTAATTAAATTGAATGTAAATAAAGAATCTTATTAAAAAAAAAACATGGGAATGTATTTAAATATTACAGAAATCATCAAGACTGTTTAACATGTGGATTTACCCACTGCTATCGGGGACGCACCTCACTCTACATATACGTTAGGGGTCCCAGGGGGCTCAGCGGTTGAGCATCTGCCTTTCACTCAGGCCGTGACCCCAGGGTCCCGGGATTGAGTCCCGCTATCGGGCTCCCTGAAGGGGGACCTGCTTCTCCCTCTGCCTGGGTCTCTGCTTCTCTCTCTGGGTCTCTCAGGTCTCTCTCTTATTTATATATATATAAATTATATATATTATTTATATATAATAAATTATATATTTATAATATAAATATTTATTTATAAATAAATAAAACCTTTTAAAAAATTAAGTATACGTTGTTTACTGAGATATTACCTAATTACTGAGCTGCATGTAGATAGTTTGTGGATACAGTGCAAGTGCCACTCAACAGCCGTCTACGGATAATAACACCTGACCAGAACACATCAGACGCCACTGAGATGGAAGACCTCAGTGGGGCCCGTCCCCGGGCACTTGGCATAATTCTGAAGCCACTAGTAGACACTGAGCAGCCAGAGC
This sequence comes from Canis aureus, assembly GCF_053574225.1. Lineage (NCBI taxonomy): Eukaryota > Metazoa > Chordata > Mammalia > Carnivora > Canidae > Canis > Canis aureus. The sequence goes on along the minus strand of NC_135632.1, from coordinate 1,430,697 downwards.
CAGCTATTCCCTGGGAAGAGCCGGAGCCTCTGAAGCGACACCCCCCCGACACACACACACTAGCACAGCCCCAACTGCCTTCGTGAACACTGGCGAAATCATTTTCAGCTGCGTGGGACTCTGCTGGGCAGATTTTTTGCTTTTCATCAAACTCTTGCTGTTCTCTATCAACCATGGTTGGAATGATTTGGTCTTGATTTGGATTCAGGAGCTTCACTGGCTTAACTGCTCCAAGCAAAATGTAATCAAAATATTTACCTCAATAATTTGGTCCAAAACTTTCCCCCAATTGCCGACGGCCGACTGCTCAGCCAGGCTCCTGCAGGAAGCCCCAGAGCAGGGCAGAGCCGTGAAGAAGAAGGGTGCAGTCGGGAGGCGGAAGCCACATGCTGCCTAGACGTAGTCAAAAGTATATACAACATTTATTAGCTGAAGTACCACGAAAAGCATTCTAATCAGTTGGTTTCCTCTCATTAAATGTTAATTAGCTCAAATAAGCTTCCTGCATAGGAAAGTATCAGGTACTTAGCAAGCATTAGGGAAGAGGCAGGTCACACAGGGAGCCTGGAAAACCATAGACACGGAGCAAGGACCTTATACCTCTCTGGGTGACATTGTTCGAAGGCACATGTGAGCTTCTTGAGGAGGATCCAGAAGGTCTGCCAGAAACAGACTAAAATCTCCGTTCTGGTAATGAGTCTCTGAAATAACATTTGTTGAGTTTTAAAAACACACTTAATGGGATTAGCTCCTGAACCAAATACTATGATTATATTTAGATACATCTGCTCACACCGTTTAAACCACAGAACAGGGTAATCCTATCACATTAAACGGCCTTTTATTTAGATTGTTTCAGTATCCTGGCTTATAAGCCACTTTGGGGGGGGGGAAAATGTTATACAAGTAAAGGAAATGAAACTGAAGGGTTGTGTAGACCACAAAATCATTAGAATGATTTGGAAATAGGTCAGGGGATCACAGATGTCTGGGGCCGGAAGGGACTGTGAGGGTAGCTTCTTGACGCTGTCATGGAACCGTCCACATGAACAAAACCATACCAACCCCACTTTGGCCAGTGCCCGACCCCAAGCAGTTGCTAAATATCATGAATATCACTCCTGATGGGTCTGAAGCACCTATTTCAGAGATAAAGACACAGTGACTCAGAGAGATAAAGGGACCTGTCCACACTACACATCTTTTTTTTTTTTTTTAAGATTTATTTATTCAAAGAAGAGAGAGAAATAGAGAAAACGAGAGTCAGGGGAGGAGCAGAGGGAGAGAATCTCAAGCATACTCCCTGTGGAGTGTGGGGCCCCAGGCAGGCTCCATCCCATGATCCATGAGACCTCAGCCAAATCAAGAGTTGGTCACTCAACCAACCGAGCCATCCGGGCGCCCCCACACTATACATCCTATTAAGAGAAAAACAACTGGAACTGAACCCTCACTCCACAGTGCTCCTTTGCTGTTCCCATACTTTGCCCCGAACTTTGTTGCCATGTCCCTGTATAAACTGGGGGGGGGGGGTGCGATAAACGCTTTTGGACACAGAGTGACAAGAGCTATTCAACAGGTTGGGCCAATGCTTCAAGAAGAAGTGAAAAAGCCATGAATTAAGATTTTAGAAAAATAACGTCAAGCATTTACTGCATGTTTACTACGACAGGCCCAGGTACTTCACGGATGTTAACCTGTCTAATCTTTGCAACAATCCACTTAAGCAGTTATGATTGTGAATTTCCATTTAACAGTGGGAATAACTGAGGTACAGAGAGGTTAAGTAGCTTGCTATTAAGTCAGACCTCTAAGACTTCTGGGATGGCCCCTAAATGGTAGTCCAACTCTGTGTAATCCCCTCCCTTTGGTCCTGGGCTGAACCTAATGACTCACTTCAAATGAACAGAATTAAAAAAAAAAAAGTGATAGGACATCACTTCCATGGCTAGATTACACAGCCTGTGATATCTGTCTTACTAGCAGACTCTTTTTCTCCTGGCTCTGATGTCGGGTATGTTGGGAATGCCCATGGGGCAAGGGACTGAGGACAACAACAGCCAACCTCCAGCCAACAACCAGCAAGGAATTTATTTATTTTTATTTTTATTTTTATTTTTTTTTACCAGCAAGGAATTTAGACTCTCGATCCAACAGTTCTCAAGGAACAGAACCTCGCCAGCAACCACATGACTGAGCTTGGAAGTAGATCCTTTTCCAGTCAAGCTTCAGATGAGATCACAGACTTTGGGCCAAGGCCATGATTGCAGTCTTTTGAGAGACTACAAATCAGAGAACAACACTAGATCATTCCTTGACTCCTAACCTTTTACAACCATGAGATAATATATGTTGTTTTAAGCACTTTGCTTTAGGGTAATTTGTTATGAAGCAAAAGACAGCTGACACACTTACCCAAGATTATACAGCTAGTCAGTGACAGAGCCAAAATTGGAACCTAAAAAGTCTGGCTTCTGAATCTGTGCTCTTAAATACTGATACCACAGTACCTCTCGGAAGATACGCTGGGATCCTCACTAACATCATTGTTGCCATCATCACTATCGTTTACCATCATCGTTATCACTATCATCACCACTATCACCATCACCATCAACACCATCATCACCGTCACCATCATCACCATCATCATCATCACCATCATCACCATCACCATCATCACCATCATCACCAGTATCATCATCACCATCATCACCATCACCACCATCACTACCATCACCATCATCACCATCATCATCATCACCATCAACACCATCATCTCCATCACCATCAACACCATCATCACCATCACCATCAACACCATCATCACCATCACCTTCATCACCATCATCACCATTGCCATCATCACCATCATCACCATCATCACCATCACCACCATCACCATCATCACCATCACCATCATCACCATCATCACCATCAACACCATCGTCACCATCATCGTCACCGTCACCACTATCACCATCACCATCATCACCATCGCCATCATCACCATTAACACCGTCATCACCATCACCACCATCACCATCATCACCATCACCATCATCATCACCATCACCATCATCACCATCATCATCGTCACCGTCACCACTATCACCATCACCATCATCACCATCGCCATCATCACCATCAACACCATCATCACCATCATCACCATCACCATCATCACCAGTATCACCATCACCATCAACACCATCATCACCATCACCATCATCACCATCATCACCATCACCATCATCACCATCATCACCATTACCATCATCACCATCAATACCATCATCACCATCACCACCATCACCATCATTACCATCATCACCATCATCACCGTAGCCATCATCACCCTTGTCACCAACCGCAGCAGCATCACCATCATCACCATCACCATCATCACCATCATCATTGTCACCGTCACCACTATCACCATCACCATCATCACCATCGCCATCATCACCGTCGCCAACATCACCATCAACACCATCATCACCATCACCATCATCACCAGTATCACCATCACTATCAACACCATCATCACCATCACCATCATCACCATCATCACCACTATCACCATCACCATCAACACCATCATCACCACCACCATCAACACCATCATCACCATCACCATCATCACCATCATCACCATCACCATCATCACCATCATCATCGTCACCATCATCACCATCATCATCGTCACCGTCACCACTATCACCATCACCATCATCACCGTCGCCATCATCACCATCAACACCATCATCACCATCATCACCATCACCATCATCACCATCATCACCATCACCATCACCATCATCACCACTATCACCATCACCATCAACACCATCATCACCATCACCATCATCACCATCATCACCATCACCACCAGTATCACCATCACCATCAACACCATCATCAACATCACCATCATCACCGTCGCCATCATCACCATCAACACCATCACCATCATCACCATCACCATGGTCACCGTCACCACTATCACCATCAACACCATCACCATCACCATCGTCACCATCATCACCGCCGCCATCATCACCCTTGTCACCAACCACAGCAGCATCACTAGTATGTACAGTAAACATTATGGTAAGTGCTATGTAAATAAATTTATATAATCCTCAAAAGGACCCTGTGATCCTTTACAATTAAAAAAAAAAAACAGAGTCTCAGATACCACAAGCAACTGACTTAAGATCAAATAGAAAATTCAGAGCTTGGTCTAGCTGAGTTCAAAATCCACGCTCTTCCCACTAAACTTCGCTGCTTCTCTGTAACCAAAGAGCCGTATCTAACCAGGTAATGATGCCCCAGGAACAGTTGTTCTCAACACTGGAAAAGATGTGTAACAATTTTTTTAGTAAATCGTTGATAATAAAATCCAATTGCTACAGACCTCTCTAACTTTACCAGAGTTTACAATCTCCTGGAGCAGCTCCGTATGCAGGATGGGAGAATGCCGAGGGAAACTTGCCGCAAAAAAAGAATGTTTTATTATTCTGTATGGAGCACGTCTTGTGAGCAGCTACAGCAACGCATGAATTGAACATCAATTATATGACACTAAGATTCTTCCAAGAGCAAAAGTCATAAAATCTAATATAATAATATAATAACTTGCATTGCATGAAAAATCTTGGATGACTCCCTGCTGGACACCAGATGAGAGAGCTCATACTCCTTGGCGGAGAACTAAGGTCTGCGGGTCTTAGCCCCACGGAGCGGGCCGCTTAACCCCCTACAGGGCCACACCCGCGAGACTCAAGTCTGGTTGTGTCATATCAGGACCCTGAGTCAGGGGCCTACATTTTTGCCTCTAGGTTGAACACATTGTTTAGCAAAGTGCAAAAAAAAAAAAAATTGAGGGAGAAAAGAGAAGAAGGGAAGAGGGAAGGAAGGATAAAAAGGAGGAAGGAAGAAAGGGCAGGAAGGAAGGAGGGAGGGAGGCAGGAGGAAAGAGAGAATGAGAGAGGATTTCACTCTTTGTACTCTAGCGATGAATCCCCAAATTCACTAAAATAGTCTAATTGCAGCGGACCTGGGTCACAAAGCATCCCGGCACACCTGGGTTGTAGCAGTTCCGTCTGCCAATGAAGCAGGAGCACGGGGTGTGCTGGCGCCGGGCGGTCAGCTGTGCTGCCCTCCCTGTGGCCCCTGGCTTCCTAACCATCCTGCCCCTTGTGGACCCTGGCTCCCTAACCATCCTGCCTCTTGTGGCCCCGGGCTCCCTAACCATCCTGCCCCTTGTGGCCCCCGGCTCCCTAACCATCCTGCTTCTTGTGGCCCCCGGCTCCCTAACCATCCTGCCCCCTGTGGCCCTGGGCTCCCTAACCATCCTGCCCCCGTGGATCTTGAACTTCCAAACCAGCGTTAAACCTGAAGAGCCCTGAGCAGGGTCTCAGGGCGGCTGAGGACTTCCGCGGGGTCTGTGCGCTCTGTGGGTTGCAGCGGGGCCACCAAGGGCCGCAGCAGGGCCACCGAGGGTCACAGCAGAGCCACCGAGGGTCGCAGCAGGGCCACCGAAGGCCGCAGCAGGGCCACCGAGGGCCACAGCAGGGCCACCAAGGGTCACAGCAGAACACCGAGGGTCACGGCAGGGCCACTGAGGGTCGTAGCAGGAACACCAAGGGTCATGGCAGGGCCACTGAGGGTCACAGCAGGGCCACCAAGGGCTTCAGCAGGATGATCGAGGATCGCAGCAGGGCCACTGAGGGTTATAGCAGGACCACTGAGGGTCGGGGCAGGGCCACCGAGGGCCACGGCCTGCAGGACCTGCCCACCGCGCAGAGGACGTCCCCACGGGCTGCGACAGGGAGGTGCAACTCCCCGCCACTGCCCGACAACCAAGGGTCCCCAAGCATGGTCTTAGGAGCCCCTGGGTTCCCGTTGGGGCAGGGGCCGCGGTCACCTGTTGGCCCGGAGTTCGGGGCACCTCTGTTTCTGGGTGGAGGCTCCCACCAGCTCTTTGGCAGGTGGACGCCGCCAGGGCCACGCTCCCCACCGAGTCCCCCAGATTTCAGGGGTCTCCTGTCTTCCAAGCTCATGCCCTCCCAGCCCCAACTGCATCAGAATGAAGGAAAAAGCAAATGGCCCCAGGGGTGCAGACCTGGTTGCAGGGCAGGAGGACCTGGGGAGCCCACCTGAACCCCACACTCCATCCCTTGGTCCCCAGCCGTGCAGGTTAGACTGAAGCGCCGCCACCTTTCAGCCTCTCTCTCTAGTCTTCCCTCAACCGACTGCTGAGAGCAGCACCCCCAGAGCTGTACGACTCTAGGACCCGCCCCGTGGGGCCCTTCTCGGCGCCCCCTCTGAAGATCCCTGGGGTTTCTAAGCCCTGAAGGTCCCTCTCCCCCCAGCGCCCCCGAGGCATCTTTCACGCCTTTTAGGCACAAACACTATTTCGTGGCATCTTCTAAAACTTACTTGGTTGGAAAGCTTCATAAAATAGATCATGCCCTCCGCCCCAGGGACGCCCCCCGCCGGGACCTCGGGGGGGGGGGGTACAGCCGTCTGCCCCTTCACTAAATGGTCCCAGGCCGCCAAACCCTTCCAGGCCTCAGGCCTGTTTTCTATTATTTCCTGCCTCCTCTCTGCTGCCAATTTATTGTGCCTACTTCATTTCCCACCAGTTCTGACCCACAGAATGAGTCTCCTAAAAATCAATTTTTGTTTTTGGAAATCAGAAATAGTCAGGATCTTAGCTACCACGACTCACTCTGCGACCCAAGAGTTTAAAGTTCACACACGATGAGATTCTTTAGGACGTATTATTCCAAGGGAATGAAGAAGCCCAGTTGGAGGAGATCTAAAAGGTGGTCACCGTAGGGCTAACAATATAAGAAACAACATAAGAAATTATATGTATAATGATGGCCACCTCCTGTATTAGCATTTATTTCAAAAATTGATTTCTCTTTTACTCCAAGTTCTAGAAACAGCCAGATACATCGGGGGTAGTTTTTCCTGCAGTCGTATCTGCCCAACCTTATTGAATTTCCTTTTCTTAATGAATCATGAGGGTTGAGTTAAATGTTAAATATCAGTGTTTATATAAGGAACATGCATGTTTGCTTTTGCTTCAATTAAGGAAAAGCCGGTGACCTTTGTGCCACTGAGTCCTGTGCTCGTTAATAGCATGGCTTTCCCACTTAACGAGCCCTCCTGGTAAGACCCATCCCACCATCCCGTATCCATAGAGAAAACGTGGGACGGCTGGCCACCCATCAGGTGGCATCTGCAAAACAAACCCACGCCCCAAAGTGGAAGCTGGAGAACTAGGGAATGTCTCATCATGACTTGGCGGGGGAGGTGGGGTGGGGTTGACTTTTCACAAATGTACACATTAGAATCCTGAGGATTGATAAAAAAGAAAAAAGAAAGAGAAAGAAAGAAGGAAGGAAGGAAGGAAGGAAGGAAGGAAGGAAGGAAGGAAGGAAAGAAAGAAAGAAAGAAAGAAAGAAAGAAAGAAAGAAAGAAAGAAAGAAAGAAAGAAAAAGAAAGAAAGAAAGAAAAAAGATTACTTCAAAAATTCAGAGCTGGGAGGCAATGTAGTCCAAGTAGTCCAAGTTTAAGAACCCAGGTGCACATAGAATCATCTAGAAAGATTTTTTTGAGACTTTTTGACCCCTTTCAGTTATTTCTCCCATCTTCCATCCCCTCCCTCTAGCAACCACCAATCTCTTCTCTGTATCTATGAGCGTGGTTTGTTTTTATTTTTATTTTTGTCTTTTTTTAGAGTCCACTATGAGAGCGATCACGCCGCATTAGTCTTGCTCTAATTTCCTCCACTTAGCATCATTATGTCTGTGTTGTCACAAACGACCAGATTTCGTTCTCTTCATGGCTGAACAATATTCCTGAACGTGTATCTCACAAGCCCTTTATTCATTCGCCCGTGTGCTCACGCTTAGGCTGTCCGCGTATCTCCCCTATTGTTGAAGTCCTGCCATGACCATGGGAGTGCGTGCGTCGTTTCAAGTTAGTGTTTTTGGTTCCCGTGGATAAATACCCACCAGCGGCGCTGCTGGATCATATTGGCAGTTCTGTTTTTAATATTTTGTTAAACCACGTCACTGTTTTCCACAGTGACTGCACCAGACTTACATTCCGACCAACAACGCACAACAACCTCACCGACAATTGCCATTTCTTGTTTTTTTGATAATAGGCATTCTAACGGGTACGAGGGGATAGCTCACTGTGGTTTCGATGTTCATTTTTCTGATGACCAGCGATGTTGAGCATCTTTTCATGTACCTGTTGGCCATCTGTATGTCTTCTTTGGGAAAATATCTATTCAAATCTTCTGCCCTTTTCTTAATTGGATCTTTTTAGGCTAATGAGTCCTAAGAGTCCTTTCCATATTTTGTACATTAACCCCTTGTCGGGTACGTAATTGGCAAATATTTTCTCCCATTCCGTAGGTGGTCTTTTTATTTTGTTGATTTTGTTATTTTATTTTGTTGATTTCCTTTGCTGTGCAGGAGCTTTTTCGTTTTATGTAGTGCCATTCGTTTCTTTTTGCTTTTGTCACTTTTATTTCTGGTGCCAAATTAAAAGAAAACAAATACACAAACACTGCCAACACCTATGTCAAGGAGCTTACTTGTATGTTTTAGGAATTTTATGGTTTTAGGTTTCACATCCAAGTCCTCAATCCAGTTTGAATTAATTTCTGTGTACGGGGCAACACAGTGGTCCAGTTTCATTCTTTTACACGTAGTTTTCCCAGCACCTTTTCTCCACTGTGTGTTCTGGCCTCCTTGGTCCATCCTCCTTGATTGACAATCTTGTGCATGTTTATTTCTGGGCTTTCTAGTCTGTTCCACAGATCTGTCCATTATTTTAAGATTTTATTTATTTATTTATTTATTTATTTATTTATTTATTTATTTATTTAGGAGAGAGAGAGAGAGAGAGAGCACGAGTGGGGTGAGGGGTAGAGGGAGAAGCAGACTTCCCACTGAGCAGGGAGCTCGATGTGGGGCTCGATCTTGGGTCTCCAGGATCACAACCTCAGCCCAAGGCAGATGCTTCGCTGAGTGCCCCAGATCCTTCCATTTTTATTCCAGTACAATCTTAGAATCTGTATTTTACATATTTTGAATTTTGTATTTTTGAATCTTCCCAGCTCCCTCCACCCTCTACCCTGGTAATGCATCTTGGAAATCCCCACTTCAGAAACCACTGGTGCAACCCCTTGGCAGGCATGTAAATATTGTTTCCAACACTTCCCCAGAAGTGGCCTTATATCCTCTATTTGAATACCTCCATAAATGAGGAACTCACTACTTCATAAGATAACCCGTACCTAGGGGCACCTGGGTGGCTCGGGGGTTGCGTGTCTGCCTTCGGCCCGGGGCGTGACCCCGGGATCCCAGGATCGAGTCCCGCATCGGGCTCCCTGCATGGAGCCTGCTTCTCCCTCTGCCTGTGTCTCTGCCTCTCTCTGTGCCTCTTATGAATAAATAAATAAAATCTAAAAAAAAAGAAAGAAAGAAAGAAAGAAAGATAACCTGTGCCTTAATGGGTCAGCTAATACCATGAGAAACTTCTTCCCCTAGAAAGAATCAAAGTCTTGCTGTGATATCCTTTTATTAATCCAGATTCTTTCATCTGGAAACAACAAAATAACTCTTCAACATGTGTCAGCACTTTCAGCATTTGAGCACTGCCCCTAAATTCTCTCTTCCCCTGGGGAGTCTCACCCCCTCTCGAGTCTCCTATTACTCACTTTATGCGAACGACGCCTGCTGAGATCTTTGACTGCAGCCTTCTCTGAGCACCAGGCCCGCACACTCCTCTGCGTACTGGGCATCTCCGTGGAGCTGTCCCATTACAGTTCCACTTCAGGATGCTTACAAGTCCCCCTCAAACCCTCTCCTTCTCCTGTGTTCCCCACTCAGTAAATCCACCTCCTTCCCATTGTCCACACTGAGCCCCCTGGATGTCAGGATCTCCCTCCTCATCGTGTTTGGTCTCCAACAGGGCCTAATGCCCCTGAACTACTCGTTCAGATCCCTCGACATTCCCTGCAATGTCCTCACGGGCCAAGCCACCCCTCAGTGCTCCGCAGGGAGGGCCACAGGCCGCGGCCGCACCACCTTGGGCCTCGTGGGAAACTCCCAGCCTCAGGCCCGCCGCGGACTCTTGGAGGAAGGACCTGCGACTGAACCAGATACCTCAGATGATCCGGGTGCGTGTTCAGCTTTGAGAAGCGCAGCTTTTGGACACATTAGTTCTGTCCCAACTTTTGAGCCTTTGGACCCAGCGTTTCCTCTTCCTGAGATAGTCTCCACGACCTCACTCGGCAGGACTTTTCCCGACACCTTCAGTTGTCCATATCGATGCCGTTTTCTAGAGAAGTCCTCCTGCAGATTCTCATGACTGAGTTAAGTGACCCTTTAAGTCTATGTCCCTTGCATCTTCCACGTTGTTCCATGATCAAGTTTGTGTAATTAGCTTCTTCTCTTTTTAAGATTCATGTATTTATCTTAGAGAGAGAGCATTCATCCGTCCCACAACCCCGAGGTCATGGCCTGAGCTGAAATCAAGAGTCAGACACCCAATCAACAGAGCCACCCAGACGTCCCCTTGTGTAATTGGCTTCTTAAGAATCATCTACTGTGTAATATTCCATTGTATACATAAACCACATCTTCTTTATCCATTCATCTTTCGATGGACCATTAGAAACGACACATACCCACCATTTGCTTCAACGTGGATGGAACTGGAGGGTGTTATGCTGAGTGAAGTAAGTCAATCGGAGAAGGACAAACAGTGTATGTTTTCATTCATTTGGGGAATATAAATAATAGTGAAAGGGAATATAAGGGAAGGGAGAAGAAATGTGTGGGAAATATCAGAAAGGGAGACAGAACATGAAGACTCCTAACTCTGGGAAACGAACTAGGGGTGGTGGAAGGGGAGGAGGGCGGGGGTTGGGGGTGAATGGGTGATGGGCACTGAGGGGGGCACTTGACGGGATGAGCACTGGGTGTTATTCTGTATGTTGGCAAATTGAACACCAATAAAAAATAAATTTATTATTAAAAAAAGAATCATCTACTGTTAGAGCCTCAGTGTCTAAAACATAGTATATGCTCAATAAATAGCTGTTGAATTAATGTTTAATGAATAGTAATGCTCACTACATGTAAATTCCAAACTTCTTGCCAAAATCCATATGCGCTATGACCCCAGCCTTTCTCTGACGATATAAAACTATATTTCTTCTTACACGAGCAAGTCAGGCTGGTGGTGTTTTTCATAAACTGTTGCTGAACCGCACTGATCATCTCTTCTCTTCCTCAGTGCTCCAACCCTGGATAATCCTAGATTATCAGATTCAGGGGCTATTGGATAATCCTAGATGATCAGTTTACAGATTCAGGGGCTATTATTAGAACACAAGTCACCATGGAATTCATTTGATTCGACTTTTAAGTCTATAGATGAGAAACCTAGGACTCAGAGGCTGTCTTTCACAAAAGGGTATAGCAGGTTTGCACAAGAGTCTTCAGGTCCTCCTCCTTTTGAAGCGCTGCTTGCTTTTTTTTTTTAAGGTTTATTTATTTATTTGAGAAAGAGAAAGAGAGAGAAAGAGAGAGACTGCAACCAATTGGAAGTGTCTTCAGATACCGTTAAATGTCCCCTGGAAGATAAAACATTCCCTTTCTCCCCTTGAGAACCACTGGTATAAAGTAGAAGCTACTTTTATTACTTCCTCTAAATATGGGGGATACAATTTTTGGCAGCTTGTGTCGAGGATTTATCAGCTATACTCTTCAGACAAATGAGATTTCCAGCATATCCCCAACAGTTGCGATCTGCCCTCTTTGTCATGTGCCAGCTTCAGCCTCTTCCTAGTATCTACTTAATTTTTCTCGCTGGCAAGTCCATACGAATAGCCCCTCATATCCCTCACATACCGCGGTTCCTCTCTTTCCAACCACTCTCCAGGGGAGGTGTCCAAAACGTCCTAATTAGTCCAAAAGTCCTAATTGTGAGTGGTTTTCCTGCCACATAGGCGGGCACCTCCATCCCAGGGGCAAAAATCAGCCCACAGATTTTTTTTGGTTGACAAAAGTTCTGGATTTCTGATGAGTACAAAGAAGAAAAAGGTCAAGAGAGACCTTGATCAAAAAGTCCTCAACAGGCATAGACAGGAATTTGTCCATTGTCTTTAGTTCAAGGTTTTATCATCCTGTCCTTTTATTTACCCACTTCCTCTAAAGCAAGGTGGTTACAAAAGAAAAATAAGTCCAGTGCTCATTCAAATGACTTGGAAATCAGCTCGAATCCATTTCTCAGTCTTTTACCAAATAATTACTGGTTTTGAAATGCATCGTGTCTGTATCTGTTTCCCATCATGCATTACTTTTTCCTTCTCTTCAGCTGTGCCCTGAGCCCATCCTCCGACCCATGACCAGATTGCTTGTTCAGGCTCCTTCCCTGAGAATCACATCACCCCAAATCTTCATCCGGCAAGTCCAGCACTCTTCTCGCCGACAACACGATATCATGATCTGGTTAACATGAAGTCATAATCTCTGGGAAGCAAGGATCATTGTGTATCTGTGAGTGTTCACGTGTGTGTGCGTGCGCGTGCGCACGTGTGTGCTAAGATGACCCTGACTCTCTTTATAACAAACTTGGAGTTATGTCTCCTTTGCTATTTTTGATTTCTAGGCTACTTGGTGTAGACAGAGAGGGATCGTTTTCTTTCCCTTACCTCCCTTTCAAATCATGTGCAGTTTGGAAGGAAAGTAACGATTTTTTTTAGTCTGTTTCCTTTCCCATAATAAGGACAAATATAGAAAGGTGTCCTGCTGCTTCATGTAGAATTATTTTAAGGTTGTTAAGTTGGTCTATCTAACTTTAATCAGGTGCAGACAAGAGCTTGCTGATCTGTGCATTCTGAAATTTCATTGCTACTACACAAACTCACTGCCTGGAAACAAGGAAGCCTGACACTTGGAGGGCCGCGCTGTCTGACAAACCAGATTAATAATGAATGAACCCATCTTGTATAATCAGGAAGGGGAGAAATGCTACAAATTAGAGATAAGCATGTTCTTCATTACAGGTGGCAGCAGGATGCTGCTTAGGCTATCACTGATGCTCAAATTAGCTGCGGGGCACAGGGACCACTTGCTGTCTCTTACTTTCCTCTTGAGGGGCTCTTTCTCAAGGGATTTGCAAAATGAGAAATTCTCTGAATTCAAACTTGGGAGACGCATTTGCACCACATGAGAGTGACAACTTATTATTCATCGAGGGTGTACAGATATTGTAAATGGGTTACATTTCCATCTTAAGTTAAAGTTCTCATATTTTCCATATAAATTAGATCAAAATTATGCCAAGATAGGAATTTCTGCAAGATTTCTGGTATTCTCAAGGGATGCTTCTCTGAATATCATGTGCTTTCACAGAAAATGAGCTGCCCACCTTGGAATCAGGGGAAACTTGCTGGTATTTTGTTTGGTTGGAGCTTGTTTTAACATACGCTACCAAGGACTAGCCCCGGTATTAGTGTTGTGTTTGTGTGCACACCAAAACCTGAACAGCTACAGAAAGGAAACAAAATGAAAGACCTCCGGGAAGGTGCCAGGGAAAGCCGCCTGGTGTGCCTCATCAACCAAACCGAACATGGATTTCTGTAGGTCAAAGGGTAGCGAGCACCACGAGTATCTCATAAAATATCGCCAATTCAAGATTGGTCCTTGGGGCTGACGTAGACTGACAACCTAGATCTCCAGCTGGGGTGGGGGAGGGCGTTATGGGGGAAGAATTCACTGACTTGTACCTCTCACCCCGTCTACCCGTCATGGTTTCCTTAAGCACCATCTTTGTTCTCCTCTGCAATGAAGGTCTCTTGTGTTGAGGTGAGAGCGGATTGAGGCCTGCATAGGCGGCCGGGAGGTCTGTAGGTCTTTCAATCAATGGAAAGAAAGCATGAAGTCCCAGGTGTGCTGTGCCTACTTTCTGAGAAAGCCTGCGTGAGGTCAAGGTAAGGATCAATTGCTGTCACCAGTGTGAGTTCCAGGTCGCAATAATTGTTCTAAAACATGCTGACCAGCAGGGGATATATTAAGACATAAATAAAGTAATCCCTTATTTGCCTACCATTTGGTATCTAATAACGTGGACGAGAGTATCGGTGTGGGTCTGGAGGTCTTAACAAAGATCCACCAAAATCAGGACAACGTCTACAGTAGCCAACCAGATTTATGGCATCAGAGGGTTTGGGGGAATAGAAGATCACAAGAAAGAAAGAGCAGGTTGTGCGTGGCAGCAAAGAGCTTTTGCAAGAACACAAAGTGACCGCCTTAGTTAGAGCAGCCAAACGGTGCTGATGTGTGCTCCAGGGTTAGGGCAGGCCCACGGAGAAACCTCAGGCCACGCTGGCCCACGTGCGCTCATCCAGCACCTCTGCCCGCTGCACACGCAGAGGCCTCACGAGTAGCTCTTACTGAACTACGCTTCTCTATCTACCAGGGGTCAAGTACAATGATACGGATGCCCACGTCCATGACCCTTGGAGCCTGTGAATAAGCTGCATGGTATGATAAAGAGAATCAAAGTTGCCGATGGAATTAAGGGTTCAGCTGACCTTGACGTGGAGAAGTTAGCTTGGATTACCCAGGTGGGCCCAGCGGAATCACGCACGTCCTTAGAAATAGAAAAGGGAAGCAGACGAGAAAGAGCCAGAGAGATAGCAGCATGAGAGACTCAACAATCCATTGCTGGCTTTAAAGGTGGAAGGGGAAAAAAATAAAAATAAAAATAAATAAAGGTGGAAGGGGAGCGTGAGTCAAGGAATGAGGGCAGCCTCTAGAAGTGGGAGAAGAGAAGAAAAACCCCTCAAGCCTCCGGAAGAGCACAACCTTGCCAACACCTTGATTTGAACCCAGCAGACCCTCTTCAGGCTTCGGACTCCTGGAACTACAAGTCAATAAATGTGTGTTGTGTTAAGCCACTAAGCCTAGAGCAATTTGTTACAACAGCAATGAACGGGAAACAAATAAATCACCCAAAGAACATGACCCTTCACATGGCCCTGGCTACGTTTGCAACTTGCACGAGAGGAATGAGGCTGCAAGACAGGCCTCGGGACAAAGCCACGGACGGGCCAAGGGCAGGAGCGGGTGAAGGGCTCGCCACCGGCTTGGGTTCCTGGGCTAGTCCCCAGGGCAGGAGCTCGTGGGCGTGACGAAGCAAGCCTTGGAATAATCGTTTTCAACAAAACCCTCATAGGGCAGCGGGCGCAGAGGAGCACGGGGCCCAGGGTTCGTGGGGGGCACCACGTGGCAGGGCCCAGGAGATCCGGTCACCTGCGTAGTAGGTACAGCAGGAGACCCAACAGGGGACAAGGACACACAATAAAATGAGGCCCCGGAGACCCTAGAACTGGAGAAGCAACGCCCAGCGGACGCCCTGTGACATTGGTGTGGACTCTCCACGAGCGGAGCTGGGCCCCCCGGGAACTGTCGCACAGATCGTGGTGGACGGCGATGGTCCCGCAAACACAGGTCAGGGGCAAGGTGGTCGTTCTCCGCAGGACCCTCCCGGCGCCAGGTGGGCGGCCGGGCTCCCAGGGGGATAGGATGGTGCCCGCGCTGGGTAAAGGCTGGGCACCCAGGACAGAAGAGAACCGGTGGATGGTGTGCGGACAGAGCAACCGCCCAGGCCTCCGCACCTGCCCCCCAAGTCTGTGTGGGTCTCCCCGGACTCGGGCCTGAGGTGAAAGCAGCGAGGAAGCAGGTGTCACTGCCGGTTGTTAGCGGGAAAACGTCCGTCGACTGAGCCCAACAGACTCGTACGGCAAACAAGAGGCCCAACGGTCCCGCGTGGAACCGCCCCCCCGGAGAAGCGAGGCGTCTGGCATCGAAGGAGGGTGTGTTCCGACCTTGCTCTGAGGCCCGTTCCCATAGAGGGGACCCGCTGTGCTCCCAAGAAGACCGCCTCGGGCCTCCAGCTTTACCAGCTCCTAGAAAGGGGCTCCTGTGTGCCCGGGAAGAGCTCGTGGGCCCCGTCCTGGTCCTGTGTCCCTGTCCTTCTGCTACAAGGCTCCACGAGGCCACAGCTCCTCTCCTTCGAGGCGCTCGCTGCGCTGCCCCTGCCAGTGTTGCTCGTGATCCCTCCCTTCTCCGACATCACTAATTGTGCTCTGGGTTAGAAGTTTCCCTGGACTCACTCCTGGAGCCCTCCTGTCCTCTCTGGTTTGCCATGTGTGTTAAGTAAAACCCCCGCCACTTACTTTGATGAGATCCAAGTGTCCTCTCGGGGAGAAAAGGAAAGACTGTGACTTGACAAGATGAACAGAAAAAAAAAAAAAAGGCAGGGATTGGTTGTGTTTAATCAGAGATCACACAAACCCCAAGCACAATGAGCTGAAAATACCCACTTTTGACTGATTCGAAGTCAACGTCGGTTATGGGTTTGGGGCGGCTGCAAATCCCAAACCCTGAAGCAGGGCCCTTCTCCACGAGCTCCTTCACCGGCCTGAACACACACGTAAGTAGCTCTTTGGAGCTTGTTTTCTTCTTGTTGGGATCGGGCCGGGGGTCCCTTCACTTCAGTGGCACAGGCGTGCACGGAAGTGGAATAGGGCAAGGAAGAATTAGAAGGCAGAGTCAAAAGACTGGGACTCAAGTCTAGAAACTTCCAGCTCCTGGCTGCGTGACTGAAGATACAGCACCTGACCCTCTGACCCTCAAGTGCGGCTTTTGCAAATTACAGACCATGGCCTAGCTGAGGGCGCTCACAAGGTGGGCCTAAGGCACCGCCGAAGAGGGGTACATGAGCACCGCGTGCCATACGGTGCTAGGTGAACGTCGCCGTCGTCGTGGGCTCGGTGCTATGAGCGAATCAAGCAGGTACAACTAACTCATGGTCCAGACCCTCGAGGAACTTACGGTCCGAGACGAAGAGCAGAAACTACCTCCTGCCAACAAGTTCAGTTGAATCCACGATTCAACGGACTTTGAATTCAGCAGAATGTGATCACCGCCACGGGAGCCCCGAGGACTCAGAGACGCGGGAAGTGGCAGGTCACGAGCCAGGGCGGTGGGGTCCCCACGGAGCAGCGGGCAGCTTTCCAGAGGCTTGGGGACAAAGCACCGCAGTGGAGGAGCAGCATGACTGGAGGCGCGCAGACTCGGCTTGTCCATCCACAGGGAGACCCCGGAGGCAGGAGCAGAGCCGCAGAGCCCTCAGGACGCGGCCCGAGCCCCAGAGCTGGGGAAGCCAGGAGACAGGAGCCATCGGACGGGAGCGGGAGCCGGAGCCGGAGCCGCAGCCCCGGGGCCCGATGTCCCAGAACAAAGCTCAGTTTGAACTGGGAGGGAAGTGAACAAGGGCATTGCATTTCATCCCAGCGAAGCATCTTGTCCCTACTTTAAAACTTTTCCACATACCCAGGAAGCTGATCTCCCGAGTTGTGGTTTTTTTGTGGGAGTTTCTTTTCCCTCCAGTAATTAGAGAGAATGAGTCTTCTCGACCAATGTCCCGTTGGAATTCTGGGCTTTCTTTATATCCTTCGCCAGGTTCAAGCAGGAGAAAGTTTATACTTTCAGGAAAGCCCAGGATGAACTGTAAATATTCCAGAAGTCACAGCCTATTATCCTCCCGGCTGCCTCTAAACAATGCTCGCGGTTAATTTCCGGGGCCTGCACGTGCTCCTCGGTACCGAGTCTCCCGGGCCCACCGGGCTCTGCTGCTGCCTCACAGCTGAGCAGCGAACTGCTCTGTGCTCCGCGGCAGCTGCAGCCTCTCGCCCTCTCATCTCATTATCTTACCCATCTGCACGCAGAACCGCACCTCCCCGCGTGGGCGCCCTCACCCTGGGCCCGTCTCCTCCACCACAATAACTGGGTCCCGTTCCTTGCCCCTCTTTGTAGTGTCATCGTGGGGAAATGTACTGTCAAAATGTTAACTCACCCTGGGTGATTAGTATAAAATCTGAAGAAAGGCGTTGTTTGTATGCGTTTTAGAGCTATCTGACTCCTTCCAGAATTGCTGCCTTTCTCAACACCCGTTATTTTCTGTGCCTTAAATATTTTGATCTAATTTTTCGTTTCCCCCCTAGACAGCTGTCTAATGTTCTAATCTAAAAAAAAAAAAAAAACCATGTTACCGACTCTAGGATCAACTGTCTTCTCCTAAACCTATCAAAGGATGCCTTTTGGGTTCTAATAATTGTATGCTGACTCACCCTAACCACGTCTTTTAAAATTCTCCGTAATTTTTTATGCAGTCTTTAAAACCCTAAGCATAAAAATAAATAAATAAAAATAAATAAATAAAATCCTAAGCATAATTTTTATTAAATAACGAGAGCTTTAGCTTAGACAATGTGGAATTTATATAGCCAAAATATAAATTTCCCAGGCTTTATTTGCTTCATGCATTACAAATGTGATAAATGTAGATCTGGAAAAAAAATGATTATTTTTAAATTTGTGGGTCAATTTAAATAAAACATTATAACAATTAACAAGTGTAAGTATGTTTCATCACAATGTAAATTTTAGGAGCTTTAAATTTAACATTAGGAAATTCTGTTTAGAAAAAAGTCTTTCATAGCCTACAAGCCTTTACTTCCTGGATTATTTCATTTCCAGGGATACAGATAAATGTAATAAATAAAGAAAATAACAGTATCACTATTAGAAAACTATCATGTATATGAAATAATACCTTCAAGATATTATTCCAGCTGCCACATATCATGAACTTACTACAGAGTTCAGATATCCAACACCTTCCATGCCTTCACCCCACAAAATGAATCAATCCAATGGAAAAAAAAAAAAGGTTCAAACATCAAAATAGCTATTTGGCATCAAATGAAAGATTTTTAACAACCTTTCAATTGGCAATATCATTAACATCAAAGATTTGACATTCTTGTCACTTAAAATGAAGATAAAATAATTATATTGTTTAATGAAACACTCTCTGTAACTTGACTGACAGGAACTACCTAAAATATTTTAATTGCTCTTTGAGATGGGAAGTCTCAGCATGTGAGCCCTTCTGTTTTCCGCGGTGCATAGGGTGCAGTAATAGATAAGAGTGTGAAATACTGCAAATAATGACATTTAGCTTAACAGATCTAGCACAAAGAGTAAAGAAAGCAAGCCAAGAAGGACACATTCTGGCTGAAACTACTTCTTGTCAAACAAGTGAGAAACATGCTTTCAACAGAAATGTTTAACATCTCTAGATGAGAAGCTCCATGTGGGCAATAACTGATTCTATCTTTCTCATTATTCTGTTTCCTGTGTTTCCTGGAAACGTGCCTCACACATGATTGGTGATTGGCAACTATTTGTTGAGTGAGTAAATGAAACAAAATTAAATTTATTGCGAGAAATATTTGGAGAAAACATATGTGAGAAACAGTAGTGAGATAAATCAGAAGATTTAAGAGTTCAAATATCTATTCATTCAACAGTTAGCTATTGAGCTCCTATTATATGTCATGTCCTACCATGCACTGATGATAGAAAAGCTCTAAAAAGTAGGAAATAGAAATACAAAAAATCAATCCAAAGAAATGTGAGAATTACCATGATTGGGGTTTATAAAATATTCAGTGAGAATATACAGGAGAAAACTGTTCATTATACCTAGGGAGAGAGGTCAGGGAATACCCCCCTCTCCCCCAGAAAACACCTTTTCATTTGATTTGAGGGAGATAGGTGACTTCTTAGGCAATTGGGAGGAACATCAGAAGAAGAATGCTGATATAGGTAGAAAGAAGAAGACAGACAAAGGCCAAAAAGGATGGGAAAACACTGTGAGTGATGATATTGCTCGACAATAGCATGTATGAGGTGGAGGTTGGGCCCAGAAACAGAGGCATGAACCACAACATGCAGATAGTAGGCTGTGCTACCCCAATTGCACCAGGCTGTGGGCAGCGGGAAGTCTTCAAAGGTTTTTAGGCAAGAAAGATAGGTATAAACTGTGTTTTTAATTGTGCTTTCAGTTTTGGGAGACTGACTCATAGAAGATCAGTCTTTTGTCAAGAACAGCTGAAAAGATAAATTTAATATTTTTTGAATTTACTTTGAACACATTGTGGAACTACCAAACCACTGAGGACTTGAAAAACTAAGGTGTCAAGAGAAAATAAACTCCTTGAAGTGAACATGATTTTGTACACTTTTCTTCCCCCCGAGGTTCCTCCAGTTCATAAACATCTCGGATGGAGAGGGAGAAGCAGATGCCATAAAACAGAAACTAGACACAGCTTTCAGCAATTTTTACACAGTTGAAGAGACAGTAACTGGTGTTGAGGGATACCAAGGCAGTGAAGACTTGAGGGGTCAGGATTCTGGAAAGAAGGGCATTGCAGAGAAGTGAAAACAGTATTCTAGAAGCCTTTCTTACCAAGGTTGTTGGAGGATTTGTAAGATGTATAGTCAGATAATTTTAAAAGCTGAATAGAATCATAGTTCTAAAGTCAAACACAAAACTACAAAACTTCTAGAAGATAAAAGGTGAAAAAATGTAGCTGACCTTGGGTTTGGTGATGACTTTTTATTTTATTTTATTTATTTATTTATTTATTTATTTATTTATTTATTTATTTATTTATGAGAGACACAGAGAGAGAGAGAGAGACAGAGAGAGAAAAGCAGGCTCCACGCAGGGAGCCTGACGTGGGACTCGATCCCCGGTCTCCAGGACCACGCCCTGGACTGAAGGCGGCGCTAAACCGCTGACCCACCCAGGCTGCCCTGGTGATGACTTTTTAGATACAATACCAAAAATATGATTCATGAAAGAAAAAATTAAAAAGTTTGACTTCATTAAAATTAAAAACTTTACTCTGTGAAAGACACTATTAAGAGAATGAAGAGACTAGCAGAGAATTGGGAGAAAGGCAAAACACATATTTGGTAAAGGACTGTATCCAAAATGTACAAAGAACTTTCAAAATTCTACAGTAATAAAATAAGCAATCGAATTTAAAAATGGACAAATTTTCTGCAAAGAAAATTTACCAAAGAGGATATTCAGATGGCAAATAAACATATGAAAAGATGCTGAATGTCATGTGTCATTAGGAAATTGCAAATTAAAACAGGAATAAGATACCACCTACACACCTTTTAGAATGGCGAAAATCTGAAACACTGATACCAAATGCTCACCAGTATGCGGAATGACAGGAATGCTCATCAATTATTGCTGATAGGAATGCAAACTGGTATGCCACTGTGGAAAACACTGTGGAGATTCCTCAAAAAATTAAAAATATAATTACCATATGATCCACTAATTCCACTACTGAGTATTTATCCAAAGAAAACAAAAACACGAATTTGAAAAGATAAGCAAACCCCTATGTATATCGCAGCATTATTTATAATAGCCAGATTATGGAAACAGCCCAAATGTTTATATATATATATATATATATATATATATATATATATATAAACATATGTCATATTTTCTTTATATATATAAGATTTCATATATATATGAAATATTACTTGGCCATGAAAAAGAATGAAATTTTGCCATTTGCAACAACATGGATGGGTCTAGAGAGCATAATGCTAAGGAAAATAAGTCCGACAGAGAAGGACAAATGCCATGCGATTTTGCTTATATGTGGAACCTAATAAACAAATGAACAACGACAAAAAATAGACTCAAAAATACAAAGAAAAAACTGGTGGTTGCCAGAGAGAAGTGGGTTGGGGAATGTAGCAAGTAGGTGAAGGAGATTAAGAGGTACAAACCTCCAGATATAAAATAAGTAAGTCACAAGGATAAAAAATACAGCATAGGGACTGTAGTCCATAATATTTTAATAATGTTGGATGGTGACTACACTTATTGTGCTGTTAAGTTCGTAATATACACAAATGTAGAATCACTATGCTGTGCACATGAAACGAATATAATATTGTATGCCAATTATACTTCAATAAAAAATAAATTAAAATAAAAACAAACAAAATAGTTTATCACCACCAGGTCCTATATTAAAAGAAATATGTAAAGGAAACTCTTTAGACTAAAGAAGAGTTCTTCAGGGAAACAAATAATATGAAACCACATGGAAGAAGGCATGGGTTGATGGAATTAACATGTTCTAAAATCCTTCCATTTTTCAGGAAATGTAAAACTAGCAATTTGTAAAAATTTATAAATTGGAAATACATGTTTTAATTTTAAGATAATTGTTCAAAGGATAGTAAAAGAATGTAAAAACAAATAATCAATGAGGAAGAAACAGAATAACAAAAATATGGGTTTAATAAAAATAAGATAAAAAAGAGAAAAAGCAACAGGACTAGATAGCATATAGATAAAAGGGAGGATGGTAGATTTAAACAACTGTATCAGTGATAACATCAAATGTAAATGTACTAAAAATTCCAATTAAAAGACAAATTTTTCAGACTGAATAATAATGTAAGTATATGTGAATTACAAATGACAGTTGTTAAACAAAAGAATAAAGAATGATAGAAAGATCAAAGGATGGAAAACTCTATGCCAAATATGATTGGCTAATTTTTTTCTTCAACAAAGCTCAATTTTATTTTTTTAAATTTAAATTCAAATAGCCAACATATAGTATATCATTAGTTTCAGAGGTAATGTTCAATAATTTAACATTTGCGTATAGCACCTAGTACTCCTCACATCACATGCCCTCCTTAATGGCCATCACCCAATTACCACATTCCCCCCTCCTCCCTCCCTGCTCCTCTTCAGTAACCCTCAGTTTGTTTCCCAGAGTTAAGAGTCTCTCATGGTTTGTCTCCTTCTCTGGTTTCTTCCCAGGTTTCCCTTCCGTCCCCTAGGATCCCCTTTGCTGTTTCTTACGTTCTACATGTGAGCGAAACCATACGGTAATTGCCTTTCTCCAACTGACTTATTTCACTCAGTATAATACCCTCCAATTCCATCCACATCGATGTAAATGGTAAGTATTCATCCTTTCTGATGTCTGAGTAATATTCCACATCTTCTTTATCCATCATCTGTTGAAGGACATCATGGCTTCTTCCACAGTTTGGCTATTGTGGACATTGGGGCTACTATGAATATTGGGGTGCAGGTGCCCCTTCGGATCACTACATCTGTATCTTTGGGGTGAATACCTAGTACTACAATTGCTAGGTCACAGGGTAGCTCTATTTTTAACTTCTTGAGGAACCTCTACACAGTTTTCCAGAGTGGCTGCACCAGCTTGCATTCCCACCAACAGCATAAGAGGGTTCCCCTTTCTCCACATCCTCTCCAACATTTGTTGTTTCCTGTCTTGTTAATGTTCACCATTCTCACTCACTGGTGTGAGGTGGGATCTTCTTGTGGTTTTGATTTGTATTTCCCTGATGGCAAGTGATGCGGAGCATTTTCTCATGTGTCTGTTGGCCATGTGTAGTAGGTCTTCTTTGGAGAAACGTCTGTTGATGTCTTCTGCCCATTTCTTGACTCAATTATTTGTTTTTCGGGTGTTGAGTTTGAAAAGACTGATCTTGGATACTAGCCCTTTATCTGATATGTCATTTACAAATACCTTCTCCCTTTCCGTAGGTTGCCTTTTAGTTTTGTGGACTGTTTCCTTTGCTGTGCAGAGCTTTTTATTTTGACGAAGTTGCAATAGTTCATTTTTGCTTTTGTTTCCCTTGCCTTTAAAGATGTGTCTAGCAAGAAGTTGCTGTGGCCAAAGTTGAAGAAGTTGCTGCCTGTGTTCTCCTCTAGGATTTTGATGGATTCCTGTCTCACAATTTGGCCTTTCATCCATTTTGAGTTTGTCTTTGTGTACAGCGTAAAACTATAGAACACTTATGGAAGAGATTGAGGAAGACACAAAAAGATGGAAAAACTATTCCATGTTCATGAATTGGAAGAATAAATACTGTTAAGATGTCTTTGCTACCCAGAGCAATCTACACATTCAATGAAATCCTGATGAAAACACCATCAAGGGATCCCTGGGTGGCGCAGCGGTTTGGCGCCTGCCTTTGGCCCAGGGCGCGATCCTGGAGACCCGGGATCGAATCCCACATCGGGCTCCCAGTGCATGGAGCCTGCTTCTCCCTCTGCCTGTGTCTCTGCCTCTCTCTCTCTGTGACTATCATAAATAAATAAAAATTAAAAAAAAAAACACCATCAACATTTTTCACAGAGCTGGAATAAATAATCCTAAAATTTGTGTGGAACTAGAAAAAAAAATAGACGAATGTTGAAAAAGAAAACCAAAGCTGGGGGCATCACAATGCCTAACTCCAAGCTTATTACAAAGCTGTGATCATCAGGACAGTATGGTACTGGCAAAAACACATACATATAGATCAATGGAACAGAATAGAAAACCCAGAAATGGACCCTTAACTCTACAGTCAACTCATCTTCGACAAAGCAGAAAAGAATATCCACTGGAAAAAAGGACAGCCTTTTCAATAAATGATGCTGGGAAAATTAGACAACCACGTACAGAAGAATTATTGGTTAATTTTAGGTATCAGCGTGGCTGGACCACAGGCTGGTCAGATTAGATATTATTTCTGGTTGTGTTTGTAAGTTTTGTCTATAGCAGTTTATCATTAGAAATTGAGAAGCTAATTTTAAATTTTATTTAACAATGCAAAGTGCAAAGAGTACTCAAAATAACCTTGACAAAGACAAAATAATGTCAGAATCTGTACATTACTAAATATCAAGACATTACAAAGCTAAAATAATTAAAAATATGTGAAATTGGCCAGACATGAGAAGGCAAGATAAACAGATCCACGGAACAGAATATAGCACTCAGAAACTTATGTTTATGGCCATTGGAGTTACAATAAAGGTGACAAGTGTAGGGGGGAAAAATGGTCTTTTCAAAAACAGTAGTACTGAGTTAATTGATACACATATGGGGGAAAAAAATGAACAGAGCTCTGCATCATGTCATACTTAAAAACCAATTTCAGATAAATTGTAGATCTAAATGTGAAATGTAAAACAACACTTTCAGAGATGAGAATACAATTATTTTATGATCTGGGGTAGATAAGACTTCTTAAATGGGACACTAAAAGCACTGACCATTTTAAAATGATTAATAAGTTGGATAACATTAAAATTAAGAACTTATATTCAACAAATGACATCACTAAACATGTAAAACATCACCTACGGAGAGAAGACATTTGTCTATTTGTATACCTATATCTGATAGTTATAATATAGAATATATATGAATATATAATACATCTAGAATATATAATGAACTCCTACAAAGCAGTTACCTAAAGACAATGTAGAAAAATGAGCAAAGCATTTGAAATAGCACTTGAGAAAAAGATGTCCAAATGGCCAAAAAATGCAAGAAAAAATGCTCAGCCCTGTGAATCATCAGAGAAATGCAAAGTAAAAACCATAATAAAACTTACTATGTACCCACCCAAAAGACTAAAATGTGAAAAACTGACAAAGCTGAAGTTTTAATAATGCTGTGGGGTAAGTGAAACTTTACTACTCTCCTGGTAGGAGTAAAAACTAGGACAACCACTTGGGCAAAGTGATTGGCGACAGGTATGGAAGCTGAACATGTGAATATCCTACGAATCCACATAGGATCCACGTAGATCCATGTAGATCTACAAATCTACGAAGTCTTTCCTAAAGTATGTAGTCTACAGAACTACAAACATAAAAGTCACGTACCAGGATATTACAGAGCTTTTTTCACAACCGACAAAACCCAGAATGAATTATTAAGAGAAGAAAGAATAAACCTGTGGTATGTCCACAAATGGAACGCTGTACAGCAATGAAAAATGAATGAGTGTCTCTAGGCCCATCAGTATGACTGTCACAAAAATAACATTGAATGAAAAACAGCAGACCTAAAGGAGTACGTATTGCATGATTTCGCCTGTAAAAGTTCAACAGCAGGCACTGATCCATGGTGCCGGGAGTCAGGATGATGGTTAGATTTCAGGAGGATTGGCCGGAGGAGGCACGGAAGGGGACTTCTGAGGGTGGGTGGGTGGTGCTCCATTCCTGATCTTGGATTGTAATTACATGAGTATATTTGTTTCGTGATCATGGATCAACGTGCTAGACACCATTGACACGTCACCCAGATCCCCTCTACTTAATCTGTGCTTTCCTCAGCTGATGGTAACAGGTGGCTCCTAGCAGTTCCCAGCTGCCCCCTCATTCTGGGAATTAACCTAGTCAAAGGGAAATACTGTCCAGGTCATGCTTTACTATCAGGGCGATCCATAGCCGATGGTCGAATGATAGGGGATTGCGAAAGGTCAGCCCCCTTTCCCGAAGAGCTCCCGATGGAGCCACACTGAGGCCAGAGTTCAGCCGAACCTGTGTTCTTCTACCGGGACACAATTCCCAAGGGTCGTTCATATTTCTGCACATCTTGAGGCACCGAGTGCCTTTGTTCTGCGTGATCTTTGCAGGGATCTCTATAGAGCGAATCGCCTTGGAAGATTAAAAATAGCATCTCCGCGGAGCAGAAGGTAGGTTTGTTTATTGTCCCGGATAATAAAGGTAACACGTCCCTCCAGGGCAAAGTTCGGACAGGTTACTGCCCATTATAAAAATTTCAGAGGTCAGAGTCCTGGGTAGCGTGATCCAGGACCTGGGCAGCCTCGCCTGGCCCTCTTGTGGGAATCACGGCTCAGGGAACCAGTACAAATGCTGATGTTCTCGCCGGTGCTGTGCTGCCGGGAATGAGCCCCTTCTCCCTGAGCCAGGCTCCCCGAAACGGGCCGGCTAATTTGCCAGCTCGCAAGTAGAGTCCAAGCTCAGATCCTTCACATTTCTTCACAACATCCTCTCCCACCTCCCCTGCGTTCCTTGTTCTCTTTTCAGCTTTCAGTTGAGAGAGCTCCCTCAATAAATCACACGCATAAAAATCCCAATCTCGGGGGCTGCTTCTAGGGCCCCTGTTCTAAAACAATACAGCAGCCGTAGACTGGCAATCCATGCGCTTCTCTATGCATACTCCATACTTTCATTTTAAAAAGCCACTTATATCGATATAAAAAGTGACTGTGGCTGGAGTGTGGAACACGGATTCCATACGGCGGGGGCGGGTGGGGAGATGGGAGTAAAAAGGACCGATCGAAAGGCTGTTCCTAGAGGGGAAAAAGAATTACTAGCTCATGACCGCCCTAGAAAAAGGAAAATAAAGCCTGCTATTGGAAGTCCGGTTAGAGAAAACTAAAATCTGACCTGGGGCAGCAGCAGAGAAAATGGGGCAGATTCAAAAGGTATTTAAGTGGTAGGACGCGGGGATGATGTACAAAATATTTAACCGCTAGTGCGCGCAGATGTTGACCCATCAGAATGGAGACCAGCCATAAATCACGGCTATGGAAGAATGAGTACCAGAGGCGGAATAGCAACAGGCGTGGGAGGAGGGCTAGGACTTGATAACCGGCCCAGCTCCACGGGCAAGAAATTAATTGACATGCCTCCCTCCAAAGTTTTCAAGCTCGGTGACATGGAGAATAATGGTGCCTTTAATTGATATGGGTAACATCGTTGCTATTTACAGGCGCGATGATTCGATTTGATTTCAGAGTGAACTATTCCCAAATCTCTCCGAACTCTCCTGAAAGTCAGAATTATCTCAGTGTCTCATTCCACGCACACAATTTAGAATGAGATGTGTTTTTCATTCCCAAAATATTTTTTTAGAATCGCACCAATTAGAAGCCATAAAGAAAGGAATGTAGACCAATAAAGTAAGCCAGTTTGACAGATGATGTATCACTTTTAATCACACAGCACATGCGGCTGCCAATTGCTATTTTTTTCCGTGAAAGCGCACTTTACAAATCATTTGACTTTTTCACAGATCTTCCTAAGGTAGCATAAAAGCAGCTGGATTTTATGGAGTGAGACTCTGAATTGCTAATTCACAGTCTTTTACCATATATCCCCTTTAATGCAAACAGCTCAGAATTACCTCTCCTTAAATGATTAAGAACCTATGGCTTTCCATCTTCCCTTCCCCATAATTACCAGTATCTTTTAAGGAGGAAAGTGTGTTTTCTGTTCATTAATGGTAATACTACCTAGGCAGTCCAATCAGTAAGTCCATGATCCAGCAGTCACGGTGGAGGCCAAATTACCCTCTACCAGGACAAAATCAATTAACACCACTAGGGATGTCATTATTGTCACATTATGTCACCCGATAGTCTCCAGGGCCTATAAGTGATTTAAATTTTTTCTTACTGCTATGATCCGCGGGTGTGTGTGTGTCTGTGTGCTTGTGTGTGTTGGGGGCATTAGCTTCACACTGACTGGGGGGATTTCTATTCTAAGGAAATTAATTTCACAACGGAGAAATCTGCAAGCCACCATTTCAGGCCTTTGGGTAAGAATGGTCATAGGCTGGCGTCCCCCGGAGGCCTCGATGATGTCTCGTACCGAAGCGTATTTTAAGGATCTGCTTAGACAAAGGCCATGCTGGCCAGAGCTTCGAGGCGCCCTCCTCCGTGCGGGCGAGCCCGGGGCTGGGAAGCCCTGGAAGCCAGGCAGGCCGCGCAGCAGCCGGGAGCCCCGCGGTCCGAAGTTGCCGTCCTCTCATAAAGTCAACCTGTGTCCCCGGCGAGAAGAACAGTCAAACTCCGGGTGTGCAAAGGGAGACCCTGGATGTGTCAGCGAAGAGGGGGCACGGCCATCAGCAGGTCGCGTTCGCGAAGGCCACCGTTGGTGCCTCGGATTCGCCAGCCCGTCCGAGGTCACGCCTCGGGGACGGTTCCCGTCGCCCGGCTGAGGGGCTGAGGTTCGCTGGGCTGGGCGGCGGCCAGGCCCTGGGAGGGGGACCGGTCGTCTCTCTCCTCGACCACCTCCTTAGCTCCTCACCAGCGGTGAATATTAAGCGGGATCCGGGTTGTTTGTTTGGATTACTGCAGTCGCTATTAGCAGAGCGGCGAAAATTCCCAAGTAAATTAAGGAGAAAGCTTTGAAATGGCTGGCTTCCTTTTTTTAAAAGTAGACCCAACTTCTGTATTTTGGCCTCCATCAGGGGGTATTTAATTAAGTCTATTCTGTCTAACATGATCTGATGTCATTGTACAAGGATATGTTCTTTGTTAGCAGCACTCTTAGTTTCAGACTCCTCTGTGTATTTGAAACCATGGTAACAGAGCAGTAAGCTAAAGCCAATGAGATAATGAGATATTCTCATTGTAATTGTGTTTCATGAGGGCACAAGATCCCACGGGTGGTATCTGACTGTCTTACAACTGCTAACAGAATTTAAGGAGCAGACGTATATTAGCCCGGTACCGTTTTCCATCACAGCCATGTAAACATTTGTGACACGGCATTTTTGGCTGTTCCCAGCGAATGAAAGTATGTAATGTGCGTTCATGTCACGGAGAGCCACGCAATTAATGAATATCAATATTTAAAAATCCTTAGAACTTCAAGGAACTTCAGATTCAAAATGCACCAAGCAGGCTGTGCGGATGCTGTTTTGCATTATAATTATGAGCCTGCTACGGTTTACGAGGGGAGGGATCCATCAAAGCGAAGAAAGAGGGAGCAGCCAGCCCGGCTTCAGCTCCCAGCCCACCCTCACGCACCTCTGCAAGGGGGGACGGACGCAGGCCCTCACGACGAGTCGCCAAGTTGGGAGTTCCTGGAAGCATTTTCCCTTGAAGAGCAGGGAGAAAAACGTTTGGAGGAAAAGACCAAAATATCTACAGGCCCTGTCTTTTTCTGACCTGCAATCGGAGGGGGAACCCCTGGCCCCCAGCAGCGTCTCCCGGCGCTGCTGCAAGTTTCCCCGCAGTTTTCACTTGAGCCGCAGATTTCACACGCGAGTCACCGGATCCACGGTCTCCATCCTGATGAGGTGGCCCTGACAGGCGCCGTGTCTTTTAATAAATAATTTAAAACCAAAAGGAGAAAGCACAAGGTAGAGCGATCTGCAAAGGCGGGCTCTCGGCGCCCCCGGGGCTCCCACCAGGAGCCGAGTCACCCCAGAGTGTACGGCTTGTCAGCTTGGTGGCACCGGTGATTCACGGGACACGGATGGCCCAGGACACTGGAGCTGGGGGAGCCGCGGAGCCGAGGCTGTCCAGGCCCGGCTGGGCTCTGGGGGACCGAGCTGAGCAGGGAGCGGCGAGTCCGTAGGGGCCACCAAGTGCCCACCGACCGGGGAAGGGGCAGGTCGCACGTCCCCGTGTGGCACTCGTCTCTGGGCGCCCCTTGCACGTGGTCCCCTGTCCCGCGCTGTGTGTCACAGGGAGGGAGGCACACGCGGAGCTGGGACACGGCATCGGCCGGCGGTGGCTGCTCGGGGAGCGCGGCCCGGCCCCGGCTGTCGGGCCTTCGACTCCAGAGGACAAGGGAGGCCTCGGGACTCTGGGCCACGGCAGCAAAACCAGCAGCGGGCAGTGGCCACCCGACCCGGGGGCGGAGCTGCCGTGACCTGGTGGGTCCCCACGCGGCCTCCTCCTGGACGTGTCTCCCCGCCAGCCCGTCAGGCCACAGAGCCTCGCTCTTCCCATTCCCCCCTCTGAAGGGAGGAGACCTCGTCCTCTTGAAACACTCTCCTTCTTGCCCCCGTGGGCAGGGCACGGCTGTCACCCCGGGCACCAGAGAGGGCGACATCCGCCAGAGTCTGCTCCGGAAGAGCGGGGCGGGCCCGGCCTCGCCTGTGCCGGCCTCCGGGGGGGCCAGGTACAGCTCTTAGGAGGTCGAGGCCGCTCCTTGTCTTATCCGATGGGACAAGAATTAAGAGATTGGCTGTGTCCCTAAAATGCTGGAATCACGAAGGTCTCCCTGATAGAGCAGATGCCGTAATTTACATTCTCCAATTTCAAGTCTTTTAACACCATAATTCAGCATGAGAATAGCGGATGTCCACAGAAGTTGATTCTATTTGGTTTAAATGATAGCCAGAGGCTGGCATTGATTTTTTTCCCCCCTTAACACCCCCCGCTTTCTATCCCGACCGGAGCCGACATTTCTGAGCTTTAGAAAAGGGCTGAAGAGCGGGAGATGCGGCGGGTGGCGGGAGCTCGGAACCTGCGCTTTACCCAGCGGGGTGAAGCCGACCGAGGGCCGGGGGCGGGGGGGCCCTCCCGGAATCCACAGCTTCCAGGCCTGCGGGTCCCAGGTGCTGGGGCAGAGGGAAGGGACTCCGGGGAGACGTGATTGGGGTGACGGGCGGGTAATAAGCAGTAATTGACTGCAGGTGGGTGAGAGCAGCAACGTCCGCCCTGGCCTTGGGGCCGTGAGGCCTCACGTGAGCACCTTCCGTGGATGGTGCTCCCCACCGCAGCGGGCAGAGGCTGGGGGTGCGCTAGGAAGAGCTTCCACCCGGTCCTCACTAAGTGAGCCGACCTGCCACCTCGGCCTGCGAACCTCCCGAGCAGGCCGGGCCTCTAAGGCGACGGGGAACAAAGCCAGCTGTTTGTGCAGACAGAGGTTAGTGGTGCCTGGAGAGGAAACAGCCACCGGGGCCAGAAGAAGCGATGGCAGCCTCCGCGGGGGTTGGGGGCCCGGCCTTCCAGGCCCAGCAAACCTCCTTCAGGTCCTGCTTTCTCTGCTTAAAGGCGGGGTGAGTGTCACTCTGTCACTCGTAAAGACAGAAGCAGAGACAATACCTGCTTCACGGTAAGAATCATATGAAGACACAGACGAATAGGATGTTTGGAAGAGTGACAAGGGCAGCCCAGGGAGCAGCGAAACACCCTGCGGGGTGGGGAGAGGGGGCCAGGGACCCCATCGAGCTGCCGTGAGGATCAGATGAGGGGGCCCATATGACATGAAGGACCTTGGGAACGGCAAAATGCCCTATAAATGGCCTGAAAATAATCTTTGAACGTATTAAAGGTAACATAGGCATGTAGATAAATGGACTTACAACTGCCACACAGTTTTTCAAATTTCAATTTGCTATCTTTTTACTTGCAAAAAACAAAATGGGGGATCCCTGGGTGGCTCAGCGGTTGAGCACCTGCCTTCAGCCCAGGGCATGACCCCGGGGTCCTGGGACCAAGTCCCACATCGGGCTCCCTGCAAGGAGCCTGCTTCTCCCTCTGCCTCTCTCTCTGTCTCTTATGAATAAGTAAATAAAAGCTTTTTTAAAAAGACTAAAAAATAGACAATAAATAAGCAAAACTTTATTTCTTAAACAATGAGTGATTAGAAGAATAAACTTGGGATCCTTCCAGGCCCCGTCCTTTGAGTCCAGCGCTGGGAGCCCAGGGACAGGCCTGCAGATGTTTCGCCCCACTCGGTGGCTCTCTGGGCTGCTAAGGGCAAAACGGTGAAGGGGGGAGGGATGGGCCTCAAACTCAAAGCACTTTTCATCCAAAAAGCCACGCTTTTTGATGCGGGAGGATCTGACAAAAATGATTACACATGAGGTGTACGCACTCAGTCTTAGAACGAAAGACGTGTTTTAATTCAAGTCAGAATTGGGTTCTAAGCTGTTAGAATTTCTACTGGAAAGATCTGAGTAGTGATTTTTCGCGTGTGAAGAGGGAGCAGCTTTGCCGGAATGACCCCCGATGCCTCCACCCTCTTGCCCATCGGTCGCAGAGACATCAGAACCTTCCCCAGTAGCGGTTTCAGAACAAGCAAAGACTTGCATAGAGTCCGAAGGCCCTGCTCTTACCCTGGCCCCGGCCAAGTGTCCGAAATCCCCCGTCACTAACTCCCGAGCCCCACGGGCATGACGGTTGGCGGGTAGAGGGACACCTGGCTCTGGCCCGTAGCTCCGAGGGACAGTTCAGGGGGAGCGCGTTTATTTGACGCTTCCCATTGCTGAGCAAGATCCAGAACTGGGATACAGGACAAGTAAAGCTGGACTTGGGAGAAAGGTTTCGGATCCGGGCGGGGGTGCCAGGTGGCTCCCAGTGGGGTGAGAGCTGGGACACCACCAGAGCGGGGCAGACGGGAAGTCACCGAGTCCCGCTTTGTCCTCACGCAAGCGGATGCCAGGTACGGAGTCCTCTATGTGCAGACGCACCCGACCCCCTCAAGGACCTCAAGGACCGCCGTGTCCTCTGTCATTGTTCTCCTCCCGACACCCACACATCTGCGGCTAGAGAACTCTGTGAGCTGGGACCCACCAGCAGCTTCCGAGCAGTGGCCACTGGCAGCCGGTCTCCAGCACGTCACCGCCTCCGGGAGTAGGTTCTGGGAGGATCTGGAGGTCCACCCCGTCAGCTGTGTTCCTTGCTCTTTGAGCAAAGCTAAACATGTAAGCGGGACATTTTTTTTTTAAGGGTTTTATTTATTTATTCCTGAGAGACCCAGGCAGAGGGAGAAGGAGGCTCCCTGCAGGGACCTGATGGGGGGGAACTCGATCCCAGGACCCCGGGGTCATGGCTTGGGCCCGAGGTGGACGCCCCACTGCGGATCCCCCCGGGCGCCCTGGAAGCAGGACCAGAGGGCACGTCTGAGGCTGGCCTCCGCAGCCCGTGCTCCCCAGGGCAAGGTCCCTCCATCCATCCGGCTTGCCCACTGCTGGGGGCCAACAGGTGGCCCACACGGGGTGCCGAGCAGGGGCTCAGGCTGGTGAACGAGTCGGAAGCGTGTAGCCGCCACCCACAGCACCCACACCTGTGGGCCCTGCTTCGTCTGGGCTCCCCCGCGGCCTGGCTGCCCCCAGCCTCCCTCGCCTTCTCCCTCCAGCCCCACTCCCTCCTGTGTCCCCTCGGGCTGTGTCTACCGGCACCCGCCCCCCGGCGCCCACAGTCACCTAGTGCACCCCCAGCTCCGGCACCTACAACCACCCAGGAGGCGACCGTGGCAAAGAAAAGTATCTTCTTGAAGCGAAGGTGGTTGAGCAGCACAGTGGGGTCACCACAACTGCCCCGCCAGGAGCACTAACTAAAGGTGACAAGGCCGGGAGCTCCCACTCCCCGCCCAGACCCCACCCGGACCCCACCCGGACCCCACTCCGGTGAGGAGCGCGGCTCTCCAAGGTGCCCATCAAAGGAAAAGGGGCCTGAAAGCCCGCGGCCTCCTTCTCCTAAAGCCCGGCCCCCGGACCCGATGGAAATGAAGGCCCACCAAAGGGCGTGCGAGGAAAATGTTTCCTTTTCAAAGTTCAAAACTAAAATTCATGAAGAACCGTCTATATTCGGGATCCGGGGACGTGGGACAGACCGGCGCCCAGCACACCCAGCGCGGTCATCAGTGACCCTGGGGCGGCACCGAGGACACACGGCTCCGGCTTCGGCGCTGAGTCTGACACAGAAAGCAGAATTCCCACGGAGGAAAAAGAGGCAGATTTGACAATGCAAGTTGTGACTCAGTGTACGCATTTTGAAAAATTGGAGAAATCCAGAGTTTTACAATTGTTGAATTAGATTTTATGTCAATGCTTGACTTTTCCTTTAGAAACAGAATCCGACTTTTTGTTAGTGCATCGTATTTAGTATTTTTGTGACACAGTAGCATCTAGTCGATTAAACAATATGAATTTCTGAACTGAAACTGTTCATTAGCCGGATATTTTGGAGTTGGGTGCTGCAGAAATGCTTGATTATAATGATAAAGGGCTCGAAACCTGCGGGGATTTACAGACAGATTTCAGGTTATCCTCAAAGAGATTTCTAGTCGCCGTGTTATGAGCTTGTCTCGGGCATCTTATAGTCATCCCCGAAGAGCTCCCTAGGAATAGATTGCTTCTCGCAACTCTGCTTCTTAGTGCGTCTTGAAGAGAGCATAAAATAGAAACATGGGATTTCAGAGCCGAACGGGGAGGTTCTCCTGTTAAACACATTAACTTCACAGATGGGGAAAAAAAAATCTCGGGAAACTAAATGACATGACCAAGGTCATCCCGCTAATGAGTGGACTCGGGCTCATGTTTTCTGACGTCCGTTCCAGTTAGGTTTACAAATCACCATATCGAAATATACAGGCTGGTTTATATTTTTTTTTAGGATTTTATTTATTTATTCATGAGAGACACAGAGAGAGAGAGAGGGAGAGACCCAGGAGGGGGATAAGCAGGCTCCATGCAGGGAGCTGGATGTAGGACTCGATCCCGGGACCCCAGGGTCACTCCCTGGGCCGAAGGCGACGGTAAACTGCTGGGCCACCGGGGCTGCCCTATATGGTTTAGAATTAACTTT
Organism: Canis aureus; assembly: GCF_053574225.1. Lineage (NCBI taxonomy): Eukaryota > Metazoa > Chordata > Mammalia > Carnivora > Canidae > Canis > Canis aureus. The sequence continues at coordinate 1,395,547 of NC_135632.1, read as the reverse complement.
TTGTTCTTTGGTTTCCTTAAAAAATAAATAAATAAATAAACTTTGGTTGCTCTATAAAAACTTCCCACTCTGTTTTTTAAAATATATTTTCCAAATACGTTTCTTAGGACACTCGCATTTCATTTGACGGTTTTTGAAATTTGTTCCGTTCATCATTTTCCTTTAATACTTGGAACAATAATAGTGCAGGAGCTGGTGGAGGAAAGGGCGGCCCAGGGCGGGCGGGGCCGATGACCCAGGGCGAGGGCAAGCAGAGGTCACGAAGGTCGCGGCCCTGGAGAGCGGGGCGTGCGGTCAAGGTCACTCAGCCGCCCCGACGCGGGCCTGGGCGCAGGAGGCCCCGCACCGCCGCAGCTCGCACCTGCGGCCTCGGCCTGGCCTGGGGCAGGGGACGGGGCAGGGGACGGGGCAGGGGTGGGGGGAGCCCCGGGACGCAGGTGCCCAACGGTGCCAGGAGCGCGGATGGGAGTGCGGAGGAGCGTCCCCAGGAGGGCAGCGGCCACCCCGGGGCCCCACGTCCCAGCCGCCCCGTGCGCCTCGCCACCCCCCACCCCGGCCTCACCACCCCGGCCCCCGCCGTCCCCCCAGGCCTTGTCACCCCAGGCCCCGCTCCCTGCAGGCCTCGCCGCCCCCCAACAGCCCCCGCCTCATCCCCCATGGCCCCGCCCCCCATCTCCACCCCCCACCCCCACCCCCACCCCCACCCCCACCCCCACCCCTACTCCCCTGGCCTCACCGCCCCCTGGGCCCCGCCCCCCGCCTCTGGCCCCCACCCCTGTGGCCCCGCCCCCCACCCCCTAGCCTCACCCCCCCCCCCGCCTCACCCCTCCAGGCCCCGCTCCCCCCAGGCTTCACTGCCCCGCCCCCCGCCTCACCCCCCATGGCCCCGCCCCCCATCGCCACCCCCCACCCCCACCCCTACTTCCCTGGCCTCACCGCCCCTGGGCCCCGCCCCCCGCCTCTGGCCCCCACCCCTGTGGCCCCGCCCCCAACCCCCTGGCCTCACCCCCCCCCCCCCGCCTCACCCCTCCAGGCCCCGCTCCTCCCAGGCCTCACTGCCCCGCCCCCCGCTTCACCCCCCATGGCCCCGCCCCCCATCTCCACCCCCCACCCCCACCCCTACTCCCCTGGCCTCACCGCCCCCTGGGCCCCGCCCCCCGCCTCTGGCCCCCACCCCTGTGGCCCCGCCCCCCACCCCCCTGGCCTCACCCCCCCCCCCCGCCTCACCCCTCCAGGCCCCGCTCCTCCCAGGCCTCACTGCCCCGCCCCCCGCCTCACCCCCCATGGCCCCGCCCCCCATCTCCACCCCCCACCCCCACCCCTACTCCCCTGGCCTCACCGCCCCCTGGGCCCCGCCCCCCGCCTCTGGCCCCCACCCCTGTGGCCCCGCCCCCCACCCCCCTGGCCTCACCCCCCCCCCCCCGCCGCCTCACCCCTCCAGGCCCCGCTCCCCCCACCCCCGGGCCCCCCAGCACCCCGACGCAGCCACTGACTCCCTCAAACCTGCTAAAGCCGCGCTTCTGCGCGACGGCAACAAAGGGGACGAGCGACCTGCTGCCTTCACTGGGGTCGGGCAGGCACCTGGCACCTGCGGTCCGGGTCCGGGGGCGAGGCCGGGTCCTGGGCGCCCCCCACCCCCCGGGGCCGCTCCTGGCAGAGGAGCCGCAGGCGCAGGGCCCCCCAGCAGCTCGACCCCGGGCCCCCACGCCACCCTCCGGCCTGGGAAGGGCCCACAGCTGTGCCCCCAGACCCGGGGCAGAGGGCGCGGGAGCGGCCAGTGCCCCCCACCCCGTGTACGCTGTCACCAGGAGGCGGCCCGGCCTGGCCCAGGAATGTTGCATCCTCCCGGGCACAGGAGGCAGCGGGGCCGCGGACCCGGAGTCGTGGGCGGCAGGTGACGGCAGCAGGACTGGAAGGAGGACGAGGAGGCCCCTCCCGGGGTGGGCCAGGGGCAGCCGGCGCCCCCCTGGGTGCTGGGGACAGCAGGCCCCGCTGGGAAGCCGTCGGGCACCCTTCGCAATGTGTGTCTGCAGCTGGCAGGTGGGTCCCCAAAAGCCCCCAGTCCCACATGCTTTTAAAATAATTGTGACGACAGAAGCAATCACTGGATGTAAGAACAGGAATAAAGAATTGGAGCTCTCTCTGTAAGTTGAGCATTTGATTCTCACACGTGTTTAAAATTCCCGACTTGTATAAAAACGGATCATCTGAGAGCAGTCCTTCAGGACAGCATCAGTATTCACTGTTCTCGTCTCATGAATAAGAGCGAGAGGGAATCCTGTCGGGCGGCCTGAAGCTGGGCCCGGCGCGAAGTGGGCTGAGCGGTTGCCACAGGCCCACGGACAGGATTTGAGAAGTGGAACCGTGGAAGGTTAGCCCGAGGGGTGCTGAGGGGTCAGCGGCGAGGGTGGAGGGGAGACGGGAAGCCTGGGAGTGCAGGAGTAAGCCGTCAGCTTTAGGACAAGGCGGTCAGCGGTGTCTGGGGCACTGAGGTCATTTAGGAGCCGGGTGGCCTGTCAGGACAAATACACACCGTTGGCCCTCGACGCAGGTTTGGACAGTGCGGCTCCACCTACTGTATTTTTTCAATAAAGATAGTACAATTCAATAAGTGCATTTTCTCTTCTTTATGATTTTAATTGCATTTTCTCTTCTCTGGCCTCCTTTACTGTGAGGCTACAGTATACGATGCATAGAACGTACAAAATACGTGTTCCTAGACCATGTCGTCGGTAAGGCTTCCGGCCGCAACAGTAGGCTATGAGTAGTCAAGGTTCTGGGGACTCACAAGTGTATTTTTGACTATGCAGGGAGTCAGCACCCTGAACCCCCTGCCCATTGTTCAGGAGTCAACTCTGTTTGCAACTATGAATTGTTCTTGGCCCTGGTATTTGTCGAAAATTGAGAATATAGTTCAGTTGAGTGCATCTCAAGAATGCACTTGAGTTCACGCTTCTCTTGGCTTCAGGAAATAAGGAAACTCCCCTCTCTATGATCTATAGAGAGGGGACTGCAACTTGGTCCTTATCTCCCCTTCTTCTTTATGCCCCTTAGACATCCAGATGGACATGTGTAGTAGACAGTTGGGTAGACAGGAGTCTAGAGCTGAGTTGGAAATACACATTTGAGATGTGTCAGTGTATGGGTGTATTGACGTCATGGAACCGGAGAAAGCGCAGGTGGAGGTGCTTGCTGTCATCGGGCCCCTGGGCCCTCCTACACGTCTAGTAGAAAAGGAGCAACCAGGAATGGGCGTGAAGTAGGGCTGCGGCGGGTGGCGCCTATTTTTCCTGAGGTAGGGAAAATCAGGACAACGATGTCACAGTAGACAGAGAAGGGTGTGTTTCGAGAGAAAAGCATGTTCCGCAAGGTCAACTACTACTGGGAAATTGGCCGGTGGCTTCAGTCAGGTACAGGTGACCTTGATAAGGGCCAATTGAATGGAGTGATAGGGATGGAAGTTAGGGTGATGTGGCTTAGGAAGGGAAAGAGCGGTGAGAAGGTAGAGACACAAAACATAGACAATTCTTTCCATTGAGTTTTGATAGGATGAGAAGAGAAATGAGAAGTACTTGATGAGCATTATGTCGTTCTCTTCTGTTTCTTGGTTTATTGGTTAGATGGGTCTGCCAACGAAAATGTGTGTGTGAGAGAGAGAGAGAGAGACAAAGAGACAGAGAGAGGAGAAGAGGGAAGGAGAGGGGGTGATTGTGCAAGAGACACGTGCAAGCATAAGCTTACCCCACGTTAAAAAGCGACTCAGGAAGCAGGTTCGTATCTAACCTGTAGGGTCGTATCTGCCTGGCACCACCTTGACTAGAGTTCAGTCAAAGTCTTCGAATCTAAAAACGCAATTACTCCATTGTCATTCTCGTCCGTGTCGTTAGTTCATAGGCCTTTCCACGGGGCGTGGGTGGCAGTAAATCTGGTGACAATAAAGGCAGCGATTGGTATCACTAGCCTCCGCCATCCCTGAAGACGGCCTGCGTAGTTGATGTTCCAGAGACAGAAGGAAGGGCGAGGGGAGGTGGGCTCTCCAGCATGCCTCCGAAGCTGCGAGCTAGAATTCGGAGCCTAAATAATCCCTCTCCCCTGAAACACCACCCTGTCGACCCCATAAGCAGAAAGAGATGACAAATACGACAGATTAGTGGCTCACTGAAGTCTTTATCCTGTCAAAAACCCGAAGGCAGGAGTAACATGGAGAAAAACTCTTCTACAATATACCACCCACATCTACCGTGACGTCTGAAATGTGAGATTTTGTTTTTTCTGAATTGTATTTTTTTTGGGGGGGGGGGGTCCAAATTGAAGAGTGAGGAGAAGATTGTAGGCTGCGTTGTAGAGCGAGAACCTCCACTGACCCCCACATACACACAGAGGGTTAGGCGGGGTGTATGCATTTTCTTGCATTTGATAAAAAAAAATAATAATAAATGTCCAGCTTCTGCAGCCTCTGTGATGTACAAGAACTCAGATATAATTTAATGGGAAATTATAACAGAATTATTAAGATAAGTAAGAAATTTTAAAAAGCCATTGCCTTTGTTCCCTTGAAATGAGTGACTCTGGTTAGCAAGATTATTCAATTTGAAATAATTAGGTTTCTGGTTCCTGTAATTTAGTCCTTCCCTGTCACTGCAAATGATCTAAATTGGTATATGTGTGTGTATATATATATATATATATATATATATATATATATATATATATAAAATTATGTTATTATATATATAAAATTATGTCATGTCAATAAGACTAAATATTTTTCAACATTTATATTTAAAGACCATATTTATTTTCTAATAAGGAAAACTCTACTACACACATAATACTTAAACAAAAGATTTGTGTTTTTTTTTTAATCTTTTTTTTTTTTTAATTTATTTATGATAGTCACAGAGAGAGAGAGAGAGGCAGAGACACTGGCAGAGGGAGAAGCAGGCTCCATGCACCGAGAGCCCGACATGGGATTCGATCCCGGGTCTCCAGGATCGCGCCCTGGGCCAAAGGCAGGCGCCAAACCACTGCGCCACCCAGGGATCCCTAAACAAAAGATTTGTAAAAGGATATTCACGTAATTATTTTTACCACAGGATACTGCTTCTATCATACTTCAGTGAACTTCTAGATTTCTTCTAAACTCTTATGTTGTTGAATTTTCTTGTTGTCACAGAAATTTTAAGAGATCGTTCAAGATGCTATTAAATAACTGTACAATTTGGGGTTCAGAGATGGTTTAGTTTGCAGTGGCTGTGTGTGCCTTGTGCCATAACCTTCCAGATCTTGCTGAATCCAGCCTTGACTGTAGGGAATTCTTCTGATTTCATTATTTAGCTAAGTAGGATTTTATAGCCATTAAAAGGAAAGCAATAATTCCTTTCACTGAAGTTGAGCCTAAGATACTGTTTAATACATTTAATTACAACAAAATTGAGTCCTGGGACACTGCTAGGCCACTGATGGACTTCAAATGCTATTATTAATTTAATCATAACTTTTATTGAGTACTTATTCCCTATTCTGTGCCAGGCACTAAACTACATGTTCATCATACTTTATCTTGTTTAATCCTCTAAATAACCACAGGAAGTCAATCCTATTTGTGTTCCACATTTACATATTAGGAAAAGAGCTTCAGAAGGATTGTGTAATTTGCCCAAGATCACAGTTTGTTATTAGAGACAGAATTGCCTCCAGGGCCCATCTAAGGCCACCTTGTGATACGTTGAAATAGACCAGTTCTCGGTCCCAAACCAGATAACCCTGGAGGTAACCTGACTATAGGATAAAACTTACCCTGGTTGGCCACTCCATCTCTACCATTTTGCTGAGATAAGATGGCTTACGGGCATTCTCTGTGCTATTCTTGATTGTTCTTTATTACTCAAGGGTAAAAGAGGGCCAGCATAGGAGCGTCGCCGCAGATGGGCATGAGGGTAGACAACGTTCACTCCTACATCCAGTCTTCTTCTATTTACTAAGCACCGTTCTGTGTCAGACACGGTGCTAGCGTGTAAAATAAAGCAGCCGGGGCCTCCTCCTCTTTGAACTTCCTGTCAAATGGATGAGACACACATGAAACAAATAAACCGCAAATAAATCAACGTAAAAAGTACTGTAGAAGGGGGTGGGAAATCTGGTTTCTATGCGAGAGGCACCCAGTACTTGGTGAGTCCGTATCAGGAAGTCAGCCTCCACAGAGAAGGGCCATTGGGACTGAAACCATTCTCAGCATCGCCTAGAAGAAGGGCAGATGGAGAGACCACGTGCGCTCGTTCATTCCACAAATATCTGCTGAGGACTTGTATGTGAAAGCACCGTACCCCGTGCAAGGACATCAGTGAACAAGGCAGAGCTCTGCTCCTATCTCTGTAGAGTTTCCAGTCTCGTAAAAACCCCAAATCTAATGTCTCACTGAAGCTGTACGAAATGACTCTAGAAAAAAAAATTTAATTTAAAAACAGAAAGAAGCCAGTGAATGTAAATACCTGCATTAGTAATAGGGTTTTCTTTTTTTCTTTTTCTTTTCTTTTCCTTTTTTTTTTTTTTTTTTTTTCTGGTCTATTAAGAAGCGCACTCGAGACATATTCAACCCCCAAACTATGAGTCAGTGCTATGCCTAGAAAGCATTATTATCATTAAGTTCTCAAAAAAAAAAAAAAACCGTTTTGAACATGTTGTACTCATTCAATTCAGAAATTAAAGAAAAGAAATGATCAGGTTTCTAAGAGTGGAATCTACCCCGTGTTGGGGTGTCTTGCACCCACACATAGCTTTCCTACAGGTGGTGCTGTGCAGCTGGATCACTTTAGGTTGACTGAAGTGGTGAATTCAGTTCAAACCACAGACCCAGAGGCATGTTAGTGAATCATTTTGGTCAGCCTAAACATTAGCCTTTGTGGACGACTTTCCACATACTGCCTGGTTGGACAGGAGTGGTCTTGTGATTGATGTCTTATTTATAGATGCTGAGAAAAAGCTCCATTATCTACTCTTCTGACCTACGACTTCATCACTTCAGATGACGTTTGATAGATATCTACGATCTGCCTTGTCTCCAAACAATATAATACCTGTTATCCTAATTTTGTCCTTAAGAGAAAAAAAAAAAAAAAATCTCTGCTTCTGATGATCCTATAGAGCCGAGAGTTTGCTTTCTCCCTAGAGATTGAATACAGACTATTGTCTTCAAACAAGATGCCTCTGGCCTTCCTGTGAGTTGAGGCAGCAATTGATGTTCAACTCTCTGTAGGTATTTTTGGAAGAAATAAACCAGCCAGACAATCAACAACAACAACAGCAACAACAACGCAAAAACATACTCCAGAAACAAAGTACCAGAGAGCTATTAGGAAGACCCCTCCATCACTCAGGAAACGCTCTCTACATCCTCTAAAGCAGGCCCCTCCAGCAGTCAAGGCTCTGACCCAACTCTTAGACTCGCTGATGCCCCTGCTTTCCTTTTTGGGTATTTCTCCCTAATTCCTGCTGCCACCACGGTCCCAATCTAAATGACACTGCCCGTTTTAATCCTCCAGACCAGGTATGGCCCAAATCCTCCCCTTAAAGTCCAGCTGAGACCAGGCCAGGACATTTGAGAAAATAGTAAGAGTTTTAAACAATGAAGGGGGGATCCCTGGGGGGCACAGCGGTTTGGCGCCTGCCTTTGGCCCAGGGCGCGATCCTGGAGACCCGGGATCGAATCCCACGTCGGGCTCCCGGTGCATGGAGCCTGCTTCTCTCTCTGCCTGTGTCTCTGCCTCTCTCTCTCTCTGTGACTATCACAAATAAATAAAAATTTAAAAAAAATAAATATTAAAAAAAAATAATAAAAAAATAAATAAACAATGAAGGGGAAGAGGTTGAGCCAGAAATGTATAGCCAGATCTCCTGGGTTCAAGACCCAACCCACTCCAGCCCTGCTCGTATCAGATACCATCTTTGTACCCACCATCCCAAAACATCTCCGCTCCTGGGAAGAAACCTAAGATAACAGGTAAAGGAGAGTATTGTCCAGTGCTCTGGTGTCCGGTCCCAGGTTAGGCCTCTTCCCTGGTACTAAAACCTGGGCTGACCATCTCTGTCAGAGAACGAGTTGCTCCCTACGCAGAGAATGAGGCCTTATCTCCAGATCAAATGAGACAACCACACATGAAGAGATTGTGATACTATTCATCCAAGTGCTGCTGGTAAAGAACAGCAGGAAGACTATTTCACCCCCCAAAAAAGCCCATGAGATGAAGGAAGAGACAGACTATTGGGCCCTGCCCATCTTCTGAATGTGTACAAAGAAGCAAGGTAGCTTTAACAGAATGCCGGGCCACCGTGGCCAATCGGTGCTGGATCTCTTTAGGTGAGATGAGGTGGAGGAAAGGAGCCGTCTGAGGCCCTGCTCATGCACACAGCCTGGGCGAGTCAACGGTGAGTCTCACGTAATAGGAGGAAATCTGGAGCAGGTCTCCTTGGGGCCCTGCAAGGCCGTGATGTTGGCTGGTACAGGTGCATGCCACCCTACTCTCCACCTTCCCTGCTGTCCTCAGGGACAATACGACAATACTCAATACGAAATATTTAAGTAGTATTGACTTTCAAATATATCTCTGGCCACGTGTAAAATTAACCCCAGAGAACAGACTCTCTGGAAAAATTAGAAGTAAGGGAGCTCCTGGATGCATCTGGGATGCAACAGGATGTTGGCTTCCTCAAGGACAAGGCTTCCATGCAGTTAAGAGATGAGGAAAACCAGTGGGGAACGAAAGTCATCCTTTATCCCACCCTGTATTGTCTCCCCACAATCCACCAGGTGCTCTGTCCGCAGTTTTTGAGTAAAGAGGACAGGCAGTTGCTCAACTTCTCAAATTTTCAGAGGCTATAGCATTACGCATCAAAAGGAGGGATGGGTAGGTGCCCCGGTGATCCCATAAAGGGAGCTTCCTGAGAAAATTCCGATGCTCTCCGCAGAAAGTGAGGATGGTTATGTACAAGTATCTCTATGTAGAATGTTTACATGAGAGAGTTTTCATTTCAAAAAAAAAAAAGATCATTCCTACCGATTTTTTCTTCCTACTTCAGATAGGAGATGCCCATAGGGCATCTTACTGGGTCCTCTGAAATATAAAACAGGTCATCTAAACACGAACAAGATCTTAAGAGGAATAATAAAGCCAAACCACGCTGGCTAAGGACCATAGCATGATATTCCAATAGATAACTAACAATAACAGAGCCTAGTGGATTCTGGAAGGCCACATGACTTGCACTGTTTCCATTCGGTTCTGCAGCTATCCACTCAAAACATCTGAAGTCATTCTGCAAAGCTAACATAGAAAAGGCCTCTTTTCTCCTTGATGTGGGTCTGTGAAAAATTCATGATCTAAATGCCAGAGAGAACAACTATATTAACAACCAGGTTTCCAAGCGACAAGAAATGAAGACGTTCTCTGATCTTGACCAATTCCACAAGTGGAAAGTGCATCATCCAGCTACACTCTGATACCCAAATGGCTTTCTCTGTTCTCTTTTTAAACGCAAAGTGGAAAATATCAGAAAGATAAGCTTCATCGAAATAGAAACTTCTTCTGTGGTTCTTCACTTAGGTCAAATGAGCTCAGTATTGTTGGTATTATAAGCAATTAACACTTAATAAGTTCTTTGAATATGAATGTTTTTATCATCATCCGAATATTAGAAAAATGGTGAATCTCCGTGTTATCATCAAAAAGAAATGATTAATGAAGTATTTTGGAACGTATTTATAAGGCAATGTATAAGCCAATAGATGGAAGCACTTTTGCAATAAACAGTATCCATGTTAAAACATATACGTATTGTTTTATTATCATCATTATGTATTGACATGATCTAAGGACAATACTGATTTCCCTGGGTATTGAGTCAAATTTAAGTGGACGCTAATTAACAAAATGCATTTTTAACATCGTCTCCAAGGGAAATTCACATAATATTTTTTTCCCAGGCCGAGGTCCAAAAGTAGCTGGGAACGTCTTGGAAGGGGACATGGCCTACTCATTACTCATGCTACTTAGTCCCTACAGATCTGTCCTCCAACTACCAACTAGCTCCATTTCTCTTGGCTTGTAAAAACGGAGGCGTTCATAGCCTCAGGAAATGCAATTGTAAGCGGGGGTGGGGGGGTGTTGGGGGGTATTTGAAGCGAGATGGCTTTGTTTCCCTCAAAGAGTTAAAACAGCTTTAAAAAACAAAAGCAGGGATCCCTGGGTGGTGCAGCGGTTTGGCGCCCCAGGGCGCGATCCTGGAGACCCGGGATCGAATCCCACGTCGGGCTCCCGGTGCATGGAGCCTGCTTCTCCCTCTGCCTGTGTCTCTGCCTCCCTCTCTCTCTCTCTGTAACTATCACAAATTAAAAAAAAAAAAAAAAAAAAAAAACAAAAGCAAACCAAACTTCTGGTTGCAACGAGGTGACTCCTAAGTATTTTCAAAGGGCCGAGTTAGACCATCGCTACTCAGGCGACTCTTCCCCACCCTTCCCTGCCAAAGTTCCTCCTCGCGTGGTAGCTTCTAAATTCTCATTTATATCCATACCCATCCCTGTCTGGACAGTCGTCATATAAGGGAGTTGGGAGGGGCACAGGTCGCAGAAATCTATAGCTGTACCTTCATATATATATACATATATATATTTTTTTTTTTCTTTAAGATGAACAAGAAAGAAGTGTCCGTCTGTAGTGAAGGCAGACAGGATCTTTGTTTCCATTTGTGTGACGTGACTTTGACATTCAAAGACAGCTGATGACTAACCCCCCCCCCCCCCCCGCCCCCATCACAGAGGCTTGGGGCGGCCCCATTGCAACCAAAAGCACTCTGTCCCTACATTCCATTCTTATGGTTTGGTGTCAGGAACATGCAATGAAATCAGAAACGAAGGGATCCCAGACTCACACACCCTTAGAACAAAAGGAGACGTTCACAAAGATGAGTCACCCCCTGGGCGGCCTCTGCTTTTAGGCTGTGGATCGCTTCCCACCAGGCCATGGGGATGATGTGGGCTTCCAAACTCAACCACGGCTGGAGCAGCCATCGTGGTGCAAAGGGGCGGCAGAGAGGAGCAATGGGTTCCCACCCACCGTCCGTCCAGGCCACGCACTGGCTCTGTCCCGCGCCACCTCCCTGCATCTCTACGTCCCACTTCTACCGAGTGTCTTCAGTGCCCGTTACCTCTGAACAGTCACATCTCAGAGGAAAAAGCAAGACTTGTGACCCTAAGGTTAACCCATAAGTTATGGGAGCCTCAAGATCTCACATTGCTGGCACACCCAGCTGCCAGGGACCGCACAGGAGAGTGAGGCTGGACCCGTCCACTGGGCGCATTCCCGGGGGACGAAAGGAACTTGGGCCCCGGCTCCGTCTGTCACAGGCTCATGGGTACCCTTGAGCAAGTCCATTTGCCTCCCTGAATCTGTCTTCACGTCCTTAGAAATGCAGAGACCAGACTAAATTGTCTCCAGGGCTCCCTCCAGCTCTGCAGTCCTAGGACCTGTAATTATTATATGGGTGGTATATTTCAATACTTAGCAGAAATTAGAAATGTCAAGAAGAAAAGCCTCTTCTTTAAACATTTCCAAAACTTGGAACTCTGATTTCATAATAACCTTAAAGGCTTAGAAACCTGCCCACACTCCCAAGTTTATGTCTTTGTCAACCAAGGATGGAAGAACTGGAAGCAGTTTAGTTTGAGCAAATCTCGGTTTACAATTTTTTTTTTTTTTAGTTTTTTCTTTATTTTTTTGCCCAGGAGGGTTTTATTTTGCTTAATCTGTTTTACTGATGTTAATTTTGAGGAAAATATGGTCCAATTGTTCCTGAGTCATTTTGAAACTCAACAAAATACAATTTAGTTCCAGATATTTTCCATCTAACCAAACTATAAACTCATTTATCTTTCAATGAGGCATTCCTTTAGCAGTGACTAGATACCAATATCGAAAAGCCCCAAATGTGGTTTTAGACATGGAGTCCAGTGAGTTTTAAAAGACTCTAAATTTGCCCTAAATTTCTCTCTTAACTCAGACAAGTTGGCAGGTTTTATTGGGAGCATGGCTGCTGTCATGGCCTAACTGCAAAGTTCGTTTTAAGAACATTTGACCCAATCGGTCTTTCTCTTTCATGGAACCTCTCCTACTGGGTCTTCATAAAGACATGGACCTTTCTTGAGACCTGCAGACCATCCTACTGTCACCATCTCTCCGCCTTGAAGCTCCATGGAAGCGGCAGCCCATGGCAGATGTGTTCATCCTAAATTCCTACAGAGGGGAACTCGTCAGCCAGACTTTACTAGAGCAGGGATATTATGTGTCTGGTTCCAAATGGGTTCTCCATTGCCAGGGTAAGGACCTGGCACACGGGGAGCTCACAAAAATTATTTGTAGAGTGAACCCAGTCTATGAGGTGACACACACTAGAATAAACGAATAAGACACAGGAAAAGAGTGAAATCATCATCTCAAACCTTTCAGACTGGGTATCGGGACTTTTCCCCAAAATAATCATTTTCTGGAAAAATAAATGATCTGAATCCTATGATTTTTTTCATTTATAAACTTTGAATGGGAAGCAGCCCAAGAATCATAGGCATCGTAAGCAGTTATGGCTAATTTAACCAAAAGATATGGATAGCTGTCGAATTCTCCAACACCTGCTGTAATTTTATCAACAATGAGTTACTTCTATAACTGAATTAATTTAAAATTAGTGAAAACAGTCGTTGTGACTATTTTTCTCCATGGAATTGAATTTTACTAGTTGTTTCAGCATAGTGTCAACAAAACCGAACCACCGTATTGGAACATTCCTTTTTCTTTATTTTTCCCCTCACTTCATATTTCTGCCTGTAGTTAGCACTCATTTGTCCCATAAATAAATGGGCAGGGGGGCCTTCTGTGCCAGGCCGTAGTCTAGGCTCTGGAGAAATAGCAGAGAACAACACAGAGAGTCCCTGCCCTTGAGAAACACGTATTGGAGCGGAAAGAGAGGACTAATCGATAAATGCTCAAATGCAGCAGACACCGTCCGAGAGTCAGGGGTGGAGGCATCAGGTGAGGGAGGCTGGGGTCGCGGCGGGGGCTGCGGGTCGGACAGTCAGGGAGGCCTCTGGGAAGGAAGCTGAGAACCCAGTGAGCAGTGGGCCCACACGCAGATCCTGAGGAGTGACGCTCCCGGCAGAAGGAAGCGCCGAGAAGGACAAACATATACGGTCTCATTCATTTGGGGAATATAAAAAATAGTGAAAGGGAATAAAGGGGAAAGGAGAAAAAATGAGTGGGAAATATCAGAAAAGGAGACAGACCATGAGAGACTCCTAACTCTGGGAAACGAACTAGGGGTGGTGGAAGGGGAGGAGGGCGGGGGGTGGGGATGACTGGGTGACGGGCACTGAGGGGGGCGCTTGACGGGATGAGCACTGGGTGTTATGCTGTATGTTGGCAAATTGAACACCAATAAAAAATAAATTTATTAAAAAAAAAAAAAAAGAAGGAAGAGCAGAGGCCAAGGCTCAGTATTTAAAGGATGGAGAGGTAAGAGCAGAGGGAAGACGAGGTTGGTGCAGGAGAGGGACAGGTGAGAGCCCGCGGGGCTGGGCCTTGTAGGAACCCACTGCAGAGTCTGGGGCGAGGGTGCGACCAGTGGGGTTCGTCCCTAAGAGATCCCTGTGCCCCGGGGGTAGGGGGGTGCAGGAGGGCACAGGTGAGTGGGGGCAGTGGGGGCAAAGCCGACAGGTGAGAGAGCGCTCGGCAAAGGCAGGGGGACGCCCGGCTGATTGACTGCAGGGAGCCAGGGACGACGCTGGGTGAAGCCTTATTGAAATTAATGAGATCTACTAATTAGCAGAGCATTTTACCATAAACAAATTATTAAGCACTTTTCCTGCCATTATCACTGTCCTGCCTTTAGGAATAAGGCTTAAAGTTCATTAAAAAGGCATCTGACAGGAGTCAGGGGACCTCTAATACTTTCTAACCATGGGGAAGGGAACTGCAGAAGTCGAGCTGTAATAATATGTCACATTTATAAAGCGCTTCGCTGTTTACAAAGCGCTTTCATGTCCTGGTCTCCCTCGGACTCTTTATTTTTCTTCAATTTATATGACATTTCCATTGAATGGGGTGGATTAGTAAGCTGGTGCATTGACGTAGCGGAAACCGGATTCTGATGAAGAGTTTGTTGACATTCCCCTGCTTATTATAAGTTTTTTTTTTTTTTTTTTTCAGAAATCTTGCCTGACGACAAGAACTTCTCTTCTACCAGAAATAGTTTGCAGTAATTTAAAGGAAACGTTTTTCCACTACCGTTTTGTTTTGGTGCTACCCAGAGATTACCCCGGCCAGATTCACAAAAATAGGAACCTTAAGAATTTTTAAGGGTCCCAGCACTATGGAAGTTTGGAAATGATCACACTTTTCTCCAAATGAAAAGGGAATTCGGATTGTTATGCATGAATTAATTAGGGCCGTCGCGTCCCAGGCCTGCACAGGGATCAAAGCGGCTGAGCAGGGGCTGGGAGCCCCGAGGGCACCGGACGCCCAGGCCCGGGCCTCCCACCAAGGGACCCGGGGCTCCTGCTCTCCCAGAAGGGAAGCCGGGCAAGGTCCCCAGCTCCCCGACGACGTCCTCCTGGGGGAAGGCGCTTGGCCGATGGCTGCAGGGAAGTGGGGACCCTCGGAACGCGCCTCACAGGCTTGCCCGTCCCGCGAGGAACCTCAGAGTGAACCTTGGGGAGGCGGTGACAGGGCCGGAGCACTGGCTCCACGGGGAGCACCCCCTCTGTACAGGGGGGACGCTCCAGTCCCCCGGGGCTTAACGGGAGGATCAAACCTGTTGCATGAAGCAGACCCCCTCATGGTTGCCTGGACATCTCTGCGGGAATCCCTCTCCCACGTGCACGGGAGACAGCGGAGGATCGTGGCTAACTGTCCCCGGCGGCCACCTGCAGTCAGGTCAGGGTCAGCCACTGAACTCTTCCCCCGGCTTGAAGAAGATGGAAAAGACACCGTCCCTCGACTGGCACCTCCTGTTCCCTGAGCCAGACACCTGCTGATGCTCCAAGGGGCTGCTAAGTCCGCGCAGAAACACGGGTGGGAGCCCCGAGCCCACGGGGACCCCAGGGGGCCACCTGGGCTCACGCCGGGGAGGCGCAAGGAGGGTTTCCAGAACGTGGGGTGGAGGAGAGCGGCCACGAGGGCACAGAACACGGAGCTGCGGGACCCCGCGAGGACCCGAGTCCATCCAAGGCCACGCGAGTTAGGCGCAGAGATGGGCTTGGACGGGGCTGGGCTGCAGCTGGGGTGCCTGGCGGGCGGGCTCCTGGGCGCCCCAGCATCAGGGCAGGTGCAGGTGGGAGATGCCGGGCCCGCAAAGGACGTCGCCCTGCGACTCATGGACACAAAGCCCAGCAATAGACGCCGGGGTCCCAGGTAGGGTCCCAGGGAATCCACGGGCCCCCCCGGGCCCCTGCACAGGCAGCTGGACTCGGCTCCCTGGTGCATGGTCTCCTGCACCCCAGCCAAGGTCTCTATGGACCCTACAGACCCAAGAACCATTGTCCCCCCATCACCCCTGGGACACGTTAGACTTCGTGCTAATAAAATAAGGACGTGTTGTGCTCAAAATTATCAGATCTTTTTTTTTTTTTAAAGATTTTATTTATTTATTCATGAGAAACACAGAGAGAGGCAGAGACCCAGGCAGAGGGAGAAGCAGGCTCCATGCAGGGAGCCCGACGTGGGACTCGATTCCGGGACCCTGGGGTCACGGCTTGAGCTGAAGGCAGACACTCAACCACTGAGCCCTCCAGGGTCTTTTAAAAGAGCAAAGACCCCAAGGTCATCTGTCCTGCTTCCTCCCTCTTATAAATGAAAAACACAAAAAGGGAGAAGAAGGGAGGAAGAGTGGGAGGGACATGGAGAGAGAGAGAATGCACCAGAAAAAAACAACAACAACAAAAATGGCACTTGGTGACAAAAAGATAAGGAGAACCAAAAGGTAAGGAGAGGCCAAGCTCCAGGGATTAATAAGATAGAAGAAAAGTAGGAGAGAGGGGAGAGGAGAGAAAGAGGGAACAGGTTCCCAGAGAAGCTGGAGACGGAGCACGAGGCGCCGCGGGCGTAACAGCCACGGAGGAGGCCCCGCGTGGGCTCCGGGTGCGGCAGGAAGCAGGAGGGAAGAGAAGGCACGGCAGGCGCGCGGGCGGCAGGTGGCTCGGGGACAGCAGTGGGGGCAGGATGCCCGGCCTGTGGCCGCATCCCCGCAGCCAGGCCGCAGCCTGCCTCCACCCCGGGCCCGGGCCCCCGCCTCTCCTGAGCCCCCTCCCACCCTGAGCCCCAGAAGGGGCCCGGCACCAGCAGCACCCAGGCTCCCTGGACCGGGATGAGGGTGCTGCCCCCCGAGGTGGCCGCCGGCCGGGGGCGGGGGCACCTGCTGCCGCAGCTGCGCTTGAGGACGGGCCGCGGGCAGCTCCCGCAGTCAGGCTGTTCTGGGCCTTGCTGAGACGTGGCCGCAGGTGCTCAGTCCCGCTCAACATCGCAAGCCCCTCGGGTTAGCATCCTCACGTTCCTCGCTGCGTCGTGTGGTCCAGGCAAGCTGTAAGAATCGGTGCTCCTTAATAGTCCTTCTCAGGCTCCGAAGAAAGCTCTGGAAAATCTCTCCAGGGTGAAAAAAAAAAAAAAAACCCACAAAACTGTAACATTTTGCATGCATTTGGGGGGTTATGCTTTCCTCTAGCCCCCTACCCCATCCATGGACCCTAGAGAGTGCACCGAGTCCAGCTTAAGACTCCCTGGACCATAACTACTTCCCAGAAACCTCCGATTTCTTATTTCGGACAGTGGAGAAGAGCGTTGGAAACGGCTCAGGCCTGCAGCCTGAATAAGAGGCACTGCTACAAAAAAAAAAAAAAAAAAGGCACTGCTAAGCCAGGAGGAACCAACGTTCATCAGCCTTCTCTACCCAGAAAACCCTGCTTTTCAACCAGAAATCTCAAACATAAAACAACGCACCACCGAGACTCGGAAAGACGACGACTTCCCTTTCCTTGATGCTCAGAAGTCTTAAAAAAAAAAAAAAAAAGTATAGATTGCTTTAAGAATGATAGTTTGGGTTGTTTACTAAACTGGATAAATCTTTAAAGAAAAAAAAAAATGTCTATGGATGTGACCATAGTAGGTAAACCAGACTCAGGCTGTTTCATAATGACGTTTGCTCCCGACTAATGGTATTCACGTTCTCCCCCCAAAATACTCGATGCTTCAGAACCCTTCAGAACAAGAGCTTGCTTTCAACATGAGGGTGTTGCTGTCACTGCCTATTTCTCCCTTGCTCCGTGATTACAAGGCTGATCCCGGCTCACATAGTTGTAAAATCCGAGCCCGCCGCCCCAGCTCGCATGTAATTAGTTCTGACCGCGCGGCCTACTTGCAACGGCGAGCGGCACGCTGGGCGCCAGCCACGTCGATGCCAGGGAATGCCACACTTTTACGACAGGCGGCCACCGGGTCACAGCAGCAGATATTTGATGTGACGGCCACGTCCACACAGAGCTCTGCTGATAAAGCAGGTCCTGCAATTCGCACCGCGTGACGCGGCACCGGCCGGAGCCCCGCCGATGACAGTCCTCTACTTGGGCCAGAGAGCCTGAGGCCGACGGCTTCTGAGTCCTTGCTCGGCCTGCGGGCCGGGGAGGGAGGCACATTTTCATCCTGATGACCAAACATCACCTACGTCTCTGGCCTAGGCACTCTTGACACGTGGCTGTGACTTTCCGATTCATCCAAAGTACGGAAAACCTTTTAGTGCAACCGTGATTTGGGGATGTGCTTGTATTCGACGACTTGTTCTAGAAGCAGGTGCCAGCACGAGGGTGAGGGTTTGCTGGTAGCCAGCACAATCACACACGGGATTCAAAATAGGTCCCCCCTCCTCCTGGACGCGCTGAAGACCGACCGTACCACCTCCTTAGCCTTCCTAAAATCCAAATCCTAATCCCAGAAATGGAACCTTGGCGCCCAAGTTCTCCAATCTCCCACTTCTAAAGGTATCCCTCCAGTTGGGTTCCAAAGGCCTTCATTTCCTGGCATTCAAGAAAACCATTGTTTCCAGAGGAATTAGGTAACAGAACCACAACTACCAAGAATATTTGTGTTCAGACATATTTTGTGGGACTTCGGAAATCCCAGGCTAACCCAGCCTACTCTCGTTGGCCCCACGTCTTGATTTTTTTCTGTCTATGATGGACATTTTCTGGTAGTAACCGCCACTGATGGACATCAGTAAGCACACCCCGCACACCGGAGGGGCAGGAATTGACTCTACTTAGAGGCACTGATTAAATAGATAGATAGATAGATAGATAGATAGATAGATAGATGATAGATAGATGATAGATAGATGATAGATAGATGATAGATAGATGATAGATAGATGATAGATAGATATAGATATATAGATAGATAGATAATATAATATAATATCAATAATATAATAATATACTATAATATAATAATAATATAATATATTAATATTATATATTAATAAATATATATATATTTTTATAAATAAAATACACAGTGGCCCATTTGCAGGCTGAGAACAGGTCATAAATCAAGACTGGATGAACAGTATCTCTTTCCTCATTACGGTAAAAAATGCACCACCTGCCCTGCATCTCAGGAACACTTCTCTCTTATCAGTTTACAGCAGGAGTTGCAAATTTAGAGACCTACTGAGATTACTCAAGAACACTGATGAGTGAAATGGGCCAGATGTAGTAAGACACGGAATCGTAAGGGTCGTGGAAAAACGGAGAGCGAGTGAGCGATCCACACTGGGCAGCCTACACAGAGGTAGCAGATGTTGCCATCTAGGAGGGCGAGACCGGGGCAGTAGACCTTTTAATTGTTTGAGAGGCAGGAAGCCAGCCCGGCACTTTATGTGAAATCATTCAAATTTTAAGCATCGGCAACCGATTTATTTGGTTTGTGTCTATGGGTGACGTTGAGTCCATTGAACCATACGTCGCAAGTGCAGCCCACGGTATTTAAGAAACAGTCACCCCCTGCCGCTCAGAGGAGCCCCGGATAAAGCCTGGAAGCCCCGGCCAGCCAGGCCGGCCCCTTCTACGGACGGGATTTTGTTGCCACCGTAAGTACTGCTAATAATTCCCAGTTCTGGTCCTAGAAATCATTCTGACTCTCAAATTATTCTCAAGAAGGTGGAATTTAGCTTCATGGATCAGAGATCTCGGACTCTGTTTTACAGACGACGTAATAATACGAACAATAGCTAACAGGTACTGAACATGGTCATAAATGCCCTACGTGGAGTCGCCAAAACCCAGTAGCAGCCTCACAATTTACGGGCCTTACCTGATGTCGGGCCTTGGTCCACATCCTCAACGTACATTTACCGGTCTGATCCTCTGAACAACCCTACGGGGCAGGTACCGTTATTATCATTTCCCCCTATGATGTAATAAGGAAACTGAGGCCCAAAGACGTTGAGATATTTGCCTGGGGTTGCGCAGTTAAAAGGATGGAACGTGGATTCGGATCCAGTCAGCCTGATTCCAGGGGCCATATCGTGACCATTGAGCCATCCCGCCACTTCCCGACAAGGACTCGGCCAAAAGGAAGCAAACGAAAACTGACAGCTGAGACCCGCAGGCCCCCACCACGGTTCTAAAGTCTCCGGTGCGTACGTGAACGCACGGAAACACCAGTAAGCACCAGGGGAAGCAGGAAGTGATTCATTATCAACTGATGATACGACGAGGAAGGGAACTGACATTTATTGAGGGCTCTCCGCATGCAGGTGACTCACCCACACTGATACCTCATTTAGTCTTCACCAAAACATCATGCAGGATATCCTCATCCCATCCCGCACCCGGGGAACCAGAGGATCTCCGGCGGAGGGACGCCTGGAAAATGGAGGCCATTAAGGCAAACCGCAGAGAAGACTCCAGAGGTTATTCCGACTGGAAATACCTCACTCCGTCTAGAACAAGCAATCTTTTCTGATCATGTCAGTATTTGGCTTTGAACCTGTTAATTCCCATCGCGAAGGACTGGAGTGGAAGCAGAGGAGAGGCTATCAGCAGCACCAGGGGAGCATTTCCAAGACACACTTGACCCCACTTCCCCTGGAGGGTCGGCCAGTGTGGAAGGAAGGGCGACACGGTCCCGCTCTCCCCAGATGAGGGATGAGGCCCAAGGGCCGCACACCCCCAATAAGGAAGACGCTGCGTGCTTCCGTCCAGGGGACCGATCTGAGAGATCCAGTGCAAGACTCTTTCCAGTGCCCCCGCCCGACGAGTGTGCTCTAGTCCAGCAATCCGGACTGCTGGGACATCTCATCTCCTGCTTCCCTCTTCCATAATGACATCCTACTTCTCCTAATCCAGCCACATCCCTACGCACTTAAAATACTCATCCTCCCACGGTGTATTTACACATTTCAAATATTTGTAGCCCATTAAAAAGATATTGAGCACATGGAGAAATGGAGGTCCACATTTGGAAAACATAAATCTGAGGCCCTGGGGATTACAGGCTCTCTTTTTAGAAATTTTTTCAAAGATGAGAAAGGTTTCCTTTGATAATAAACAGAACTCTCAACCTAGCAAGCTGTGCATTCTTTGTAGGATATTCCTCTCAAAGAGGTTTACCAGCCCCTCAAGGAACCTTTTGGCTTGAACGCTGCTATCTTCTCGCCCCCCTGACCTCGCCTTACATCAGATGGCACTAGTTCTCCGCATCCCTTCTCGCCGTTGCCAGAGGGTGGGAGGGACACCGTCTCCCTGACCCAGAGGGAGTGCGTGTGCCTTCCCTGCACCTCTCCTAGGGTTTCTCCCCTTTGCCTCCCAAAAGATCGCTTGCAGACACACTTCCAAGTGTCAGCATACCTTGACAGAGCACAGAATATCCAGGTACCCCGTGAAAAAAAAAAAAAAAAAAAAAAAAAAAGGGTCTTGCCATCCCCTTATACCCGCCCAGGCCCAGGCACTCTCTTTGGGAACCAGGAAGGAGGTCATGAGTGGCTGAGAAAGCATTTAGCTTCAGACCTCCAGCAATCCACCCCAGATGGAGCCCCTCCTCCCACCCAGCTCCATGCTCCTCCGCCTCATCCTACTCCAGTTACATTTTTCCCAGGAAAGGAGCTGACTCATTTGTCCAAAGGCTGGCGTGACTCGCTGTGCCACTCTTTCTAAGACATCTGCCTTCAGAGAAGAAAACAAGCAGACAGAACCACATCCACTGCCCTTGGCTGGACTGGACCCTCTGCTGCCTTTGCCTTTGCGATGCCCCTTCTTCCACTCTACGCCTTTAGCCTTAAACCCGAGGGATCCAGACTCCGCATAGTTAACACAGGGATCCCACAAAGACAGCAGATCTGGTTGGACATAGACTCTGAGGAAAACCCTTCGGGGCTACCCGTATGAGTTCGAATTACCACAAAGTTAGTGACATAAAACAATACGAACTTACCATCTCGTAGTTCTGTAGGTTAGAAGTCTGACACGGGTCTCACTGGGCTGAAATCAAGAACTGGCCACATTTTATTCCTTTATGGAGGCTCCAGGATGAATTCATTTCCCAGCATTTTCCACCTTCTAGAAGCCTTCCACCTTCCTTGTCTCGTAGCCCCTTCCTTCATCTTCAGCTACAGCGGACCGAGTCCTCTGACTCACTCTGACCTCCTCTACTGCTTCCTTCTTCCCCTTCTAAGGGCCTTTATGACTAATTATGCTCACCTGGATGGCCCAGGATACTCTCCCCATCTTAAGGGCAGCTGATTAGCAACCTTAATTGCACCTGAAGCATTAACTCCCCTGGTTCTGAGAATAAGGACACAGACTTCTGGAAGAAACCATTATTCCGCCTCCCAGGTCACCTCACCACCCTCAGAATAGAGTTCAAGCTCCTTGACCCGGCATTTATGTACAGCAGTCAAGGGCACAAATGAAAGGTGGGATGTCCTGGATTCGAATCTCGGCTTGACTCCCGTTGGCCACGTGAACTCCGAATGAGTGAATGTGTCTACTTCTCATCCGTAAAATGGAGTTGATAATAATAATAGTACCTCCCATGTCCAGTTGCTGTGAGGATTAGTTGCGATAAGCATAGGGCAAGCATTTGGAACGGTGATAAACTTAGTAAGAGTTCAAGAACTATAGCTGCTATTACCATTTTATAGTATCGCAATTAGGAATGCACTTGGCTGTAAGGAACGGATAACTGAAGCAGAGGATTATTTTTCCCCACACGAAGAGAAGTCCGCCGGTTTTCTGGCTGGACTGGTGCTTAGTGACATCAAAGCCAACGTCTTGGGATTCTCTTGGCCTTTCCTCCAGAGCTACAAGATAGCTCTTCCATCCACACCAGTGCTCACAGCAGTAAAGGACGATGCTAAATATAATATTCTCCTTTCATCAGGAAGGCAAACGCTTTCCAAGAGCCATTCCAGGAGGTCTCTGCCTAGGACTCATCAACCAGAACCATGCCGTATGGCTACTTCTTGCTGCAAGGGACGGGGGGAACGTGAATCTTTCACTTCTGTAGCCTCTGCATAGAGCTGGCGAAAGAGAAGGGGTTGGAAGTGCCTGTTGGTTAGCCTTGGGCGTACACAGGAAGAGCACCTATGTGCCATACTCTGTCCTTCATGACCTAGTCCTGCTTGTCCTTCTTCGGTATCTCCTTCCCATACGCATTCATTCAGTGAGTATTTATTTGCGACATTCCATGGGCTAGTTTTTAAGACATAGGCCCAGGCACCAAAGGGCCTACAGTCTGAGGCAGCGGACAGCTAGGTTAAGAAGCAATTAAAAAAACATAATGTTATTAGTGTTGGGAAATGAGAAGCATGGGTTGTTATGGGTGAATACCTGGCTGGTGTGGGGGGAGGTAGGCAAGTTTTCTCAGATGAAGTGACGTCTATACCAAGACATGAAGGCTATGGAAGGATCCACCAGGTGAGTGAGCAGTGGGGGCAAAGTATGTGTGTTGTGGGAGGATGGTACAGGGAGATTCCACACTAGGGAACCAGAGGTAGGGGGTTTCCGGAAGCCCTTATACTTCATCCCTACCCAACTCCTTGTAGTTTCCAAATGAGTCCTCAATCTCTCTCTCTCTCTCTCTGTCACCCTGAACACATACCAGACTCCTAAACATCCTGAGAGGCCCTACTCTGACTCCCCAGGCCAGGTTAGGGATCCGTCCTCAGGGCCCTTCTCTGGCAGTGTAGATGGCACTTGTCCTCCCATTGGCCCGTGATTTCCCAAAAAGAGGGACTAGACCCGTTTTATTCACAGCTATATCCCCAGCCCCTCATGGAAGGTCGACACATAGGAAGTTTTTAATAAGCATTTGTTGGATAAATAAAGCACCAAGAGCTCATAGATAATGTACTAAATAAATATACATCATAAATACAGGTATTTTTTTAATAATAAATTTATTTTATTTTTTTGGTGTTCAATTTGCCAAAATACAGAATAACACCCGGTGCTCATCCCGTCAAGTGCTTTATTAATGACTGTTCTGATTTTAAGATAATACATGTATATCCTAGAAAAATGTAGAAAATAAAGAAATAAATGATCGAAACCACCCATAATCCCATCACCCCAACAAAACCACATTTTTATGTACATTCCAGACTTTTCTTTCTATGTTACTTAGGCACACATAAACGTTACATAGTATAGATGTATATGACGTATTTTAGCAAATGGGATCCTAGATTTTGCCCAAAACTGTTATCTCTTGGTAACACATTATCATTATTCTTTAACAGCCCGGTGGTATGAAGGCAAATCCGTATGCCCCCTGCTGGCCCACGCATCTTTCATGCCTCGGTAAATAAATGAATAAGAACATAGGTTCTGTGGTCAGATGGTCAGGATTCAAATTGGTCATTTACTCCTTATTAGCAGGACAGCTGGCTTTACCCCACCAGCTTTGGTTTCACCCCGGGTTCTATGGATATCAATCTCGTAAGGTTGATTGAAGATGTCAGTGCAAGGACCCAGGTGCACGATCCAGCAATGAAGAGATGTTAGACACTATTATTGAGAAGCAAAACGGGAGGACCAAGACTCTTAAAAGACACAAAGGGAGTGAGTTCTCAGTCCCCACACAAGAATGACATATATCCCAAACCAAAGATTAGCATTTTCCTCCCTCCTTGTCCCAGGGAGCCCACCTCCCAGGACCCAGGGGACAGAGGTAGGTTAATAACAAAATTGGCACCCCCCCCCCCGCCCTGCCCACGTGAGGTCTGCTAATGAAAAGACATTCAATTCACATTTTTTAAAAGTCAGGTTTCCCCTCCAAAACCATGACTAGCCGTAATCATTAAGAAGTTGGGATATAGAACAAGTTCTATCAAAGACTCTGGATTTCATTGTAAAGCACTCAAGGAAACGAGGTTATAAAAGTTATGTGGCTGCATTTTTATGCTACTATTACTCTCTGGAATTAGTTTCCTACCATGGAGAAAAATGGGAGTGTGAACATGAATGAATTCATCCCTTCCTGTTTATTGCTTCGGCTGAACCCAGAGCCGGGCAGCCCGCTCTGACGGCCCCATAAGTCGCATTTTGTGGTTTCGGCCTGTCAGGGAGGTCACTCACTGATGACTCAGATATGCTGGCCTGAAGGTATTTATGTGATCTCCCGAGTCGACAGAAAGCCTGCCCTCAGAACAAGGCAAATATATCCCTGCTCTTGATGGCTTCAAGCTCTGCGATGGGGGGCTGACCTGACAGCTGCTTGTCCTGAGGGAGAAATAAAGGAAACTGGTGAAACACATGCTATTTCCATGAATTCCCACTCATCTGCTGTTAGAAAATTCAGTGGAGACCCTGACAATAAAGGTTAGACTTGTAGTGTCACAATAGAAAGGAAAAGAACTTTAACTTGCCTTCAGCATACCAAACAGGCTGCACTTCGCGAGATCTGTAACTCGCTGAACCATCTAAGACGCGCCACGGAAAAACTATCAATGGGCATTTGTCTGAATTCATATTTATGACATCTGTTTGACATGCGGTTTTCATTTAGATGGCAATCCAGATACCGCTTTGCATAAAGTTCTGGCTTTTTGAGCTGTCCGGATCAATTGTCTTTTACCAAATATCTAATTTTCAGATGTTTACAGATGCACCAGAAGAATATTTTCAAATCATTCAAAAGAATGGCATCCAAGAAAAAATGCGAACCAAATGCTAATGAAAATTCTTGTGTTTCGTGTAGAAAAATGCTCTAAAATGGAAAAAATCATTCTACCCAAATTTGCTGCAAAAAGAATAATTTGTCTGTCTCTGAAAAATGAGTTATACCATTGCCCTTCTCTCCTCATTCCTAATTTAGGCAAAGGGCCCGTATCAAATGCATTAAATCAGAGTTTAATCATTTTTATAACTGGATGTAGTGAGAAAAAAAAAGCCATAAAAAATTCCCCATGCAATGACACAAGCATCTCTGTGAGTCAACTGTTATTTCAGGGATTTATGATAATTCCTCATCTCAAGGAAAAATGAAGCTAATTGAAACAAACTCCGTACTTTATATTAATGCCATTTGAATACACTGCCAGTTACAAAGTGACGGGGAAAATGAGGCCGTGCTCAACAACACCACAGCTTCTCAGTTTTATGTACTTTTTAATTTCCTCTATGGAAAATCTGTTCTTCATAAAAGAACTGCTAGAGAAAAATGTGGAAAAAGTTGATTCATTCCATATTTACATTCTTTCTGGTACCTGGAAATGAACCAATTGCAAAAGTATGCCAAAAAAGAAGTTAGTTAAGTCATTTAGAAAACTCATCTTCCCCCAGGCAAAGGACAGACGTTGCAAGGAAAGTCCTGCTCCCATAATAGAAAACACCTTGCGGCCTAATGAGCTCTGTCTCCCTACCTTTCACCTGGGCCTCGCAGGCCGGCCTTGGGGGGGGGGGGCTCCCCGCAAGGCATGGCCCATCCCGCACGCTGCCCGCACGCCCCGGATCCAAGCATCCCCCCTCTGGCCTTTGAACGGATCGAGGCCCTTCAGGCCACCGCGTCCAACAGCAGAGAGACAGCAAGCGGCACCCAAAGCCACGGAGTCCCCCACCTGATCTGCTAATGCCACTGACCGCTTCCCTTTGAAGAGCCGAGCAAAACGAGGTGCGCTCTCACGGGGCTGCCAGGTGCCTTTCCCATTGGGCTTGTCATTAGCAGCTCCGTTCCGTTTCCTCTGCGGCAGAAACCATTCAGAAGCGTGGAAATGACCTCACGGGAGGTGGCCCTGGGACACCAGGGCGTGGGAGAGCGGGCACACGACGGCATCTTTCTTTTTGAAGACCCAAAGCTTTTCCTGGGTCGCAGAGCAATCAAGGTCCTGGCCTTTGACTTCTACAGGTCACAGAATTGCCCCCAGAACGAAGCAGGCCTTTACACTTCTCAGGTAGAGGAAGGGGCAGCGCTCCGGGCTCCGAGGTGGTGTCCTCGCCACGACACGCGGGGGGCGGCCTCTAGGGGAGGAGCGGGGTGGAGGCCCAGGGGCCGCGGCCTCCGGAGCCATCGCTGCCTGGCAACTCCTGCTTCTTGCTCTGGCCAAGCCACCTCCCTCGTTCGTGTGTTTCCTCACCAACTCTCCTTTCTGCCCACGCCCAGGAGCCATCTAGGGTAGAGAGAACCGGACAGAGGTGCGTAAAGCCCGGGTTTCTGAGACCAACTTGCGTGTCTGGGTAAGCCTCTCTCTGTAACCTCAGTTTCCTCACCTACTACTGAGGTTCTCTCCAATTCCAAGGAATTCCTGACTCCATCCCCTCATTCACTCACTGATACATCTCAGTTCGTATCTGCAACTTCTACGTACCCGGCACGGCAGCACTGACTTGCCCTGCAACGTCCAATTCCAATTTTATCCCCCCGCTTCGAGGAATCTTAGCTCATCACTCTCGTCCGAGTTCAGACCGGGATACCTCAGCACCCGTGAGACATTTCCACCACGGCCCCATCCCACAGACCCCTTCAGCACAGACTACCCAAATTAAATTTACCATCTTCCCATCTATGTCTGCTTCTCTACCTGTTTTTTTTTCCCCTCTTCAGGGGAGAGGGAGACCCCCTCTTCCCAAGCCAGAAACCCAGAGGTCCTCCTTAACTCTTCTCTATCCCCCACTTTCAACATTCAGTCACCAAATATTGCTGATTTCTCTCAACGAGTATCTCTCATCCCCACCCCCTTGTCTCCAGTTTGGCTTAACTCGTTCAGGCTCTAATTTCTCTTCCTGCATCAAAGCAACAGCTGCAGGTCTCACCCCCCCCCACACACACACACACACTCCTAATCCCTCCCAATCCATTCACCGCACTGCATCCAGAATCGTCTTTCTAATAACCATGTTGCTCCCTTTGCTAAGGCCTTGCAGTGACCCACTCCTTACAGGACCAAGTCCAAAATCCTGAGCCTCTCGAATAAAACCATTTAGGACCTGTTCTCTGCCTCTAGCCTCACTTCTCTGTCTCCATCAGAATAAACTTCTACAAGTTCCTCTAACTTGTCATGCCTTCTTATTTTCGAATGTTTGCACATGACACTCTCCTCTTTTTGGAAAGTACTTCCCCCCGCCCCTTTACTCAATTTCTCTATTTGCTCAAGACTCGA
This sequence comes from Canis aureus, assembly GCF_053574225.1. Classification (NCBI taxonomy): domain Eukaryota; kingdom Metazoa; phylum Chordata; class Mammalia; order Carnivora; family Canidae; genus Canis; species Canis aureus. Next base: position 1,367,863 of record NC_135632.1, on the reverse strand, counting down.
TGCAGACGCTATCTCTCCTGGGAAAGTCCCAAAATGTCCCTATGATGTGTTCCCTATGAATTATGGGTAAGGCCTTACACTCTCGCTCATTAACTATAGAATAATTGCATTATTTACTCTTCATTTCCTGCACTAAACTCTAAGATGCCTGAGGATAGTATGTTTTATCCTTTTTTATGTATCATCAGCATAATGCCTGGCATATAGAGACTGTTCAATAAATAGATTTTATCATCTGAGCAAATTTCATCCAGCACTCTTTTTTTAACTTGTGCTTTATTCATATTCTGAGTTTTCAGGAAATTCCCTGACTTGTTGTGATCTTCAAAATGATAAGGAGAATCCAGATACTAACAGAAATATTTAAAAGAAAATACTAATGGCTAATTATGAAAATATCATTCCTTTACAACTAAGCAAAAATAAGTAGTGTTCATATAATGATAATTATTCACGTGGAAGTTTACAAAGTTCTTTCTCATATGATATCTCCTATTAATTATTCATGTATGTACAAACAATATTATAACCACAGAACCAATTTTTTAAATAAAATTAGCAGTTTGATGACATCACAAATTCTTTTTGGAAAGAGGCAGCGTATAAATAAATTTTGAAAGAACCCACCAGCTCAACAAATCTGCTATGTTTAATTTTTCCATTTCCCCTTCTTACTTTTATCCATTTACAAACATAATTTTACATCATTGAAATCACAAAATGGAATTTTATATCCTACTCTTTTCACGGTCTAATGTTGCTACTTGGTCCTTATAATTTAAAGACTGGATGACATTCCACCACAATATATGGTTGCCAATGACAACTCGTGGACCTGCACCTTTGGTCTTCTCTCCTCAAACGTTCAGCTGCCCCGTAGGCTGCTATATCTGGATTCTTTATAGGAGTCTTCAACTCAGGATGTGTATGCCTAAGTCCATTATCACCCCATTAGCTCCTCTTAAACTTGATCATCCGCCTAGGTTCCCCGCTACAGTAGGGTTCCATTACCCTCCAAGTTCCCTTAGCCTTGCTCCCTTTCCCATTTCCTCACTTTTTTATTTTTTTAAGATTTATTTATTTATTCATGAGAGATACAGACAGAGAGAGAGCCAGAGACACAGGCAGAGGGAGGAGCAGGCTCCACGCAGGGAACCCGATGTGGAACTCGATCCTGGACCCCGGGATCACGCCCTGAGCCAAAGGTAGGTACCCAACTGCTGAGGCACCCGGGTGTCCCTCCATTTCCTCACTTTTAACAGCCAAATCAACAATTCTCATTAATGTTTTGTTTTAAAAGCTCTTTAGTTTCTTTTTTTCCCCATCTCTCTGCCATTACCTTTGTTTCTCAATTCTCACTCGAGCACTGACACACACTTGAATATTGACACGGCTTTCTACCTGATCTCCCCACCTCACCCCCTATCTATCTACCAAACCACCAAGGTCATCTTCCTAAACTGGATATTGAGCTTCTCACTACATTGCTCAGATTCACCCAGCTGCTCACCATCACTATGGATGGACTACAAATACCTTAACCTACCAACAAAGGAGCTTAGTATCCTGCCCTTTCCTATCAGTTTTACTTCCTGGGTACTGGATTTCCATCCCAGTCATACAAGCAATGAGGCCCTGGCCAGAGCCTACAAGGCTAATGTCACTTGCCTGTAGACTGCCCCCAATAGGAACTCAATAAAACCAGAGATTCTTTGAAGGAAAGCTTATATCAAAATCCCGGCAGACCTTCATGCTGCTGTTGTCCCTAAAGCTGGCAGGAGGAATGAGCTTGCCGGAAGGCAAAGGAACAAAATTCACGGAACCCACATAGAAGGGAAGTCAGCCTGGGGCACCTGGGTAGCTTCTGATTCTTGATTTCGGCTCAGGTCATGATCTGGGGGTCATAAAATCAAGCCCTGTATCAGGCTCTGCATTGGGCATGGAACCTGCTTGAGATTTTCTCTCTCCCTCTCCCTCAGTCCCTCCCCAATTAATTAATTAATTAATTAATTAAAGCAAAGTCAGGTTTAGGACATAAAATGAGCAGCAGATACCAAAGTAATTCTCTGAACTCAAAAGCAAGCGACTGTAACACTCATTTAAAGAGCTAAAACTGCAGGCTAAGATCTTCCAAGTCTAAACTTGGGACAACAGTTCAAGACTAGAATGGGCTGTAGCTATAAGGCACCACTTAAAGTGCTCCAAGGTGCCAGGCATGCTCGATAGATAGATAGATAGATAGATAGATAGATAGATAGATAGATCGATCGATCATGTATCTATAGATAAATAGATATAATTTCTTCTACCAGAGTTCTCTCTGACTCTTCATCTCTGGCAAAGCCATTCTTCAAGTATCACTTCCTCTATAAAATCATCCCTGAATCCTAAGGCAATGTTAAGTCTAGGTGACATTCTGGAATCAGCAGAATGTAAAGTATATATTGCATTTGGTAGTGGGCATCTAATTCATCTTAGAACCACAGAAAATCATTAGAAATGACTGCAAACACAGGAAGCCCTTTCCTATGCTACTTAGGAATGGAATTTGTTTTGCCCTCTGTGATTTTTGATGTGGTGTGTTGACAAACGCTGTAAAGAAATTTTAAAAGGCTAGATCAAGATTGGATGGCATGCTTAAGTGACAGTTCCTATAGATGATTCAAGGGCCGCTGATAAGCCAATAAATGCCACAAAATGTCTACAATTATCCTTAATTTTTTTTTCAATTGAATCATACTGAATTTGGTCCTGATTAGTGATAAAAATTATTATGCCTATAGCCTACCTCTTCCTCTTAGAGGACAGATTGAGAGACTAAGGCTTGTAGTTTGTTGAGAAGAAAGTTAATTTAGAGATTTGAGAACACACTCAGAAGCCAGTTGGATGACTTTGGTTGTCATAAATTACTGCTTTTTGTTAATTAGGTTGGCTCTTCTTTGTGTCCATTCTACCTTAACTATGCCTGAAGAGTTAATCCAGTTGTGCCACCCTTCGGAGAGAGATTAAAATCATTTTATAGCTACAAGGACTTCCTTCAGTCTGGGAATTAACAAAAGTTCTACAATAAGTAGGTTTCCGTAGTTCTAAATATGTAAATTTATGGCCAGTAAATCAGGAAAAACTATCTCATTGCCAGGGGGATTTTGTTTACCTGATTGCTCTCTTGGAAGCCATGCTAGAAACACCCCAGACTCCACACTCGGGCTTACCAAGAGGACCCACTTGGGGGCAGTGTAAATAGCAAAGTAAGGGGATGTAATTAGTTTTTACAGTATCTAAACTGTCCTTCTCCTAGAGATGGGAAGCCACTAGTTATTTTTAATACTAGTCATCTCTTGATTGGACACATTATTAAAACTCCCTGTAGACTAACCCTGCGGGTTACTATTTAACATCCTTAAATTGCAGTTGTAGATTAATTTGATCAAATGTTTTCATCTCGGTCTCAAGAGATGAGTCTTGTGGTGAACCAACCTTTCTAGTTTAGATCTCCTGTAGATAAATCTTTAGATGAACTTTTGCTCTACAATTCAGATTCCTAAATATTTATGCATCTCAGAGAACGTTTTAAAGTTCGCAATGATAGAACCAGCCTATACTTTCTACCATTAGAGTTACATTTGTGACAATATAAAAGTTACAGTGAGTGGTCAAATAAAAATGGGGCCTAAAGCCTTGAACTTGAAAGAATTCATTCTTGAAAATGCAGCTTTCTTATACATGAATCATTCTGAAAGTTTGTCGGAAGGCTACCAGTGTAGGATGTTGAGCTTTACCGCATCCATCCGTGTTCCATGTTCCATGAAAGGATGCTGAGTCCCTGTGAGTACTGCTCCAGAGACCCCTGGACATCAGGGGAGATGCAAGTATTGCCTCTCAAAGTGTGGCATGGTGTGTTTCCCACCCCTGCTAGTTTCACTAGCCCTGTTTGAGATGCGTAAGCCCAGCATCCTAAACCAAGATACGACACTGCCAACCTCTCTTAGTTAGACTACGTGCCTCTTAGTCCCTCTCCTCTGGGAACAGGAGCAATCTGAGCAGGAGCAGCCCGTAATGCAGACGTTCTGCAACAGATGAGAATGGACTGTAGATGGGCCAGTAATCCTGGAACCAGAAAGTCACATTAGAGAGGACTTGCAGATGAGGAGGAGATTGAACTAGATAATAAAGGCATATCAAAGACCTCCATTTATTACTCTCTTTTGCAACAGTCAGCTTAAGAGAAAGCATTTTATTAGATCTGCGGTCTCATCATAGAAGGGAACTATGTACCTGAAGCAAGAACATCAATCACCAACAGATCACGGAGATACAACCAGCATTTTGTCTCTCTCAGCGCATTAAAAATAACCAATAAATTATTCCAAAAGAATTTAGTGACACTCTGTGACCGAATCTGTGCCAGTTACCTCTGAGAGCCTACCAGGGATTTGTCATCTACTTAGGAAGAGAGCAGCCACATGGGAAGCATTAGGGTACCATTTGGCACTTCCCTCTACCAAGCAGGGTAAATGCATGATACTTTCTAAAGAAGGTGTATTCGTTTCCTGTGGTTACTGTGACAAATTACCACAAAGCTGGTGGCTTAAATGTGTTCTGTCACTGTTCTGGATGCCAGGAGTCCAAAGTCAAAGTGTCAGCAGGCAACTATGGAACTATGGAGGCTCTAGGGAGAACTTGGTTTTTGCCTCTTCCAGTTTCTGGTGGTCTGCACTCGCCGACTTGTGGCTGCATCAGTCCAGTCTCTGTCTCCATGATCACGTTACCTCACTCTCCTCTGTGTATCTCAAAATCTCCCTCTCCCTTTCTCTTGTAAAGACATTGGCAATGGCCTTGTCCCACCTACGTAATCCCGGATAATCTCCTCACCTCAAAATCCCTCATTTGATTGCATCTGCAAAGACCTTTTTCCAAAGAAGATCACATTCACAGGTTCTGGAGATTAGAACATGGCGTATCTTTGAAAGGCCACTTTTCAGCCTACCAACAAAAGCACAAGTTTACCACCATGGGAAAAAAAATAGTCAGCATTTACTTCTTCTTGCCGAGATGATGGGTCTTGAGAAGCACCTGGAAAGATGGCTCAGCTTTAAACTGGCAGACGCAAGAAGTTGGGCATTCAACATAGAGGGACCAGCAGGTGCAAAGGCCATCATGTGTTTTCAGCAAATGAGGCATGAGGCCATATGTGGGGCCCATGGGGAGTGATTATCACTGCTCATCAATCCCTGATGGAGGGCATGTAGTAATGAGCAAGGTCAATCAGGCTGGGCAGTTAGGATGGAGCCAGATTATGCAAGCTCTTGAAACACAAGAAGCCCAAACTTGATCTAACAGGCAATGGGGAATCGTTGTGCATTTTTAAATGGGGAAGTACCATGATGGCTAATTTTCTAGGATCTTAAATAAATTACCACATCTCCCCAGCATGTGCTCTTTAATTTATCCTATCTCATTAGCAAAATCTAAGCCACAATATTTACTATTTTCCTAAGTTATCTTTTTTTTTTTTTTTGGAAACAGTAACAAGAATTCTATATCATTCCCATAATGATAGTTTCTGCCACTGGACTTAGCCATTTCCGTTAGGGGGATAAAAAAGAAAAAATATATGTATATATAGCTCCATTACTTTGCTTGAGGAAAAGACTCTCTTCATGAGCAATTATTTATACATCTGGCTTATAATAAAATCATATCATGCAAATGAACTGGATTGACTCAAAGATGAAGTTCTGATTATAACAATATGGGGCTTTGCAATATTCCATTAGGGGGAAAGGAAATGCTAGTCAGCAACCCAACCAGGAAAAACTATTTTGGTCCATAAATTATGCAGCTTTGTGTTTATTCAATTAGGTTAATCCTAAATGAATCCTTCTGTGAAAACTCTATGTAAACACTGCAACATACAACAGGAAAGCAGTGCTGAAGGGATGCCTGCAAGGAGGGTTGCCTGCCGATCGGATCTGCCCCACTGTGGAATGACTCCACTCGCTCATTCACTTGACTCCACAAGCGTCTCCAACAGTGTGGGATCAGATTTAATAAAAACTCCGTCTGGCTCTGGGGCTGTGCAAATCCAGGTGAGGCCTCACAAGTCCTTAAAATTTGATTGTTTGGGGCTGCCGCAACACCAAAATTTGACGGAGGTTTTATTAAACCTGTGAGAACCTTAAGAAGACATATTTTAAAAGCCAATATGAGCATTAGAAGGGCTGCCCTATGAGTGAATGTGAAAGCTCTCCTGTAGTATGGGGGTCTGATGGGCTCTTGTGCCTTTTCCTGACTCTACATTGAGTATAAAGCAGGCCAGGTTTGGAACCTACGCACTCGTCTGCATTTGCTATAATTCCATTTCTACATTAATAATAAATAATTAATCAGCCAGGTTAAAAGTAATATATGAGAGCTTTTACATTTCAGGAAAGGACTTTCGCCTCTCTGCAGCTGGCTTAGTGGTTTCTCTTTGTCTAGGCCTTGATGACAGTCACCTTGAAGCTCAGGGTTGATTTCTAATTGATAGAGATGCTGCACACTATAAACTCGGTCTATTCTTTCTCATCTAGTGATACGGTCAACACGGATTTAACTGTTTAGTTATACTGAAAGCAAGTGGTGTCCCAAACAAGAAAAACAAGGAAAAAGTAGTAACGAGACAGCTGGGAAACATTATCCTCCCAAGACAACAGCACAGGAGGTCAGTTACCATTGCAGAGTTTGAAGATAACAATAAGCAAAAACCCTTTGTGATGCGCCTCCCCTCACTCCGCACCACCAAAATGTGGGTTATGTTAAAATCCCACAAAATGAAGATTTTAATTTGATGCCTTTGGATACCAAAAGAAGTATTTCCAAAATGGTATTCATTGTAGTAATTTAATTCCTCTAAACCATCTGGAAGACACAACAATTTGGAAATCACCAATGGTAAACATGGTATCTGGTTTTCCCTGCTGCCACTACCATTTAAGCTAGGAAGACCCTCAAAGCCTCTTGGAAATGGTATATTTCTGTTGGCATATTTGAAAAAAAGAAAAGGAAACAAAAATGCACAGTGGTCTCCCAGAGAGATAGACTCAATATTTTCAGATGATTCACCAAAGCTCTAATTACTGCCGAACTTTGGAAATGTACACGGTCAATCTGAAGGTGTTCTGCTGGAGGGTCATTAAATTACCAAACTAAGACTATTTCTGGGTTACTCTGAATAGAATGTTGTGCAAGTATGAACCTTTAACTAAAGTTTGTGGGTATCATAAAATAACCACATAGCGCCAGGCCTTCTGTCAGCATAAGATTTTGCTACCACTAGATTTGTCCAATTTTTTTATAGCACAGAATAAGTGAACAATGAGAGAACTAAACCTCAAGGTTCTTTAAAATAAGGTATTTCTAGGTGCACAGGTGTCATATTTTTAAAGAACAATCCCAGCTATAGCTTAAACTAAAATTGTGTTGTTCTCCTGCACAGCAACATAAAGGAAAATGTCCCATAGCAATTCAGGCTAAAATTGCTTGTTATGGATCTAAGACTATTCCCATTCAGGAATGGTTTATCCAGTTGCCCAATTCCCGAGTATTTCAGAAGTTACACCCATTCAAAAATAAAATGATAAGGCTGGTAATTAGGGACCAGGGCACCATTATGGCCTTGGTTAAATATAGTCAATGTAATTTTTCAGACGTAAGAAGATTCCCCAAAAAACTTTGATAGTTTCTACCACCATCATCACCACCCCTCATTACTTGCTCTGTCTCTTCTATGTGTAATGGTGTGATTGTGTGTGCGCGCACGCGTGTGTGTGTGTGTGCATACACCCAGGTGTGGGAATGGTGAGTGAGCAGAGTGTCTCTCTCTGATCTAAGTTTACCCAATGAGGTGGATAAGACAGGAATGGTGAACCCCAATAGGCCAATTCTTTGTTTAAAAAAAGTTAATGGATTTGACATTATGGCTTAACCAAGAGGTCATAAGCCTCTCCTTCAAATCCTGTATTTCATTCAAAATCCATAAAGGCAAAACCATTTCACCTTGAAGCAAAGGGGCACTCTGCTCCAGGACAGCCTGTGATGTGGGGAATGCGAACATTAGTGGGAACCGTTCAGAAGTGGCTTCAGGGTTGCCCCTCTCCCCTGCAGCATTTTTAGGACATAGTTAGGGACCACCCACAAAAAGGCTTCTTGCCCTTGCTAATGTCACAAATTTACAAACACGTAGAAAAAGTTGTCCCAGCCCTTCGTTTATTCAACAAATACTAATTCCCCATGACTCCCCAACAAATACAGATGAAAATAAACACATATAAAACACAGTACCCGTCCACAAGGCAAACATCAACAACAACAGAGAAGTCCAATGAATTACCTCGTCTACTTTGTTAGTAATGTTATCATTTATTCCTATAGAAACTTCCAGCAGACAATTTGATGCTGTTGGGCCCATGAAAAACCAGCCGTCCATGAAATGCGTGGTTGTGACCTTGCTTCCAGAGACAAATAAGTCTCCTTAGACAACACCCAGAAGGACAGTGATGACCGCAAGTTTCATTGACCATTATTTTGATCAAGACCTATTGATCCACTTGACCTGATTATAGCTGATACAGTGTCTACCTCTTTCACCATACTCACCCACAGCCTCATCTGTTATCATTTGCTATGATTCCAAATAAAAATTGGAATGGAAATATTACTAGTGTATTTTTTAAGGGCACAGAACAAGTTTTACTTTCTCTACATTTTCCCAAGCCTAATGACGTGTCTTACCCAGAGGAGTCACTTAACAAGCACTTAAATTGACTTGGATCTATTCAGTTTTCCAAAATACCTAAACAACGACTTAAAAAAATGTAAATTTTAGGAGGAAATCTCTGGTGTAATAAGAGGCAAACCCATTTGTAGTTCAAGACAAAAATAAAAAACTGCGGATAAGAAATTTCATGCAACTTCTCAAAATCAACCCATTTATAAATAATTTACAAATACCTATAACTTTGATGAAATCATCTATAAACGTACTTCTTCATTCATTGAGTTGACGCATTTTTATTGAACACCTACTATGGGCTGATCTTTTACTAAGGTGTCAAGTTTTCAAATGGTCATACAGAGGGATGGATAGGTTGTCGGACATAAAACCTGGCCCTGAGCGATCTTTGTGCCTCCTGAACCAGAGTAAGACCTTACAGGAGGTCAAAATGTCAGGTACAAGACAGGGCCGTGTGCTTCCTTACTCTAGGATTCCTTGCCTTTTTCTCAGTGGCTTCATCCCTTTAACTCACAGTTTCTTCTTCTCTAGCTCTCTGTATGTGCCCACAGAGCATTCACATTTCACATTAGAGATACTACACCTGTAAAGAAAGCTAAAGATTCGGTTTATGAAATATTCATTTTGTCTCAAAAAAATTGCTAGCCAACATGTTTGGCATATCCACTCTGATTTCTCTCTTCTCTCAGTCCTAAGCCACCGAGACATGGGAGATTCTCAGAAAGATTACTGGTGGCAAGATGGTTACCCCAAAGTCTGATCACCCCTGGACTCCTTAAAAGAGACAAGACATTCCATTTATTTTACCCTTTCTTGGTCACCTTCCATCCTACCTTCTTGCTCCAAAATATCACCGTGAAACCTCTCTTCTTTTCTCCTCAATGGGCCTGGGCTCACGGGCTTCTACTTCCTCTTTCTTCACCTCTAACTCCATCCTCGGTCACTGCTGTAGAGGCTGAGGCCTGAAAACATACCACAGTAAATTTATTAATCTCCAAGATCAACCTTCCCCTGATTCCTAGGGGCTAATGTAAACCTCCTACTCTCTTCTCAGCAGCTTCTAAAACGGGTTTGATAAACTCATCATTTAGGCAACCTTCATGACCACAGCCAGATCTTCCCTGGGCTAATAATTGTGTCCCATAGGTAATTTTTTTTAGGCTACTGATCATTTGTCTTACTAATCTCTCTATTTGTTCCTGCAGCTAATAGCAGATCCCCAAATACCCTCTGTAATTTTCTAACAAGCAGAATTTCAATTCCCCATAAAGAAATCCCGCTTTAAAGTGTAATTAAAGATCATCTAAGAAAAACAGAGCCAATTTTGAACAACCCACAAGCAATTTTTTTCCCTCTGCCAGGAGGAAGGGTGTTTAGGGAGAATTAAAAATCATTTTGCAAAATTATAAACAGGTTTAATGCAACCATTTTGATCAACGGTCTTGTTATCAAGTAATCTATCTAAAATTAAGGTAATGGATTTTAAAAGGAATAGATTGAATAAAAATCATCTGCTATTCAACAGGCATATCAACCAAGCAATTACTAATTCTGTTTATAACTACAGCCCTTTACTCTTTTTAAAAGGGCAATGAAAGCAAAACTTGGTTTGTGAGCTCCTATTAAATTAGCATTGATTTTGTTTTACTGCCAAGCGAAAGAAATATCAACATTAAGGAGTTCTTTAACCCTACTTAAAGTATGCATACTCACATGGAATTTAGTCCACAGGTTGCTTATCTTGCTGTTTACAATGAAGTAAAAAAAAAAAAATCAATCCCAGCACAGAAGTTGTATGCATGGCTATAGAAGAAAATATGACTATTTGAGAAATTGTTGGAAAGCAGCACTACACTACTAGGTAGGACACAAGACGGTTTATGCTGTTCAGAGGTAAACTCACTGACGTGTAATCCAAAGTTAAATGTTAACAATTGCCTGCATTTGATCCATTACAGAAAGGAAGGGCCTTCTTACAGCAAATAGTGACATGTGTCAAATTTATTTTCTCAATATTTCTTACGTTTGTAAATATTTAAGGCTGTTTGAAGGCAAAATATTTTGGGTTGTTTGGAGGCGAATATAAGAGACACAGAAAGATACATGTATTCGATTAAACAGCAAATAAAGTACAGCTTTCCTAGTTTTTTTTTTTTAAGTCAGTTCAAATGAGAAATAAAAGCAATCGAGCTTTGAAACATAAAAATTCCAAAAGCTATGACAAAATATGGCACAGCGTTGACAGAGGTGTCGAAACCACTCAAGAAGTCAGCGCTTGGAGCAGCCACTATGGCAACAGTATGGAGGTTCCTTAAAAATTTCAATATAGGACTATGATATGATCCAGCAATCCTAACTTTGGGTATATATCCAAAGGAAATAAAATCACTATCTTAAAGAAATGTCTACGCTCCCATGATCATTGCAGGATTATTCACAGTAGCCAAGACATGGAAACAACCAAAATGTCCATTAACAGACAAATGGATAAAGAAAGCGTGATACACACACACACACACACACACACACACACACACAGTGAAATATTATTCAGCCATAAAAATTAAGGAGATCCTCCCATTTGTAACAACATGGATGGACCTTGAGGGCATTAAACTATGTGAAAGAAGTCAGACAGAGAAACAAATATTGTATGATCTCTCTTATATGTGGAATTTATAAATGTCAAAGTCATAGAAACAGTGCAGATTAATGGTTACCATTGTGGGGGATGATGGGGGTGGGAAGATGTCGGCCAAAGGGGGCGAACTCTCAGCTCTAAGATGAATAAGTTCCAAGGATCTGATGTACAATGTGGTGAGCACGGCTAACAACACTGTGTTGTAATATCTTGTATCCTCCAAAGCAGCTATGAACGTAGATCTTAAATGGTCTCCCCATGATAACAGCACAAACAAGGTAATAATGTGAGATGACGGATGTTTTAACTAACCTGACTGTGGTAAACGTTTCACAATATAGACGGGCATCAAACCATGACACTGTACACCTTTAATTTGCACAATGTCATATGTCAACTCTATCTCAATAAAGCTGGGGAGGAAAAAAAAAAAAAAGGAAGTCAGCAGATGGAGCAAAGTCTGGCTGATATCTGCAAAGATGTCTTGCACCGGGTTTGTTGCAAATACGATAGCAACGTGTTGGGCTCTCCTGCTTTGCAAGAACCTGATCTTTTTTCAGATTATGCGAATCTAAAATTGATTGAAAGAAGGACAGCTATTAGACTTGTGTCAAAAGGCCTTTCCGTAATAGAAATGTACTAGCCATTGTGAAATTTAATCATAACCCTTCAGATCTTTCTAAGCCCCAAGAAACAATTTCTTTCAAAGTAGAGTAGAACTTTAAATGAGTTCTCCATATTCTATTTTTCTCTTACATTCTACTAGGTTAGGCTATGTCGAGCATCTCAGGAGTCGCTTTTGTAAGTAAAAACAGAGAATTAGTGCAAACAAATTCTCTGATCAAGATAACTCAGAGCACTCTCAGCCATTAAAGGGCTTGTCTGCAGAGCCTACCAGGGTGTCCCAAGAATCCTGGAGCGTGGAGACCACTGACCAGTCTGCCAAGCTCCTACTCAAATAATGCAACTTGTTCTTCTGCTAATGATGTAACAGAAGAGATAGGACAGCTAAGATTTATTGCATCTTTACCATGTGGCTAGCACTGGGCCAAGCATGTTCCATGCATCAATGTATTTGATCTTCACAATAACCGTATGCAGGGTCCCGTTTCACAGAGGAGGAGACTTACGTACAGAACCAACCGGAGGGTAACTTCAGCCATGCCAAAAAAGCTGTCTACTTGCTATCAGATAGCAAAATCAATAGAGATCTAGAAACATCAGACAGTTGAAAATTTTTGCTCAGCAGCTGCATAAATTCATTATTGCAATCAATGGTCCCTGAGGTTTTTTTTTAGTCACATCCTACTCTCAGAAAAAAAGAAAAACTCTTGTGCACATACCTGCAATATATACATATTTGCTTACTATAAATTATATAATATATTGTATATATTGCTGTCGATAACGAGTATCTCAAGACATACTATCAGCGTGGGGCAAGGTTCATGATTTTAAAATATTGGATGTAAAATCCGTATGACAAGCCTTCCTGATAATTTTGAATATTTTTGGTTAAACTTCTTGTCAGGGTATGATTAGCTCAACATCAATTTTACTGTGTGAAGTGACGGAAGAAGAGTCCATCTGGCAGAAAAGAAAGGATCAGCTCTGCAGTTTTCTTGTGAGTTACTCATTCTGCATTTTTAGTACTAGATTAAAACTAATTCCTTTACAGAAATTTGTTAAACTACCTATTAAGTGAGGGTTTAAACAAAACAAGATGACATTCACAAATACACTTGACACATAAAAAAGCGGTGCATCTAAAGACCAACGTAGGAGTCGGGGTCCCCCACATGCCCCTCCATCCACCCGGGCACATGGGACGCCCTCGTCTTGCCCATCCCCTGGGAGTCATGTGATCGCCAGGTGCGGGATGGGGGAGTCCAGTGAGCGCAACAGTGCCCGCCCATATCCTAGAGAATTTGTGGTTTGATTTCATTTCTTATATAAATTAATATAAATGTTAATATATCTTTTCTGCATCCCAGCTCCTCATGGGACTCACCCAACGCTGGCCTCTCATTTGAACACTACTGCTGTAGTAGAGAGGGTTAGGAGTCAGAATAGATGCATAAACACTCCCTTTAATACAGGGTCTTGTTGATGGATTTTAACTAACTTCCCAAGACACATCTGCCTAATTTCTCAAGAACAGAATGAGGAGATGGAGACCATATTAGTAAATGGTTAGAAGCCCCGGCCCTACCATTTACTAACCACAAGTTACTTCACCCCGATGAGGTCCACTACTTACTTTATCTACAGTTGTGAGGATTGGTTGAGCAACACTTAGAAAATATTTCAGAGACATCGCGTGAGCTCAATAAATATCCACTGAATTATTACAAAATATTTCATGCTAAAAATATTTTAATGGGCAGTCTCCCATAGGAAATTATCTTCCCAGGAATTAGGAAAGCCACATACAATTACCATATAGTTATTCATATGCTGTGGAGCCCTTTCCACAGGCAAAGTCTGATTACATCAATATATCATTATGCCAATTGAAGTCCTAAATCGAGTCTCAACCCCTGACCTGGGCTCATAAGAGACAGATTCAAACAATAATCATTTGACTTAAATAAATAAGTAATAACAACAACAACAAAAAAAAATACAGCTCTTTGCAGGGAGGGGCAGGGTGAAGGAGTTGGAATAAATCAGTGGTCCCCAGGCCAGCAGAATCTGCATCATAGGGATCTTGTTAAAAATGCAAATTCTCAGCCAGGCCCTAGACCTTCTGAATCAGAAACTCCAAAGATGGGTCTTGTATATGCACAAGCCCTCTGGTGACCCTGATACACGCTTGAGTTTGAGAACTGTTAGTACGCATCATTCCTGTCCCCTAAAACAAAGACGTAAGTAAGTAAGATTCAGTCTCTACTAACAAGTGCATTCAACTAACAAATTATATAAATTTCCCTATAACGAAGTAAACTCTCCTCCCTTGTGGACGTTACAACGTTGGAACAATGATGGGGATAATCATCCTTGCTAAATTTGGTCTGCTTTGGAAAAACTACATAAAGGCAATCACAAACATTCGGCTATAATTCAGTACTGAATTCGTTGGGTTATAAATTCAAGATTGTTACATTCATGATACATTTTTAAACATAATCATATTCGTGGATTATAATTTCCAATACAATTTGGTACAATAAGTAACTAAAATTCAGTATCTGTTTGTTCACTGTTCCATCTTCTTAGTAACACATGTATGTTTCATAACTGTTTTTTGAGTAAAGAAACAAAAAACTCTTCTATTTAATTTTCTCAATATTGCACTTGATATTATTAGCCAGAAAACAGGTGAGCCTTGTTATCTTTTTACCTTTTTTCAGTCACTTTAACTCAGTACAAGTCACTGTTAATTTGCTTTTTTTTTTTTTTTTTTTTTTTGCACTCTGTTCAATCTGTAACTATGTCTACAGCCCCATAGACAAATTTTGGAAAGGAAGTCCTATACATTTTTGAATAATGCAAATACATTTCTAGCTAAAAATTCTAGACTTTTTATTTACTGTTCAAATTCAGGTGTGTACATTTAAAAATACCACCAAAATCCACAGAGCTGGGTCTCCTATATGAACTACTTGCGTTCCCTTTGAATTAAACACTATTATTAATGAGCTGTTCTCTCATTTACACATGGTTTGGGCCCTGCTGGCAGGGACTTTTGCCCACTCACTTGAGATTATTTGTAAGACAGAATGTGGGTGATTTCAAAGCTTAGATGGCCTTTTAGTATTAGGACTGACAAATAAAATGTAGCACATTTGCAAAATTTGGTGAAAGAAGAAGAGAACATTCTCAGATAATAGAGTATGGCCCAAGTCCAGACAGCCAGCTGTGAACTTGATTCTTTAAAAATGATTTACATGGTCCCATTGCACTGTCTCTATAATTTTCTTTTTACACATCAGTCTGGATCTAGATTATATATGTAAGATTTATTTGGTGTTTTTTGTTCATTTTGATTTATTATTATGCTATTTGGACTCAACTTTCTCTGAAATGTCTTCTATGAAAAATGATGTAACATTTATTGCATTTATTATACTTAATGATAAACCTTTCAGTAAATTCACCAATGTAAAAAATGGCCAAAATAACATACATTTAATTTAATGCAACACATGATTTTACTTTAAGAGATTTTACATGCAGAAAAATCCCTAAGATTTTGGCCTTTATCTAGGGCAACTTGCTTTCAGCAGGAGACTAGTTTGAATCGATTCTTTCCCATTTTAGATTACATAAGGGTCAAAATTCTTATGTGAACCTCATAGTTATTTGTGGGACATGACAAGGAAAGGCAAAATCTAACCAGTTTTTCTAGCCAAAAGGTTCAAATTCTGTTTCTTATTTGATTCTACCCCTTTTGTGTAAGGTCTAAGTATTTATTTCTCCTACAACCCCTCCCTCCAAAAAAGGAGCTTATAAAATCTAATCCTAAATCAACTTTTCGTGGTTAGATATATACTCTCAAATGGAATGGAATGACTTCATCAATTTAAAATGCTTTCCAGTCTTCAGTCATGTTGTAAAACATGCAATCCTTAGTTGGGGGTGGATTAAAAGGGTTAACATTATTTTTTCAAGTTAATTAAGACTCAATTTGAGCTAATTCAATTCTTCCCCCCAATTTAATGCTTCCATTTTTTACCAGTGACCTGAAAACATTTGATTTCATAGATGCCAATGTAGACAAAAAGCCCAAAACACCAAAGAATTGGTTTTCCTTGCAATGGCAACTTGTTCATCTCGTATAAGCTGGTTGGCAAAGTTCACGTTTCCACGTCTAACACTCCAAATTTTATATTCATGCAATTTAAGCACCTTATTAAGGTTGTCATGGGATGCTTAAGTTCATTTTCTTGACCTATGGTTAAATTTAAAATTTTGATTATTTCTCCTATAATTTATTGTGAAATCAAAGGCCTCACATTTCATAAATCTTTTAAGTTGTAAATACGCTACTGTGAAATTACCTAATTATGTATTTTACAGTCCAACCGATAAGTAAAAACAATCCATAGCATTAAAAACAAATGAATCTAAGGATTCTTACTTCAGTTGAGGAAGTATCCTGACTTAAGTTTTTCTAAAGCCCTTACCACATAAACAGCATCATTCATAGTTGATTGAAAATGCAATTCCTATACAGAAAAAAGACAAATTGTGTTTTAAAAGGAAATGAAGCTTCCCTTATTTCTGTAACAGAAAATATTGTTCCAATTCAACCTTGTCCCCAGCATATCACCATCACTTCGACCATCACCAGGGAAAGTTAGACCAACTGAGAAATAAGTTCTCAGTGGGGGAGGCAGTGGAGAATGGGGATGGGGGATGGGATGTGGGAAACTGGGAACATTAACTGGATAAAACACTAAATTCACACAAATGAACCACTGATCCAAAACAGTGGAGCTCAGAATGGAGGCTATTTCACATCAAATCATCACATCTTAGCATTGAGCTTTGATTCAGGCCCTTTTTTCTTTCTCTTCTGCTTTGAAAGCTGAAACTAGTCAGATTTGTAACTTTTACAATGAAAAGTCGGGATAGTGTTAAACCATCAATTTATTTTAACTTGGAAAATATCAATGATTTATAATTTGTTAACCTTCCTATTGGTTTTGGGGTTTTTTTGTTTGTTTTGTTGTTGTTGTTTGTTTGTTTTTTTTTAATATGGACACTTTCTTTTCCATGTATCTTACTCATTAGGAACAAGTTCATTTATCACAATTCCAAAATTATTGTTTTGTTTAATAGAACTTCACTAAACAATTGCCAAGTTTCAGATCCCACTCATTCTGCTGGCAGCTGGCCCACTCTAATCACCAACCGTTAAACCTGCATTTGGTCACTAATACACTAAAACATTGCTAATGACACTGAGGTAAGACAAGATAAGCCCACCCTCATAATGAATGACTCCACAAAAGCAAAGTGGCAAAAGTAATTATAGAATCACATGGACCGCTGGCCTTGAATTGTCATGGACATCCCATTTCATGTTCAGCTAAAACAACCCAGAGATAACCTTATGTTCAGCAGAAGCGGAGGTTGGATCACAGCTGTACTTCACCTGACACATGCTTCTGTTACGAGAACGAATTGTTCTATAGGAAAACAGCTTCAGTTTCTTTATTATCAAGATGAATTAAATAGTTGGCCACGGTCAGATTGTATACTGACTGCACAAAAAGCCTCGTGGAGATAGAAGTCAGTGATTTTTAAATGTTGCAATAATCTTGTATTGGGTTTTATTAAATACCATTCAGCATTACTAAGTTCCCATGCATTCCCATAAAACTTCACAGGAAGTTTTAAAGTATATATGAAATATAATTAGTTATAATTACAAAAAAAGGGAGTGCAGTTAAATATGTCAAACGTTTAATCTCTGATATAATAAAGAAAAATCTAATCAACATTCTAAAAAGAGGTTGACAAAAGTTGTATATAAACATGTAAAGTTACTTGATGTGATTTTTAAAATATTGCAATGCAAATAAAATGCCGTGAGCAAAATAATAATATTAGTTCACAATTCCATTACAGTTAACACGGAAAGCGGAAATTTCTTTTTTAACGAAGCAAGTAAAGGATTGCTTCACTGAGGCAACACTACAAAAATCAGACTCAAAGCAATTTTATGAGCTGTACAGTTGAGCCAGTGACATTGTCACTTTTATCCAGATGGATATTTTTCTCCACAGCTTGTTAACAGACATTGTCAAGGTGATGATAAACACCAGAATCTAGGCACATATATCAATATACTCTGTGATGGGAGGGAACAAAAACGAAAATAACCACAAATTTTAAATAGACTTGCTGCTGTGATAATCTCTACAACAAATGCAACATGTCAAGGTATTTCTAAACATTAACCATTTGTTTGAGTTCTAGGCCTAAAATAGCATCATCCTAATCTTATCAATTTGAGGTTCAGAAAAAGACCATAAAGTCAGGAACGTGTTTGCTCATATAGCACATGCAATTCCAATTACTGCTTTGTTATTGCAAAACACTAAACATTGGGCTTTTGATAAGCTGAAATTAATAGGAAGTGACAAATGAGACATAGTAGAGTCAGGATAAGAAATTTATAAAGGAAAGAAAAAATGTTGCCAGGGCATGGGAAAGAGGGAAGGAATGTTTCTGTCTGAGATCCTAAAAAATCTTGATACAGGAAATTGGATTGTGTAGAGTGTATTTATTGCATTTTAAAGAATATTCTACAGAGCACTACTTCAAGCTCGTGCTAGGAAGGAAGTATCATTTTTGTTTCTCATTTAGCTTTGGATGTCAAGAAAAACAAAACCAAACTGGGGGCTCACAGCTGAAAAATTGACAAGACTGTAAATTTTTTTTGTTTCATTTTTTTAAATTTACCTTACCTCAGCTTTTTACGTTTTTTCATATTACATCTATTCATTTTACCTTATTTTATGTCTTTTGGAAAACTGCTTCAAATTCCTTTTGGACAGAAGTGGGAATAAATGGCCTATTTCATTCTATCTAAGTCCCCCTTTATTGTAAGATGCATCATTAGTGTCTGTGCCATTAACAGGGGGCAATAAACCAACAAGAAACCCAACTGCCAATTGCACTTTGACACATCATCGATTATAAGATGCGTCCTGATTTCAGAGATGATAAATATGAAACAAAAAAAGTCCATTTTTGAGTCAGTGAAATACAGTAACATATCATTTTCATTGCTGTGTTTTTAAGTATTAACTCACAGTTCAATTAGGCGCTAGGTTTTGGAGGGCAAGGTCAAGAACTCAAATTGTGGAGATAGGCAAGACATTAACCATCATCTTGAACATAAGAGGCTATTTTACAGATGAGGAAATGCAGAAGAGAAGACATAGTCTGGATCCTCAAGAAGCTTATCATCTCACTGCAACTTAAATGATCACATGACAATGTAATGTGAATTGATTGCCCATCAACTACTCAAAGAACAGGATACATTTATCACATATATGTATATGTATATTTAGATTAAAATTTTTTAAAGATTTATTTATTTATTTATTTATTTATTTATTTATTCGTGATAGACATAGAGAGAGAGAGAGAGGCAGAGACACAGGCAGAGGGAGAAGCAGGCTCCATGCCGGGAGCCTAATGCGGGACTCCATCCTGGGTCTCCAGGATCGCGCCCTGGGCCAAAGGCAGGTGCTAAACTGCTGGGCCACCCAGGGATCCCCTATTGAGACTAAAATTAAAATTGAAACTGAACTTTAAAAGGTTTTTGTTTTCTATGACAAAAGATACACCAAAGGGGCATTCTCTTACATCTCTTTTTTTTTTTTCTGAAAAATATGAGCTATGTTCATTTCTGTCATCTCAATTATTATTGAAGAGCTCCTACCATGAGTAAACTCTGCTGCTTTATTGAAACATTTAAGCAGGAGTCAGAAAAGCCATCCCATGTGGAAGTATCCCATGTTGGAGAATTTTTACTCCTTGGGTTTTACATACCTAGAACAAGATAAATTTTACATAGAGTTTGTAAAGCTCTAAATATGAGTAAAGAATAAAATTTCTCTTGCGCTTATAGTGTTGTATACGGATATAAAGAAAATGAGTCATTTGAGTAAAACTTTCTGAGTTTGTTATGTAGTGACTGTGAACAGATTTTATTTTTCATCATTTAAGGATTAAGATACATTATCTTTCTCCCTCTAAAATTTCTAATTGAATGATAAATCTTATAAACATGTCTTCAACATTGAATTATGTTCCAGTTACAGCAGGGACAACCGAATATTATATATATATATATATATATATATATATAGAGAGAGAGAGAGAGAGAGAACACCTTGGTGAAATAAAATCTGATTGGAAGATAATTGGCAATATGAATAGTTGGAAGTTAATAGTGACTTTGCCTAAACACACAACATTTAAACGTTAATGATGGTAGAAAGCTAATTAGTAAAATTTAATTGGATGTATGCAAAGGGGTATAATGAGAAGAGTTAAAGCATATTTAATTTTTAATCCATAAACTCTGAAGTGGAAAACCAACTAAAGCCAATCATTGTAAAAGATAGATTGACACATTTTAAAGACTACCCTATTAGCACACAGAATGAATAGATGTCTAAAATTAAACACAGTAATATATTCTCTTGTGCCTTTAAACACATACACACACACACACACACGCACACACAGCATGCAATTATCTAAACTGCTTAAAGAGAAAAATTCGAAATGGTACAGCAGACAAATGTATATGGAAAATGACCCCATGGGATATAGTTTAAAAATGAATTGAATTTTATTATATGCAGATAAACATCCATAGCCAGCCATTCAGCAGACCTAGAAACCTAGAAAGCACCAAGGTAAAAGGAGACATGTCAGGGGTGGTGCCCGATTTCACTGAATCTGATAGCAGGGCAATATGATACGGAAGTCAAAAGGGTCAGTGCTATTTCGGGGAATATATGTTGCAGAGAAGTCGATAGTCCCTCTCTGTACACATGATACTGACACCACCCCCGGAGCCTAGGGCGAGGGAAGAGGTTCTGCATAGAGTGGATCACAGTCCTCGCTGCACATTATGATCATGTGAAGAACGTGAAAATACTGACGCCGAGGCCCCTACACCGGGAATTCCAGTTTAACTGATCTGGGCTGGGGCCTGAGCATGAGGATTTTTAAAGCTGTCCCAGGGGGTTCTACTGGCCATCCAGGGTCGGTTTGGAAAGATGTTGGAGCAATTTTCTTTTTT
Source organism: Canis aureus (assembly GCF_053574225.1). Classification (NCBI taxonomy): domain Eukaryota; kingdom Metazoa; phylum Chordata; class Mammalia; order Carnivora; family Canidae; genus Canis; species Canis aureus. The sequence continues at coordinate 1,346,668 of NC_135632.1, read as the reverse complement.
CTTTTCTTTTCTTTTTTTTTTCTTTTTTCTTTCTTTTTTTTTTTTTTTTTTTTTTTTTTTGCCATTAATTGGTTCTGGTTTTTGCTGATTGGTAGGTGTGTATCTTTTTCTTGAAGTGAGTATAACTTTTTGTTCTTGCCTAATATTTTTAAAACAAGAAACGTGATGTTGGCACACAACATGAGATGATGTTGAAATTACAAGTCAGGGATATGTTACCCTAAGCACTACCACTCAGTTTGCAGTGTTTTCCAATGTCCTCTCTGTGCGATCGACAATTATGCTAAGTGTGGAGCATTGAGAAAGCCAGGCTCTGCGGCTCCTCGGCAGAGAACTTAAAGTGTGACATAATCAAATATGAGTTGTATTTGCCAGAGTCCTTAGTAACAATAGAAACAACTCCAGCTGACTTCGGCGGCGAGGGAATTCTCAAAAGGCTACTCTCTAGAAAGTCGAAAACCAGACTTGAGGCTACGCACGAGGAACAGGGGCCCCAAATCACACCTCCCTGACTAGTGAGGGCCCCGCTGCCCCGGGCACAGGCCTGGCCGGCACTGTGGGGATCTTCGCTGGGCCTCCCACTCGCGCAGTCCCAGTTCCATCTCCCGGAGTCCTACCGGGTGGAGCCTGTCCACCACCCACACCAGCTCCAGGCCGTGCAGCCCCTGCGGCCCGTCGCTACTCACTGAATCTAAACCAGCAGAGCGGGCCGGTCACCTGCCCGCCGTGGCTCCCCGGGAAGCTGGCCGTGCCTGGGCTGGCATCTTCTACTGTCAGAGTGGCACATGTTCTCTATTTCCCACTAAGACTCGTAAGGGGGCGGGGGTGGATTTCTTCAAACAGAAAGGCACTTTGTTCACGGAGAAGCCTAATAGGAATTATGAGTGGCCTGTACCCGTCTCGTCCCCTGGAATCAAGCAAGACTATGGGAAATGGCTTGGTCTGCGTTGACCTCCGTGCCTATGGCTCGCTCTCTCGGCGTCTAGACTCAACCTCAAGTTGCAAGTTCGTTTTCGTGAGTCCTGGGTCCTTCGGTGTCTCCCACACACAGGTATTTTATGAAGAACTAAGTCATGCCGCTGGGTCCGTACCTAGTGCCCGGAGCGCTCGGGCTGGTTCCCACGGGTGCTATGCTGTGCGCCGACACCTAAGATCCGCCACGCGTGGGGAGGTATTAACGTGTCCTAAAATACTGATGCTTCCTCGGTTACATGTGGCACCTGAAGCAACCACGTCCATTACCACGCACTGGGCATTTACCCCAAATTTTCCATTTTACATCATAAGTAGATCAGCATTTTCAGATTATACGTGCACCAGGTCCATGCCAGGAACCGTGAGGCTTAACAGGATCCCGTGCCTGAGACCCTAACTTGCCGAGGGAAGAAAAGTTTATGCTGGCTCCAAGACATCTCTAAAACTTCTTCTCCTTGCCTGGGATGCTTTGATTATTTCTAAAACACTTCCTGGCCCTGTAAATTATAGCTCCCCCTGCCATTTGTTGGCAGACTCTCTGAAAGGAGCGCTGAATATATGCCTTTTCAGAAACAACTGAATGGTATGATTTCAAACCTACATAGTCACTGTTCAGCATCTCAGCCTTGGTCTGACAGGTGAATCCAAATCTTCGGAATATATTAGGTTATTATGGCAAATACGGAAATCAAATGAATCCTCAGCCAAAGTTTCCTCAGAGTTCTTTCTTTCAACGGGGAAATTTCTTTTCTCGCGGAAAGGAAAGAAGTCATCTCTACCCAAGAACGCACATCTAGTCCAAACCAGAAAATGTATGAAGTCGTTAATCCCAATATAGTTAACGGAAATAACTTTGGAAGGACCCCAGGATTCCCACAGCGTATTTTCCTAATGTCAGACTCTAAAGTCCTCTTTGGGAAAGTAAAACACACGTCGAGTGAGTTTTGAAACACAAAGAACATTTCTGAATGCCGGGGGTTCCGGCTTTAAGCAAAGAGTCATCGCAAACCAGGCTCTTAGGAGTTACCAGAGTCTCCTACTTCTATGCATTTTTTTTTTTTTTTGGGAGAAGGTGCACGGCTTTCCACAGAATCAAAAAAAGGGATACATCTTTAAAAATAAAAGTTAAGAAATGGTGCTCTAAAGAATAAAATCAAGAGTCCCTTCACTGTTCCAAAGATGGGCTCTTCAACCACCATCACCCAACCTTCTGACTGAAACAATGAAAGTCAATTTTTCAAATTCAACATTTCCCCGGAGTCTTAGTCTCCAAATTTCTTAGATATAAAGGCACAAAATGCCAACAACCTTATCGTGAATGGATTTCTTGTGGAAGACTGAATTATTTCTCTGCGACTTTGGGAGCAGTGAGTCTTGGATGAGGGCTCCATCCAGGGTTTATGGACATGATCACCACTGTTCACAAGCTTAGCCACGGTGGCAGGTTAAAAAAAAAAATTTTTTTTGTTCAAGGAGCAGAGCTGTCCCTCTGCAGTAGGAGACATCGTCACATAAAAAGAAAGAGTAACCATGAGTATGGCATTGAAGCCGTAAAAATGACACTTTTTAAAATATTAAAATGCTACTCAGCAGTTTAAAAACCTAAATAGGGGCCCCTGGCGGCTCAGCCGTTGAGCGTCTGCCTCCGGCTCAGAGCGTGACCCCGGGGTCCTGGGATCGAGTCCCGCGTCGGGTCCCCGCAGGGAGCCTGCTTCTCCCTCTGCCTGGGTCTCTGCCTCTCTCTGGGTCTCTCACGGATAAATCAAAAATCTATACAAATAAAAAAATAGTACAATAGGCTCTTCTGATACTTTCCATTGTGTTCCCACCAAATTTAGAGGAGATGGTTGTCACGAGATATGGCCAAATGCTTCTTTTTGAAATTCTAAAAATATTCTTATCTTATCATGCAGACAACCCAGTCCTCATCCATCCGTACGTCATGCATGAGTCACTAGCCTGTTTTGCAGAAATTGGTTTCTCTCAAAGTGTCCTGCATTATTTTTAGGAAGTTCCCTTACATTTCCCAAAGTGTGTTCCCTGAAATACTAGACTCAGGAGAGGCTCTAGGGACAAAGAGCGTCAGCGTCCGGGAGCGGCTGCCCCCAGATCCATCCTTGGCAGGGAGCCGGCAGCTCTGATCAGAGGGTCCCACGTTGCTGTCTTTAGTCCCGAGGCCCTAGACTCCTGACCCGGAAAGTGAAGAGTCTGTGTTCGAAGGATATGCTGACTCCCAGGTAACATCTCGGAGCCCGCACGTGTGCAGCGGGCAGGCCGAGCATTAGCGGCTCCGCGCTGGACGTGAGGAGACGGAGGCCTGCAGAGGCTCCATCACTGGGTGAAGGGGGGGGGACCCAAGTCCGGTGCTTTTTCTGCTCTGGGGCCTCGGAATAGCCACACGAAGTTGGGGCAGTTCAGGACAGCATGACACCTGGACACAGAAATACACTTTGGTCTTCAGAGAAGCCGCTGTAGGAAAGATTCCCTAGGTCACAGGATTTCCCCCAAATTCCCCATCTTATTGTCGGGTGCAAATACCCCGGCAAGGTCAGGACTCTTGTCCTGCTTTCGGTCACTAACCCACACCCCAGTTATGTGTCAGCCTTTCTCAGGTCACACCCGTTAGAGATGACAAATCTCCTGAAAATGTCAAGAAATGGTGAAATTTAATGAATTGGAGAGATAAAATATCTGTGAACCATGCATGTAAGGTCTGAAAGACCTTTGTCAGCCTTTAGGGGATGTAAAGGGACTCATTAGTTTATGAAACATGAAATATACCGGTTGTAATTCGATTTGCTCACAAAATCATTAGGTTTCTTTGTGGCTCAAATAAACCATTCCACGGGTTAATCGAATTTACATTTAAGTCTATTATGTCTTCGTATAAAGGGAATATTATACGGCCAACCTTTAAACAACGTAGCTGGTTTTAATATTGTTGAATTCTTGCGAAGTAGGCGAGCCTCGGGGATCAATGAGGTACTTGACCCCAGGAACACAGGGGGTGCTGGGCAGAGCCCCGCGGGACCGGGCGGAAGGGAGCCCAGGGCTGTGGCCAACGAGCTCGGAAGAAAAACGAGAGAGGGAAGCTTTTCGAGTGGCGGAGGCGTTACCCCATGCAAGTGTACTTGCTCAGCCTCTGCTGTCCAGAAACTTCTACCGGCAATTTCTCCTGTTCAGAAGCGCCCCGTGCACTTTCGGGGGCTCCTGACACTCAGAGCTTGGCTGCTTCCTGCCTGTGTCCCCCGCGTTTTCCCCCAGCAGCGGCGGCGCCTGACTGGGCCCAGGACAGACCCCTTCCCCGCCAGGGTCCCCCCCCCGGCCCACGCTGGCCCCTGTCCTCCCCTGAGCCTCCCTCACCGTGGCCGCTCGCACCAGAACCATGACCCCGACCTCCAGCAGCTCAGTCTGGTGGTGAGGCCCGTGTCCCAAGGAGGTGAGGCCCGGGTCCCAGAGAAGGCGAGGCCCAGGTCCCAGAGGAGGTGAAGCCCGGGTCCCTAGGGAAGCGAGGCCCAGGTCCTAAGGAGGCGAGGCCTGTGTTCCAGAGGAGCTGAGGCCCAGGTCCCAAGGAGGCGAGGCCCGGGTTCCAGAGGAGGTGAGGCCCCGGTCCCAACGAGGCGGGGTCCATGACCCAGAGGAGGCGAGGCCCGGGTCCCCAAGGAGGCGAGGCCCGTGTCCAGAGGAGGCGAGGCCCGGGTCCTAAGGAAGCGAGGCCCAGGTCCTAAGGAGGCGAGGCAGAGGTCCAGAGGAGGTGAGGCCCGTGTCCAGAGGAGCTGAGGCCCGGGTCCCAGAGGCCTCATGACCCCGCATGAGAGGGAGCAGCCGACTGTCCTGGGAGGAGGAGAAGGGACGCGGCCCAGGCCAGGGCCTGAGAGGCACACAGCTGCTTACCAGTCTGGGGGCCCCGGGGGCCCAGCGGTGGGGCATCTGCCCTGGGCCCAGGCAGTGACCCCGGGTCCCGGGATCGAGTCCCACGTCAGGCCCCCCCAGGGAGCCTGCTCCTCCCTCCGCCTGGGCCTCTGCCTCTCTCTCTTTCTCTGGGTCTCTCAGGAATAAAAAAATAAATACAATCTTTAAAAAAAGAAAAAGAGTTCATCAGTCTGGAAATCCGAGCGCGGGTACCCCGAGGCATCGGTAGGCCTTGGGTGGAGGAGACGGGTCCTGCTTGGATGCGCGCCGACCGGGTGTCCGGGTGTAGGGGCGTCTCCGAGAGAGCAGCGGACACTCGGCCCCAAGGGAGGCGCATCACCACCTCGGGGCGTTGGGCCGCCTCGCCTGCGGGCCTGTCAGGAGCCCCTCCGCACCTAGGGTAGCCCTTGTCCCGAGTTCCCAGGCCCGCCTGTTAACAGCCCCTCCTTCACACCTGACAAATGAACCAGCAATTCGTTCTCGTGGAAATACGCTGTAAGGGCCCGTAAATAATAAGGTACGACCTGCAGTGGCCATCGGGGTCAGAACGATCCTCCAGCCTCGCTGTCGGCAGGGCGTCCAGGCTCCTCAGGAGGGCGCGGCTCTACCACAGTCCGCTCTAACCTGTGCCTGGGGCAGTTTCCCGGGGAAAGGTCCGGAGCCCGATGCCAACAACGGCGAACGTCTGGCATCGTGTGGGCGCAGGACTCAGCCACGTTTTGAGGAGACTTACCCGTGATCCCAGTTGTCCTATTTAAAATGGACGAAGCCTCCGCTTCTCCTCCGTCTCTCCCTTATTTCTCTGCCAAACCCTGAGCGCAGATGCCCCCCACCTCCCAGTGACTATCACCATTTGCTTCTCCACCCCTGCCCCCCCCCCACAGCGGATATCTCTGTCAGGCCACCCCGGTCCTATTCTACTGGCTCTGCCTTGAGGGTCTCCAGTGACTCCAAATCTTGGACCAAGAGTTCCCACCGATGCTCAACGCTGTATACGACACCGTGTGCCACTCCTGTCCACCGCCCTTTCTTCTCGGAGCACCTTCTGTCTCAGTTTCGGATGCCATCATTTGTCGAACATCTACTGGCGGGCCCAAGTCTGAGCTAGGCGTCGGGGTTCGCACCATCCTTGCCTTCGAGAAATGTATAAGCCAATAGGGAAGGCAGCAGAGGCCGGGAGTCACTGCCAGGCGTGGCACGTTGTAGGAAGACCCCCTGGCGGCAGAGGCACACGGCTGGGATCCTCGAACCAACAAACCAAGCCAAAGACAATGTCCTGGAGATTGTGAGCTGGGTCCAGAGATCAAGCTTGAGCTCACCAAGGAAGGAAAAGCAGGCAGGGCGTTCCCGGGGTCGGGTCAGGGGATCTGGGCTTTTTCTAGTCCCACTTCCCTGCCCGTCATGCCATTTACTTCTTTTCTGTTTGGATTCCGGGTCCAAACTGAGGCCCGGTGCTCATCCTCAGGGCTTTCTCTGCTGACTCCTGCTCGTTAGCAGGGCCTGCACCATGGGTTCCCCACCTGCAGCGAGAAACGACGGTCACTGAGCCCCCCGCCCAGGATTCCCAAGTCCCCGCATCACGGCCCCAGAAGAAGGGCGCACCATCTCCCGGCCACCGGTGTTTGCCGACCCTGGCTCCTTATCTCCGCGTGAACAGTGGCCCCTTCATAACCACAGGATTCCAAGCAATAGCACCTCCTTCCAGGCGTTAAAATTCAAAACCTTGAGAGTGATCTTTTCCTTCTCGCCTTCCCCCCTCCTCAGTATTCCATGCCTTCATGAATGAATGAAAGAGACCACTATTCATCATGGCTTTTCCTTCTTCTAAAACCTCTAATGAGCTCTCTTCTGCCCTCAAAATAAAGTAAATGCTTAATCACGGATTTCAGAGTCTCCGCAATCCCACCCCTTGTCCAACCCCAGCCACCTCTGCCATGCCGTCTCGGCACATTTACGTAACAGTTGCTGATTCCCAAAGTGTGTTCCCAAAGCATTTTTACAGACGTTCTCTCTTTTGGTCCACCACAGTACTCTGATACGATTGGCAGAACGGGCATTCTTATTCCTTTTTTTTTTTTTTTTCTTCTGGAAGACAAAGCCAAGACTCTGAGAAGCAGATTTTTTTTTAAATTTTTTATTTATTTATGATAGTCACAGAGAGAGAGAGTGAGGCAGAGACATAGGCAGAGGGAGAAGCAGGCTCCATGCACCGGGAGCCCGACGTGGGACTCGATCCCGGGTCTCCAGGATCGCGCCCTGGGCCAAAGGCAGGCGCCAAACCGCTGCGCCACCCAGGGATCCCTGAGAAGCAGATTAAGTCAAGTCTTCTAATTCCTAGCCCAGCACTCCTTCCCATCGGGTCATGTGATGTCTTGTGTTTTGATTTTTTACGTAAGCGCAACGTCTGTTGTTTCCTTTGTGGGTTTTATATTCTCGCCAAAACTACGAGCTTCTAAAAGATGAGGGGACCGTCCGATATTTTTTCTATCACCCCTCAGCACACTGCACCTAAACTACATCGTGCATAGAAAAGACGCTCGATGAGTAGTAATTCTTGGATAAAAGCTCTAAACCACGTGATTCTGCTAAGGGAAGTCCCAATGCTACTCCCTTGCTTTAGACTCCTCACACTCTGCTCTGCTGATTAGATTCCCTTAATCTCAACTCATGACCACAGCCAACGAGGTGTCGGTGACCCGCCTCGGCCAACTTCTCTGACTGCACCCTCTCCCTCTCCCTGTCCCTCTTGACCACCTATAGCTCCAACCACTCAAGTTTGCTGAGCTCATTCCTGTCTTGCAAATTTGTGTCTGCTGCTTCCTCTGGTGGGAAGGCTCCGTGGCTGGATTCCTCTCATCACTCGGGCGCAGCATAAATGCCACCACTCCAGGAAAGCCTTCCCTGACCGTCCAACCTGAGCTGACCCTGAGTCATTCTCCTCCTGGTATGTTTTCCTCCCCCTACACAGCATAGGCTTAAACTCGGTGATTAGTTATTTACGTATTGTCTTGCCTGTCGCCCAACTAGAGTATGGGACTCAGGAGGTCAGAGGCATGATCTCTCTTGTCCCCCAAGGCCTAGATCAGGGCAATATCTATTTGTCAAATGCATGGATGGATGAATGGATGAATGAACGAATTAGCCTGTTACCTCATCAATACAATGAAGGAGTTGGCACAGGTAACCTCTCAGGTGTCTCTCAACCTAATGCTCTTCCATGAATCGAAGCTCTTATCTTTCGATGGAATCAGCCACGGTTCCTTTATTGGTCATCATCAGATCGTGTTTTCTTTTTCTCATGGCTTTAGGTCCCTCACCAAAGAGAGTCCCGTCCGTAGGGACACAGCAATGAGGAGAGAACAAGGTCGGACGGTATAGTTCAGGGGAAGAACAGCTTGCGTCCCATTGTGATGCCGCTGCTTCTCCTGTCGTGGCTCTGTCCCAGGCTGCATCTCCCACAGTCATGTTTGTGATCCACGTTGGGGATTTTTCTTTTTTTTGAATACGGTTTGCATTATTGTCCCAATATGCCCCTTTGTTTTCCTTGGCCTTGTCAAAGAGATTCCCAAAATGGCTATCATTTCTGGGTTGTCCCCAAGGTACAAAATATATTGACTGAGAAAAACGGTTCCTTTCAATGGGCAGCGTCTGCACGTGGGCGCTGGGACAGGGCGGTGGCTTCACCGGCTTGTGGCAGCGACGGCGGACGTGGTCTGTGTTTGCGTTTTGCTCTCCTCGTATGTGGGGCATCCAGTTACTGCTGAATTATAATTACTCATGAAAAATGTCCTTTTTCTGAAGACAGGAGACACATAAGACATTGTGATCAAGACTGAAACTCGTCTTTCAAGCATTCTCCAGCCTCCGTGAGGAAAGGCCAGCCTCTAGCGGAGGCTCCGGTCACCCATCGCGCCGGCCTTAACCTGTGCTTGTCTCGGAGAAACAAAACCCACCACCGGATGCTTCCTTGGTAGGGAATCTCCAGAAAATGCATTTTTCAGTTTGTTCAGCGGGTCCTGAACGTTCACCCACCACTTTAGCAGCGTTAGGCTTCCACTGTTGTCTGACCGCGACCGCAGCTTCCGTGGGGGTAGAGGCCACGGCCTCCTCGAAAGCTGACAAGGGCTGACGTCCTGATGGTTCACAAGACCGAAGGGTCAGGGAATAGAAGCAAAAGCCTCCTTCCAGGTCTGTCCTTCGATTCCGGTGTTCCCAGGACTCTTGGCATTGCGTTCTCCGCTTTGGTGGAGTTACATCACCAACTTCTGGTTTGTGTTTTGGCACCAAGACGCCCATCGACTCCGAATATAAATCACCGTCTGCCTTTGCCCATACGTGGCTCCCCCTGACATCGTAGATTGTTGCAGTTAATTAGCACTTCAAAGAATGCAGGAAAAAAAAAAAAAACATAGAAACTGAGCTCGGATCAAAATTTAAGAGTTTAGGGTGGGCACTTCCAGCACAGGCCCCGGCGAGCCTGGCCCCGAGCAGCTAGTGGGGAAAGAGAGGCCCACGAGGAGAGTCACCAAGGACAAAGGGTTCTCCTCCGAGCTAGACCCCCTCTCTTGGATTTCTGCTTAGCATCTGCTTAAATCCCAGTTATTTGATTACAAAGATAAGATAAATGGATCCCCAAGGACTACATCAATTAAATTAATAACCTAGAATTTCAAGGACAAAAATTCCCAAGGCAAAAGATTCAGAATAATGGAATATTTACAGAAAAACTGTGAAAACCTGTCTCCCGACAATGAACTTTATAAAATGAAGCCCCCTCAAATGTGTCAGATTTAATTAATGATCATAAATAATGCTACAAAGTATATTATTATTAAATCCCTTCTTTTAAAGGGGCTGGACAAAAACAATAAAATAGTAACGATCAAGTCAATTTCAAAGCTAAGATATAAATATCATAATTAATTTTGCTCTGGGCCTTTTTATTTTTCATGAAAGCTTCTCGACTGATACAGAAATAATTTATGAAAACAGAAGGAATATTTCTTGCAACCTGTCTCATGATCATTATTGATCATTTAATTTATAGCCTGAATAGTTTATTTCCACCTTTAAGGACATTTTAAGATCTGATTTTAAATCTCATTACATTTTATTTATATTATCTGAATATATGATCCAAAACAAAAGGCTTAAATTATTCTCATCACTTTAGAAAAAAAAAAGTAACCTTGCTTCTGGATCATATCTCTATGCTAGAGATTAACATATTTTTTTCTACCATCCTTGTTTCATTCATTTAAAAATAAATGTGTGTTTCCAAGTACAACAAAGACTGACGTACACGTCTCCCACTTCCCTACTCCCACTAACTCGGCTCAAGAACAACTCCTTAAGCAACCCCTGGGGGACTCAGTGGTTGAGCGTCTGCCTCCAGCTCAGGGCATAACCCTGGGGTCCCGGGATCGAGTCCCACATCGGGCTCCCTGCATGGAGCCTGCTTCTCCCTCTGCCTGGGGTCTCTGCCTCTCTCTGTGTCTCTCGTGAATAAATAAATAAAATCTTTAAAAACAAATAATAACTCCTTAATAATGTAGGAAATCTTTTCAGTTCTTTTACTTATTTAAAATAAAAGTCAGGCACTACCAACCATGAAAAACCCCATTTGTGATGGTAGGCAGATGATGCTTCAAAAGAGGTTCACAGAACATAAAAGATAATTTTACATTTATGAAGAGAAACCCAAGAAATGATTCACAAGCAATATCTAGTCTTCTTTGATTAGGCTATAAATGTGCAAAGATGATACCTAACTGTTTTTCCCCATTTTCTCCCAAGAAACCCTTGTCGAGTACAAGTTTAAGAACAGAATTTGAAAAGCCAGCATTCACCGTGCTCTCACAACGGAGACATCAACACCGGGGGAGCAACGAGTGGCCCAGCTCAATTCTGCTGGAGCGTGAGCGCTCAGGACCACAGAGGGCTCAGGACCGTGCACGTCGCCCAGGTTGCAGACTGCTCAGCTCCAGAGTGCAGCAGCCAGCGGCGGCCCCGGCTCCGTCTGACGCCGCGTCGCTGCTGCATTTCCGCCGCTGGGTCACACTCACTCTCCCTCACAGTCTGCTTCCCTGGCAAACACTCTCCGACCGTCCTTCATGCACTTCCACAGTCCTCCCTGGCATTTAACTTTGTTGCTTCCCTTGTTATGGGCAGGAAGTTCTGCACGCTTTTATTGATCTAGAATTATCAATTTTTCACCCAATTTCCAAAAAAAAAAAAAAGAGCTATTTTTAAGTCTTCCAATTAAATTTCACAAGTAAATTTCAGAGTTGGATGTTATTTTTCCTCTTAGGCTAAGTGCTATAGAAAAAAAACGAACATAAGATTTAATGTCAAACAGATCTTCCTAGATGTGTGACCTTGGGCAATTTTCATAAACTCTCAGAGCCTCAGCTCCTTCCTCCATAAGTTGGAAGACATAAAAACCGCCTTCACATCTTCTCGTAAGGATCAAAATGATATATGTGAAAGAGCTTGGCCGGGCACTTGGCACAATCCGTGCTCGTACACATTAGCTTTACGATTCGTCATCGTCATCGTGTGCGTCGGTGTCAACAGGCCACTGTGATTCTGTGATTTCACATGATTTCCTCATTTTTGCACTTCATGACACACTAGCGCCCGTGCATGCCGGGACATAAGGAGCCACGCCAGGACCTCGGCCTGGCCTCACGTCCCGAGAATGCCCAGTGAGAAGCCACGGGCCCTATGGCGTGTGTTACGGGCCGAACGCTTGGATCCCCCCAAATCCCTACGTTGAAGCCCTGACTCCCAATGTAACGGGATTTGGAGATCTTGAGGGTTATTAGGTCAGATCAGGTCATGAGGGTGGGGCCCCTCATGGTGGGAGCGGTGGGAGTGACCTTGTAACGCGAGGAGGAGCCCCTGGCCTGGGCACCCACGGCAGCACAGAGGAAGGGCTCTGCGTAGAAGTAGCGAGGAGCCCCCTGTCCACCAGCGCGAGGAAAGCTCCCGCCGGGGACTCCACCAGCTGCTGTGTGGGTCTTGGATTTACCAGCTCCCCAAAGTGTGGAAGTCAACCTCTGGTATGTGAGCCACCCGGTCTCGGGCATCTGGTGGCCCGAGCAGCCTGCCGCGCTGTGCGACAGCTCGATGGCAGCCCCGACTCCGCGGGCGAGCGCTGAGTAGGTCTACGGCACCGCGGTGTAGACCGTTCAAGAAACCTACGTTCCAGAGACGAGAGATCGATGCAGAAATTGACCTTGCAAGCCTGAAACGTGACGGGGCTGTCCACGCGGAATTTTACATCTTCAGGTTCATTCTGCCCAAGGGGTTCGCAGTTAGCAAATAAATGGCCTCAGTGTTTGCTTTTCCCCTGTTCAGTATAAATAGGCCCTTTTTCTGGATGAGCAGTAATTTCCCTGGGTGGAATAACACACTCGGCCTCCTTCGGGGCATGCAAAATCTCTGCCTCACCTACGGGAAGAGAGCCGCGGATGATGAAGAAGGTGAGGGATCGGGCGGTTTCATACACATGTGTTTTTCCTATAAAGCGACATATGGTTTTCAGGTTGATGTTGGCCAGATTAAATTGATCAGGTCTTTGCTTATGGAAAGTAAAAGAAATTTCTGGGCTATCTCAAGCGAAGTGGCAATCAGACAGGTGATGGCCCTGCACTGAAAGAATACTAAGCACGCGGGTATTTCTAGATGGATGATGGGGTGTGGGTGCATTTTTTTTTTCCGCGAGGATGGGAATATGGCAAAGAGGACTGTTGGATATGCATGATCATTTTGTATCCAGAAATGAGATACTAGTGCTATTCAAATAGGAATGGAAAATCTATCACTTCTGAGACAGCTCCCTGAATGATTGCAGCCCTTTATTCTGAAATGAAGTGTCGGGGACAAGCATCCAGGCCTCCTTTCCCTTATCCCTGACGGTCAGAGAGAAAGTCTAACTCTGGAGCTGACGCCCACGCAGGGGAGGTCCCACGTCGTGCCTCTCGCTGTTGCCCCAACTCAGTACTGTGCACTTTTCCGACGGGAAACCTCCTTCGAGCAAATCAAGCCATTCACGGCAGGCAATGCGACGTTCCCCACCTACAACCGCTCACCGCCGCGCTCCCCCCACCGCCTGGGGAGACCCCACCGCCTCCCGAGGCTTAGCCCGAGCGCCACCTGCTTCACGAAATCCCCATGCGGCCCTTGCCAGCAACACGCCTATGACCCTTACTCCCGGAACACTTCACTTGTCCCTCGACAGGGCACTGGGCCTATGCTTCCATCCACTCTGCCGTGAGTCCCTCCCTTCCTCAGCCTGGTGTCCCCGGAGTCGGGAACCACCCGACTCATCCCTCGTAGCAGCTCTACGCTTATTGAGTAAATGGCATGTTCTCTCTTAATTTTCTCTCTCAAATGATCAAAACTACAGCAACTCGAACCGTACAGCATTAAGGGCCAGCTGCACTGCACAGCTTCATCGCCCACAGCATAAACGGTGCCTGAAGTCGTGCCACGCAGCCACCCTCGGAGCATTGCACTTTTGCACGCTGACTTCAGAACCGGGGGAATTCAGAATCCGTTCTGCCGCTAGGTGGGTATCTCAGTGCTTCCTGACTATTCATTTTGCAGGTATAACCACTGATGATATTTTATACCTTTTTATGTTGCTTTTAAATGTGTCAGCACTAAGGTATTGGAGGGAGAGGGGGGGATTTCAGGACTAACAGAATGGGAGGAAAGGTAAAGCAAGAACCGAGCAGAAAGGAGCCCATTTTTGGAAGGCCCAGCGGAGAGACACACCAGAATGTGTCAGCCCCTTGCCTGGCTTGCCCGGGCCTTTGAGCCACACCGAGGGGACTTGTTTTTACTCCAAAAGAAGGCTCTTTATTGGTCCCAGCTGTACCTCATCCATGATCTACGAGCCTGAAGGGGAGGCAGGAGGCTGAACCCAGAAGCTGCTCCAAGAAATGATGAAAAACCGTACGAAGCAGCTAATTGTTGTGAAATGATCTCTCCCTTCAAATGTAATCCAGTTTATCCTAGGAGGACACCCTCCCTCCCCCCCAAAGTATATCTTCGTCCCAAGCCTGAGCACTCACCACTGCCTCCCAGTGTCATGTGACTACTCAGAAGGGTTTCCTTTGCCTCAACGCGCTGCCCTTTCTCGGGACAAAATGAACACAACAGCCTCGGGAGCTCTGGTCGAAAATAAAGAAGTAAGTGGATTTAGGCCCATTACAGATTGGCTTTGGGTGCTATTATCATTAACCCCTGTTTCCGATAACAACCACTAAAGTCGGGCTTAAGAGCAGGGGTTGGTCAACGCCTCTTGTAGAGGTCCAGAGAGTAAATATTGCAGGGTTCGTGGGCCAAAAGGCAAAATTAAGGGTATTACGTAAGCAGCTTGTCCAACCCTTCAAAAGGCGACAATTTTAACCTGTAAAAAACATCCTAAGCTCCAGTGCAAACATGCTGAGCAGATTTGATCCACCAGCCATAGTTTGCTGACCCCTGGTTTAGAGAGCTGAATCCCAAGCAATATGTATTTTTCCTGTGGAAACCCAAGTTGTACCACAGACGTCGTGATTTCTGAAGAAAATAAAATGTCAAAAGAAACCATCGCAAAGCGTGTGCTTGGAGATCTCTCCAGCAACGTAATCTGCGTGATGGAGCAGGTGACTCCTGCAAAGCTCGCCAGAGTGGATGGGAGAGCCCATCCGTGCCTACAGAGGAGTCACAGAATCAAGACATTCTAGGCCAAGACCTCAGGGGCTATGTAAGGCCAGTAAAACTCTTTATCCCAGAGTTGGTCCAGGTCTTCATTCTTGTCGAAACTTTCTATAACAAAAGCACCATTGAGGGGATCCCTGGGTGGCTCAGTGGTTTGGTGCCTGCCTCCCGGATGGCAAGACGCCCAGTAGGACAGACGCCCCTGAGGGATACGACCCGGGCCGTTTGTTCTCCATTGACCACCCCCCAACCCGGGGCCCAGGGCCGGGCCTGACACAGCCCAGCTGCTGCCTGCTGAGCTGGTGAGAGAAAACCATGAGGAGGCAGCGTGTACCCAAGGCCTGGAGGGTGACAAGGAGGCCGCCGGGAGGACGACATGGGACCAGGCAACAGGAAGCCCGCCCAGGGCCTGAGGAGGGCAGGTGGCCACCCCGGGGTCACAGCAAGCCCGGCCAGGGCCTGAGGAGGGCAGGTGGCCACCCCGGGGTCACAGGAAGCCCACCCGGGGCCTGCGGAGGGCAGGTAGCCCACCCGGGGTCACAGCAAGCCCGGCCAGGGCACCTGGAGGGCAGGTGGCCCACCCGGGGTCACAGGAAGCCTGCCCAGGGCCTGCGGAGGGCAGGTGGCCCACCCGGGGTCACAGGAAGCCCACCCAGGGCACCTGGAGGGCAGGCGGCCACCCCGGGCTCTGGGCAGAGGCCCCGTGGGACGCCGGGGAGGAGAGCGGCCCAGCGCCAGGCCCCCCCACCGGGACTTTCCCTGGGGCCACAGGGAACTCGCTGATTCCTGTGGGAAGCCTGTTTTACGTTTTCCCAGGCTTTAAACCCAACCTTTGCTCTCTCTTTAATCCCCCCCCCCGAATATTTTACATTTTCTGGTGAACTTGCTGGGCCTTAGGCGGCCGCGGCCAGTTTTGGTGCCACAGGCGCGGGCCCCGCCTCTGCTCTGCCCAGGCCTGGGAGGAGGACCCCGCCCGGGACGGCGACCGCGGCTGTGTCCCCTCCTCGGGAGCAGCCGGGCCCGGGGCAGCTGCATGCAAGGCCCTGGCGCACCCCAGGCCCCCGCGCCCCGGGCCCTGCCGCAGTCCGGCTCCAGCGCCCGCAGCGCCCCGTGGGGACCTGCCCCGCCACGGTCCGCGGCCCTGGGCCCCCCGCTCCAGCCTTGGTCCCCCGCGCCGACCCCCGCCAGAGCCTGCAACCCCGGCCTGCTGTGGGCGCCCCGCTAGGGCCCCCCCTTGAGAGAGACCAGAAGCCGAGTCCAGAGCAGCCACAACACAGAGGGGCGAGCGGGCCAAGACTTGAAAAGAGCCTCCGCTCTGGAAGTCACCTCCAGGCTCCGAGACGAAAACCATGCTTGTCTAATAAAAGGATTATTGTGTAGTATTTATGCGCGGATTTATGGCTAAAAGACAGGAAACCTCCTTCTGCTCAGTAGGAACCAAACCTCAGCTCCTCTCTGCAAACAGAGGGGAGCACAAGTGGGTCCCGGCCCGGCAGCCCAGGCCTCAGCCCCGCTGCGCCCACCGCGGCAGCCCAGCACCCACGGGTCCCGCCACCGCATCCTCCCACCCCTCCACCACCCCGCGCTGCCACCCGAACGCCCTCGAGCCCGGCCTGCTTCGCCCGTTCACACGAGGCCCTTGGCACCCCGGGCGCCCCACCTGTCCGCTCATTTAAAACAAAAAAATCACGTCTCTTCTTTGCTGCCTTGAGAAAACCCTTAGCCTTAGTACATTAAAAATAAGAGAATAATACACAGGCCCCTGGAACTGAAAGGATTTTATGGCAGCCTTGATCCCAGTCAAACGGGGGCAGGCGATATAACCATCTTTTCTTTGCATAGAAAATTAAAAAAAAAAAAATTCAGCCACGTTTTAGATGCTTCCAGGGTACGGACCACAGGCAATTCTTTCTCCCCCCCACCTTTGGCTTTATTTGGCCTTTTTCTGTACTAATGAAAATTAGGCATTGGGAGTAATGCTGCTTTGTGTTTATAATAAAACCTCATTAATCCAGATGCAACTAATTTATAATTTGTGATAATTTTACCGCAACGGAGCTAAATTTGCCAACGTGCAATATATGATTTTGCTAAGCAAATTAATAGTTTAAATCAAATTTTAGAAAGAGTATTTAACTTCCCCAAACAAATTATCCCTAAGGACATTATTAGTAGGTATTTGCATGCAGAAAAAGGAAAATTAAGACTCATTTGTGGTTAGAGCTCCACAGTTTCTTCCCTTATCTAAAACCCTTGGTTACAGATGGGATTCAGAACTCAGAGTTTTTCACGTTTTAGGAAGTTAATAAAGTGTGCGTGTCATATATTGTATTACACCCTGAGTCTGAGGGAGTACCCAGTAAATCAAAATGCATGAATATTTACATTGAATAAGGTAAAGGCTATATGTAGCCTCACATAACTTCCGGTCACCCTCTGTCACGTAAGTTCAGATGGGGTCAGGTTTTGCCAATAAATAAGTCAGGGGAATGACGTCCACTTCCCAGGGTTCTGGGGTGTCCAGGTTGGGAACGTAGGCCCAGCCTGTGCTGGATTATGTCTTCACACAACAAAGAGCTGCTCTGGTCAGTGAATCTGAGGTCATCGCTCAAAGGACCCCTTTGAGGATGACACTGATGATTCCGGGAGCTGAAGGTTTCCTCCTCGCAACCAGCCTTCCCACCAGACGGGCCATCTCCGAGGTCACCCAGCCCGCACATAATAACCGAGACCTACAGAAACCTTCGTGAACCTTCAAAGCATCTCATCCAGACAACTGCCTGCCTCCAGAGATGACCACAACTATGCTGAACAAGCCAGGGCCCAGCGCCCAAAATAGGCCTCACATTCCACACACATTTGTCACAAGCGGGTAATAACCCCGAAGCATCTCAATCCTCCCAACTGCGGGCTACACGCTCCGGAAGAGCTGCTGGAGCTCTCAGTCTACACACAGGCCTGACCTACTCTTTATCGATGGTAACGACCGATCAAATGGAAGCCAAGCTCCACCATCCAACACCCCCCGAAAAGATCTTTTTAAACAGGTGGATTAAGTGATCGTTAGAACAAAGCTTCGGGATGGAAGTCCCTCTTGGTCCGACGAGGGGAAGTTGGTGGGACGTCACACCACGCACCATTAGTTATGAGCGGAGGGTCCCCTGGAGTCCTGCCTCCGTCCTCACACTGTTTTTCCTGTTGGTTTGCCCATTCAACCAACTCCCCAGCCCTGGAAAGAACTGAGCTAAATGCAAAGTCATGGCAAAGAGCCAGTGCGTCTTTTCTTGAACAGGCTCCTCCTGATTATCTGCAAGAGGGGCTTGTAGAAATTATTTGGCGTATGCTGTTTATTTGTTCAGCCGTTCCCTTTGGGTTCCCAATTTTGTATTCTGGACATGCCAGTAAGGCATCATTTCATGTGAATTTTTTAATCTATTTTTTTTCTAAATTGTGCAGAGATTTTTCAATAACCTGTTCTTGGTAAGTGAGTTTTCCGCTCTCAGGTATGTCCTTGTCAAATACCATTCTTTTAAAAACCTTGGGAAAATATTTACTTTATTACTTTTTTCTTCACCAGCAATACAGTTGTAACCTTAAAATAATTTGTGTAATGTCAGTTTTTAAAGGATCAGAGATTACACTAGAAATTTTCATAAAGCCGGGAACTCAGAGACTATTTCCCCCTTATTGTCCATGTGTATATATCAGCCCTAATTCACCAGTGGAACTGGAGGTCATTATTTCTGAATTTGCACATTAAAAATAACATCTACCCATAAGGGAATATCTTTAAACCACAAATGCCAGAAATAACAATTGTATTAAACTGCATTTCATGAATACATAATAAAGTTCAATTTACCACTATTTATCATGTTACTTAAATTAAATCTATAATGGAAAAGAGATTTAGTTCTGTTTTGAAAATAACAAATTCCTTTATGCCAATTGCACGGGATTTATATTAGCTCCAATACATCCACGTCAATTTTTTTTTATTTTTTGCTTAATTACTATTGCTTTCTATTGTTGGGATCCTGGGGGACAATTCACATCCTTTCATGTATTTTTTAAAGCTTAAAGAGACACATACACATAAAACACATTAAAAATTACTCTGATTCAGTTTTATTTATTTATAAAATCAGAGATTCTAAAAAAAAAACAAAGAAAGAAAGGCATTGTGACTCACCCAAACATTCTCATCCCCTCATAAATCCTCCAACTTATATCAGTATGCTTCACTGGGGCTTTGACAGCTGCCTGAAGTTGCTAGAAAAAGTCACTGTGAAAGCAGACAGCAGTATTTTCAGAGCTAATATTTGTGCTGTACCACGTACATTGGTATGTGGAGAACTAAAGAAATCCATCAAAACATTCAAGATCAACACACACCCGTTTTCAACTACCTGCGCATCTTGGCAGAGGAAGAGGCAAGGAGGTGCTGAGAGGACTTGAATCAAGTTGTTAGATATTCTTGAAGAAAACGGAATGCACTGTTGATCCTATATTGAATCCATTGTACCCTTGCTGTGAGTTTACCCAGTAGGTTCAGCACGGCCAGGCCTGCCCTACTGTGTTTCTGTCTTGGGAAGTGGCCTCATTAGCTCCCCAAGCAGAGATCCAGGCCTTGGCATCTCCTCCTGCAGCCCGTCGGTCACCGAGACAAGACCGACCCGTTCCATGCGGTGATATCTCTCCATCCTACGTCCTCCCCGTCTCCTCGCACTCTGTATCTGCCTGAGTGTCCGCTCTCAGGGTCTCTCTCCTGGGCTGCTGCATTGGGCTCCTAACTGATTTCCCAAGTGTCAAGCCGAATCCTTTCTAATGATCCTTTATGTCGCTGTCAGTTATTCCTCTTAAAAAAAAAAAAAATGCAAATACTCCTGTGCTTGAAATCTGTCACCACTTAGATGAAGTACCTACCGCGTTTTACTGTGGCTTGCCAGGTCCTCTGTAATCTGCTCCCGCCTCTGTCTCCAGCTTCGCCTCCCCCCAGCTTCTCCTGGAAGGGACCCCAGATTGCAGCAGCCCACAAGCCGCCCTTCCTACCCTGTCCCACTCCGTGTTTGTCAGGGCTCAGCTCCAGGCTGACACCCCCGAAAATCTTTCCCAGCTCCTTTCCTGCTCCAAATACATAGACTGAGCCCTCTTCATTATATGGCCACTTCCCATGCACACTTCTAACCCAACATCTGGTCATTTTTATCACACTTATTCGCTTACATGTCCTTCCCTCCTTGTGTGGGAACCCTTGTGAGCGGAGGCCGTGACGGACTCCTCATTATGTCCCCTCTACCGAGCACGTTAATGGCACCTAGACAATGTCTAGTCCACAGCTGTTGAGCGAACAGGACACTCTGCCATATGAGTCTGTTATGGACTCCAAGTACCGGGCACGCTAAGGGAGCTTCTCGGTAGGACCGGCCAACTGGGAACGCCCCTAACACCCCCACAGTGTGCCCGTCGTATCTAAACCCCCAGCCAAATGCATTTCCTTGGGTGGCATATAATGACCACCCTTTTGTTGTGGCATTATCTTGAAAATGTACAGTTACTACTCAGTACTTATCAGGTGGCAGGTTTATCACCAGAGCCAGCTCAGAAAATTCTTGAAGGAAGCTTCCCAGCAGCTACCGTCTCTAGAGTCTCCTTTACATACCAGAGGAGGCCGTGGCTGGCTCAGCACTTCCAGTAACACCCGTCCTTCCAATGAAGGCGGCAGCAGACAGCGCCCCTAAGGGAGCCTGCAACTCCCGGGGGTCCTGCCCAGAGAGGACGTCAGTGGTTTCCTGGGGGGGCAAGGGAGCCTCCCCACCAACACTGCCATGTGGGGTGCTGCCCCCCCCCCACCAGGTCAGGAGGTGAGGCACGAACCACAGAGGAAACTGGCCGAGGCCCTGCTGTGCCCACATTGAGATGGGGAGAGCGAGCTTCCGGGACAGTGCCCGTATTTTCCAAGTCCATGCTCAAAATACCTATTATGTAAATAGAAATGTACATTGGGAGATAATCAGACCAAATATTTTAATCAGGAAAAATGGGCAACATGATACAGAGAGCTTAGAAATAAATAAGATGAAAATTGTCCTTGGCAAGATGATTCTGTTCCCAAGAAAAAGAAAAATGAGAAAGGATTATAGAAGAAAAACCATATTCAAATTAGACTATACTCTGAACCAAACAAGGAGGGAAAATCCTAAACTCAGTATGTTTCCATCTCAGAGTCCCCACGTTACCAAAACATGTAAAGGAAGAAATTACTGCATATTATATGTTTGGTCTGATCAGTTTAAAAATCATTGTAACTAAATTAGACTTTTCTCCAAAATGAAACAAGCAGAAAGCCAGACTTATTAAACCAAACTTTCTTGAGCACAGGAAAACCTCCTCAAATCTGCAAAATAGAATCTGAAAGAGAAAAACGCTGATATACGTTCTCTTCTTCCAGTCCAGTATTCACACGACTTCCACATAAAGAAGGGCAGATGGGAGAGCTGTGCATGCTCCCCAATTTATATTAAGCCAATGTATCTTCTTCCTAGAAATAAGTACTCACTCAGCAGGCTACTTTCTCACCTCAAGGGTGAAACTCAATGGCAGGTTCCAAGATAGCTTTGACATGAACTTGTGTATCAGAAAAGTAGGGAAATGCCATTATAATCACATTTAATCCTTTAAAGCTGTGATTGAGAAGTGGCATTTGGACGGGATTTAAACTTGGCTTTGGTCATGAAAAAGATGAAACCAACTCCGGTTCTCTCCTAGCTTTATTTTTTTTCTTATTAGTTAGATGTCATATAGGAAATGAAATTATTATAAACATATTTAACTTGTTTAAGTAACTTTAAAAACATAACTTACAATCAGTGAGTTTCAAAATTCAATAAATCCTCCCACTTATTAGTTACAGAATATAGTTGCATTTAACCTAATAAACTTAAAAACATGGCTTTAAGGAATATTCTTTCTTGGCAAGAATTAAATTGGCTTGGCTAATTTACATTGTTTTAAATTTAGAGAGAACTGTGTATTGACTCATGATTACAATACATAAACCATTCCCATGAAATGGTCTGAATTAACCTCCATGCTATTTATATAAACAGCACATATCCTTGCGTGCATTACAGTCTACTAGATGGGGATTTTTTTTTAATCGGTAAATTAAGCTTGTAATTTAATCCTTAGCTAAATAAGAAAAGTTTAGTATTTCATTATGTCTAAATGATAGGCGCTCATTGTTTCTGTTTTAACACACTTAAAGGAGTTGTTAGTGTCTAATGTTAACGCAAGATAATACAGTATTGGAGAGAATATTTATAAAATGTACATAATGAAGGCAGCTGAACTACAGATGAGGTTAGTTCATAGAGATATGGAACGTACGAGTTGGGCTCAAATCTTCCCGAGCTTATTGCTTACCAGGGTATCCAGTGGGGACCCTCACCCCGAAGACTAATGAAGATAGAACTATTACACAATTTTCACCTGTCAGTTAGCAGCCACATCCTAACGCTGCTAGTAGCCATTTGTCATCTAAGCAGCAGGAACCTACATCGACTCAAAATAAGATGAAAATATTCAGGATTAAATTTGTTAATAAAATCTGACATCAACAAAGTCTCAAAGAACAATAGGTATGTGAAAGTGGGAGGGGAAAACACTGAAAGGCTCAATGGCCCCCGCTTCTAAAAGAAGACATATTTGCCTTCCAAAGAACTACGGGTGGTAACATGGTAGTTTGGTTTTGATCTTGAGATTTCCTTATATCCACAAAAAAATCAGAGAGATTTTTAATTGCATGCTCTATTCGACAAGTCTATATCGTGTCTTAAAATGGGGTTTTTGATAGCTCAGTAGTTTGGTTATTCGTATACTCGCCTTCTACTACAGATAGATTTGGCAAAAGTGCTGTTGGTACTCACTGGTATGTTAGGCCCACAGCATTCCAAAAATACCTAGATCAAAACAAAGCGTTTGATTTTACCTCCAAACTTGTTCCTCCTTGGTCCTCCCCATCTAAAGAACGGTACCATCATCCACCTAGCCAATCAAGCCAAACATTTAGGAATTATTTCTGGGTCCTTTTCTCTCATTTCCCACATTCCAGTCCATTGCCAAGTCCTGTCTCTAACACATATTCTGAGTCTCTGCTTCTTGTGTCTCTCCTACACCGGCTCTAGTCTAGCCCCCGGTGCCTCTGTGGGACCACTGCCACAGAGTCTTGTCTTTGGTCATATCGGTCCCACACCTGCCCCACTTCCATCCATTTTCCTCACAGCCAAGTGAGTTTGGTAAAAAGTAAACATTGGGCTGGTGGCTCAGCGGTTTACCACTGCCTTCAGCCCAAGGTGTGGTCCTGGAGACCCGGGATCGAGTCCCACGTCGGGCTCCCTGCGTGGAGCCTGCTTCTCCCTCTGCCTGTGTCTCTGCCTCTCTCTCTCTCTCTCCCTCTCTCTCATGAACAAATAAATCTTTTTTTAAAAAAGTAAACATTGGATGTGAACTCTTCTGCTTAAAATTCTCCAGTGACTTTCTATTTGATTAAGAATCTAATAAGCTCATGGCCCATCTCTCATGTCCCTCCAGCCACACCAGCATCTTTGGTTTCCTCCAATAGACCATGCTCATTCCCACTTCAGGGCATTGGCTTGAGCGTGGTATGCTCTCTGCTTGAGCCCCAGTGGCCCCGGAATCTTCCCAGGGCTGGTTCCTTTTTATCATCTCCTCCATGGCCCCAACTAAAGGAATGCCCAACCACTACACCCCACCACTCACCATCACATCACCACTTTTACAGTCTTCACTGCACCATTTTCTCTCTTTAGAATGTAAGTGACAAGAAGAGGCCGACCTTGCCTGTCTGCTTATGGTTCAACCTCTAGAGCCAGGCAGTACCTAGAATAGAGTAGGTGCTCAATAAATATTAGACAAATGAATCAATTTTATAGATTTCATAACTCACCAATTTAGGTGAGATTTGGTCAAGATCAAATTATGTTACTTTAGAAGTAGATTCTTGACAGTAGAACAGAAGCAAGATTCTCGAAAACACTGAATGAGGGGCACCTGGGTAGCTCGGTTAAGCACCTGCCTTCAGCTCAGGTCATGATCTCAAAGTCCCAGGATAGAACCTCATGTCAGGATCCCTGCTCAGTGGGGAGTTTGCTTCTCCCTCTGACCCTCCTCCATCTCATGCTCTCTCTCTCTCTCTCTCTCTCACTCACTCACTCTCTTTCAAATAATAAACTCTTTTAAAAAATTCTGAAAACAGGGATCCCTGGGTGGCGCAGCGGTTTGGCGCCTGCCTTTGGCCCAGGGCGCGATCCTGGAGACCCAGGATCGAATCCCACGTCGGGCTTCCGGTGCATGGAGCCTGCTTCTCTCTCTGCCTGTGTCTCTGCCCCTCTCTTTGTCTCTCTCTCTGTGTGACTATCATGAATAAATAAATAAAATCTTAAAAAAAAAAAATTCTGAAAACACTGAATGGGATCTTGGCCCTTACCTAATTACATCCACTCAGAGGACTGAATTTGTTGTAGGTTTAGGTAATGTGCTGTTTTTTTCAGGTTTGCTTCTATTTTCTAATTTCTTTCCCACTAGGACAAAAACTATTTTTGTTTGGCCAAAAAAGTCTCTGAGAAATAGGAAGTCCATGTAAAATAGCACATCATCCAGATATCCCCATGGTTTTACTTTTCATTGCAAACAAAGGGAAAATAATTGTGCATAGCTATTCCAAAAAAAATGGTATCTACAATTTCGTTTTTTTTTTAAGATTTTATTTATTTATTCATGAAAAACACACAGAGAGAGGCAGAGACACAGCAGAGGGAGAAGCAGGCTCCATGCAGGGAGCCTGACGTGGGACTTGATCCCAGGTCTCCAGGATCATGCCCTGGGCCAAAGGCAGCACTAAACCGCTGAGCCACCCAGGCTGCCTGGAATCTACAATTTCTATAATTAAATAAGTAATTGAAAACAAATCTAGACAAAGTAATTTTAACAAATAAAGAATATTTTAATGTACTTACACTTCCAAAGCACATTGACCTAAAATAGTAATAATAGCTAACATTTATTAAGCTTTTCTCTGTGCCAGGAACTGTCATAAGCACATCCCTTGTTTTAAATCTTACAGTCATCACAAAAACTCCATATAATGGGCACTATTATTAACTTCATAAAATGAAGATAATAATAAAATTAAATTAAGAAAATAAAAACCTGAAGCACAGAGAGGTCATGTTACTTGCCCAATACATCATACAGTTAAAAAATGTGACCAGAGTCTACATCCAAGGATCTAAACTTCAGAGTTAGCACTGTTTCCATTGCATTATATTGCTTCACTAGGTTAGAGACATCACATGACAGTAGAAATTATATATAGAGAATTCTTATCACAAAGTCTAGAACATCAGAGGTACTTGATAGTGTCCTTAGCAACATTTTAGTTCTACATCAACTGAGAAAAGGAGATTCAGAGGACACCAGCCCCTACCAGAGGCAGCCTCAGCAGCTTGATCCGGAGGTTGTTGGGAAGAATTTCCAGATCTGAAGTCAGGTTATCAGCCTAGAGTCAAGAACTCAGAGGTCAAGATGTAGGGAGCAATTGAAGCAGCAAACAGGAAATCAGGTAAGGAATCTAAGAAATGACAATCATGTTGTCAAATCAACATTAGGTATATTATAAGCCTAATAGGTAAAGTTAAGGAAGGTCAGAAACAGCAGAAATCAGAATGTGGATGATAAAGGAAGCTGCTGGTACCAATGGAAGCAAAGAGGCAATAGAGGAACCATGGGCCTTTACACCCACAGTTGGTTCACACACTAACCCCGTATTCTCAGAACCCTCTGCATCCCCACAGATCCTGAGAACTCCATTTTATAATGGGAGAAACTCATTTCTGTATGTAGATAATGTCAGTAATTTTCCAGAGATGTTACTTATAATCAGTGATGGAAATGGAACTTAAGTTCTTTTCCAAGAAAAATCTAGGATGATTGAAGAAACTATCCCAACACTAAGAGAAATCACATCTCCTATGATTTTGTTTTATATTTTGCCTTTTTATTGTAGGGTAAGCCAAGAAAGAGAAAGAGAGAAAAAAGAAAAGAAAAGAAAAAAAGAAAAGAAAAGAAAAGAGAAAAGAAAAAAAAGAAAGGAAAAAAGAAAAAAGAAAGAAAAGAAAAGAAGGAAGGAAGGAAGGAAGGAAGAGAAAGAAAGAAAGAAAGAAAGAAAGAAAGAAAGAAAGAAAGAAAGAAAGAAAGAAAGAAAGAAAGAAAGAAAGAAAGAAAGAAAGAAAGAAAGAGTGGGAATAGCCAAGAATGGGATGGATAGTCTCAATCTCATCCCAGTCCTGATGGTTGAGTGTGACTTTTTCCTTTCATCAGCAAGGTCTCAGCTCTATCTTATCCCAAGGGGAGAAAAGGACTTTCATGAAAGCTTTGGGAGAGCCAGGAATGTGCCATAAGCTTCCAGGTATATTTTTAGGAAGAAGTCAGAATTAGGATCCAAAAAATGTCTTTATTAATTACAATCTGAAATACAGTCAGAAGCATAAACATATGATTTGAATAGGAAAAACGAAAAACAGTTTGCACCTGAAGACCACTATTTTGAATCTCATCAGAAGGGCATTTCCTGGTGAACAATTATAAGAAGATCCATTGGAAAAAAACTACTCTCTTGATTCACTTCTTGTGTCCCATTGTTTACAAAGTCTGTGAAACTGAGAAAGAACATGGGATCATTTCTATGTTAGACCTGATGAGAGAGAAGGCACGGAAAGCTCTTCTTTTTTTTAAACTGGGGGGTCACTCTCAGAAATAACCAAGAGGGGAGTCAAAAAATGTCACTAAAGTAATACATAAGACTTCTGAGCAACATAGGGATTTTCTGAATTACAGATCTAATTTTACATTTTCCCTTAACTTCTTCTGGAATAAGCTTCCAATTTCGAGTTCCATCTGTAAAGTAATAGAAATTATCTACTTATAGGAACCAAGAGAAGGGAATTTCCTGGTACGGCAATCTGGTACCTCATTATCTGGTGAAAAATGTCTACATATTCAGGATTATGAATGTCACTAATACATCTAAAATCAGCACGTGTCAGTCATCAATATTCATATTGCTCAAACAAAACAGCTCATACTGTAGCTGCTCATAAATCTGGCAGAAATCGGGGGCGGAGGGGTGGGGAGAAAAGGGAGAAGTGAAGAGATAAAGAAAGAAAGAGCTCAGGGATATATTGAACACAAGAGGGGTCTCCATTCATTCAGTCTAACATCTGCTCAGCCTGAAGTGGAACCACCTGTTATTTTATTAAATTGTAGAATTAATTTATGTGGAAATAAGAGAGGAGGGAGAAAGGAGGCTTTAATTCATACCAAAAGAATACATACATATATACACATTATATATATATATATATACCCTCTATTTATTCTAACCATCTAAAAAAAAAAGAAATAAAAGGAAAGAAGGGCTTTTCATGGGCCTAATCAGTGCCATGAACAACTGGCCTCATTATGTAATTAATTGAAGAAATGAACTGTTTCCCTTGAATGTTATGTAGGCATATTGCCTGTGATGTATTCATCAGCTATTTCTTTGGTCCTTCACGAAGAAAAGACCGGGGTCCCTCCCTCAGCGATTCCTCGGCAGCAGCCACAGGAAAACAAGCAAAGAGATTCCATGAGGCTTCTAGCAGCACCAAGGAAGGTCTTGTCTTCTATGTAGTCCAGTTCGTGAGGGATATTTTCATCGCTCCCCAGCGGGGCACATGGGAATACCAGAGCTTCGGCTACGGGGTCGTAAGAGACCTGGCTCTGAGTAACGCAGAAGTCCCCATTAACCTCTCTGCCTCCTCTAATGAAAGACATACTGCTTTGCTTCCTCCAATAGTCTCAGATCTCAGGATCTCAAATTTGCTGAATTAAAGTGATGGATATTATATCTACAGTTGATTTCCTCCTAAGTTTGCCAAGAATGTCAGATGGTCATCGAGGAGCACAAATATGAAAGATTAGAAGCTCTCTGGAAGCTTTTCTATGAATGTAGACGGATATTTCCTAGTATCTCACGCAGGCCAACATGTCATTTTTGTCTTTGTATAGCCTGTGGACTGCTTATCGAAGTTGATCAAAATTACTTGGAGCTTTGTATATGACGGCCTCTTCCAAGGTTTGTTTACCAACTATGATCATTTGGGATTTGGGGGTGGGGGGGCAGTTGCACTTTACCGTTTATTCAAACAACTAAAGCTGTCCTTTTTTTAGTTTTTTTAGATTTTATTTATTTATTTGAGAGAGAAAATGAGCATAGAGGGTGGAGGAGAGGGAGAAGCAGACTCCCCGCTGAGCACGGAGCCCGATAATGTGGAACTCGATCCCATGGCCCTGAGATCATGACCTGAGCCAAAGGCAGATGCTTAACCAACTAAACCGCCCAGGAACCCCGATGTGTCCTTTTCTAAAGACTGTTTGGTTCATGTAGCCTAGACCTTGTAAGAAAACGTGCTGACGTGGTGTTTTTTGTATGATCAAGGTTCATAAACTTCCTTGGGTAAAGATGAAAAGAGATGATTTCAACTTGCATCCTTTTCGTCTCTTTAAAAAGTCACCCCAAAAAATCAAGGCCAACTTACCATAAAGCTTTTTATAAAATGCCACGGAGAAGCCAGTTTTCCCTGGAGACTTATCCAATTACACGGACAGCGTGGTCTTACCCTAAGAGAGAAGAGCACTCAAAGTTGTGTTTATCTGATCACGGCAGTGAGTGTAAAGAGAGAAATCTAAGAAATTCAATTATCTCCCTAGGTGTCACTCAACGTTGGGATTAATATAATTGGCCATAAACAATACGAGTACCTTTTAGGCAGAACCTCGGCGGGTTTCATCACAGCCCCCTTGCCAACCATGGGGCTTGCCATGTGGGTTAGCTGGGGTTGCAACTGCAAAGAGGTGACTTCGCCAACCTCTGGTTTTCCTCATTTTCATGGTCTTCTTTACATATTTTAATTAATGTCCCCAATGTAACATTTTAAACATGAACTGTGTTTTCAACACACGCCAGAATGACCTTTTTAGGTAACGGTTTAAAACCCCAAAGCACTGCTTGATTACCGACTCAGCACCATATAACACAGCTCTTCTCTTTTTCATGCTCCTGAAATTAACGGAATTCTACAATGGCAGAGGCTGTGAGTAGGCACGGCTGATGGAATAGAATTCGGATTCCCAAAGGACCAGGCCAGTGGCCCCCTCTGACTTTGTGTGGACATTTCTCTTAACCACATTCCTTCCTAACTGTGAAATGGGGGAAACCGTGGCTCTCTATTGATTGCACATAGTAGGCAATAAAATTTGTTGATTTTATCCTAATTAAACCATTTGAAAGCTGAAGCATGTTGATAGAATGTTTGAATAATGCCATGAAGGATGAGGGCTTTGTCACCATGCCCACGTGGATGGGCAAACCCAGATGTATTTCGAAGTCATCCAGTGCTCCAAAGTTTTTAGAATGTTTTGAGTTTAACCAAATACTAAACACATTGTGCCAAGTACTATTTTCCTTTAAGTCTCAAACCCATGTGAATTTTAAGGGAAATTAGATCCACATGTTTCTGATTCATTTTTACTTAAATCATTAAAATGCTGTTTTGGATGAGCCATTTAACTTCCAAGAAGCTTTTCTTCACAAACTCTTTTACGCCTTTTTGGTGTGGGGTCAAAAGCAGGAAGTCATACTTTGACACTGATAAATTAATTGTGACATCAAACGCTGCAAATCCAAACCTTAGCACTCTAACAATACTTCAGCAGTTGACAAGTTCATTTTCCTAATTTTCTGTTGGGAAATGGTTGTCGTTTTCTTTATTTTGCCTGCATGACCTAAGAAGCAAATATCTCACCTATGAGCACAATACCACATAGAATTCAGATTTGGGGTTTTATTGTTTTTGCAAAAAGAACAGCACCAGTTTGCTGCTCTGTTAGACTTAGATAGCCTTACCCAAGGAAAGGTTAGAAAATATGTACAGGATTCTTCCCCTTTCAACCAAACTTAGTTATCCTGACAAAGGGGTCTTATGAAGGTCATGCAAAGCTGATAGGAAGCACCCAGGATAGGACTTGCAAGGAAAACACTCATCACATCATGGGCCCCATTTCATCCTTCTCCTGATTTCATAGGTCACATTAAGACCCTCTCTGTATATATTTCACTCGTACACGGCTCCCGAGCCTCCATGGCATCTCTAACTTCAAACTTCTACAGGGCTACCCCATCTTTGGGAAAAAGAGAAAGAAACACTTGACCCAGTTGCCTCCTCCCTCTAGCCATCTCCCTACATCATTCCTTCTTTCCACTTCTGAATTTCTTTTTTTTTTTTTAATTATTTATTTATTTATTTATGATAGTCACACAGAGAGAGAGAGAGGCAGAGACATAGGCAGAGGGAGAAGCAGGCTCCATGCACCGGGAGCCCGACGTGGGATTCGATCCCGGGTCTCCAGGATCGCGCCCTGGGCCAAAGGCAGGCGCCAAACCGCTGCGCCACCCAGGGATCCCCCACTTCTGAATTTCTAAAGCTTCATCTCACTAACTCTTCACTCCCTATGTCCAACACTCTCCTTAACTTCTTGGTGCTAATGATCAAATCTACATTTTCAGCCTTGATCTTGAGTAGTTATCAGATAATCCCATTTGGATATCTCTCCACCATTTCAAACTCAGTTTGATGAAAATTTAACCAGAATTCACTCCCTGCTGCTGGTTTCCTCATTTCTGTAACTGGTTCTGAACTAGAAACTACTTTGTCACATTTCCTGTCAATAACCAACTTTCTGGCTTTTTGCATCCCCCCCCCCCCATCTTTTGCATTTCCACCACTCAGCCCTTTGCCACCTCATCATTGTGCCTATTAAATGATCTGTGTCTCTCGAGCTTTCCCTCTGATTCCAACTGTATTTGGCCAACAGACAAATCTTTTTGAAATACTGTCTTGCTTATTTAACTCGCCTACTTGAAAACTTCACTGGCTTCTCACTCTCCAAAGAACAAAGTTTGAAGTCCTTAATATCATATACTTACAGTAGTTGAAAACTCTTTGTTTTAACTTACATTTTCATGAACTCTGTCTTCTGAGACAACTGATCGACTAAGGTTCCCTAAACATAACTTGGCCCCTCACCTCTGGCTTTCCTCCATTCTATCCCCAAATCTTCCCTATCCAATAAGATCCAGCTCTCATCTATCTTCATCCAAGAGCCTTTCCCAGATCAGGCTTTGCCAGTCAAAAAGTTCTCCCCTCCTTTATACTCATAGCCTTTTTTTTCCTATTATAATAATGTACTCGGCCACACTTCCATAGAGTTCAGGATGTGCTGCCTCTTTCGCATGGTTAAAACTTCTATCTTAACTACCCTTTAAACTCCTTAAAGGCAGGGACCATCCATTGCTCACATGTTTCAATAAGCATTTTGTTGAGTAGTTAGCTGATTGATAGAAAAGAGATAATATTAGGCATCAGCTTTAAAATGAAATAGCTACCAGTTTCAAGTATTTTCTTAAATATGCTTAGATGTTTTAGTGATTATCTTATATATACCTCAGCACTGTAAACCTTTAGGGTAATATTTCAGTATAATAAAGTAAGAAATATGAAAAAGAAAACTACTTCAGTCACATCATAATATAATATGCTGATACTAACAGGTGACTTCAATGCATTTAACAAGTGCAGACGCACAGAAACATCTAAAGATATAGGCCATTTATATGATAAAATGGGACTAGTGCAAGCCAATGGCAATGATCTTCATCTTATAATTTAATGGCCATCAATTTTAGGGAATTTACTGTATTCCAGCTAATCCCTTTATCATATTATCTCACTTAATCTGTTAAATAATCCTGTAATGTAGATATGATTACCCCATTTTATCAATGAAGAAAGAACAAGGTTTAGAGATGATAAATGACTTGTCCAAAGTCACAGAATCTGTAAATGGAATAGCTAGGTTGATAGCCCAGCACCTGTGGAATCGAAAGCCAAAGATTTTAACCCTTACATGACCCATGTCACTCAACTACAACCACTTGGAGTATATATTAGGTACGGTTCAGTTTGTATTTAGCAAAGATCAACCTTTCCCTCTAATTTTATTTCATAACAGCCTCCTGCCCAGAAGTTAGATAGATGATAGATAGACAGATAGATAGTTCTTGAAAACCCCACAAAAACATCTTATGATGTCCTAAAACTGAGGTTCTCCCAAAAAAATACCAATCCAAAAAAAAATGTATCCCTGATTTGAACATCATTTGAGGAAGAATAACTTATACGTGTTACAATGAAAGGTGTCTTAGATAAAGGATCTGGAAGGTTGAAATTTCACATTGCAACATTTATACAGGTTATTGACTTGGCAAAGGCCCAAGGCCTCTCTAGGCCTCTCTTTCTTCATCTGCAGAATGAGCTAGGTGATCTAATAATCCATTTCAAATTTAAAATTCTGTGATCCAATCAATATTCACAAGTCTGAAGCTATGAGGAATAGCTAACCTTTTCTGGATATATTTCAGACTCTCAACAATCCAAACCCTGACTTGAATTTCCCATTACCAGTATAATCATGCTGTTTAATTACGGTTCACACTGAGGAACTCTGAATTACAATCATTCATTACTTGTGGGACTTCCTAACTAGACCATAAGCTCCTCGAAGAAAGGGATGGAGTGTTATTTAATTCTATATCCACACAGTTCAAGTTTCATACATACTAGCTCAATGAATAAGTGGGAGCTTAGGGATCTATAGAAAATACAGGTAATCACAGTAAACCTGTGCTAATTTAAGAAAAGAAGGGCAGCAATAAATAATGTGAAGCAATTTTTTTTTCCAGAACAAACTATTATTGCAAAATAGGTACAAAGTTTGTATCTTCCAGCGTCCCTTCTTATCTGATAGTCCCTAAATGTGGATTGCAGATAATTGGTGATGTGTGAACATGCACCACATTCAATCAAGAATTCATGAAGTTTGTATTCAGCATCTACTACAAATGTAGCACTGCCCTTCAGGGCAAATCTGAAGCTCAGACAGCAATAGTTGTTCTTAACTCAAATTTATTAAGTCAAATATTGACATATCATACATTATCAAAAATATGAAAACTGATCCTACAACAAATTCAAACAATATATAATAAATCAAATAAGATCAACTGTAAGTTATTAGTATTAGTAAGAGAGGTAATTAAGGTGGCCAGACACAAGATTAACAGATAGAAATCATTCCTACATAGTGGTTAAATATGCTTTCAAAAATACAATGGAAGGTAGGATACCACTAATAATAGCAACTAGTTGTATGCCATAGGGTATCTTGGCATAAAATGTCTAAAAACTAAAATACAATATGGAGAAAACTTGCAAACTTTGTTTAAGGATGTAAAAGAATATTTAATTAAATTGGAGAAGCATATCTAGTTCCCAAATAGAATCATCCAATATTTTAAACCTATAATTCTTTCCTCAAATTAATCTATATACTTAATGCAATCTCAATCCCAATAGTGATATTGTATGGAATTTGACAACCTGATTCTAAATTAACATAATAGAGAAAATATCAAGAACGTTTGAAAAAAACCAATATAGTGGCACTTGTCTACCAGATATCAAAATATATTGGGGGACTATAATAATTCAAAGACTATTATACTGATGCAGAAATAAACATAGTTCAGTGGAAGAGAGTCTCAAAACAGACCAGGGGATTCATAAGAATTTGTTTGATTATGTATAGAGCATTATAAGTGCAAAAGGGAGTATGGAGACAAAGCTACCACTTTTACTGCTATTTAAGAATTAGAAGTATGAAAGAAGACCTTTTACATCTTAAAGCAATAAAGGCCTTTCTACACATACATAATTACAAACTAAAAATATTAGTTTTGAGTGTACAAAAACTTTTAATATTTGTATAAGGAAAAATGTCACGAAGTTGAAAGATAAGCAACTTTCATCAAAAGACAACACCAAGTGAGTAAAGAGTAAAAAGTCACAAAGTGGAAGAAGATATTTGCAGCACATGTAGTCACAAAGAATTCATATCCAGACTATGTAAATAGTTCCTACATATCAATATTTTTAAAACACCTGCACCCCGATGTTTAGAGCAGCAATGTCCACAATGGCCAAACTGTGGAAGGAGCCTCGGTGTCCATCGAAAGATGCTCTGTGTATACAATAGAATATTCCTCAGCCATTAGAAATGACAAATACCCACCATGTGCTTTGATGTGGCTGGAGGGTATGATGCTGAGTGAAATAAGTCAATCGGAGAAGGACAAACATTATATGGTCTCATTCATCTGGGGAATATAAAAAATAGTGAAAGGGAATAAAGGGGAAGGGAGAAAAAATGAGTGGGAAATATCAGAAAGGGAGACAGAACATGGAAGACTCCTAACTCTGGGAAATGAACTAGGGGTGATGGAAGGGGAGGAGGGCGGGAGGTGGGGGTGACTGGGTGACGGGCACTGAGGGGGGCACTTGATGGGATGAGCACTGGGTGTTATTTTATATGTTGGCAAATTGAACACCAATAAAAAATAAGTTTATTTTAAAAAAACAAATAATCCAATTGAAAAAATGATCAAGACATTTAGACCATGTACCTCACATGAGATATTTTGCCAGAGAATATCTAAATGGTCATTAGACACATGAAATAATGTTTCATCTCATTAGTCATCAGAGAAATTCAAACTAAAGCCACATTGAAATCGCTGGATTTGGCTGAAATGAAAAAGACTGACAATACTAAGTGTCTGTGAGGAAGTCCAACAGATGAAACTACCATGTACTCCTGCTATGAATTTAAGATCGATACATCTCCTTGGCAAACTGTTATCTACTGATACTAAACATACTCACTTTATAAACATATACACTCTCTCTGGTGTGTTTTCAACAAAAATGCAATTTGTATAAACTGTACAGCAGTGAGATTGTGTGTGTGTGTGTGTGTGTGTGTGTGTCTAAATTCCTCTACTCCTCTGTCTGACTTTGTGATTGGCCCCAAGCAACAAGCTGGCATGTAGCCTAATTATGTATTAGAGACAATGGATGGAGAAGGGTATGATGAATACTGGCATCCTTTTACAAATTGCCTTCTTCAGGTGAACGTGTTATAATAACATCATCTGACCATGCAGGAGGAGCTATTTGATATGGAGAACAAGGGAGCTCTATGGGAGTTGGGGGCTCAACATTGTCCAAGTTTCCTACTGTATAGGACTATTCCAGTTCCCTTTTACTTTTACTTCATCAGTTACTTAATTTTTACATAAAAGACCCCAAAAAACTATAAATTCAATGAATAGTGCAATTTTGGCAGCTCATAGGATTAAACTTTCTTTGCTTTGATATTGAGCTCTATCAGTCCTGGGTTCTAAGAGATAAAAGAGTCTTTTAGCCTAATTCTAGTAAGTCCTCTGATTTCAATCCTTTTTGTTAAAAATTTAGTCATTCCCCCACTTTCTCACACCACACACAAAACAAACTAAAAGTGGATTTAAAGACAGTCTCTTCAATAAATGGTGCTGGGAAAATTGGACAGCCACCCGCAGAAGAGAAATGAAACTAGACCATTCTCTTACACCAGACACAAAGATAAACTCAAAATGGATGAAAGATCTAAATGTGAGACAAGAATCCATCAAAATCCTAGAGGAGAACACAGGCAACACCCTTTTTAAACTTGGCCACTTCTTGCAAGATACATCCATGAAGGCAAGAGAAACAAAAGCAAAAATGAACTATTGGGACTTCATCAAGATAAGAAGCTTTTGCACAGCAAAGGATACAGTCAACAAAACTAAAAGACAACCTACAGGATGGGAGAAGATATTTGCAAATGACATATCAGATAAAGGGCTAGTTTCCCAGATCTGTAAAGAACTTATTAAACTCAACAGCAAAGAAACAAACAATCCAATCATGAAATGGGCAAAAGACATGAACAGACACTTCACAGAGGAAGACCTAGACATGGCCAACAAGCACATGAGAAAATGCTCCGCATCACTTGCCATCAGGGAAACACAAATCCAAACCACAATGAGATCCCACCTCACACCAGTGAGAATGGGGCAAATTAACAAGACAGGAAACCACAAATGTTGGAGAGGATGTGGAGAAAAGGGAACCCTCCTACACTGTTGGTGGGAATGTGAACTGGTGCAGCCACTCTGGAAAACTGTGTGGAGGTTCCTCAAAAAGTTAAAAATAGACCTGCCCTACGACCCAGCAATTGCACTGCTGGGGATTTACCCCAAAGATACAGATGCAGTGAAACACCAGGACACCTGCACCCCGATGTTTCTAGCAACAATGGCCACAATAGCCACACTGTATAAGAAGCCTCAGTGTCCATCGAAAGATGATGGATAAAGAAGCTGTGGTCTCTGTATCCAGTGGAATATTATTCAGCCATTAGAAATGACAAATATCCACCATTTGCTTCGAAGTGGATGGAACTGGAGGGTATGATGCTGAATGAAATAAGTCCATCGGAAAAGGACAAACATTATATGGTCTCATTCATTTGGGGAATATAAAAAATAGTGAAAAGGAATAAAGGGAAAGGAGAGAAAATGAGTGAAAATATCAGTGAGGGTGACGGAACATGAGAGACACCTAATTCTGGGAAATGAACAGGGAGTAATGGAAAGGGAGGTGGGTGGGGGGTTGGGGTGACTCGGTGATGGGCACTAATGGGGGGCACTTGGCAGGATGAGCACTGGGTGTTATGCTAAATGTTGGCAAATTGAACTCCAGTAAAAAAATTTTTAAATAAATAAATAAATGTGGATTAAAGATGTAAATGTGAGACTTGAAACCATAAAAATATTAGAAGAGAACATGGGAAGTAATTTCTCTGGCATCACTATAGCATTTTTCTAGATACATCTCCTGAGGCAAGGGCAATAAAGGCAAATGTAAACTATAGGGACTACAAAATAAAAAAACTTCTGCACAGCAAAAGAAATAATCAAAAAAACTAAAGGCAATCTACTGAATGGGAGAAGAGACTTGCAAAAGACTTGTCCAATAAAGGGTTAGTATCCATATTATATAAAGAACTTTTACAACTTAACACCCAAAAAAGCAAATAAACCAATTAAAAAAGGGCCAACAGACACATGAAAAGGTGCAGAACATGACTTATCATCAGGGAGATGCAAATCAAAACTACAATGAGATAACACCACCTACCTGTCAGAATGACTAAAATTAAAAACACAAGAAACAAGTGTTGGTGAGGACGTGGAGAAAAAGGGAAAAAGGAAACTTTTGCACTGTCGGTGGGAAGGCCAACTAGTACAGTCACTATGGAAAACAGTACGGAGGTTGCTCAAAAATTAAAAGTAGAACTACCTTATGATCCAGTCATCACTACTAGGTATTTACTCAAAAAACACAAAAACACTGATTCAAAGAGATACACGCACCCCGATGTTTGTAGCAGCATCATTTACAAAAGCCAGATTACGGCAACAGGCCAAGTGTCCACTGATAGATGAATGGATAAAGAAGTGGTGCAAACAGTGGAATATTATTTGGCCGTGAAAAAGAACGAAAGCTTGCTACTTGCACCAACATGGATGGATCTAGCGAGCATACTGCTAAGGGAAATAAGTCAGTCAAAGAAAGACAAACCCCATATGATTTCACTCATACGTAGAGTTTAAGAAACAGAACGAAACAGTGAAGGAAAAATGGAAAGAGAAACAAATCAAGAAACAGACTCTTAACTATAGAGAATAAACAGACGGTTACCGGAGGGGAGGGAGTGGGGGATGAGTGAAGTAAGTGAAGATGAGCACTGCATGATGTATGGGACTGTTGACTCCACCTGACATCGATATAACACTGTACGTTAACGCTACTGGAATAAAAATGTAAACAAACGCCTTAAAAACTTGGCCATTCCTATTTTATGCAAGATATACAAATCTGAGACAAGACAACAAAAAAACACAACGGTAGTCACAGTGCTCTCCTGCCGATATTGCGGCGATTCTGCCGTTCAGCCAGCTGTCCGTTACATACAACTGGATTTTAGGGGCGATATTTACAGAAGGGCCAAAAGCCCCTCGATACGGACTGTCTATTCTCACCAGACACCTGATTCCAGGTCACCACAAGCAATAATCTAGATAATTTTACAAAATAATCATTGTGTCGCCGTCTCTCGCCAGGCACTGCCAAGTTCAGATCTTTGGATACCAATAGGATTTTCATTGTTTTCAGCCCCGCTTACGCTCTACCGCCAGTTCCAGATGCTTCTCATCTCCTTGAAGGTCTTTTGTCGATCACTGTAACTTTTGGATCCTTTTGTTGTCACCTGTAGAAGGCATCTCTGACTCACTTGAGCAAAAAGAATTCCTGGGAAGGTCATCGGGTACGTCATCACATCAGTAGAAAAGTCTGGGGTTCAGCAGGACCAAAGGGAGGTTGGATAACCCATCAGCCAACCCTGTGGTTCTGCTTTGTTTCCTCAAGGTTCAGGTGCCTCAGACAAGAGCCACCAATTGGCCAGGCCAGGGTGCTCAGACGTTCCGACGACAAAAAAAGGTCAGTGTCTATTAACGCAAAAGAAACGCAATCACAGTGTACGGACATTTACAGAAACATAAACAAGTGGGCAACTAGACGTATAAAAACTATTTTACCTTACTATGAAAATGCAAATCATAAGCATAATAAGAAATACTTTCTCATCACAAAACTGAAAAACTGAAAAATTAAAAGACTAATGACACCCTGTGTTTGTGAACATGGAAGAAAACGGACACATTCTATACTGGGGTAGATTGGTAGTCTTTTTGATGGGGGGATTTTTCATTATCCATCAAAATTTACAACGTGCATATCCTCTGCCCCAGAAATTTGACTTCGAGAAACACAACCCAGAGAAACGTTCACATACATCCCCGAAGATCGATGTACAGAGACGTTCACTGCAGCATCGACTGCAATAGTACAACTGAGAACCACGTAAATGCCCAAAGAGGCAGGTTAAAGGAATTAGGATATACTCCTATCCTGGGAGTCTACAAAGTCATCATAAATGGGTTTGTACATGCTGTGTGCAGTCTCCCTTAAGTATACTCGTATGGAGGATAAAATCCATAACCCGTCGTATGTGAAACAAAAAACACCGTGTGTGCACCCACGTATGCAAAAAAAGGAGGGTGTAAAAAAATAGCAAATTGACGCTGGCCACAGACAGAGGTCTCGGGGTTGGGGGCTGGCAGGACCGGAGGCCGCCCCATCTCACTGCCGAGCTTCTGTATTGCACGAGCCTGTGCAGCAGGGATACGTCCCTCTTCCACTCTGCGCTGAGGGACGCAGGCCGTGGGCCGAAGCTAAGGCACGGAGGCCGCGTGGAGAAGCGAAGGTGCGTGGAGCGTCCTCCCGGGACAGAGTGTGGGCTCGGCCGGAGGCTCGGCGGCAGGGCCTGAGCTCAAGGCTGCAGGCCTCGCCCTCGCCCGGCAGGTGCACGTTGGGGGCAAACAGCCGCCCTGAGCGTCCGCGTCCCGCGTGTTGGTGAAGCAGGTGCTCGGGGTCTTGCACAGGGTGCGCGTGCCGGTTGCGTGATCACAGTGTCCCGACCCGGGCCGGCCCGTGGCGTGCGGGAGATGACGGGGGTCGCTCGCTCTCCCTCGGTGCCATGAGGATCCTGCAAAGCGCCACTTGTCCGCTGACAACACCTTGTACGTGAGGCTCCCCCACGCGACACCTGTACACGGAGGATCGGGCTGTGGTCCCGTCCCCGGCTCCTAACGGCCGTGACCAGGGAGGTTTGCAGTGACCCCACGTCCTGGGCAGAGGAACAGAGGAACGAGGTCCCCGCAGGCCCGGCCCCCCCTCGAGGCCCCCCTGCCTCTCCCCGCCTTCCTGGGGCAGCATCGCAACATCTCTCCCAAGGGAAAAGGCGAAGCATTTGTTCGAAATATTTGCACACGAAGATCCCGTGTAGCGTGAGTTGCACACTTATGAGGAGCAGCAGGGGCGGTGAGGCCCACGCGGGATCCTCAGGGCGGCCAGGCCGGCAGGGAGCTGGGCGGGGGCAGCATCGGGGGGCACCCCGAGCCCCCCACACTCTCCAGGAGGAATGCAGTAGGACCCGGGGCCTGCTCCCCCCGCTGCCCCCCCTTGGGCCCATCACCGTGTCTCAGCCTGTCCCGGGGCCCCTCCCCGGGGCGAGTCCGGCCGCCAGAGCCCGGCAGCCACCCAAGGGAACGAGTCCCCTCTCCGTGCTCCCTGCTGGCCACCTGCCCTAATGCACTTAGCAGGGACTGAAGCAATTTTCGGGAAAATGACTTGACAAGAAGAACCCTGTCATTTCGTAAACAAGAACAAACGTTGTAATTGGATCTTAATTACACAATGCTCTGAGAGGTTATTTTTATTTCTTTGTTTGTTAATGCAATTATTTAGCTTCCCTATTTTAGCCTTGACCTTGCAGGAAGAGGGTAGTTTCCAGTCAGCATAATGCTTTATCTTTGAAAGCTACAATCAATAAGGATAATTAATGATGCCGGCTGCAATGATAGCCTCAGCAATCATTATCCCACATTAATCCCTGCAGTCAGACCGGGGTCAAGGCCATCTAAATCATTCACCTAGGGGTGGAGAAATTCAAATCATTTACCAATTTAAATCCTTGCAAACAAATCCCACTTTATTTTCAAAGCAGTTTGAACGCTGACCGGGTTTGTTTTGTGCATTTTCACCGGGTGCTTTTTTTTTCCCCCTTTCCTTTTCTTTCTTTCTTCTTCTTCTTCTTTTTTTTAAACTGACACAATAGGTACGTTAGTGCTGCAGTCTTATTATTCGTTTTGATAAATTAGTGTAAAACCAGGCGGACGCTGAACCGCCCTGGTGCCTGGAGGGACGCGCACACTTAGCATTTCACACGTTGGTTGTCCCGGGCTTTAGAGGAGGACGTGGGGAGGAGGGTGGGGAGGAGGGTGGGGAGGGGGAAGGGGCTGGGGGTGGCTGAGAGCCGGGCCCAGGGCTGGGGCTGGCGGACAGCAGGGGAGCAAGGCTGAAAACCGAGCCCGAGAATCTTCGCGATGGAACTGGCCGCGCTCAGCCCCACGGCGGCCGGGCCGTCGGGTAGGAAACTTGAGGCTCCAGCTTGCGCAGGCCTCCGCCGAGCCCCTTCCTCTCCCGTTTTGACCTTTCTCTCCCTGCCTCCCCCTACCGCGCAAGTTGGCCGACTTGATGTACGCCTCTAATTGTCTGCCATAGATCACACGCCGTTATGAAGAATTCCACTGGGCTCCCAAATATTTTTCAATGATTTCATTTTAATTAGTGTTTTGCTATAAATCATATTCTCAGTCTGTATACGCTGGAGATGATATCAAATTGACGTCTGGTCTCTCCCTACCCACTGCCCCACCCCCACCCGCGGACGCACCCTCCTCTCTCCCTTTCCAGAACTGAATTAGCAAATGAAGAGAAGTCTGCAGGGCACTGGATCTCAAAAACTATTTGTTGATATTATACGGCCAAGTTTACCTCAATCCTTTTTTTATCCCCCCAAGTCGTGTGACATACGGGAAGGAATCGCAGCAGCTCAAGTGGACTTTGCTGGCCTGGTAGTTAGGGATGGGGATGTTTATGGGTGTTTGGGGAGGTGGCGGACGAGCGGGGAGAGCCGCTGCAAGCCCAGGGAAGAGCTTCGGGCCCAGCCCAGACCCCGCTCTCTCCCTGCGAGATGATCTCTGCAAAGACCGTGTTGAAAGCTGCCGAGAATTTATCACCCGTTGCTTTTTCATTATGAGCAGTGACTGCGAAAGAGGAGGCCCTTCCCGGGTCTGAGCGCCCGCAGCGACTATAGTCCCGATAAGGAACTCCTGCTAATGAGATTTTATCACTACTTCACCGTCTCCCAGATGTAGATCCTGACTTCATCCTGGCAAAAGAAAAACAGGACATGGTTTGGGGGTCTTGGGAGAGATCTGAGGAGAGGGGGAAAGGGAGCAAAACTGAATTAAGGAGGAGAAAGTGAGCGGCGCGCGTGAGCTGAGCGTGGAGACGCACGTGTGGCCCAGGTCGCGGTGCCCTCGGGGCTCCCAGCTGCCTGCCAGCCGCCCTCCTGTCTTTCCACCTTGGGAGGCTTGCGGAAGGGCCTGGCCTTCGCAAACACGCTGTCCCTCCAGCTCCAAGCTAGCCCGCCCGGCCCCTACCTGGCCCTCCTGCAACTAAGTGCTTTCCTGCTGGGAATGCCCACGCAGGACCGGCCGCAGAATCTGAGGGCCCCGGGCGACATGGAAAGGTGGGCCCCCGCCCAGGACTGTGCAGCCCGTCTCCCCACGGCAGCACCCCAACGCACAGCACCCTGGCTCCACCCTCAGAGACTGCGGCCTTTGCTCCGGCTGATGCCCTCGGAAACGGGCCCGAAGCGAGACCTCGGGAGGCCACTGCTGAGACGCCAACCCCAGGGCACCTGCGGCTACCTGGCCCCACTGAGACGCGATACAGCCCGCTTGGGCCCGGGCACGCCACAGCCACGTCCCCGCTGCCAACTCACAGTGCCAGTGCAACGCGAGCATCGTCCCGCCTCGGCGATGCCAGCTGGTCGTGAACCCGGGAGGGCAGCAGGCCTGGGGCGGGAAGGGGAGGGCAGGTGGGGGGGGGGGGGCAGGGCCCCGCAGGGCAGAGAGCAGGCCGCCGGGAACTCCTCCTGGAGATGTGGGGAGGACACGAGCCCAGGCTCCGAGCCCTCTGACACGCACTCTGCGGTCCCATCACCCTTAACTTATAAAAACTTAAACACAAATTCAAAGATAAAACTACTAAGGATTTCCAGACGGTGGTTGTAGAGCGTTAACGCCCAAGCACAGGACCTTTCTGAGCAAGGGGTCCTGTTCAGTTGCACTAGTCACTCGCCCTGTAGCCAGCCTTCCCATAACGTACCTGGAGAAGACCCAAAGAGCTCTAAGATTCAACCCCTTGGCCTCTGAGACCTCGCTGTCTAGCAGAGGACACAAGCAGGTCAAAAAAAAAAAAGTAGCTACATCGCAGTGAGAGTGTGGTTTCCTGAGCACCTTTTGTGTGTGCTGGGCATTCTGCGGGACATCTTAGTGCATCATCAATACAGTTCTCACAATGACCATTATGGTGAGAGGCGGTGGCATTATTATCCCTGTTTTTTAAACAATGAAACTGAGGCTTAAGAAGTTAAGTAACTCCTCAAGGTTGTGTAAGCTTTAAAAAGGCAGAGTCAGAATTTGAATGCAAAATAGATGTTCCCAAGCCTGGAACCCTCCTGCCTCCCCTTGTCAGAGAGATTGGTGCAAAGTCTCTATAAAGGATCTAGAGGTCAGGAGTGCTATCCTACAGGAGTGAAGGAAGGCATCCCAAAATGATGAATACAGGCTAGGTTTTAAAATATAGCTGGAGGAAATATCAGAAAGGGAGACAGAACATGAAGACTCCTAACTCTGGGAAACGAACTAGGGGTGGTGGAAGGGGAGGAGGGCGGGGGGTGGGGGTGAATAGGTGACGGACACTGAGGGGGGCACTTGGCGGGATGAGCACTGGGTGTTATTCTGTATGTTGGCAAATTGAACACCAATAAAAAATAAATTTATTATTTAAAAAATAATAAAAAAATAAAATATAGCCTGGAAATCGCCTGTGAGAGAAGGGGTAATGCTGTATATAGAGTCATGGAAGGGCATGAGAGCTGGGGAAATTCCTAGGGACAAAGCAAGGGACAAATGGCAGAAAGCAAAAGGGGATAAAAGCAGGGAAACAGTGGAGGACCTGTGCAAGTGTACCCTGCTACAGCCTTGGGCTTCTTCTGTCCACAATGACAGCCTCCAACAGTGACCACCAAGCTGAATGGTAACATGATCAAATTGCTAATTCCTCAAGAAGCCAGGCCAGGTGTATACGGGACACATAAAAAGCACCACCAAGACGACCAGCATCTTTTGGAAACCATTCTAAATCCTGTCAAGGATTTTGCAAAGGCTTCTCGACAGCAAAGTCGTTCTTCCAGAATAGTTGCCAACTCAAAAGAAGAGAGAGGCCAAAGAATGAGTGAAGATGTACTAGTCAATGGGAAAGTCCCCTAAACAGAAGAAAACCTCAGGCGGTCGGAAGCGGGGGCCCATTCTCATGGCAGCAGAGGACGGGGGCTGGGACCCGCCTAGGCCTCCTTTGGTTAACTCTTGTACCAACATGCTGTTACTATCGGACCGTGTTCCAAATGGACTAGTACAGTGGAGACAAGTATGGAATCCTAAAGCACTGTTCCATTTACAACTAACCAGTGTCCCCAGACTGCATTGGAGTCAAGAGATGTCAGACTTGCCCCGAGCATCTTCCTGGGACAGGTGGGTGAGGCCAAGTGAGCATGTGTTTTAGAATAAAAGAGTCTGGGTTCAAATCTCAGCTGTGTGGCCTTGGGTAAGCTATTTATCCTCCATGAGGCCTAGTCTCCGGATCTGCACTGAGCATAAAAATGTTAACTATAAAAGCATGTTAGGGGTATGAAATAATATGAGAACTGTGTGCCTGGAACAGTGCACATGGGGGAGAGCCAAGATGTGG
Source organism: Canis aureus (assembly GCF_053574225.1). Classification (NCBI taxonomy): domain Eukaryota; kingdom Metazoa; phylum Chordata; class Mammalia; order Carnivora; family Canidae; genus Canis; species Canis aureus. Next base: position 1,302,401 of record NC_135632.1, on the reverse strand, counting down.
CATTTCCCCTTCTGGTCTTCGGTCTTCTCCTCTATGGTATGAAGCAGTCTTAGATGAGCTCTAAATGACCTCCTAGCTCCACTTTTCTTTGACTCTGAAACCTTCTTCGATTTCCCTCTTTGACCACATTTTAGGTGCCATGCACTGTGCTCCGTCTTGGAGATATGATGGGGAGCCCTTTCCTTGCCCCCAAGAAGCTTATTATTCCAGCAAGGATGCACTTTGACAGCAATCATGTATGAGCAGCAGCGAGGGGACTGAGGTGCCCAACAGGAGCCTTTAGGTGAGGAGTAAAATAGCTGGTCGAGGTTCCCTCTCTCCAAATGTCTCCCTTAACACCTAAAGATTCTGTATTTGAAAATCAATTTTTTGAAGTTTGAATTATTGAATAGGAGAGAAAATATATTAAGCTATGCTTGGCTAATGCTTTGAAGAGATTAGTTAGCCAGGAGGTAAGAGCTGGAAGGGAATGAGGGGTAGAGGAAGGCGTGCATAGAATAATGGCAGAAGTAGGAAGGAAAAGATGAAGTACACCAAATATCAGACTCCACACCGGTAATATTTGCACTAGGATGGACTCCCGTCCCCTCAATACTCACTTAATGACCACCTTATGTGGGCCAAGGTCTAGAAGACATCTTTGGATTATAGAACTTTCCTCAAGAGGGAAGTGTTGGGATGCCTGGGTGGCTCAGTGGTTGAGCATCTGCCTTTGACTCAGGGTGTGATCCTGGAGTCCCAGGATCAAGTCCCCCATCGGGCTCCCTGCATGGAGCCTGCTTCTCCCTCTGCCTGGGTCTCTGCCTCTCTCTGTGTCTCTCATGAATAAATAAATAAAATCTTTAAAAAAAAAAAAAAAAAAGGAGGTAAATGTTGACTATATGGCCCAGGATCCTAAATTGTCCACGATTCCTATTTTTTTTAAAGATTTTATTTATTTATTCACAAGAGACACACAGAGAGAGAGGCAGAGACCCAGGCAGAGGGAGAAGCAGGCTCCATGCAGGGAGCCCAACGTGGGACTCGATCCCGGGACTCCAGGATCACACCCTGGGCTGAAGGCAGGCTCTAAACCGCTGAACCACCCAGGGATCCCAACAATTCCTCTTTATAAACATGCTCCATAACCTAAGTAATCTTAGCTTCCACTTTTATCTGGGCTTACATGGACTCCAAGTAAATCCCAAATAAAACTGAGAGTCTGTGGACATACTTAATGGTCTTCACTCTTTTATAAAAAAAAGAAACATTTTGATTAGTCTAAAGGCTTTTACTCTTTTTCTTCACAATTATATGCTCTTCTCATACTCAAATCCATTAGTTTGAAATGTGAGAATGGTTGTGGTAAAGCTGGAAATTGTTGGGATTCTCTTGTCTAAGAAATTTAGAGAAGATGCTCAGGAATGAATCTCCTGTATCAAAAAACAGGCAGTGATAACCAAATTAAATTAGTCCAGGAGCTATATCCAAATCCACATGCCCATTCCTTTTCGATGTTTGCTATTTGAGGAATACAATGTCTTGACATCTCTCTGTGAGAAATAAAGAGACCTCCCTCACACTATGCTGCCCTAAATATGAGATCTGGGATTTTGCCAGCCTCTCAATCACTTCCTGATGACTCTCGATGCTGAATTGGCATTTCTTTGGCCTTGGGAAGGGATCAGAGAGAGGGTTGGCTGCTTTCCAAAAGAGACCTAGGAGCAGGAGAAGGGGGGCGGGGTGGATGCTCCTTTAGCGAAGAATTTTTAAGACAGTGAATCTTTTTGTCTATGGCATTTTAGGCTCCTCCCTTCATTCTTTCAGAAGCATAGTCTGCTCTGTGAGTGGTAGCTCTGCCCTGATTTGATACACATGGTCACTTAAGCTGAGCAAATTCAAACACACAGCAGAAAGAGAGGGGACATTCAATAGTGAAGGCCATTCCAACTGTCATCTCATTCAATGCACCTGGACCCAAGGGAGGATAGATGGGGAAACTGGATGTGCTCTTCCCTCAGCTGTTCCCAGGCCTTGTGAGCTTCTGATTATGGGAGTATCTCCTCACACCGACTGGATCTCTAGGGCTTAAAGTCATTTTTTATGCCTCCCAAATGTGAGCCAATCTCAGTTCTTCACCTGATGAGCAAGCAGAGGGAAACACTACCTAAAAGAATCCGGGGGAACAATTTTGACCATACACAACCCTTGCCTTATCAACTGCTCAAATTTAAATCCTCCTTGAGTGGTGCCTCCATTATTTTCTATCCAAAGTCAAGTTGTGATTGATCACAGTGCACCAAGGAGCAGAAAGTGGCGTCAACTCTTAACGACTCTTTTCTAGTTAGAAAAATATTTAGAGACCGCGTGGTCTGGACTTAATCTCTTGGCTTCAGAGAGGAAGACATGAAAGTCAAGGAAGTGTCTTGCCCAAGGTCCTGCTTACAGAACTGGGATGGAATTTTAGCCTCTGGTACCACTGCTGCATTTGAGAGAAGGAAGCATTTTGCATTTAATTTATAGGAGACCAGTCTTCGACTCCGCCCTGTGGGGGTCTACAGTAGATTACAAACAATTATCAAATTCGGGATGATCACCATCAATTGAGAAAACAAAAAGAAAATCAAGCTACTGCTGAAGTGCCCTGTGATATATTCTTATATATTCGCCTAAAAGACCCTTCCCCTGCCAACGATGAGTCTCTGAAGACCCGGTGCTATACTCTAGAGGGTAAATTCAAAATCCAACCAATATGTATTGATCTGCTGTTTTATCATCTACTATATACAAAACATGATGTGGGCTGATGTGATGGAAACATAGCAACATAAAACAAGATTTCTGCTCTTGCAGGGCAGAAATTGGATAAATACATACATATGTGTGTATATATTCATATATATGAGATGATAATGAACAATAAAAGCTATGATAAGTGCTAGAGGAAATCAAGAGACAGAGATGTTATTGTGGGCTATGAGGGCATTTCTGAAAGAAGGAAAACCTCTATTAGGATAGAATAGAGGGATCCCTGGGTGGCGCAGTGGTTTAGCTCCTGCCTTTGGCCCAGGGCGCAATCCTGGAGACCCGGGATCGAATCCTACGTCGGGCTCCCGGTGCATGGAGCCTGCTTCTCCCTCTGCCTGTGTCTCTGCCTCTCTCTCTCTCTCTCTGTGACTATCATAAATAAACAAAAATTTTTAAAAAAGGATAGAATAGAAAAGGATAGAGCAGGAAGGGAAGAGGGAATGGTATAGACAGAGGTGAGGAGGTGGAAATGTATGTGCCAGATTTAAGAATAGTGAGCAATGTGGTTAAAGTGGAAGATCTTGTAAGAGATGACGAAATATGGGAATTTTAAATGCCTCATAAGTGATAGAGATTCATTTAGGGTCTACCCACAACTGCGTTTGGAGAAGATACTTACGACTTCAGAATATGGAGTAGGTCGGAAATAAAAGAGAAAAAGAGAAGGAGCTAATTAGGAAGTGATTGCAGTAGTACGGCCTGGAAGGACAGAGGACTGAAGGAAGGGGGTGAATATGTGAACATAAAGAATGGGATGGATGTGCAAAATGAACAGATTTAGGCTTTGGCTGGTCTATGAGTGACAAGGGAAAAGTAAAAAGAGAACCATCCTGATGGCAGAAACGGAACCATCCAGGGAGGGGGCTGGTTTGGGAGACAGAGGGGAAAGGCCATATAAAGCATACTAAGGTTTGGGCAATGGTAGGGCACGCTCATGGAAATGGCCTACAGCAAGGGAGATGTCTGAGACCGGAATTCAGAAGGGAGTCAGGGGCAGAAGACGTTGGTGCTGGGAGTTACCTGCAGAGCGCGGAGGACTGAAATGGGAGGGTTTGCTAAGGATGAGAAGGGTCAGAGAAACGGCAGACACGACCTCACGTTAACAGACGCATCTGCTGCGCTTGTTCCCTATCTACGACCATCCTGTGGAAGAGCCTCGGCCTTGACTCTTCAGTTTCTGCCTAGAAACCCAGGATAACCACATTAAATCACCTGGGAGCTTCGTGAAACGACCAAAGCCTGGGTCCCTCCCCCAGACGTTCTGATTTAATTGGTCCGGGGTCCAGGCATTTGGAATTATCCCAAAGCTCCCCGTGTGGTTGACAGTATCGTAGTTTTGTTTAAGAAGTGGAGCCTTCGTCTTTTAGAGATACAAAATGAAATATTTATAGGGGAAATGCTATTGTGTCTGGGGTTTACTTCAAAATAACGGAGCAGGTCCCGGGAGTGGGTAAGGTATAGAAGAAACAAGATCGGCCATGGGTTGATAACAGTTGAAGCCAAGTGGTGGGTACACGGGGGTTCACTGTGTTTTCCTTTCTACTTTCATAGATGGTTTGAAAGTTTACATGATAAAAAGTGAAAAACAATTAATCAATATAAAATCTTTGTGGGCAGTGTCACAGCGCACCGTGTTAAGGACCCCGGGAGTTCTTTGTGAGTAGACTCTTCTCCTGGATCCTCAACCCTGTCAGCTTTCACTGTAAGGCCACCAGGAAGACCCAAGACCCCCTTCCCAGGCTGAGATTTAAGCAGTGGGGAGAGAAAACAAGTAGCAAAGCTGGATGCAGCAAGTAGGGTGGGTCAAAGCAGGCACCGATGACGCGGGCAACTGCACCTGCAGGCGTGCTCCACGGCTCTGGAACCCTCCGTCACAGGGAGCTCAGAATGGCAAGCTCATTGGAAGGGCTGATAGGGGCATAACGCTATATAGTCACGTGGTAAACTTGGAGTGCACCCCTTGGGGGTGGGTCCAGTGGGTTCTGATAGAAGTTATGGGGAAGCTAAAGCCCCCGCAACCCACACCACCGAGTCACCCTTGTGGTACTTGGGTGTAGGAGTAAGGAAGAGGAAGCCAATCAGAGAGAGGACCGAGAGCCAGGCCCGGAGAGCACCCTCACTCCCGCCCTCCCACTTCACCAGCTGCCTGTCGGAGGCAGGGGCAGCAGCCCCCGGCCCACGGGCAGGGGCCCTCAGCCTCGGAGAAGGCCTGCAGCCAACACCCACAGGGGGTGTCCCTGACAACCACCTCGGATGGACCAAGCACAGAGGAGAGAAGTGGTAGAAATGGATTCAACAGGTACGGCAAAGGTGGAACACGGATCCTTTCAACGCGCTGGATGTTGGGAGGTGGCTAGAGAGCGGGAGCACAGAGAACCGGCCCTGCAATCTAGAGTCTCGGTTACTGGGTGGTCTTCCCTTGGGCCGTCTGTGCTCCAAGGTCACGGGGTTACACTGAGTTGCTCACCCAGAGATAGCCTGAGTGAGTCTATTAAGAACCACTCGGGAAGACATAATGGGATTGGAGGTTTCCACGGTGAGGGTCAAAGAACTAGAGAAGGGAGTTTGCTTCATGCTAATCAAAGACTATTGGGACGGTCACGTCATCGTCATCCTCATCATCATCGTCATGTCCAAACCCTGCCCTTGAGCACATGAGATAAGGTCTGCAAATACACTAATCGACCTTCCCTCAACGTCAGTTCCATTTACATTGTACGGAGTGTTTTCCCAAACATAGACATTGTCCCATTAAAGTCACAACAACCATGAAAGGGACAAGAAAGGACGGTGTTAACTCCATTTTAGAAAGTATGAAAGTAAAGTCCTCACCCAATTAAGTAATTGTCACAAACCCAGTAGGAGAGTTTTGGCTCATACCTTGCATCTCCTACTGCCTCACCTTTTGGAAAACCAACAAAGGGAGTTTTCTCTAACATTCAGGACCAGAGCACCAGGGATCAGTTCCTGAGAAATAGGAAAGAATCAGAGCAGGTAAACTCAAACAAGCAGCCCCAGGTGCGTAAGTAAGTGAACAGCCGCTTCTTTAAACACTGACACTGCTTGTCACTGACACTGCTTGTCAGCTGACGACAAACCTGAGGGTGAGCCCTGAAAAGGGATCAATCAAAGGGGAAACAATCTGGTAAATATAATTCTTTTTTTTTTTAAGATTTATTTATTTATTTGAGAATGAGAGAGGTGCAGAGGGAGAGGGAGAGTCTTAAGCAGACTCCTCGCTGAGCACAGAGCCGGAGTCGGGGCTCGATCTCAAGACCCCGAGATCATAACCTGAGTCAAAACCAAGAGTCAGATGCTGCACCACCCAGGCACCCCTATAATTAAATTCTTTAAGAAGAGCACATTTTTGAACGCAGATAATTGATATTTATATAACATTTTATTTAAATATATTTGGTATTGCATTGCCCCTGTTCTTTATTTGAATTGTTTGTAATGAAAATGAAATCGCATCATTTCTGTGCCATCACTACAAGTATGGAAGGCCTCCTTCTCTGAAGTTAAGCGGTACCTGAAAAGGTTTTAAGTCCCCTTAGCACAGAGGGGGACAGAAGCTTCTTTTTTTTTTTTTTTTAATTGAAGGTTTTAAGTCCCCTTAACACAGAGGGGGACAGAAGCTTCTTTTTTTTTTAAATTGGTGTTCAATTCGCCAACATATAGCATAACACCCAGTGCTCATCCCATCAAGTGCCCCCCTCAGTGCCCGTCACCCAGTCACCCTCACCCCCCGCCCACCTCCCTTTCTACAACCCCTTGTTCATTTCCCAGAGTCAGGAGTCTCTCATGTTCTGTCTCCCTTTCTGATTTTTCCCACTCGTTTTTTTCTCCTTTCCCCTTTATTATGGTCTCATTCATTTGGGGACTATAAAAAATAGTGAAAGGGAATAAAGGGACAGAAGCTTCTATTATAACTCTAACCTGATTACACTGTGAAACTAAAACTATGAGAATAAGTCTTATACTTAACAAAGCGTAGGTCGTAATTGCAATGAGTTGTTAATTCTTAGCAGGAACAAAGAATGGATCAAGTGTTTATTGGTTTGTTTGGACTTCATGTGAATTTTTAAATCAAGCTGACAGCAGAATAACAGTGGGATTCACTCTCTGCATGCCCAGAAGACCCTAGGAAATGTCATTTTCACAAACAGACCTAAGAGTTTCCTAAATGTTTTCAACAGAAAAAAAGAAATTGATATTTCAGTGATTCTCTTTGGAGGGTACTCAGCGAGGCCATCCCTCTCCACTTCTCCACTGTCAACCCTGGCAAATCTTCATCTGTCAATGATTTTACGTGTGATTGAAATAGTTCTCCAACATCACTTTCATCGACTTCATGAAATCGTGCACCTTTGGCATAATTTCCCATTTCCCTCCTGTGATCGATTTCCCTTGGGTTTGCATTTTATTTTGTTGTCCGATGTTTGCCACCTCAGAGACCCAGCAGGAGCCCGTAGGCAAGGACGCCGATGCCATGAGCAGAGATAGACACCGATACTGAGCGCAGGCTCGTTTTATGGGAGGTCACTTTATTAATGTTTTATGATATAATAACTTCCACTCAAAACTACTAAAGAAGCTTAGATATTCAAAACTCAGATGAAAGTAACGACTTCTTCTCACATTCCCATGGTTAATGTGGAATGATGTAGCCCATGTGTGGAGTATCTAAGCTATCTACGCCCAAAGGCCCTTTCCACAGGGAGTCATGATGCCCATCACCTGGGCCAGCGCCGCAGGTGACGTCACTGCAGGTACGCTCCAAAACCTCAGTGAGGAAACCCCTGACACCCCAAATCACGTGAGAAACACTACAGTGTTGACCTGAAGTCTTCAGGCCAGTCTCTACCACTGGGCCTGCTCTAGTTGCCTCTCCTCCCAGAGCCGTCCCGTGAGGACACAGAACCTGGCCTCTCCTGGCAGCGGAGCAAAGAGTGAAGAGGGAAGCTCACAGGACTTAGCAGGTCAAAGGAGGGAAAACCACTAGACCCATCCGCCATGATCCATAGAGGCAGTGTGACATGTGCGTCTACGGAAGCGGTTTCGAGGCCAGGCACGCACATCCTGAGGGAAGGCCGTCGTCTGAGCAATGCCGCTGGTATTCACGACCACCGGAGACGCCGTAGCATTAGAGCTCCAGCTTTGAGGTCAGGAAGCAATTACTTGGATGCGGGTCTTCCTTTTGGCCACCGCCTCAGCAACAGTGTCTCCTGTGACTCTTTTTTACCCAAGGAAAGATTCTGGTTGAATGAGTCATCTTCTTTCTAGGCCAAGAAATGAAATTTCTGAAATCCTTAGGGGTAACGCTATGGGGAAGCGGTTCAAAACCGAAAACTTGTGATTCCGGCCCATCACGTTCGCTGCAAGGCTCACTGAGACCAAGTTTCCCACTTGATGAATATGGGGGAGGCTTAAAATAGACAGTGCTCTGGAGGTAATGAAACCTCTCACACTCCTATGGAGCTCGCCTACTCAATTCCAAAACGGGCAAGGATGCAAAAGCAAGAGTGTGTTTGCAGGACACGCAGATCTGGGGAGAAGCCTGCTCGATGTTGCATGTATGGGAACCAAGTCTGGGTCCCGAAACGCCGGGCAGCAGCGCCACGAGGAGAACAAAGTGGCGTCTGCTGGCAGAGAAAGCAGTGATGCAGGTTCCGAGCGGGACAGGTTCTAGAATGTCGAGGCAAGTCAGGAAACACCGTCTGAAGGGAGAGCGAATAAATGAGAACCTGGGTGCCAAGCAGGAGGCGGCCACCTGCCGGAGGGGGCCTGTGCCCGGCGCGTCCCCCCCACAGACCCTGGGGAGCGGGAACGGGCATTGGGGCAGCAGCTCGGCATTTCCCGCACCGGCCCCAACCCGCCCTGCTCGTCGCCAAGTAGGTCTTTGTTTGCTTCTCCCCACGGGACAGTTAACTCCTCCACCAGGGACACGAGCCAGCACCTCGCCCGGCCGCTGCGTCCAACTCACAGTTCATCTTTCTGGGTGATGTCCGGTTGTCTGTCCGTCAGATTCCATTGGATGTGACTTCTCGGGGCCTGAAGTCTTGATCGAGACAGAGACGGCCCCCGGGTCCCCTGGGCGTCCGCGCACGTGCACGGGGCTGCTCCCAGTGGGTGCAAATGCTGCCGTCTGCAAGGAGATGCATGGGGGCGCCCGGCAGCCCTGGGCTGCGGCGGTTCTGGAGTCCAGCCTGGGGACCACCCCCCCCCCGGGGGCCCCGCACGGGGAGACGCGGACTCGGCCCCTGCAGGAGAGCTGCGGCTTCCGTTGCCTCCAGGGCTCTGAAATTCCTCCTCCAGAAGATTCCTTCTTTCCCTTATTCTTGGGCCACATCTGAAGTGGGCCCTAAGGGCTCGGCCCCGGGGGGCACTTCTGGGCTTTCTCGTCTCCCTTCCGGCGCCCTGACTGCCCGCCCCCGCCCCCGGGGTGCTCCACGTTCTGAATATCCAGACCCCCTTTCCCGGTTGGCTTTACTTCCCTAGTTCTCTGGAGACCCTCTTTGCCTGTCACTTCATTTGACCCGAGTCACCCTCAGAGGACTTCGCGGCAGGTGGTTCTCAGACCTCCCCTGCAGGCCTCCCTCCCTCGACCCCGACCGGGCCGCGCCTGCCATCAGGCCTGCGACCCCCTGGGAGGTAGGGACTGACCGGTGCTCGCCCTGAGGCGTATCAGCCCACCAAGAGGCATTTTCCCCCTCCAAGTCCTTTGGAAACACCATCTCTCATTGCCGGGGTTCTAGAAACAACCAACCTACAGATTTCGAGGCCCTGCGTGTTAAATTCTCCCTCCACCTTTCTTTCCGCCTCATAAACTACCTCTCTCCTTCGTTCATCTCTGTCTCAACATTCCCTGCCCAGCAGTGCTCAGGCCCGCGTCCCCACTGGGTCCCGGGGCCCTGCAAGGTCATCAGCGAGGTCCTCCCCCTGCCCCCCTATCGGAGCAGCCGGTTACCTAAACATCGGGCCACCCCCTAAGGGGTCGTCACCCTGCCAGCTCCCGGGGCTACTTTCCCAGACCCGCCCTTGACGACTGAGCCAATGCCGTGCCTTTCAGGTTTCTCCCATGGCAGCACCCCGCTTCACGGCAGTAGTCCCTGCACTGGCACGAGGCGCCACAACAGGCCACCCCCCAAATCCCGGTGACTTTGCTCCAGGGACATTCCCACCTGTTTACACCTCGTCCCAGACGAAACAGGCAGGGGCTCCCTTCCGTGTTTGACTGGAGCCTGGTGCGCGTGGGCCCGAGTGCAGCATCTGAGGGCTGGACCCGTGAAGGTGGGGCAGCTCCCTGGCACGCGGGGACAACCAGGAGGCAGGAGCCCAGCCTCAGTGAACACAGGCCCGTGTCTCTTCGTGCCACCTTTGTGGAGGCAACACATGCCTTTGTACCTCAATCTGTTTAAAGTCTTGGTTTGTAAGCTTTTGTGGGTCATGGACAGAGTGACCAACTATCTCAGTGTACACAGGACCGGGAGGGTTCCCAGGACATGAAACTTTCTGTGCTAAAACTAGGAGAGTCCCAGGCAAACGGGGACAAGTTGGTCACCTTAGCCATTGTTCTCTTAAAAAGGCAGATAAAAACAAAAAGGTGCCCATGTCTGAAGAACCCGCCTTGGAAGTCATAGAAGGCACCGTCTTCATCTTCCTTCCACTGTGAACTGACATGGCCTACTTTCCAAAAGAAGACACGAGCTCCTGGACAAACGGCCTGGCCCACATTTTTGTGCCACTCTGATTAAGTAAGAAAGCCTCGTTGGGCTTTTAGAATTTAAAATGTGTGCAGACCCCTCCCCGCAACACAGAGCTTATAGGGAAAGTCGTAACAGGATTCAAAGAAGGAAATACTTAGGCGGACGTCCGTAGGCAGAACTTCTCTCCCCTCCGCGAGAGCAGGGTCATCCCTGCCGCATTCAGCAAGAGCTCACCGTAAGCCCCCGGAGAAGGACCCGCTTGGGGCCTTGGGGTTATGATGGAGGAGGTCAATTTTCAAAATAAACGTTCATTATATTTTTACCCTTTGAAGAAAAATGCTGCTTGGCCTTAAACAAATTAAGAGTGCTCAGGCTTTTTATTTGGGGCATTTTTTTTAGTTGAATATTATTAAAAATAATTACAGGCTGTGGATTTAATCTAAAACACAATCAGCACCCCCAAAGTCCCCTACAGTGAGTTAAAGCATCCTCCTTCTCAAAATTCAAAATTAAGTGGAAATTCAGATTAGTTTTGATTTATAACCACATTATGAACTATTTAATATTTTCAAGAAGTCATTCCCTGTGCCCATATTAAATTAATTTACAACAGAATATTATATAATTTATATATGCATACATATAATAAATTACAGCCTGACTATATAATTCTACATGTATAATTAATTACATTAACCATCTACATTTTAAGCCTACAATTAGATAACCCTAAAAGACAACCCCGTTAGCATTTTTTAATAAATACTTGTGTTTGGAGCTGTTTAACAGAGCACCTGATAGCTGATAGAGCAGTGTTAACATCTGTTCCATTATTTCCAGAGGACGTTGGTTGAACGCAATACTATTCACATAAAATATGCATTTGTTCTTGACTGTCAAGTACCTCTATTATTTTATTAAAAAGTCAAAAAAGAATATAATCAGACTTCATAATTTATGTGTGACATTTTCATTACAGAAAACTTTATGCAAAATTGAATTCTAAAATTTAATTTCCTGTGATGTTTAAATTACTTACTATCTGGCTCCTCTCCAAACAGTGCGATCACTGAAGGCCCCATATGAATTCTATTAAGGATACATTTTGCTGCTGCCAGAAAACACAGGGTATTTTTCTAAGGAACTCTAAGAATATGCTTCTTAAATATATTTTGTGCCAGTTTAAATAGTTTTTCTCACGCAGGAAAGAAAGGCAGGAACTTTGCTTTCTTTCTTTTCTTTTTTTTTTTTTTTTTTTTGAAAAAACCACAGCCAGGGTTTCTCTGCTTGTCTCCCTCCCACCTGGCCTGCGACGCCTCCCTCCTGATACTTGAACCTGGGGAAGCAGCCCGGCCCAACCCTGACGGCTGGGGCGCCAGGTCGCAGGACAGTAAGCAGGTTCCCGCTGGCTCCCTTTCTCCTCTGCCCAGGTAGGCCCGACGCAGGGAAATGCGGCCCTGGGAGCTCTGGGGCGCCTGGGGCACCTCCCGGCGGCCCACAGGGTCCGGGGCAAGGCAGGGGTCGCCGCAAGCCACGTTGCCCTCTGGACCCTGGGAGGGGATGGGCTCCAGAAAGGCCTGCACCGCGGGGACCAGGCGCTGGGGCGGCGGTGGGGGGGGGGGGGGCGGCGGTGCAGGCAAGCCTGGGCAGCGCAGACCAGGTGGCCCTGCAGGAGGTGGCAGCCCAGGCATCGGTCAAGAACCAGGTGGGGCTGCTGCCCCAGCAGCTCAGCTTCAGCCATGGCACCTGCGCACAGAGATGGAGGTCCAGGCTTCAGGAGGGCTCTAACGTGCTGTAGGCTTTGGGGGGGTTCTAACGTGCTGTAGGTTTCAGGGAGGGCTCTAATGTGCTGTAGGCTTCAGGGAGGGCTCTATCGCGCTGTAGGCTTCGGGAGGGCTCTAAGGTGCTGTAGACATTGGGAGGGCTCTAATGTGCTGTAGGCTTTGGGGGGGCCTCTAACGCCCTATAGGCTTCAGGAGGGCTCTAATGCGCTGTAGGCTTCAGGAGGGCTCTAACATGCTGTAGGCTTCGGGAGCGCTCTAACGCTGTCTCCTTGGTGGCTGCCCCCTCTGGGGCAGGGACGGGAACCCAAGCCCCACTGCGCTGATTCCCAGAGCCCACGCCCTGCATCAGTGCCCGTCCCAAGCCCAGGGAATCTGTTTCCCTCCCACGTAGGGTGGGCGTCCATGGAGGCAGCCGCAGAGCTGAGATGTATGCGCACCCCGGTACTGGGCATGCGGGCTCCCGCCCCAGCACCCCTCTGTGGCCTTCTGCGACGTCAGAGCCGGAAACTCAACGGAAGCCTCACCCTCACGGCTCTCCCCCGTGCACCTGCTACTGCAGCTGTCTATCCGGTCTCATTGCGGGCGGCGGGGTCCTGCGGGGGCCTCAAGGTGTCCTTCCCCCAGGCCATCGGCCCACTGCCCAGACTCCACCCCTGTGAGCCCTTCTCCCTCTCGGGACACTCTCCTTTAAAAGATCACTCTAGGAGAGCACATGGAGTTAGCCACAACGAGCTTGGAGATTCTCCTGGGGGGGGATTCATCTGATGCCTTTTGCTCAACCACCCAACACCCCCTGGAACCATCCATGGGGCATTGCAAACGCTCCACCAGGGTTTGGGAAACTGTCTCCAGGGTGGCTGCTGCGTTCCAGTCTGTTCCCTTCCCACTAACGGGCCTTTCCTCTTAGACTTAGCTTCCCCCTCTGGAGTCTCCTCAACTTCCCGATGGGGGCTCCGCCCAGGCCTGCATTTGCCGCAACCAATCCACCCGGTTGCAAGTACATCAGGTAGATGTATTTTCTCACTGGGTCCCCACCTACCACCCAGTACCCCGAGGTACAGACGAGAGGGAGACCTGATGGGAGGTAGGGGAGAGGAGGACTCTGGGGTGAGTGGTGCACAGTGAAGCCTGACCCATGCGCCCTGCTCCAAAGACTCACGGTCTGAGTGGGAAGGGAAGGGGGAAGAAGGGAAGGAAGAGAGAACAGAGATGTTTCCAGACTTGGCCTCCTTGCAAAGTCAACTCACCCACTCCTCTGCCTTAACAGCACAGGAATTTGGAGGAAGGCTCTTACAAAAGGCAGTGGCGGGGGGATGTATGTGGCAGGATAACTCGTGCTCGTGGGTGCTCAATAAATAGAATGAGTTGCTAATAATAATAATAATGTGCAAATATCCTCAGGTCAGTTGGATAAGACTTTCCGCTTGTGCTCACCTGGCGTACGGAAGAGGATAAGAAGACGGGGCAAAAGCACGTGTTCCCGACCGACAGCCCCGGGGAGGCGCCGCGGGAAACGGTGATGGCGCGTGGGCAACTGCGAGGGCACAGTCGGAAAGTCTCAAGTGTCAAAATACCAAGCGGAAGTGACAAAGGGAGCGGCTAGGGAGTCCTGCACACGCCACGTTTTTGGTAAAGGGGAAGCTTCAGGCCTCAGCGGCACAGAGCAAAAGGGGGCAAACACTGTCCCGTAAACAAGAATTACAACCTAATCGTGGCCAAAGCCCCAGAAGGCTCAATTAAGTGCATGTGGCCCCTCAGCAGGACCCGCGCCCCCTTGACGGCAGGCGCCCGGGGGGCTGGGGCTGGCCGGGCAGCAGCTGGGTGCGGCGGGGACCGTGGATCCCAGGACAGGCGGGGCGGGCCGCGGGCACTGGGAGGGCAGGCGTGGTGACGGCCGCAGCCCCCCGGCTCAGCACTGTCCTCTGCTCCACCCACAGCTCCCGGGAAGGGCCTGTGGCCCGGCGGGCCGGCTCGCTGGAACCCTGGGAGGCGCTCTGGGGGCCCACCCGCCGCTGTCCCCACGCTCGCAAGTGGCCTCCGCGCTGACTTGCACGCCCCCAGGGCGGCGGGGCTCTACCCGGTTTCCCTTACTCGGGTGACACATGGCCACGTCCTGCCCCTGACCTGTTCCCGGCCTCTGCACACCTGCCCTGGCCCTCAGACCACGCTGGGCGCCTCTCCTGAGGGCCCCCCTCCCGTCGCCCCGCAACCTGCAGACGCCAGCGAAGTGCAGGCCACCCCTGCAGCAGCCTCAGGCTCCTCCACGCCTGCCCCCATGGGACCCCTTCTGGTCCCCTAACTTGAGAACGTCCCTCTTTACACCGCCCGTCCCCAAATCGACACCTCGAGCCTCAAGCTCTCCCTTGAATTCCAGGCTCCTTTTCCCAACTTCCTGTTCAACATCTTCACCTGGAAGGACGCTGAGGATCCACACTTCCCGTGTCTAAGACCAGACAACACACACACACACACACACACGCACACGCACAGCTGCTCTTCGTCGTTCGCATCTCCGTAAATGGCATTTACATCTGGCCAGATGCTCACGCTACCCGCCTGGAGACGTGCCTGGCTCCTTCCTTCTCACGCACCCGTCAGCGAGCCCCGTCGGCTGCACCCCCAAAGTGTGCCCGGAATCCAGGCGCTCGGGCACCTCGACCCGACCATGGCATCCCAGCCAGCGCCACGTGTCGCGAACGTTACTGCCGCAGCGTCCTCTCTGCTGCATCCCTAACCTTCCACGCTGACCCCACACAACAGCCGGAAGGAACATTTTAAGACATCACAAAGATTATGCCCCCCCCGCCTGTCCAAGCCTCCCCCAGGCACCCCCCCCACCCAGGCGCACCCTCCACTGCTTTCCCTCCGGGCCCCCTCCGGGCCCCCCACTCGGGCTCTCGCGCTCTTCCTCGGCGGGTGCTCCCTCCCTGACGCCCCGAACCTCGCCGTGTCCTCTGCCTGGGAAGCTCTTCCCCACGTATCCAAGGATGCACATTTCCTTCCGTCCTTCAAGCCCCTGCTTACATGTCACCCGTCCAGGGGGACCTCCCCGACCTCTGTCCGGTGGCGCCCTCCATCACTTCCTCCTTCCCTACCCCGGTCCTCCTTGCTTGTCGCAGCCCCACACACCCGCTGCTTTCTTAGCAGTTGGTTACCTGCCCCCTCAACAGCAGGGGTTTTGCTTCTCTGTTCGCTGCTGACTCCCAGCATCTAAAACTCAATAAATGTATGAACAAAAGAATGGACGGGAGGGAACCGGTGACCTTAAGCAAGGTGGGAAGGCACGTACCAGCCGAACCAACGTGAACGAGGCTTCCTTACGGGCCTTGAGTGAGTTTCTGCCCCGGCGGCGGTGGTGGTGGTTTCTTTTGTTTCAAATCTTTGTATTAAATTCGGAGCCACACCCTACTTAACCCCGCCAGCAAGCCTGAGCTTCCCCTGCTGGTCCGTGATCGCTGCGGTGGCTTCAACCAGAAATGAAATCCTAATCACCGCATCTGCCTCGCACCCTTCACTCACAGGCCCACAAATGAAACTCCAGCCGGGCGATGTCATTCCACCTGCGTGGGGTTGGGCCCGGCGCACTAGCTGGAGTCCGGTGCTGCTTAACCTTGACGAGCTTCGAGGTTTGCAGCCCCCTAACCTCCTCGCTTACCAACCCATAAGCATTCGCGTGACCTAAGTCTACCGGGGAGCTTGTCGGTGTGGCTACTTCAGTTCCCCGCCAGGCTAAAGGTTTTTTAAATCTTTTGGGACCAATGGTTACCACGGTCATTATTGGTTTACAACCTAATGGCCCTTAATGTCAATGGAGAGAAAAAAGGGGACAAGTCACTTCGGATCCAGCTTGACCTACCCATGAACACATGAACAGGAAGAAAAGAGGGAGATGGGCAGTTTTCTTCATTTCCCAGAGAACTGGGAAGGAGGGACCTCAGAACCTTGGGGGACTTGGAGGAACAGTGCTCAGTCAGACGGCCGCATGTCAACCACAGCCCAAGAGCATCTCAAAGCTCCCGACCTGCTTCCTGTTCCAACCTGAGGGGGCTGTAGTGTGACTTCCAGGTACCTGACTGGGGCCAGGCGATCCAAATGTTGAGCCCTGTGAAAAGCGATTAACATTCCAGAGCAAATGTGTTACCCGCAAGAAAGGCCACTTCCAGGAGCACCTGGCCACTGAGCCAGGTGCAGGTTGGTCCCCGTGACCTCAGGGAGTCGCTTGCAGATCAGATATCAACAGGTGGAAGCAGCAGTCACTGGAGCAGGCCATTTTATTGATGGAATTGGGTTTACAAATTACCTTCAAAACACACTAAAGTGAAATATTAAATTCCCCACTCTCTCGCAGACTCCTTCTGGATTTGAAAGGAGGAAAGGCACAACACCATTTTCCCGAATAGCCATATCCCCGCTGCAGTGAGACCTATTCAGAAGTAGGCTGAGGGTTCTCAGGATCAACTACTGTGACGCTAGGTTAGACAGATGCTAAATGATTAAATAGCTTGATCAAATAAAACCAAGCAGTGATTATTACAGGCCAAAAGACACCGAAAAGAAGCATTCAGAGGCTGGTTCCCACTGCGTTAGAAAGTTATCCTAATAAAGAATAAGAATCAGGTATACCTTAGATGCCACAACACTTCCAAGTATCTTCCAACGTTCACAGCCTGGTAATGTGGGGTTGAGTGCGCCCCTTCATCTAGAGGGAACAGCTCTCCCCAAATAGGCCTGAGACCCTGGATGAAGGGCTACAAACAACGGCCCTCAACTCTGGATGCACACTAGCATGACCGGTTTACACACATCCTAGTCTCTACAGATGGGGTCCCAGCAATCCCATTTGCAAAGATCCCCTTGATGATTCCGTGAAAACGGGGACGAGGAACATTGCACTGAACGAAGAGAACTTGGGTCTTATTTAGTCCAGGGCTTCTCAAGCTGGTCTGTTCATTACTGTCATTGGGCGACTCATGTCACATATACAGACTATGGGACGCCTTCCCCTGGAGAGTCTGACTCAGTAGGACGAGGGCAGAACCCTGGAATCTGTATGTGTTTGCACACACCCCACAGGACTTTTTTGAGCCGGCTAATTTGTGAAACCCTAATTTAATGTGCCTCCTCATTTTATAGGGCAATCTGATGTGATTCCTAATGATAAGCTCCTGAGAAGTGGAGTTACTCCTGACACACCATGGTATTGTCCTCAGAGCCTCATGTACACAGTAGGCACTCAATACATAATTTTGAGTAAATGAATGGAATAACGGAAAAACTGAAAATTTCCGTTTTTTTTAATCTGGCCTCTCAACGGTTCTCATAAACTTGGGTAAGACTGAAGAGTTTGTTTCTTCATCTATTAAATGAACATAATAAGACGTATCTTCACAGGGATTAGATAAATACAGTAGCCCCCCCATAATCCACAGGGGATATGTTCCAAGACTTCAGCGGATGCCTGAAGTTGCACATCAGTA
Source organism: Canis aureus (assembly GCF_053574225.1). Classification (NCBI taxonomy): domain Eukaryota; kingdom Metazoa; phylum Chordata; class Mammalia; order Carnivora; family Canidae; genus Canis; species Canis aureus. The sequence goes on along the minus strand of NC_135632.1, from coordinate 1,284,644 downwards.
CTGAGCCCTATGTGTGTTGTTTTTTCCTATACATACGTACTTAAATGATAAAATTTAAATTTATAAATTTTATAAATTTTAGATTTATAAAATTAATGAATTATATTAGATTATAAATTTATAAAATTTATAATTTACATTTAAAATTTATAAATTAGGCACAGTAAGAGATGAATAGCAAAAACTAATGATAAAATAGAACAATTATAACAATATACTGTACTAAAAAGTGTGTGTGTCTCTCTCTCCTTTTCCCGAAATATCTTATTGTGCTACATTCATCCTCCTTCTTCTAATGCTGGTGTGAGACGACAGAATGCCGATATGATGAATTAAAGTGAGGCCAGTGGTGTAGGACTACGGAGCTTCTGATGGTATGTATGTATGTATGTATGTATGTATGTATGTATGTATGTATTTATTTATTTATTTATTTATTTATTTATTTATTTATTTAAGCTTCTGATATTATATCAGAAGAAGGATCATCTGCTTCTGGACCGCGGTTGACCATAAGTACCTGAAGCCCTGGAAAGCAAAACCATGGATAAGGGGGTACTATTGTAGTGTTTCCAAATCATTTTCACATAAAGATTCAGACATACATTAAGTATTGTCAATATAAAGGAAAAAAATAAGGGCCAGAAGTGAGAACAACCCGCTTCACAGAGTTAATGAACGGCAAAGCTAGACCTAGACCAAAGTTCCCTAACTCCCAGCCAAGACTTCTCACCACTTGCCACTGGGCATGGAATTTTCTGGCAAGTGGCCCAACTGAAATACTTCACCCAGACTAGTATGGTCGTACTATCTCTTGAGGAAGACACTTTGCTGCAAGTCTCTACAGAAGCCTGTCGTTCTCAGAAGTCTGAATTTCAAGTCTCCTGATGAGAAACCAAGAGCCATCGCAGTGGAACAAGAAGGTTCCTGCCTTTTTCTACTACAGCATGACCCAGGAGGGGAAAATGCAGCCGTGCACCAGCTGCTGCCTGCACGCAGAGGGGCCCAGCCAGGGGAGAGGGGCCCCTGTGGGGGAGGCTGGTCTAGGAGCTGGGGACTTGGTCATTGTGCCTTCTCAGAGATGACGTCCAAGATAGCCACGTGAAAAAAACGCACCATAGCAGGGGTCAGAATGGTCAAGGCAATTCCAAGTATTCTGATGAGTCTTTTTATTTTTATTTCCAAGTATCCGTCTCTTCTACTTTTTGAAGGGAGAAAAAGAAGTTACAAACCACAGAGGAGGAATCAAGGTATTGTGAGTCTACGGCTAGCCCGGGAATCTTGCAATATTGCCACAAAGCCCTGAGAAGCCAGTGAAAAGCTGACACCTTTTAAAAGTAAATCCACCTTCTTCTAACCCAGACCGTGAGGTGGATGTGGATGCGGACTTCGCTCCCAAGAGTGATGAGAGGAGCCTAATGTCAGTGCCAGGCCGACTTGGACAAGAGAGTCCCGCTGGTGCAAGCCAGTCTCCCCGCACTTCATGCGAGTGTTGTACTGGCCAAGAGCCAGGAGCGGGCTGAGTTCATATTTTCCCCCTTAACGATCCCATGTTATTTTTAGGGATGTTAATATGTCAAACTCGGGGAAAATGAAGTATTTGGAGTTTTTTTTTATTATGCCCATGTTCACAAAATGTATTAACTAATAATCACTAGTTCACAAGTGAACTAAGTCTGTTCTGTTCCTTGGCTTCTATCTTGCACACAGGGAAGGTGTTGAAAAGCACCAGAGGGAGGCTGACGAACAGCAGCAGGACAACGTGGCCTTCCTCCACTGGCCAAGGTAGCAGAGCTCATCCCAGCCAATGGCATATCAGGCTATCACTTTGCATCAGAGTTCCAGAATTTCTAATTCATGATCCAGATAGGATTCTAATTATTTCATTTGGCTATTAGGCAAAATAGCAGCTTAAAACATGTGATCATATCCTTTGCCTGCTTATTAATCTCATTACCCAGGGCAGAGCTTTAACTCTTTAGCCTAACACATAGGCCCTGGCTTCATGCCTCATGTTCTCTGTGCTCCAAGTAGTTTTCCCCTCTTGTTTTCCTTGGTGACCTCTTACTCTTTTTTCAAGATCCAGATTAAATGCCATCTTCAATGTGGCCCCTTCTCCCGGTCCCCATTTAAACAAGCTTCTTTCTGTGGGACTCATGAGAGATAGTGTGACATGCGGGGGGCGGGGGGCGGGTGGAGGAAATAAAAAGCAAGGACAGCTCTGCAATTTAACTTGGGCAAATCATTAACCTTCCTGAGAATCCATTTGCTATAATTTAGTGATCTAGAAAAAAAGTACAACCTGGCTTATGAAAAGGTGTAACGATTTTCACCTGGGAAGATTGCGATGGTTAAATAGAAAATGGTATGAAGAACCAGCATAGTTCCCAGTACACAGAACGGTATCAATAAATGTGTAGTTTCTTATGCCCGGCACAAAAGAAATATGCAAAGATTACAGAATGAAGAAATTCCCATCTGTACCCAGAACACAGCTCTAATGTTTTTTATACTCATATTCCAAATGAATAGGAGAGGCCAGTAATACTCCAGAGTGTCTACTTGCCTCTCTCTTCCTCTACATTCCCTTTTCTCTCTCTTTATCCTTATTCACTCTCAAGCTTAAGTCACCATGGAAACTGAAGTAGAATACAAATAACGCACGTATCCTGTATCTCACCTGCACCTCAAGGCCGTTCCCGGTAAGTCTAAACACACAAAGTTCCCACTTCGCAAATTCACGCAGGTCCTAGGGATCAGTTTCCGTCCTCTATGTGCTAGCAAACTATGCATTTAGTAACCCACCTTGGATCAACATCAGATTTGATGGCTCAGAGGTCATTGGCTCCTCCCTTTCTCCTTGATTTCCCAAAACTGCAGGGCACCTTAAGATGGGCAACCTGTGCAAGTAAATCCTACCTCTGACCCACACAAATCAAAAGATTGGGCAATGAGAAAGCTATTGTATAGACAAGCTTGCAGAAAAGCCCAAGCATATTTTCATATGCAACATTGATCATTTATCTAAATCTATTTGCATTTTAATATCCTAGAAAGACACATACAATTGGAGGAGATTAATATGTTCTCTACTGAGATTCCACAGATATTCAGTGATGCCCCCAGAGGAGGACTGCAGAGCCCTGACACATTTAATATTTTTTACCGAAATGTGAGTGTCACATTTGAAACCAGGGTTGGCCCTATATTGATGAAGAACCACTTTAGAATAGTAAAGGAAGCACCAGATGGCCACCTGGCCCCAGTTCTGGACCTTCTAATGTGATGAACATTTCATGCCCATTTGAACTGACCAGTATGGTTTCCAGTTGGGGAATTTCCCACCGTAGGAGGATCACTTGCCAAGATAGAAGCCAGAAACTGATTCTCCTGGCCTCCCTTGGTGCTAGGCCCAGGCCCATGGCCTAGGCTTGGGGCTTTTAGTTACTCTGGATCCAATGAGATATATTTCAAATGACAAGATACAGATAAGAAAAAAGAATTCTCCATGTGAAACTCATACAGACAGGGGATGGAGCCTGGTAGGAAGTCATCCAGCTTCCAGACAAGGCAATAGGACAGGCTCAGTGCTGGGGTCCCGAGCAGTCAGCTCTAACACCTGGGCCCCAGGTAGCAACAGCTGGGTCTCCAGAGGATTCCTCCACCAGTGCAATATGGAAATTGCTCCTGGTCTTACAGAGGCTCTATCTACCACCCACTGTTATTTTCAAAAATTCTTTCCTATGTAAACTATCTAATGCTCATATAACCAACCTTGGGCAACTCATTCACTTCTATGGCCCTGAATTTCCTTAGCTAAAAATGAGGGCTTCTGTCTAAACCACCTTGAGACTGCTTTACAATCCTAAAAATCTGTATTAATCTCATACAACAAGCTGATTTTTCAGGGTAAGCTTTCAGGTCAATGCACAGGCCGGGGTTCTAAGGTCTCGCAATGTGAAGAAGAGACGCACCCCACGTTTCAAAGTGTGATTTTTTACCTCCTAGACATGATCATGTTTCTGTGGCATCATGCCTTTCTCATTCAGTATGTACAGTAAGCGATGGGCCAACCTGTTCCCATGCAGGAGAGGCACAGCATCAGTGAGGGAAACAAATGAGATAGGGGGAAATTAATATTTTTAATGCCCATGAAATTAGCACCGGGTGTGGGACTGCCATATATATGAATTGCCTCAGCCTCATTTTAATCTGCAGAATAAGCCAGAGGTAAAAATGATGATTTTCATTTTACAGATAGAAAATTGAAGTTCAACACCATTCGGGTATTTGTCCAAGTTCATGTCCCAAATGAGTAGTAGAGCAATGATTCAATCTAGGTCTTCTCTCTACAAGTTCATGGCTCTAACACCCACCCAGGAGAAAATTTGCCATAAGAAAAGCCCATCTCCAAACTCATTGCCAAGTCTAGCCAGTCCAAGTAAACTTGAAGGTTGAAACTATCCGTTTTAAAATTAGACACAAGTTGGGGTTGCCTCAACCTAGGAAATTCCTAATAAAGCTCATGATGAGCTTCCCAAGAGAATGCCATCTTAAAGAGAATTTCAAAGATGGGAAAAAAGTCGGATGCATACCAAGAATGAAAAGACTCAATAAGGAAAATATACATTCTTGGTTCCCCATGCCCTCCTCCCCCACTTTTTTTTTTTTTTTAACAATCTCTCTTAAAAAAAAAAATCTCTCTTATTAACCCAATTCGTTTACTAAAAACAGAAAACAAAATGAAAGGCCTGCATCTTAATGTATGTGATGCTCTTGCAGGAAACTACTAAATGTTTATTAAGGCCATACCATACATGAAAGAATGAAGCCTGTTTCACATATTGTTACAAATCTGTAATGTTAGAATAAAAGGGAAAACTGATTCCTACCAATTATGAAAATGTACAGGATTAAATCAATAGCTCAGCCAGACCTGACCAGCATCTGGTCTGCAGCAGGGGCCAAATAGATCTCATTTGGGATACTTAGGAAAAGTAACTTCTAAAACATAAATCAGGACTATAAAATCATCATCTGATTACCAAAAATTTTAAAAGCAGAGAAGAAAGTGTATTCAAGTGTGAAATACGGTTTTGGAGAAGGGGGAAGGCAGGCAGCTTTAGCACAGAACAAGAAGAAAAATCAAAGAGCAAGAAGAAGGAGGGATGAACGTCTTAGTGCAAAAACTTTAGGCCGTCCTTTCCGCACACAGCGTGGCGAAGAGTCCAGGCGATTAGCTGGCTCATTCCGGCCCATCTTGCAACCCAGCACTTTCATTCTAACTGATGAAAAGAGGCTTAGGGACTTACTTATACCCAAATAATCATTTTAATATGTTTTTTTCTATGTAGATATGGTCTTAAACCCAGGAAACCGAAAGGAGAACTTCCGAACCCAAGTATCAGAGGAAGAGATGTTGATGTATTCAGACGGAAATAGGACAGATCCATAGACACAGGGGTTCGGCTCCGACATGGCTGTCCTAACACAGACAGACCAAGGGCCCCGCGCTATCGACGTCGCCCGGGGACCCGCAGGAGGAAGACTACTTGAGGTCTTCGAGTATCTGTGCTCCTCATCCTCTGTCCCTTAATATACAAATTCAAGTCATAACCAGGTCCCGTGTTCTCAGTCTCAAGGCATATGCCTCATTTCAGACTTAATCCAGGTAGATTTCTATGCTTATAGGATTTTTCAGTTAAATAATTTCAAAATCGTCTTCTTTCATCTTTTCCCAATCAGAAAGAGGTTTATAACAATCCTGTCTTCGGCAGGTGGGGGTGGCATGCACCCTGGAGAGGAAAAAAAAATTACTGAAAATAACTGCTTTCACAGAAATCTTTTGACTGGCTGGACGTAGAGGCACCCGAAACTATTGCTTAAGAAAAGATTTTTCTAATTTCAATATATCAAATTAAATAAAGAAATTCATGTGACCAACATTTTCAGCACTTCTTATACATCAAGGACATAGGGTGAGAAAGACGTTATCCTCTTTGAAGGAATATATGACTTAGGAAGACAGAGAATATGAAGAGATCATTTCAATGCACTGTGGAGATAGATGAGGGAAACTTCTGCTTGGAGAGCAGCAGGGGACGAAGTAGGGAGTCAAGAACAACTTCCTGGGACAAGTGATACTGAAATTAAATCCAGAAGAGTAACCTGGAGCACACCAGGGGGAGAAAGGGGCCAAGCCAAGAAAGGGGATCTCCAGGCAAGGGAAGCAGCAAAGGCACAGACAGAACCAAAGGTGGTGCAGTGTTTCTGGAGCAGAAAGTCAGAGGTGGGAAACGGCAGACGATGACTCCGGAAGAAACAGATGAGGGGGGAACTGATGTGCCATGCGAAAGGAGAGGCATAGCTTCTCTGAGAGAAGTCCGTTCACCACACAAAGGGCTAAACATCACTGTTATTTGGGAAGTCTAGAAGACTCCAGGAGGTTCCATCTTCTACCAGCAAAGATAGCAGGGACTGTGCTGATCATCTTTCCCACTTAGAGGTAGCAACAGCCCAAAGTGTATGTAAGAGTCCCAGAGCCCAAACGGCCTGAGATAGCATATGATGCCACAGGGGAAGACTGAAACTGGAAGATTAAATTTGGGTGATTGTAATTGGTCTGAGTAGTAGAAAATGGTGGGTAGACTGAGCCAGGGCGTCATAGCCAGCCGCTCAACATCGTCTTCCTTCCTCTGCAGGGAGTTGCTGATGTCTGCTGGTTTGCTGTTGGTTGGTTGGCTTTGAATTAGGATAGACGATCATTCTGAAATTTCTGCTTGGACACCACTTCTGCACCTCAACAAATAAATACTTGTAAATTTAATGCCTCCATTATATATGCATATATGTGCGTGTGTGTGTGTGTTCTTCTCAAACATTGTCATGAACGTTCCCTCATTTGCTTGTAAGGGAGATAGATGAAGATCATTCCTGTCATTTTTCAGGTAAAAACACCAAAGGTCCTCTCCAGAAAAGTTGATTTGTTTAGGTCATCCAGCCAATCCATGGGGGGTAGAGAAAGTGTTAGAATCCCGCCTTCCTTTTTTTTTAAGATTTTTTTTATCTATTAATTTGAGAGAGCAAGAGAATGAGAGCGTGAGAGTGTGAGAGCCATGAAGATTTGCAGAGGGAGAAGGACAAGCAGACTGCAAGCTAGGCACAGTCCCAGGACTCTGAGACCATGACCCAAACCCAAAACCAAGAGTCAAACACTCAACCAACAGAGCCAGCTAAGCGCCCCTAGAATCCTGCCTTCTGACCCAGATCCAGACACCCTCCAGTGTCAGCAGCTGAAAGTCTGAAGCATGTGACTTACGAACAGAAGTCCTGACAGTGTTGGCTTAATCATTCTGTCTGATTTCAGAAACCTAGATCCTCACGCAAAATTGTTTTTTGGGAATTCCAGAGCAATACAAGAGAAATATAGGAAAGAAAGCAGTTTTAGAGTCAGTCATAAATGCCAGAACTCAAAACTCAGAAAATTCACTAGCTACATGACCTTAGGCAAGTTACCTCATGCCTGAAAGTCTCAGTTTTCTCATCTGTAAATTGAGAATAATAAAGTATTCCCAAATAAATAAATAAATAAATAAATAAATAAATAAATAATAAATAAATAAATAAATAAATAAATAAATAAATAAATAAATAAATGTAACAGAGGAGCAGCATTTTGGCAGAGCACCTAGCACGGGGCAGGTATTAAGTCACTACCATACGTATGACCATCATTCTGCCCCAATTTGCACCCGTTGCTCTGAAGGATAAGACTGAAGCATTTTCAAGAAATCTGCTAAAATTTTTCCCTGTCTACACTAAAAAAAGGGTCTCAAAATACCAAAATCTCACTTTGAGCTGCATTGTGATGCATCTACACTATCCCGTCGCCCAGTAACAAGTTGGAACAATGTCCTCATGCTCCGTAAACTATTTTATTATTAATTCCCCACTGCTGATCAAGACAGGGAGGATACAAATCATTGATCGCCAGCAATTGTTTTTCCATGCTTGGAATATGATTAAATGGTCTGCAATGTTGAAAAAAGAGATGATTAAGGAGAGAAGAGTGATAAAACAGATGTCGAATGAAAAAATACAATTTCCCATTGAATAAAGTAGTAGTTGTGCCCATGAGAATTAGCTGCACAATACATTCTTCCCTCAAGGGCTTGAGAGGCATTTTGTTCCTGTTCACTTGCCCCCTGGAAAAAAAAGCCCAACCCCCTCAGGGAGTCATGAATTATTCTGTTTATTACCCTGGTCTGTAATGTACCCCATATCTTTTTCTTAAGTGTACAGCCTTTAAGGTTAAAATCCAGTATATTTCTTAATGCTTACCTCGGACTGGGCATCTAACACGCGGCAACACGCCTTTCATGAACTTTAACGACAACTCCAGCAAGCTGGCTTCTCTGGCACTCAAAGAACCAAGGAGGAAATGTAATATCACCAAGCAAATCTTTCTGTTGCCGTCGTTTCAAGGAAAGGTACCAAGAGCTCTTTTCAAGTAGCTTCTTGCTAGAGACCATCTACAGCCTAGTCACCAGAAGAATGCCTCAGGGTTTGTCAACATTTTCCTTCCTGTGAGTAAAAATAGATAAAATTAAAAGGGAATGAACAGAGGCATGAGTGGGTAAAAATAAAATCAGACACCTGAAATAAAACTGTTATTCAAACGGTGTAAAGCATTCGATGTAGGGAAAAAAATAGAAATTAATACCCACGTGACCAAAAACCTAAAGAAGACACAGAAGGACTTATTTGCTAATGGGTTTCAGCTTCATATTACAGTTTCCTTATTACCCCATTCCCCAAAATATAAAAATGCTCAATTCTACCGCCTAACACTATTGGACTTCTTTTTTAAGTTTCTGTGTGGAAAGGGGTTATGTTTTTGGTGAAAAGGTTGGGGCCTGAATGTTGATTAGAATATAGAAAGGAGGGGATCCCTGGGTGGCTCAGTGGTTGGCGCCTGCCTTTGGCCCAGGGCGCGATCCTGGAGTCCTGGGATCGAGTCCCGTGTCGGGCTCCTGGCATGGAGCCTGCTTCTCCCTCTGCCTGTGTGTCTGCCTCTCTCTCTGTCTATCATGAATAAATAAATAAATAAATAAATAAATAAATAAATAAATAAATAAATATTTTTTAAAAAAAGAATATAGAAAGGAAGGGACACCTGGGTGGCTCGGTGAGTGAAGCATCTGCCTTCAGCTCAGGTCATGGTCCTGGGGTCCTGGGGTCCCCCTGCATCAGTGGAGAGTCTGTCCCTCCCTCTCCCTCTGCCTGCCCCTACCCACTCGTGCTTGCTCTCTCTCTCTCAAATAAGTGAATAAAATCCTTTTTTAAAAAGACTATAGAAAGGAAAAAATTGTAAGAAGAGTCTTCTCGTACTTTATCTACTGTGTACAAACTCTAAGTTACCCTCCTTGCTGCCAGGAGCTAACCTTCTGAAGCATCTAAATTCCAACCAGAAACTTTCCAAGTCACTTCAGATTAAGCCATCTGCCATTTTCTTTCAAATTAAACCATAGTCATTCATTTATCAAATATTTTGACCTAACTTCTGAGTACATGGGAGGGTTGTACTTCCCGGCCCCTTGTGTTGGGTGGAGCCAAGGACTAGTTCTAGCCAACAACCTGGGAGCAGAAATGACCCATGTCACGTCTGAGTTGTGCACTTCATTCCTGGAATCATTCCGCGGGGATTTCATGTTTACCTCTGCTATGACAACTGGCAATACCCCAGGTGACGGCCGTGTCATCCTGGGTCCGTGACAAGGAGCATCTCGCCAACTGGCAACGGACGTATGATATATGTGAGAAATTAACTTTCATTGTTTCGGGTCACTGGATTTTGGGGGTTTTGTTACAGCAGCACAACTTAACCCATCCTGATTGATACACTTGACTTTTCATAACTGCACCAGCTCTCAGTCACTGAGGTAACTTCCCTCATTCAGAAGCACTGTTCCTTCTCACACCCTCTCTCTTCCCTCCTATTAATTCAGCCACAGCACTAGTTCAATCTAAAAATCTTCTCTGCTGTACTATGGTTAACAAATTTGATGTTGACAGAACACAATAATTTATGGCCAGTATGTTAATTTATTTATTGGGCACTTTATTAACCTATACTCTTTGCAGCCTGTGCATTTTTAATGGCTTTATAGTGGGATTATTCATTTATTCCTGTGTGTGAAATGGGTCCTTCATAATTCACCTGTGGCATTAGCAGACATTAATTATCAGGATCGGGATCTCACTAATAGTGAGACCACTAATTGTGAAGATAAAATGCATTCTCTTGTGTTTGCGAAATCCCTTGCCATTTCTAATAGCAGTGATGCCACATTTTATTAAATTTAGATTATTGGGTTTAAATCTAATTAAGATCACTAACTTGGTTAACATTTTACCAATATCATAAGTATGGGATGGGAAGAAAGAATGTTGTTATGAATAAATATGTTATTTCCCTCACCGATAAAATGACCTAAAGATGTATTTTCCTAGAATGTTCAATGTTCGAGAAACAAAATCCAAATGCCCATGTTGTGCCATTCCCGGGTTATGCAGATGTCAAGGTTCTGTGATTGCAAGAGCCCGTCTCTGGATAACAAACAGACGCGTGTGTTACTGTGATGATGCGGAGAAGCTCGCGGGGTCTGAAAGAAGGCTGAATAACACAGCGGAAAACGTACAGCAGTCAGCAGCTCTGCAGGGCCTGCTTGGCAAAAAGAACGGCCAGGCGGCCTTACGGGGCACTTGCGCTCAAAGAAATGCAATCGGGCAGAGCCCTGGGCCCCCTGTGACCCTGCAGGGGTCTACGTCCAAAGAATAAACTCGACTGCTGGTTGCTGAGCTCAGGCCACCTGCCCACACGACGTGCGTAGGTCCCAGAGGGAAACCTCCTGAGCTTTCTGCAGCTTAGAGGCCAACAGGACCCCAAAGTTACCATCCGAACAAGACCACACACAGTATAGGAACGTTGGCTCTCATAAGAGAACAAAGTGGTGTTAATAGGGGCAATGACGGCTCTGGCCTTCCACCACAGGAGCAGCAGTGGCTCCTGCAGGTCTTGGCCTTCCCACCCCACGCCTCTCCCTGCCGAACTCTGACCTGGAACCTGCAGCCCTGACCCCGGGAAAAGTAGTTTTGGGGTCTCCAGCCCCTGCAGTTCAAGAGAGAACACGGGAAGGGGAAAATGGAGCGGTTTCCAACCGACAATCCAGCGAACTTCACAGGAAACCCATTATTAGATTAACTTTTCCCTTTCAGGAACCTTCACATGGTTGTAAAATCCATGTCAAATTGCAGCTTTACAGGTATTAATTCCACTCGTCATCTTCTAAGTAGGTCCACATAATCCAAGATCACTTTCTTCCATCTACTAGGTCTTCTTTCACTCATCCCATACATATTGGACATCTACCATTTGCCAGGCATTACACTAATACAGTTGACTCTTGAACCACACGGGCATTGGATGGATGACTGACCCCCATGCAGTCAACGATCCACGTCTAACTTTGCCCCAAAACTGAACTATTGACAGTCTACTGTGGACCAGGAGCCTTACCAATAACATAAACAATCACATATTTCGTATGTTACAGGTAGTGTATGCAATATTCTTACAATGAAGTGAGCCAGAGAAAAGAAGATGTTATGAAGAAAATCATAAGGAAGAAAAATGCACTTACAGTACAGTACTGTATGTGTTGAGAAATTTGCATAAAGGTAGACCTGTGCAGCTCCAGCCCGGATTGCTGAGGTATCAACGGTACATGCATCGGTATTACAAGTTAAAAACCATGGTTCCTTCCCTCAGGAACCTTACAATCTAGACCGACGACTAAAGTAAACATGAATGTGTACACAAGGTGCAATGAAAGGGCAGGGGAAAAAGAATACTTTCCAGGGCAGATGATCTTGGAGCTTCTTAAACTTAAAGGATGACGGGGTTATCTTTAAGCAGTTAAGAGTAGGGATGGAATGCCAGGTATTCCTTGTCTATACGGGATGTCTGTCCACCTCTCCTGACACCAGAACCTCACTGTTTTTAGTACTGTAATTTTATATTTTAATATCCAGCAAGGTAAATTTTCCTTTGCGTACGTCCTTTTCGAATGCTTCCCTATTTTTCCACATTTATTTTTGCTAATGAGCACTAAAATTATTTTTACCCCTTCCAACGGGATTTTTATTACAATTGGCTTATATTTTATTAGATAGCAATTTAACCTTCCAAGCTCAAAAATGAAGCAAAGGATTTAGCAGAATTATCACAATGCTCTAGCCAGCCCTTATTTGATGCCTTTTGTATATTTCTCTTTTGTTTTTTAAGCCTCATTCTCCATATGACTCTTTATCTCTGAATTGTGGTAAAATCGCTGTAATTTTTTGGTATGAATGTTCTGTATTGATTTTTTTCCTGGAACATATTGTGTGTGCTCTTTGATTTACTGATTCATGTCTGCCTTGAGTTAAGGAGAATTTTTTTTCTAAAATATCTTTAAATATCTTTTCTATCATTTGTAGGAATACCAATTTTATATTTGTTGAATCTCCTTTAAATTCTCACAGCAGGGATCCCTGGGTGGCACAGCAGTTTGGCGCCTGCCTTTGGCCCAGGGCGCGATCCTGGAAACCCGGGATCGAATCCCACATCAGGCTCCCGGTGCATGGAGCCTGCTTCTCCCTCTGCCTATGTCTCTGCCTCTCTCTCTCTCTCTCTGTGACTATCATAAATTTAAAAAAAAGTCTTTAAAAAAAAATAAATAAAAAATAAAATAAAATAAATTCTCACAGCATTCTCTCTCACAGCAAACTGCATCAAGATAGACATTAGGAATAGCGTGTCAGCAAAGTTTCTCCTTCAAATCTGCCTTCCCCATCTTTCATTGGGTGGAATGAAGTCTTTCTAGAAGCATTTGCAACTGCTCCTTTCGCCCGTCTTTGCTCCCAGAAGCTTTATTGTCCACATCTGTCAGACTTGTAGCACATTAATCCTAGATCCTAATCCAAAAATAATCCAGGGATCCATATTTCTACTCTCAGCAAGCTGCCACATCTCAGCCTGGAAGCCACAGCATTTGCCATGTGTACTTCTTGCTCTGTGGCTTGGGTTTTCCCATTCCTTTTTGGTTTCAATGAATAAAAAATTTTTTTTCTCTTTCTTTTTCTTTTAAGTTTTGGTGGGTTTTGAGGGTTAAAATGTTTTACTTTGCCATTTTTAAGTGGAAGCCACAAGATTATATATTGAATGTACAACCAAATTAGAAAGCCCAGGACTTTTTTATATTTGGTTCTACTCAGTCATGTCATCTGATACTATAGTTATACAGTCGAGTTTCTAGATTTAAGAGCCTAACTCTAAATTTATCCCTGTTAAATGATGTCTTGTTAAATTCAGCCTTGTCTGAGATTTTAAAGGATCCTGATCCTGGCATGCGGTATATTTATCCAGCCCTTCCATCTTCACATCATTCACAAATCCAATCAAGTTACTGTTAATGTGCTCATCCAATCACTGCTAAAATTGTTGAATCGCGTGGGGCTAACGGCCACCATTCCCACCTCCCCCATGGTCATTACCATGATCCACTTGACTTACATTTATCCATTCTGTGTCCAAGGATGTGACACATTTTGTCAAATGGTTACTGAAAGACAGACGGTTCTTGCCTGCAGCATTCTCCGATCAACTAGAATAGGGAAGGCTCTGCTCTGAATGTGTCTACTACCTCCTCCCCAGCACCCCTCCCCCTTCCCCAACTCATTTGTTGAAATCCAGAGCCTTCATGAATGGGATTAGTGCCCTTATAAAAGAGGCCTGACACAGTGACCTAGCCCTTTCCTTCATGCGAGACTACAACAGGAAGTCAGAGACCAGGAAGAGGGCCCTCACTCAATCATGCTGACACCCTGATCTCAAAATTCCAGCTCCCAAAACTGTGATAAATAAATTTCTGCTGTTTATAAATCACCCAGCCTATGATTTTTTTGTTATAGCCACCCAAACAGACTAAGAGAGGAGCCAAACATTTTAGAAAACCAAGATAACAGTGACAAATCTCAAGCAGTAGAAAAGCAGAATAGGAAGAGAACAGGGGAAAGGGGAGGAGAAAAGGAGGGTAAAAAAGGAGAAAGAGGACAAGAGAGAGCATAAGAATTTGGTTAAAAATAGTTTGGTTAGAGAATAGTTAAGAAAAAGAGAATGGAGAAACATAATATAATGCAGTCATGGAACAAATGAGAACTGCAAAATATTTTTTAATTCCACTTCCTATATTCAGTGAATTAAATATCTAAACCAGAGTCACCAAAACTATAGCTCTGCAGAACAATTTTTAGAAGTGTCATACTATAGAATAGATGCTTTAACTGCAGGACTTCTCAGAGCATTTTCATGCTAATACAGTTTATCTCCGAAATGGATAGAGCAGAAAGAATTGAATAGAAGGGCTTGATCAGACATCCTTTTGTTTTTAAGATTTATTTATTTATTTATTTATTTATTTATTTATTTATTTATCTATCTATCTATCTATTTATTTATTTACTTATTCATGAGAGACACAGAGAAAGGCAGAGACAGGGGCAGAGGGAGAAGCAGGCTCCCCATGAGGAGCCTGATGCAACTCTGGGATCACACCCTGAGCAGAAGGCAGCCGTCTCTCAGGATTAGGGTTACCAGACCACGTTTTGTGAAATGCCGGCATGAACCATCCATTTCATTGTTTGCGTTACTTGAGGAGCACGTGGAAATGACTGTCCAATTTACTGGACTTTACAGAGAGGAATCACTTTAGTGAGACTTCCTTTGTGGGAAGAGAGGGAGGTAAAGAACTGCTCTGTGCTCTTTAACTCTAGAGACAAAATGAAACTCATCAAGGAAATCAGACCTGAGTTAGAGAAAGGCAGCAGGGGAAGACGAAAGAATATGAAACATGAAGACAAGTCCCTGCTCTGCCATTTACTGACCAGACAGCATTGTCTGAGCAAGGAATCTGCCTCTCTGTGTTTCGGTTTTCTCTTCTGTAAAAGGGGCACAAAATTCACCCTTCCCAGATCACAGAGCCATTGAGGGTATTAAGTGAGATGATGTCTGTGAAAACTCATCTGGGAAGGTAAAGCACTTTACAATTGTGAATATGGATTACGCAGAGGATAACAAGAAAATCTCAGTGGTTTGACATAACAAAGAGCTATTTTACCCTCAAGGCCATCGCAGATTGCTGAGGTGAGTGGTCTTGTTGGCGAGCCCCGCGAGGCCCTTCAGGCCATCGGTGGTACCTTCGCCTTCATCCTGTGACTTCCCCGGCTCTGTGGAACTGCAAAAGAGAAGGAGGATGGAAGGAAGTCTCAAGGAGCCATCCGATTAGCTGGAGCACAGACACACAGGCCCAGCATACCTGCCAGGGGCTGCCCAAGCAGTGTAGGCGTGTTCCAGGAGGAGAGGAGGAGCATCCACATGGGCATTCATTGACACGGGTGTTGGCAGCAGATGACTGAACGTAGAACAAAAATAATGTGCTGTGCCTCATGCCCTGCCAGCCCATGAGTGTTCTCTCTGAACCCATCTAAATCTATGATCTCACTTAACTAAGACAGACTCAAAAGGAGGATTTCACATTTCAAGCTGACAAAGTATGATTTAAATCTATCTACTCTAAATAAAAAGGATTTTTGAGTAGTGAGAACCAGGCAAATGAGATCCTCATTAGAACCTTCTAATAATTAAGTAAAAGCTAATGCTGTCAGAGAAAAAAAATCCCCCTGCCTTCCTCACAGTGTGAGGTGCAGCATGCCTTAAGGTACTATTCCATTTTCAGAAAAGCTAAATAAGAAGCCCATTAGCTGTTTTTAATAAGAAGTTATCTTGTTAGAGAGATAATAAATGTTCATTGTACAAACGCTTACTGTAGGTAAGCAGCCATTACTCAAAAATGACCACTATTAACGTTTTCCTTTAGCTATTCTATATCATATGAAGGTTAAAGAGTTGAAGACTCCTTCCCATAAAGAAAAACGTGAATGAAATGCATCTTCCATCATTTGCCTTTTGCATAACCTACTGTCGCTCCCTCCCTGGCAGCTGTGACGATAGCGTGTCCTCATTCAGCTCAATCTACAGCAGCAACTCACCGAATAAGCTGTTTATCTGCTGCTGCATAACAAACCACCCCAAAAATTAACGTCTTCAAGCATCAACAACCATTGAGCACTGCTCGTAATTTTGTGGGTTGACCGGGCTCAGCTGAGCTATTCTTCTGCTCCGGGTGGTAGACTCTGGACTGTGGTTGTGGCCACAGTCTTGCAGAGATTCAGCTGGGCTGAGGCTTCAAAGTGGCTAACTCTGTGGTGGCCAAGGGGTGCCGATGTTATCTGGAACCCTTGTCACCTGTTGGCGGAGCACCTCCATTCTCCTCCACGTGGGCCTTGCCACCTGACTTGAGCTTCTCACAGCAGAGAGGCTGGGCTCTGAGAGGTGGAGATGTCAACGGCAGGTTTCTTAAGGCCCTGCCTCAAAAGCTATATGATGTCGCTTTTGTCACATTACTTTGTTCAAAAGAGATCAGAGATCAGCCCAGATTCAAAGGGAGGATAAATGGACAAATGACAAGATCATATGCAAAACAAAACAAAACAAAAAACAAAGGAGGGAAGATATTGCCGTGGAATATCATTTGGAAACACACCATCCCACCTGCTTAGCAAGTGCCTCTTGCCCCGGTCGGTGCCTCAAAGACCTGCATGCACACACACTCACACCTATGGCTACAGGGCATTCATGAAAAAATTACAGCCACCATCTCTTGCTCCAGAGTCTGTCTTCAAGCCCACAGCCTACCTAGTATTTTAAACCTTCTTACTCTTTAGAGTGGCTTTCCAGGCCTTGAGCTGGATACTTCTTTCTTCCTGGCTCCTGTCATTGATAACACGTCGCAAGCCCTGAGGCCGCTCTAGCATGTGTCTGTGAGAACTTGGAGGCCACAAACGCGGTTGGACGTAGAAGTCCGCAGCATGTGGCCTGTACCCAGGTGTAGGCTGACCTGGATGATGGGGCGGGACGTGATGGAGACCACGAGGAGTTAGCCAGGTGGGGCCGCTCCATAGGGCTCCGTGATGGGAAAACAACTGGAGGCCAAGGGAGGGGGGTCCTTCTCAAGACAGCGCATCTCCAAATACACACACACACACACACACACACACACGACCACACGCTCACGCATACATTCACATGAACCTATGTCTTTACCAATGTTCACAAACACACACTTTGCAAACCACACCTGCTTTCACACACGCACACGCAGATGCGTACCCAGAGCTTATTCCCACAGGCCCTTTGCAAATCGAGAGGGAAGCAAGGGGGTCAGTGGTTTCCCTTGAGCTTATTCTCCAAAAGTAGTACCTTTTCAACAATTTTTAGGTATTAGGTGGCCATGGTGCTTATTGACTGTGATCCTGAGATAAAACAGTGTGAAAGAAATGCAGTGAAGAGAATATAGTCAAAGAGGGGTGCTTTCTCTGTGCCTCCTTGCACACCACCGAATGGCACCCCCGCCTCGTCCCCCAGGGCCGCCTCCCTGGCGTTAGAACCTGGACGTGCCTCTGCTCAAAGCCCCTCTTGTCTGGTCCGGCAGGGAGGCAAGCCAGGGTTCCTGCAGACCTTTCTGTGGCCGCTCTCCCCCAGAGACATTGATCGATGATTAGATCAAGCCCACACAAGCCCCAGGGGACTGGATTCCAAGAAAAGATCATGTAGCAGAGGGCTTTCCATTGTGTGGATGTCGACTGTGGGCTTCAGAGAGCACAAGGAAGCCAATTCTGGGAAGTGTTTGCAGAGGGGAAAGGAAGAGGAGCTCAAGGTTACCCGAGGGCGACCAGGTGCAAAGTGAGTGGGAACTGATGGCTTTTCTAAAATTCGCCAGCCCCAACCATTTTTAATATTTCTTTAGTATTGTGAAAATAAAAGGGTCAAAGGGAGATAAAGGTGAGCTTTTATCCAATTGAGGATACATACTGTTTTTGTGCCTTTGCACATTCATTTCATTTTAGTGTCAAAGGAAAACCAGCACATCGAAATCCCATGAACACAGTTCATTTGTTTTATTGGGAAGGTTGAAGCAAAATCATTTGAAAAGACCACTACTTTATATCACGATGCATACGTCAACCTTTCAACTTCAAACGTAGCCTCCAAAAACATCAAAGCTGATTTTTTTTCTTTTTTGGTTAAGTGTACAATGACAAATGTGCCAATTTTAGGCTCCAAAGGAAAACCTCCACCTCAGTCTGACTTATCACTGAAGGCTGGTAAATCGGAGTTAAGAAAGACAAGAAACCGCCTGGTCAGAGGCGGTCAGGCCAACAAATATTTACCGAGCATCTTCAACGCATCAGGTGCTACGCTGGGCGCCGGGGGGAACCAGACGACTGAGAAGGAGCCCGGTCCTTGCATGGTTTAGGGCCCGGGGAGGCCGGCAGGAGGGGCACGACCTCGGTCCCAGCATCACCAGGGAGCGCGCGGGTGCCACGGCCCGCTCGGAGGGCAGGCCACTGCGGCGGAGAACTGCCGGCCAGAGAGAAGACACCGGGCAAAGAGGGAAAAAAAAAACCAAACACCAAACAGCTGACACGAGGGCAGGCCAGCTTAGCAAGAGGCCCAGAGACTGGAAACCACGGAAGCGAGCGCGGGGAGCAAACCGTCAGCCGTGCAGAGCCTCCGGGGCGCCAAGTAGGAGTCAAGACGCAGCAGGAAGGAGCTGGGGCCGAGGAGGCGGGCAGGCAGGGGACCTCCTGAGCTGTAAGGAGCTTACGCCTGCCCTGGAGGTGACAGGAGCAGGGGACTCGCACCGGATTTGCATCTTAAGTAGGGTCCCTCTGGCAGCAGCTGAGGAGGACGGCAGGACGGGGGAGACCTGCGGCAGGGCACCAGGTGCCCGGCTGGCGGGGCGGCAGCAGCAAGAGGCCGCGGGCCGGGCCGTGCTGGCGGGGCTGGGGGCAGCGAGCCCATCCCGGAAAGACTTAGGGCAAAGAGTAATAATAAAAGCCCCACGCAGGATGCTGCTAATTAGGCACGAGATGAGGAGAGGGGGGACAAGGTGCCTCGGGGGCCTGGAAGGCAGGGCGGGCTTGGGGACAAGGACTCCGAGCCTGGGAGGGGCCGGTGGTGGAGGGACCCGAAGCCGAGGCTGCAGGGAGAGGCGAGCGCCCGGCGGGGCCAGGCCTCGGGGCGCGGGGCGTCCCCCCCGGGTGAGGAAGGCGAGGAGCAGCACAGGTGCAGACGCCAGGGCCGCGTCCCTAACACGGCTGCACCGGCGGGTGTTTACAGGCGCGGCCTCTGCCCCCGACGGCTCAGGACGCCGCCGTCGGACCAGAGAAACCCCGGCCGGGGTCGCTCCCCCCGGCCCGCGGCCCTGGCCCCGCGGCCACCCCAGGCCGAGCCCCGCGGGCCTGGCCAGGGAGCTCCCGGGCTGCAGGCTCGCCCCGGCTCTCAGGCCTCCAGGCTGGGAAGGTGGCGGTGCCCTGGAAGCCGCGTGTTCGAGCCTCCCCGCCGCTGTGGGCCGCGCCGGCCCGTCCTCGTCTGCCAGAGGCTCCTTGGCTCGCGGGCGCTCCCGGCCGCGGCCCAGACACCTGCTACTCGGCGCCCCCGGCCGGCAGGTGCGTGACCCCGCTCAGCGCCCGCGCCACGCCCCGCCTCTCGGGCCTGCAGGGCCCCCGGCCACCGCGGGGCAGCGGGGGTCACCCCGGGGCAGCGGGAGTCACCCTGGGGCAGCGGGAGTCACCCCGGGGCAGCGGGGTCATCCAGGAGCGGAGCCGCCTGCTTTCGCCGCCGCCCGCCCGTTGGCCGGTGAGAACCCCCGCAGAACCTTCTAGGCCGCGAAACCTGGTTAGGCCGCAGCGGACTCGCCTCCCGCGGCTGCGGCCTCCCGGGCCCGTGGGAGCGGACGGCCCTTTGGGAGGACGCAGGGCAGCTGCGGGGCTCAGGCCGCGAACTCGGGCGCGGGGACCGCGTGAGCACCGCCGGGCAGGACGCACAGGCCGCGCTGCTGGGGCGCGCTGTCCCCCCCCCCGCCCCCCGACCCCCGCGACCCCGGCGGGAGAGCGACCCCCCTGGCCGAGCGCGGCCGAGCCAGGCAGGCGCCCCTGCGGCCCTGCTCCCAGCCCTCGCGGGGTGACGTCGCTGCAGCAGATGCCGGGCGCCTCCAGTGGGAGGAGTCGTGCGCCTGTGCGAGGGCGCCGGGCCACCTTGGCCGCCCCCGGGACCTGCGGGGACCCGGATGTGCCCTGCACCCTGGCCGGGCCCGCGGGGGTGACCCGAGGAGCCCCGCGGGGGTGTCGGGGGAGCCCCTGGGCGGCGTCGGGGCGGCGAGGGCCCCCCTCCCCCCACCCCGGTGACCTCGGGGCACCGCAGCCTCCGCGGGGTTTCCTGAGCTGCTGCTCCGTCTGCCTCAGGTGCCGTCGCCCCCCTGGGCTCTGCAGCCCGCGCCGTCTGGGACGCCCATTCCCTTGATGAGTCCGCCGATAGCAAATCAGTAGAATTGCTTGTTCCCTAATTGATAGAAGGCAGCGCCCTCCTCCCGACAGATTAGCCCGAGCCCACTCCCCAGCGTCCCACTTCGTCCACCCCAGGCCCATCGGTTTCTACCGTCAGTAATAAATCCCAGCCTATCAATACATAATAGCTCTTCATAATCAACATCCATAGATTCTGTCTGGTTCAGAAGCAACCACCGGCCATTTGTTACAAGCCTACAATTAGCCGCGGCCACACGGCGTTTGGGCGTCTGAGCACAAACGCTCCTTCCTCCACCAACAACCTGAACGCATTTTACATAAATTCAAGCTGATTTGATTCCCCTGTCGGAGCACGGAGATAGAAATACATTTATGCATGTGTAATGTTCTGCAAATTAAAATAGTTCAGCTGACCCGAGGGCCGCGGTGAGCGCAGGGACCGTGGCCGCCGAGCAGCAAGCTGGGCCGCGCGAAGGCAGAGCGCGCATCGTTTACCAAACGTCGGTGTGTCCGTCTGATCGCGTTTGGCAAGCTTGGGAAGACCTCATCCCCATCTAAGGGCACCCGGCCTCGGGCCAGGATGCACAGTCCACTGACACTTAACCCCGAAAGGGTACGACCCAGGAGACCCAAGCTGGGTTAAGGGGGAGACGTGGGGAAGAGGGCTGGGTGCAGCAGGGCCGAGCGCACATGCCCCCAAAGCCCCTCGGAAGCAGGTTCGCCAGCGGGGAGGACGACAGTGGCCCCCTTGCTTCTTATAAATTAAACACCACGAGAGCAAGCCGGTGAGGGGAAGCGAAGAAAAAGCGCCCTAAACAAGGTAATAGAACCATAAACTTAATGAGGGCCAGTTTACCGCCTTGCAGCCTCTCCCCTTTATAACGTGTCCTCCTGAGCCGGCCTGTCAGGATAATGTAATTGAGAACTTGCTATAAAACGTATGTTTAATGGAGCCAGGGGCCAAGAAAAACACTGTGTAATTGTAATAAGCAGCCTAGTAAGTAAAATGATATCTTTTAAAGGTTAAAATAGAGTTGCTTTCAGAACTGGGCCAGTCTGCGTCTTCAAATATTGCTTTGCTAATGATTTCTTCACTTCACTTACAAAATGCATCTCTGAGGAGATTTGTTACAAATGTGATCCCTGCCTGGGAAGTAAACTGCTCACCATACAGAAGGCTTGGGCATTTATTCTCCAGTTTTATATAACTTAGAGAATGATGTTAAAATTGGCAAATACATCTGAGGCACACCAGGCCACAGGATTTTTTTTTTAATCCACTCATTGTCCAATGCAGTTCAACTTGAAAGAGATACAACAGAGAAAAGATTGATCCTTTGTGGCCTATTCTCTTTCCAGAAGGTAAAAGCAATTCCCATCAACAGAGCCCAGTGCTCCGTGGGGTCATCTCCATTCTGCTCTGGGGAATTCGTTGCTCATCAGGGCATGAATATTTTTAAAAATAAGAAAGAAAGGGGAAAAAACGAAAACCGATTCTGGGAGCTGGAAGACCCACCTGCTAAAGGCCCAGGCCAGGTCTACGCCCGGTACTTGCTAATCTTGACCTTGAAGATCCTCCTTTGGGGAACTAACAGATGAGCTTCCCCAATGGTAACCTTTTCGATTTGTGTTTCTTTGGCTTCCGAGGTGGACATTTTTTTTTAAATATGCAAATCTGCCCATTCCACCCAATTTGACTGGCTATTGTTTGTGATGGGGGTGTGGGGGGGGGGAGCAGGAGGGGAACTGCAAAACTGGTGGGAGGGACAGCCTGGGTCCTGCTAAGAAAACTCCAGTGGGCAGCACTGTCCTCCGACAGAGCCAGTGGCACCCCGTGTGACCCTGGGTGCCTCACGTCCAGCCTCTGGGGCTCTGTTACGGCACCTGTTAGAAACGGGGCTTGTGGGAACGGGACCACCGTCGGGTTGACCTAGCAACTTCCTATCTCACTTCCAGTTTTAATGAGCTGTCATCGAGATTAACCTCCAGATCATAGATGCCAGCGAGATGGTCAGATGGGCCCTCAGCATCTGCCTCCCCCCTTCTTCTACAAGATCAAAACTCCAGAGCTTCAGCTCACATAGCTGCCCAAAGTAAGGACTACATTTCCCAGGCTTCCTTGCAGCAAAGTGTGGCCATGTGACTCCATTCTGGCCAGTGAGATGTAAGCAGAGTGTCACTTGTCAGCCTTCAGGAACCCTCCTTAAGGGACAATTCACATATGGCCTTTCCCACTGCACCTATTACGCTGCCTGGAAGACGGAATACGATGGCTGCAGCTCCTGATGCAATTTTAGACCAAAGGATGAACGCTTACCTAGGGATACTAGACCGAAAATCTAAAAGGGGTCTGTGCATCTAGCCAAGTCCTCCCTTCAGCCCAGCATTTGCCTACCTCCTCGCTCTTCTGTATAAGAAAACCAACTATCTCATTTAAGTCACTGTTATTTCGGCTCCTTTACTTGCAGGTGACCTATGCATTGTATTCCACATGTACTTGTGTCATAATAAATAATTAGTCCCACAAACAGTGACAACACATATGTATAGTAACCAACAGTATGATCTTTTGAAAATGTACAACTGTTATGTCACCCCCTTAACAGCCTCTCACAGTTTCCGTTACGTAGAGCATGAAATCCAAACTCTTTCTGTGCCCACCCCGCCAAGGCCTTTTAAATCATATAAATTTTTTATTTTTTTATTTTTTTTTCTTTTACATCATATTTGACCACACCTTGCACCTTTGTCCACCATGGCTCAGTGTTCCCCCAACTACATACATGAGTAGTTCTTTCCACTTCTTTCCAGCTCTGGAGGCTGTCAAGGTCATACTGGTCTTGGGGATTTTACAGTTACTATTTGCTCTTCCTGAAACATTCTTGTTCAGCTCATTGCATGGCTGACTTTTTCTAGTATTCAAGTTTCTGTCCTAACGTCACGGCCCAGAGAGGCCTTCCTGAACCAGCCTGTCTAAAGGGACTTCACAACACACACATACACACACACCCTATGCAGAGTAACTGCCCGCCCCATGATTGTATTTTATCTTCTTCAAAACCCTGAAATGCTCTTATTCCTTTATTAAGCATCTTCTCTGGGTAGAGTATAAGACCCATGAAAACAAGGCCCACATTTTTCTTCATGTATCCGAGAGCCTAGAACGGTGGCTGGCACTAGTAGTCATTCAGTAAATATGGAATAAATGAACAGGTGATCCAGAGTGCTGTACTTGGGAGGGGGAGAAACAGCTGGTAAAAAGGCCATAAAAGATAGTATCTCTCTGTTCCAGACAAGAGGGCAGATGTGGCCCAAAACACTTGGATACACATTGCTTTGGAATTCAAAACTTCTTAAATTTTTGAAATGTAATTTAGTGCATATATCATATATCATGAAGCATCCAGGGTAGAGTTTGGGACAGCATCTCATCATCAAATATGTTAATATTTTTGCAGAAAATATAGAATAGTCACCCTAAGGGGTCAAAGACCCAAAATAGCCTTTTGCCAGTTCAGGGAAGGTTTGACCATCGAATGCAGGTCAAAGACTATGAAGAAAAAATATTTTACCTTGGGGGCTTTTTGGACTTTGGATTTCAGATAAAGGACTCTGCATCTATACTAAAAATATTGGAGAGACTTTTAGAAGACCCTTATACATCACCACTATTGCCTGGACGTAAACACTACAGATGCATAGTTATCCTTCATTCTTCTTATTCAATACATCTTTAAAAACTTCTCCTCGGGCAGCCCGGGTGGCTCAGCTGTTTAGTGCCGCCTTCGGCCCAGGGCGTGATCCTGGAGACCTGGGATCGAGTCCTGCATTGGGTTCCCTGCATGGAGCCTGCTCCTCCCTCTGCCTGTGTCTCTGCCTCTCTCTCTCTCTCTCTCTCTCTCTCTCTCTGTGTGTGTGTGTGTGTCTCTCATGAATAAATAAATAAAATCTTTAAAAAAAAGTTCTCCTCAAAGAATATGTTTTATTATGCCCCAAGATTATAGAAATATTTAGGAGAATTTGTATAACTGGTGACTTGGTGGTCATGGCACCACCCAAAAGGCTGGAATGAAGGTAAACAAGTGGCTAAGATAATAACATCTGACATTTGTTGAGCATTCATATGCCAGCACTGCTGTAAGCACCAAATATATTTGTTCATTCAATCTTCACATTCGTGGGCACTATTATATTCTTCATTTTGCAAATGAGGACACTGAAGCCAGAGAGCTTAAATAGCTTATCCAAGGTCAAAGAGCTCATAAGAGGTAGGGCCAGAACACAAATCCTAGAAATCCCGTTCCTGAGCCTGTGCTCCCAATGACCTCCCCAGTTTTATTGCTAAGTGGTCTTGTTCAAGAATTATGAATAGACCACCAGAGGTGAATGTATAATTCCAGTTACTTCTCCTCCACTCCCCACCGTAACTACCCCTTTTTTCCACCTTGAATCTTAGCCAAACATGTAACCGAAAAGCACAGAATTGGGCATCGTCAAATTGAAGGTGGCTCCATGGGAAAATGGAGGGAAGAGGAATCAGACAGAGAAGGGGCAAAGAAAGAGTAAAAACATGATCTTAATCTAAAGGGAAAACAGACGGGGTCCACAGACAGGTCAAGTAGGGCCAAGAGAAATGACACCAAAGGCGGGAGGGTGTCCATCTAAGGAGGACAGAGGGTAAGGCTTCCAGAAGGCTTTCTCTGGCAGCCTGAAAGCTAAAGACCAAAAAAGATCACACGCTGAGGAACGTGCTCCCCACGGAGGCCAGCAGCCCGGTGGCATCTGAACCTGGGTCGCGTGCTGCTCTCGCTGGCTTCTCGGGGCCACCGCCTAGCCGACCTACTGTCTCCCATCTCTCGATTGTGTTACTCTTTCCCTGGGCAAGGAGAGCAATCGCTCAGCCGCACGACATGTGTGCAACACTGAACCAATGTCTATAAATGTTTACCGTGCTGGGTTAGCCCTGAAGATACAGTGAGGAGCGAGTCTGCCTCGCCCCACAAGATCTCACGACCCCCACGGAGGACAGGCCTCTACGTACATAATACAGCAGAGCGCTATCTTCCAGTCGCTCAGCAAGTGCAGGGGCGCCTCCTTTCACTGCACTTCACTTTATTGTGCTTCGCAGATTTCGCATTTTTTAAAAATTAAACAATTGTGGCAACCCCGGGCCGAGCAAGTCTATCGGCGCCGTTTTTCCAACGGCGTTTGCTCGCTTTGTGTCTCTGTCACATTTTGAGAATTCTCACGATATTTCAAGCTTTTTCGCTATTATTATACTTGAATTGCTGCGAGCTCATGATGAACTGTTAACAGATGAGCCAAGAAAGTGGTTTCTTGAGATGGAACCTACTCCTGACGAAGGTGCCACTGAAGATTGTTAATATGACGACCAAGGGTTTAGAATATTCCATAAACTTGGCAGCAGCCAGGGTTTGACGAAATTGACTCTGACTTTGAAAGTTCTGGTTGGGGTAAAATGCTACCGAGCAGCGTTGCACAGGACGGAGGAATCGTCTCTGAAGGGAAGAGCCCATCAAGGGGGCCCGCTCACCGTGGCCTGGAGTACGAGGGCCGCCAGCAAGCACCCCTGTGGGGTAGTCAGCGATTGTCCACCCTGAGATCCTTCACCGACAAAGACCACAGCTCTCTGAAAGCTCAGAGGATGCTTAGCATTTTTGAGAAGTCAAGTATTGTTTGATTAAGGCAGATCCGTTACCTTTTGAGACTCAGGATAGCGTCACCGTACCTGTACATGCCCTGGGGTAGCACAAGTTCCTGCAAGTGGCTTTACGGAGCCAGTCACCGGGAGCCAAGCTCGGGCCCAGGTCTGCGGGGCCTCAAGGCCGTATGCCCGGGTCATCTGCCGTCTGGCCGAAGGCACCTGCCTGCCCCAAGGAGGAGGAGGGTTAATCCGAGGGGTCGGGCTTGAGGAGTCGTGCTGGGCCCAGCTGGCCAAGCAGGTGAGGCCTGGTCGGGCCTTCCGATTCTGCACAAGAACCCAAAACACAAAAAAAATAAAAAAAAATAGAATAAAAATAAATTAAAATTAAAAAAAAAAAAAAGAATCCAAAACACAGACCTCTTCTGTGAGATCTTCCAATCTTTTAAATGTTCCAGGTAATTCAGAACATTCTCCACGTGTTTGACAGCCTGGCCCAGCAGGTCCGCAGGTCCGAGACCGTGCACAGGCCAGAACCTCAGCAGGTGGGCTGCCCCCAGCACCTCCACCCCCTGCCCTCATCCTGCCAGCCCTGCCCAGTACTATGTCCTCACTCAGATGCGGGAGGGAAAGAATGAATTTTTCAGAACTCAAGGCAGCTGGGTAGGGGGAAACGAAGCCACAGAGTCGTCCCTCATTAAGGGGGGCTCGTGGCTGGATGTGTTCATCTCTCCCCACCGGCAACTTTATGGCCCTGTGGAGCCAGGTCTATCCTTCTCGCAAAAAATTTATGGATATGTTTAGTTTTCAACTGTTTTCTTCCACAGGTCTGATCTCTTACTCCTTTGAAGTTAGGAGACCCTGAACCAGACCTCTTTCTAGGACTGGAATACATTACAAGCTACGAGGTCACTGATCATTGCAGCAGCAGCAAACTATGTATTATCAGTTACAGGTACGTGTGCCTGTGCACACGGGTATGCGCGTGTATGCACATGTGTGTACGTAAATGCACAGAGACTCTAATAACTGTTACTTCTAAAAAGATCTGTTGAAAAAAAATAACTTCCATAGGTTTGTTACCAAAATCTCAAAAGACGTTTTCATTTTTTTTTTAGAAAACCTTAAGCCTTTGTTGCAAAGGTATAAAACATCATAAAAACGATTGCAGGTGACTAGCCAGTCTTTTGTTATATCTCTAAACATAAGACAAACAATAATGTAGGGTGTTTTTTTTTTTTTTTCTTTTAGGGGAAAAAAAAAGAGCTCAATGTTAGTCACAGTAAGCCTCAACATATGGGAATAGGTGCAGGGCGGGGAAGGGGGAGGGGAAGCCCACACTTCATAGTTTTTCGAACCTTTAAAACTGAAAAAATATGTATCCCTGCTTTCTGTATATGCACATAATGTAAAATTTCATCAACCACAATATTTTAAAAGACAGAAATCATGAGATATATCACATCTAAATGGAAATATCATCTAAGGAAGGCACCATTTATCAACATCACTTTGAAATGCAGTGGAGGATGTGATGGCATTATGTAGATCTCAAATATCTATGGGTGAATGAAATTGGGTAACCTTAGCAACCCCAGGTACATCCATGCAGCTATAAATCAAATGTCAGCACTCTGAGCTATGCACAAAATAAAGAAATAATTCTTTGAAATATTCATAACGCTATGCAGTGTATTATTTTGTAAGTCTGTCCCCATTATGCATTTCTGAATCTAACTAAAAAAAAAAAATAGACATTACATTTGCATAACGCACCACCCCGCCCACCCTCCCACTCACCCGCCAACCGACATCCACAGGAGCTTCTAGAAACAGGCAGACCTGTGCTATATACTAATGGCCACAGCAGAACTCTGGCTCTTCTGTGGGAGAAGCAAAGGGAATTTTATACGCAGGCAGCTAGCCTGACAGCAACCCAAATGGCTTCATATTGATTATTCCATGAAAAAAAATAACAACTAAATAAGATATGAGAATTTTGGTAAAAGTGTCATGATGTAGGTACATTTCTGCGGGTGCGAAAGTAATGTATTCAGTATCCCAGCCTCTGAAACTGGAGGAGATTTGCTTTAAAATAAAGGGATCCTGGCCGGCGAGAACCTTCCCGCGGCTCCCGAGCGCGGTGGCTCGCGACACGGGTGGGCCCGGCCCCCAAAGCAAAGCCTCTCATCTCGCTCACACTGAGGGCTTCACCTGGATGACTCCGTTTGCTCGGAGGGGTGCGCGCTTTATGGGACACGTCTGTTGGCACCTGGCCCTGAAGCCTCGGCCCCGCCTGTTCCTGGAGGGGACTCTGCAGCGCCTGGCGGGCCGAGGCCGGCGAGCGGGACCGGGCCTGCCCTTCTCAGTGCCCCGGGAACGGGAACGAGCCGCTCCCCACGAGGCGACCTGCCTGGCTCTGAAACGCTCACGAGCGCGTTCGGCCGAGCTCAGCCATCGAGTCGTCCGGACACATCTAGGTGGCCGCCGTGGGGACAGCGGGCCCTCGCTCCGCGATTAGATACGTGTCATCTCACAAATGAGTTGTGTTGCCTTGAAATACGTGGACAGTGGCCCGGGCCGGGCGGGCGCTTTCGAGCGAGAACACAACAGGCCGCTCGGAGGGAGAGCGTCCCGCTTCTCCCGGATCTGTTTCCTGTTCCGAGCGACCCCCCTCTCCAAGCTGTATTAATTGTTCTGGACCTACAGCACATGCTTCAATGAAAATAAATTACTTTATTTCTATTACAGCGCTAATGGCTGGGTGACTTAATTTCATTAGCTCGAACCTGTTGAGAGTATTCAGATTTCCGTAGCAGGACGCACTTAAAATGAAAAGATTCTTTCGATTCTCAATTAACGGAATCGTTCTCTTTCAACTGAAATGAATGTTATTGAAACCAATTAGCATAGACTGGAAAATCTCTCGCTAATGAGGGGAGTGTGGGTGAGTAAACAGCAATGAAAAGATGAAATTAGAGGAGAGCCTCTTCTCGTTGGCCTGAATAATTACATGCTTAGTTGCCTAATTGTCTGGTGAAAGGCGCCGTGGTGATAGTAACAGATTGCCATGTTCATTAGGCGGCAAAAGGCCACCTGCTGCTAAGCTTCATTTTCCTGCAGTCGATATACACGTGTTTGTCCCTGGGGATTGATATTTGGACACAACACTAGCTGGGAAAAGCAAATGAGCTTGCCAATATGCTGCAATATTGTGTCCTTTATGCCAAGATACAGAAGCTTAATATGTCAAATAGGATGAATAAAACCAACAGTGATAACGAAGTTTATAAGGAAACTGACCTCAGAGCAGGCCCAGTGTAGGACGCGAAACCGTGTCGGGTTCAGCCCTGCCATGCAGATGTTCCCGTCCGGCTCGAACGGCCCCGAATTATATAGGACAAAAGACAAATTATCGCGGGTAGGGCCCCGGCAATATTTTAGACAATGGTGTAGCGAAAGCACGCCGTGCAACTGCTGAAGCTGGAAACAAACGTCCGGTCCTGCGGCGCCAGGAGTGAGGAGGGGAACGGCCGTCCCGTGGCCTCGCCGGGGCCGGGGCGTCAGAGAGGCCCCCGGTGCCCCCCGCGCCCCCCAGCTCGGCTGGCCGCGGCCCGGGGACCCAGGAGAGCCGAGGCTTCCCTGTGAACGTCAGGCTGCTTCTGCGGGCGTCCCGTCTTCGCCCTGGGAAGGTGGGCAGCACTTCCAAGGTCCTAAGTACCGCACCTGATAGGATGGGCATTTTCCTACAAACGAGGCCGGGGGATCGGTGAGGAGCCCGTGCACGCTCCCAGCGCAGCGCTCCCCGGAGACACCGGGAATAACCGGGCAGCGGGGCTCCTGGCCGCCCGGAGCTCAGCACCGCGCCTGGGGCCCGGGACGCGACGGGCCCGCACCACTACCTCCACCGTCCCTAACATCTGCCCACTCCCAGCCGGCCGACAGCAGGACGTTTAACATAAAGAGACGTGTGTGCCTGGCACCTCGAGGAGACCCGGCGGCCTGGCCGGCCCCCTCCGGGGCAGCATCAGTTCAGCGACACTGGTCACGAGCTCTCGGCTGGCCTCGGTCCCCACCACTCCCTCCACACCCCCGAGGCCGGAGCGGACGGCGGCACCTGCTTAGTATGGTTCTTGCACCACCGTCCCTCTTAAAAAATTCAGTGGTTCCTGGTACCAGACGTGGGACAAATAGGCCAGGCATTAATCTTCCGAGAAGCATCCTTCATAAAGCCGGCCTCCCTCACCCACTGCCGTTACCCACCTTGTTACAGTTCAGCTTTAGAATTGTTTGTGAGCCAAAAAAAAAAAAGAAAGAAAGAAAAAAGAAAAGAAAAGAAATTGAAGGCACCTCGGGGGCTCAGCCGGTTAAGCATCTGCCTTCGGCTCAGGTCACAATCCCGGGGCCCTGGGATCCAGTCCCACGTCCGGCTCCCTGCTCAGTGGGGAGTCTGCTTCTCCCTGTGCCCCCCCTCCTTGCTCGTGCTGTCTCTCAAAATAATAAATAAAATCTTGATTGGATAAAGAAGCTGGGGTCTATGTACACAATGGAATATTCCCCAGCCATCAGGAAGGATGAACACCTGCCATGTGCTTCGACGTAAATGGAGCTTGAGGGTATGATGCTGAGTGAAGTAAGTCAGTCGGAGAAGGACAGTCATCACATGGTCTCACTCATACGGGGAATATAAGAAACAGTGATTATAGGGGAAAGGAGGGGAACTGAGTGGGAAAAATTAGAGAGGGAGACAAACGATGAGAGACTCCTGACTCTGGGAAACACACAAAGGGTTGCAGAAGGGGAGATGGGTAGAGGGTTGGGGGTGACCGGGTGATGGGCACGGAGGGGGGCACCTGCTGGGATGAGCACTGGGTGTGATACTAGATGTTGGCAAATTGAATTTAAATTAAAAAAATTTTTTTAATAAAAAGTAAAGGAAAAATAAATAGGTAAAATCTTTTAAAAAGAAAGAAGAAAGAAAAAGAAGAAAGAAAAAGAAAAGAAAGAAAAAGAAGAAAGAAAGAAAGAAAGAAAGAAAAGAAAGAAAGAAAGAAAGAAAGAAAGAAAGAAAGAAAGAAAGAAAGAAAGAAAGAAAGAAAGAAAGAAAAGAAAAGGAAAGGAAAGAAAAGAAAAGAAAGAAATTGAGGCTCTGAAAGGGAAGGTGAGTTCTCAGGGTTCACCCAACAGAGCTGGGACAAGAATTTGGGACGTCCAACAACGATCCTCCCTGTCGCCCAAGAAGATGGCATCCTGCGGCACCTGGCGGGCTCAGTCGGTGGCGTGTGCTACTCTTGATCTCAGGGTCGGAACTGTAAGCCCCACACTGGGTGAAGAGTTTACTTCAGATAAAATCTTTAAAAAAAAAAAAAAGAATACAGCATCCTGAGAATTAAAGGGCATGAATCCTGCCCTCAAAGAACACATCAAGACGCACACAGTGAAAAATAACAACAAGCACAAGAGACGGTCAGTTGGACAGAGTGCTGACAGACGCGACAGGTAAAAGCTGGCAAGGGGACAGGAGGGAGGCGGGAGCTCGGGGTGGGGTGGAGGCTCCCCCAGCCCCCTCCTGGGTTGAGAGTAGAAGGAGAATTGAACTTTGACGGGGCCTGATCTGTCAGTCATCCCCGCAGAGGCAGCAGCCTCCCCGTGGCCCCTCGCAGGGCCCAACCACACCGCCCAGCTCGAGCAGCGATGGCGCGTGGGAGCCAGGCCCAGAGACACTCCTGGGGTGAAGCCCCCACTGCCCAAGTCCTTCAGGAAGCCCAGCTCCCGCACGACGGACACAGAAACCCCAGCAGAGGCAAAAGCCCATGCTCCATAGTCCCCAGGATCCCAAATTTAAAAATCCCTTTGGACCCTTCAATCAAAACCTGCTTTGCAATTCCCAGTGTCGATGCGTGTGAGCCTGTGTTGGTGAAAGCAGGCCAAGGTCGTGGCCTAGAAACAAAGCGGCCTTTGGGTCAGCAACAGGGCTGCCCAGGCTCGGTGTTGTGTCCCTCCACCCTCCAGATCATGTCGAGGAGTGCTGAAAATCTCAGCAGTGACTTTTCCCTACCAAACCCCATTTACACACACATTATTTTGCCTTTTGGTCCCAGGTTCCTTACTTACGCTTAGGATTTGGGAGAGTTTTTGAAACAAAGGTAAAACATACTATATAAAATTTTAAAGGAGCTCTCTTCCATAATTTTACTATTTATTCCATGGGTAATGCATGTATATTTTTGAAAATTGGTGAATGCAGATAAACAAAAGAAAACTATCGTTTTTTGTTTTTTTTTTTTTAAGATTTTATTTATTTATCCATGAGAGCCACACACTGAGAGGCAAAGACACAGGCAGAGGGAGAAGCAGGCTCCATGCAGGGAGCCCAATGCAGGCAGAGGCTCGACCATTCAGCCCCCCTGGGCATCCCCAATATTTTATTTTCTGAATGAAAGAGTAACACAACTATATCTGAGTATAGAAATTTTGGAAAATAGAGAAAGAACTTTTAAATTACCTATAATCCGGGCAGCCTGGGTGGCTCAGCGGTTTAAGCACCTGCCTTTGGTCCAGGGTGTGATCCTGGAGTCCCGGGATCGAGTCCCACGTCGGGCTCCCTGCATGGGGCCTGCTTCTCCCTCTGCCTGGGTCTCTGCCACCTGCCTCCCCATGAATAAATAAATAAATAAAAATATTTTTTAAAAAAATAAATTACCTGTAATCCTACTACTCTACTATAAACACTTTTTAGTATTTTAAAGTACTACTTCTAACTTACTAAGTCTTATAATTATATCTTAAATTTTATTTTATATCGGAAAACACAAAAATGTAAGAATTTATCTCCATCTAATCCTACTCCTATCAGCAGCATCATCAAAATTTAGATGGTTACTCTTCCCAACTTCTTCCCCAGTTGATACAAATATTTTTCACAAACAGCAAACAGGAACCTACTTTATATACTACATCATCATTTGCTTTGGGGGGCGGCAGGGAGCTCAATAACAGACAGTGACCCTCTTACTCAGTAACCAGCACATTGGCATCCTGAAACGTCCAGAGTATTCCATTGCATAACTGCACAAACCCCTATTGCTGAGCACGTAAGCTGCTTCGGGGGCAGCCGGGGGGCTCAGCAGTGGGGCACCTGCCTGTGGCCCAGGCCGTGACCCCCGGGTCCCAGGATCGAGTCCTGCGTCGGGCTCCCCACAGGGAGCCTGCTTCTCCCTCTGCCTGGGTCTCTCGGTAATAAATAAATAAAATCCTTAAAAAAAAAAATAAGCTGCTTCAATTTTTTCACTGTTAATTTAAAAATAGAATATAAACATCTTCATATTTATATTGCACACATATCCAATCATTTTCTGTAGGATACATTTATTTCTAAAAATAGATTTGCCAAGTCAAAAGACATGTCGTCCAATACTCTGGGTCTGGCAATGCCTTTTTCTCCACGCCCCGGCTGTAGTGGATATGGTCAATCCCACAGATGAACACGGTCTATTTTGCTTTTAATTTGTATTTCTTTGGCTACGAGTAACGTTGAACAGTTTTAATTTGTTTGCAGGTCATTTATGTTGCTTTATTGGGTTGCCTGCTTAAGTCCCCAACACATTTTTCTGTGAGAGATAATCATTTTGTTTTTTACTTGGAAGAGCTCCTTATCTTTAACCTTTGTCATATGCACCAACATTTCCTCCGATTTATCATTTGTGTTTTACCTTGGTTTATTCCCTATTTTCCAATTCTGCATTTGTGAATGTGCAGATACCCTACCTTTCCCTTCGTGGTTTCGACTGCCGGTCACGCTTTGAAAGTCTTCCTCTACCCTGAGATTTCATTGTTTTCATCCACAGTTTCTTATAAACGTCCTCATCATTTTATTTTTTTGTTGCTAAATCTTTAATCCACATGGAATTTACTTTTATGTAAACTACGACTTTCTTGGGCATATTAA
Organism: Canis aureus; assembly: GCF_053574225.1. Classification (NCBI taxonomy): domain Eukaryota; kingdom Metazoa; phylum Chordata; class Mammalia; order Carnivora; family Canidae; genus Canis; species Canis aureus. Next base: position 1,250,505 of record NC_135632.1, on the reverse strand, counting down.
GGCATAAAGCTTTACTTTTCCTAAAAAGTCAGTCAGTTTTCCCAACATAATTTATTTAATAATATATCCTTTTTCTACTGACTTGAGATCATTACATAAACCTAATCCCTTTGTCTGTTTACTATTGGGCCAACACCATTCAGTTTTAATGTGCTGAGCTATTATAATTCATAATGATCCTGCTGAGGCACAGTGTTCCCAATCATAGTGATTCTCTTCTTAAAATGTTCCTTATTGTAGGATCTTCGCTCTTCTGGATGAACTTTAGAACAATTTTTCAGTATCTGCCTAAAAAAGGGCCAGGGGCTTGGGTCTTGACACAAACTGCATTAAATGTATGGATCAATTTGGGAATGCAAATTCATTTTTCATACAAAAACATTACAATTTCCAAACAAACTTTTTAAAACGATGCCTTCTTTACCTCCGCTGGCTTCAAAGTATGTAAACAGAATTTATGTGCTCAGTGACCCCACTTCATCGATTTGACAGGGCTAATTCCTACGTAAGCAGGAGCTATTTCTCTAACCTATTGAGTATATGCTTCCATGACAGCAGATTTTCTCCATTCCTTTAATTAAATGGACAATGGATTGAAATGCAAGAGAATTTCTCAGCAATAGAAGATTCATCCTCAACTCTTGATGGTTCTTTCATTAAAAAAAAAAAAAAAAATTAGCAACAGAGCAAGCTGAGAGTACCCACGGTGAACCCCGGCAGATGTGCCTGGGTGAGGCTGGAGGCAGGAAGGGCCACCTGCAGGGAGAGACCCAGCCAGCGCATCCCCACGGCACCCCCTGGGTGCTTCGGGAGGCACCTTGGGGCCACAGAAGACACCCCAGCTTGAGGACTCACTGAGCGGCACAGGGCCAAGCGGTGACAAAGCCTTTATCAGGGAAGGTCGTTCCTGTGTTGGAACCTGCAGCTCGCGGCTGACGCACACAGAGGTGAGGGAGAAGGAAGACGCGGGGCCGTCGCAGTCGATGGGGTGGTGGGGTCGCAGCCAGGTCACCCTCCATCTGACTCCGGCCCGAGGGTGTGCGTGGGGGCCTGGGGTCAGCTGAGCCGGTGGAGTCGTGGCGGCTGCGGCCCTTCTGAGGCTTCCACTCGGTCACGGGTGCAGCAAGGGTAGCAAGCCCACCGTGGGACACGGAGCGCCGGCGGGGACACGGGCACGCCCAGCGCCTGGCACCCAGGACATGCACAGCATGTGCCACCTGTCACCGTGGCTGGAGGAGGCGCGGCTCTTTGCTTCGGCTCCTGTCACTCGAGAAGCAAGCAGACCTCTTGCTCCTGAGCCCATTCCTCCCGAGTGGAAGCGCACCCCTTCGCCATCCACGCTGCACCCTCGGCGCTTCGGGTGAAGGCGTATCCCGTGTGCATGACCAGCACGCAGCCAGAGCGGGAGGAGCCCGGCCCGGTGAGGCCTGTTCCCCCCAGGGCTCCAGCCAAGCGCTCGGGCCCGTCCCCGGCCTCTCGGTGTCGCTGCCCCAGTCGCACGACCGTCGGGGGGGCCACCGCCTCCCTTAGGCTCACCTGCGGGGCCACAGTGGCCGGAGAAAGAACGAGACAGACGGGAGAGGTGACCGGGCCCACCAGCGCTTCGGGCAGCTACGTGATGTACACGACAGCCTCGCACACCCGCGTGGGGCACGGGGCACAGCGAAAAGGAGGGACCCTTGTTGGAAAGTCCTTAGGAGCTTCAAGACAAGAACGGCAGAAAGTTACACCAAAGAGCAGGGCCCCGGAAGCCAGGCCTGGACGCGGCCCACCTCCCCGCCCGCTCAGCGCCCTGGGCCGCAGGAGCCCGCTGCCAAGGATCCGGACAGACGGGTGCGAAGCTGATCGCCCCGGAACCCCCTCCTGTTCGTCACCACTAGGGCACTGATAATAAACTAGGAACGGCGGCTTTGGCCAAATTGAAACTGGCCTTAGTTCGGAATTGAATCAAGCTAAGATTAACTCTAATTGATTAAGTCTCGTCCTAATTTCTACCTAGAAGCTACCTCTGATGTCTCCAGCCTCAGAATAAAACGATACACGGGTAAAGCAAATGCCATTTTACCTATTGTGGGCGACACTGTCAGGGTGACACACAGCAAAATGTCGCTGACCCCTGAAGGAATATTATGGCTTTCGCCAAACTGAATATCCAGAGTACCTTATAAGTCTTAAACCAAGGCCCGAGGGGCTTAAGGCCCAATTAGTAAATTGAGTACATTAATTACCAAGTTCAGTTTTATTACGATTGGTGAGTAGGTGATTAGGTAGTTTACTACTCTCCTAATAGTCTAATCTGATTTATGGGTGATGCGGCTATTAACGTTCGCTTTGGGGAGACACGTGCTAAATGCAGCTCGGCGAAATTTCCCAGTCCCCATTCAGGAGGACGTTGGACAATTCAGTGCAAGTGAACCGGATTTAAAACTTAATTAAAGTTATTCTGAGCAATAAAACAAGGGACATGGACAAATGAGAAAGATGTGCATCATGTAAGGTCTCGACTCACTCAAGGGCAGGCATTTCGACCTGATTTTGTGTGAAGAACTTGCATTTCTAGATAGGACTATCCTGGACGTGGAGAAATTCTAATTTAGACCAAGATCAAGGTGGGAAAAACAAAGAGACAGGGTTTTATTGACAGCCCCCTTCTATGGGGGGGGGGGGGTACCTGTCAAAAGACTAACGGTGATTATAATAAAGCAAACAGACTGAAGTTGCTCCTAACGACAGAACCGCAAGTACTTGAAACGTAAAGGCCCGATTCCATCGTGCGCAGCCAGCTGAAGCCCGCGTGAGTGTGGTACCTGTCAAAAGCCAAGGGTGTGAGACCAGGACGTGGAGAGAAGCTACGTTCTGATTGTCCAGAAAAGGAAGCGTTGCTGTCCCTTTAGACAGATGCCCAATCATGTTGACGAGACGGTCCCCAAACCAACGTCAGTGCAACTGCCGACCCGCGCCGACGCGGTCACACAAGTCCCCCCAATCAGAGGGGAAGAGAGAAAATGACCGACGGTCCTCACGTTCTTCTGGTAGCTTGAATATTCTCCTCTAAGAACTTTACCTTTGAGAAAAAGGCTATTTATTTAAGCGGCTACACGTCCTCCTCCCTGCCCCATTTTGTGTGTGTCCGCGTGTACACACGCACATAGATAGGCAAATACATGGATTTACACACGTTTTATTTTTCTAAACCATTTCAGAATAAGTTGCACACATAATTCCTTTTTACTTGTTAAAACTTCAAGTGTATTTCCCATGAATAAGAATATTACCCTACTTAACCTCCACATAGTTCTCACAATCAGGAACTTGAACAGTAATACAATGCTATTATCTTCTCTTTTTTTTTTTAAGATTTTATTTATTTATTCATGAGACACAGAAAAAGAGAGAGAGGCAGAGACCCAGGCAGAGGGAGAAGCAGGCTCCATGCAGGGGCCGGATGCAGGACTCGATCCCGGGACCTGGGGTCATGCCCTGAGCCGGAGGCGGCACTAAACCCCTGAGCCACCCGGGCTGCCCGATACTATTATCTTCGTGTCATATTCCAGGTTCACTGACTTTTCCAAAAAATGTGTTTTAGAGCAATTATCCCCTTTGGTTCAGGATCCAATCCAGGATTACACTTTGCATTTCGTTCTCACGTCTCTTTAATCTCATTTCATCTAAATCAATTGCTCGGCCTTTCTTTGTCTTTCCTGCTCTTGACTTTTTTTTTTTTTTTTTTTTTTAAGAACAGGCCTGTGGTGTGTAGCGTGCCCCTGACCTTGGATTTGTCTGTGTTCCTCATGATTAGATTAAATTCAGATTATGCATTTTTGGCAGGAATACCACAGAAGTGATACTGTGTCCTTCTCAGGGGACCAGCTCGGGAGGCTCATACTGTTGGTTGGTCCCACCAGTGGTGATGCTCACTTTGATCACTTGGTGCAAGTGGCACCTGCCAGTTTCTCCACTATAATGTCACCATTTTCTTTATATAATTAATGAATAATTTAGGAAGATACTTTGAAAGTACCCTTTGAAACTTTGAAACCTGTTCCTCATCAAATTTTTAGCCACTACCTTTAGCATCTATTAATGATCCTTTCCTAAGGATTACAAAATGATGATTTTTTTTGTTAACTTCATCATCCTCATTCTGTCTACATTGATTAGTCTGATTCCTACTGGAAGGAGGAGCTTCCTCTTCTCATTTGTCTGTTTGTTATTAAATGGACTGACAAATGCTTATGTTATTCATGTGTGATAATCCATTAATATCTTTCTTATTTTGATGCTGAAATCCACAAATACTTTAAACATGGTGGCTAAAGGAAGGGCCATTTCTCAAATGTCAAGAAACTAAGACAATTTTCAATGTAAATTACCAAGAAAGCAAAAATATTTGGTTTTTTAAAAAAAATATTTGTTTTTTATATCTTGCCTTCCAAAGGGAGCCGGATGTCAATAGAGAAAACTTAGGAGGGATGTTCAGGATCAGAAAACCAAAACTCATCATATAATTGAATTTTCATGAGAGAGGAGCAAGCCTTGAAAGTCTATCCAAGCGCCCATTATTGCTTGTGCCTTCATAAAAACTTCCACTGCTTTTGCATTTCATATGTCTGGACTCCGTTTCAAGGAGGCATCAGGTGCGCACACCCTGTAATGAACCAGTCGCTCTCCCACAGACCAGGTGCCATGTGTATTTACTGAATTGCTGCTGGAGACCACACACTTACAATCACTGTTGTTTTCTTTAATTTAATTTCATTTAATTTAGAAAGACGTTTTGCTCAAGGTCATCAGTCTGAGAAAACATTTAAGACACTGTCATTGTGCAACTCTCCTCTAATATGACTAAACCCCACTTATAAGAGAGAGCGTCTCATTTGGATCAGTGCTCCAGGCCTGTCAATACCGCATTCACAAAGGTTGCCGAGTATCCGCTCAGAGTCCTAAATATCTAGTTGGCACACATATACAACTGGCTTAAATTAACCCTCTAATCCTAAGGAATATGAATATCACAGAGCAAATAATACACATTAAATACAACATCTGGTAAGTCTACAATGCGTCAAGCCATGTTAAACTCGGAAGTGAGTAGAAGGAGAAGGGATGGAGCACGGAAAACCCTTGGATGCCATCTCAGGAAAGACAACTGAGTCTAAGAGTTTGTTTTTCGAATTATTTTTCTCTTTAGGATTGCAGTGTAGCTTAGGCTTCTATTCCTTATGTCTAAATCAGGCTTCATGTTATGAATTTGTGCCCCTTCCAAGTTTATCGCATATTCAGCCCTTGCATTTCACATGGGGGTATCCCTGTTCTTACTTTTCACAAGTAGCGCCCAAATGTTCACCACCATCAACTCAATAGCCAGCATTAATGGAGCACTTATGGTTACTAGTCACTCTGAAAAGCATCCACATTCATTTTTCACCTAATTCCTGAAGCCACACGAGGAAGTGAATTCAGATGAGGCCACGGAGGCTGCAAGAGGTTGAGGAACCCGTCCAGTATCCCACAGCTTCGTGTCTGTTTCGGGCAAGTCGCAGTGATTGAGGCTCCGGCCAGTGTTCCTCCAGAAACCTGCCCAGGGTGCTCTGTCCTGCACGGGGTGCGGAGAGGAGGGTTCTCCCTTTGATGTCGAAACCAGAAGCCTTTGATTGCAGCCAGCTGTGTGATGTTTGTAACGCAGGTATGCACCTGAGCCCTGCCAAGGAATCACACCCCTGGGGATGGGAAGGCAAACAAGACAACTCTCCAGGATTGTCTGGGATTTATCTTGCTCCTTCCCCTTCCCTTCTTCTTCACCATATCCAATGAGTCACCAAATCTTCTCAGTTCTGCCTCCAGCGTGGCCCTTAGTTACATACTCTCCTTTTCGCTGGCTTTCCTCTGGGAACGTCACTCCCTAGTCTCAACTTCCATCTGGGTTTCCCACGCCCACTGTCCTGCGGCCACTCAGTCTGACTTAGGTATCGCCTCCAACAGCTCTCATCCGCTCAGGAACCTCAAAGGCTCCCCACTTCTCATAACATAAGCAGCTTGACACTCCGAGACGCCCACTCTTTGGTCCTCACCTGCCTCTCCAGGGGGCCAAGGCCCACCCCAGGCTGTGTGCCCCCACCCGGTCCTCGCCGATATACTTGCAGGGCCCTACACTGTCCCTTTCCAGCCAAGCTGTCCCTCTTCCTGGAAGAGCCTTCGCCCTTCACTTCTCTCTCTTCCCCGCACCGCAACACTTAACCGCTGTCACTGGTCCACCTTCTCCTTGTCCAAGACCGATCTGTTTAGAGAGGTTGAGGCCAGGCCTAACGGGGTCAAACCAGACTAAAAATTATCTTTTGTGTACGAGGTGCTTCCAGGCACCCTGTCCACAAGGGGACTAGCTCAGCCGCCTTTAATCTCTCCTTCCTACAGAAGCCTGACGCGTTCTGTTTGTGATGCTGCTACAGCGCTTACCAAACCCCGCCTTGTGTTGAAGTTAATTGTGTCCACGTCCACCTCTCCCACATGACTGGGAATGTGTGAGAAGTGAGAGCCATCCTGAACGTGTCTGTTTCCTCACAGGCATATGTTGGACTTGTCTCCAGTTATGGGTGGGAAGATTGGTGGTTATAAGAAGATGATGATTTTGGTTTCCGACGGTATGATCTATATATAGGTAGATATCGTAAATACGTATATTTGTTTTACACACACACACATGTATATTATCTACTGGTTCCATGAATTCAAGATATTGATGATAAATAAAAGCTAATTCATAAATTTTGCAAACCACACTTCAGTCACTGGAGATGTGTGGCGTGAACCTATCTTTAATTGGTGAGATATTTACAGAACCTACATGGTCTCTTCAATTATAAAACATACACGTAGATTTAAAATGTTTCATGGAATCAGTATCTTTTAATATACAAAGAGCCCTTTCCTTTCCAATAAGGAAAGTGTTAACCGCACAAAAGAATAAAATGGGCAAACGACATTAGCCGACATTTCTCAGAAGAATAAGTATAAATGGCTAATAAACATATTAAAATTGTCCAGCTACTAGTATCCACAGATTGCAAATTAGAACAACGATGCACCTTTTTCTAACCTACCAGCTTGACAAAATTTGTCTAAGGCAATACCCATTCCCACTGTTGGTAGGCTTGTAAATCATTATGAACTTTCTGGAACGTATCTTAGTGAAACATACCAAGAGGTTTAAAAATTTCTTCCTCTTTGACCCAGTAACCCCACGCCTGGGAATCTATCATGAGGAAATAATAAGAAATATGAATAAAGATATATGTTCAAGAACTCTCGTCAAAGAGGTATTCATTACAATGAAAAAACTGGAAAAATCAAAACTATTGAATAATAGGGAAATAAATTATGTAACCATCCATACAGTGGAATATTTTTAATCATTAAAGATAGCATTTTCAAATGCTATTTTTAAATGTGGGAAATGATCAAAGGTAACAGGAAAAAAAACTACTCGTTACGATTCCTGTTTCTGTGAAAATTATTTGGTGGTATTACAGATGATATTTTTTCATTATACAATATCTATTTTTTTCCCAAGTTTTCACAGAGACAAAATAGTTTTTATTCTTTAAGACCCAAAGTGAAAATAAAAAAAATGATACTTAATTGTCTTATTCCCAGTAGGAACTGAGACTCAAAGACCAAACAAGTCCGTTTTTTATTTCCTCCGAGAGTGAAAACGACTGACTTCAAGAAACCGCCAGAATGCTGCTGTAAGCTCCCATTTCAAAGAAGTGGTGTGGTGTTTGTAATGGATAAATTTGAAGAGACAGCCAGTATTATTCTCATCTGTGATATATCATTTCTGCCTCTGATATGATCTTAAAAAAAAAAAAAAGATCCACTTTCACTTCTCTTTATTTTAACTCCTTACAACTATATGGACACCACTTGGTAATAAAAACAGCCCTAAAACCATGTGTCTCATTATCTCACAGCTACTAACCATAAATAATAGTCTCGTACTTTGGAGATTATAAATTATTCATACGAAAGTAATGCCAAATTATTAAAAGCCATTGGGTGAATCTGTGACCTTGTTTGACAGCCGCTGGTTTGAGTGACAGCGTGAGAGACAGTGTAGTTGAAGCCTGTATGGCCTAGTCCAAGACAAGCTCTGTCCTCCTACCCACCAAGCTGCTTTAACTTGAAACCAGATGAGCCACATCTCTGAGAGAAAGAAAAAAAAAAAAAGAGTCTTTACATTCTAGAGCTCTGTTTGGGGTCATAGGTGTACCTTGGGAAAATAGGAATACTCTTACACTGTAATAGCTAACAAATCACTTTCACATTTATTAACCCTAAATGCTTGCTATTTTTCTAGAATCTTTGAGGTACCTAGATTTTCTCTGCAGCATAAAATTATTTCTGGTCTAACTGCAAGAATGAAGAACACTTATTTACAATGTAGACCACATTCATTTTGTCCCACTTTTTGCAGTGAGTAACGTTTTATTAAATGGTGCAAATATCAGAGTAAAAAAACAAACAAACAAAAGCAAAAACCATCAGAAGTGACTGTCATTAGATTATTTTCATTTAGCAACTGTTGACCTGGCTCTGAATTCTGTTGGCACATCTTCTTTCAGCCTTGCTTCCCTTTGGAGAACTACCGCTTTGCTCTGCTTGTAGCAAAAGATGCTAATTTGATCACGCTGATTCCTTTTAATGCAAAGAGTGAATTGTTTTTAGACCACTGGTGATTAATGTGGGTATTGATTAGCTGATCAATAAGGCCACAGTGTCTAATTATTGATAATCCCTCTCCAAATGAAAGATCGAGTATAAGGAGTCCTAGTTACAGAGTTCAAAATATAAAGTGATTCAATGTGATGCCTGGTAATTGAAAGTCAAACTAATCCCATAAATTAAATCACAACAATCCATAACATTTACCTGATAAATCCTTTGGAAGCTGTATTTAACTTTCAGTATTCTCGACTTTTTCCCTCTCACGAAGCCCTCTGAAAGCGTGCAATTTGTTGGGAGAGATAAAAATCGTTCTAAAGTGACTTACCTTGATGAAGTAAGGGATCCAATGGCCCCACCACCGATGGCTACACATTCAAAATGATGGCTTCATCCCTGAATCACATCATAGAAGGAAGAATAAAGAAGATTTAGCATGAATGCTCAAGAGAACAAAGGCTGTCCCTGATGCTTAGGCTCGCAGACCTGGAAGGAACACCAGCGATCCCATAATCACCTTCTCACTCTACTACGGGTGGTGTGAGGGACCCGAGATTGTCACACAGCCAGCCAGCGGTCAGGACAGGATTGAGAATCTAATTTTGTTACAGCTTCTCCCCTTTTCATCAGTGTGTCCGGGGTACGTAGGCATTAGTTTGTACCAGGGTCAAAATTTACTCACAATGTCAGTTGCTATGATGTGCAATAATTATAAACCTTCTTTTCTTCTCTGAGACAGATCTCAGCTGGCTCCAGAGCCCCTACATTTCCACTGGTGATGGAGGGGCAAGGTGGGGAGATCTTGCTAATGGAAGACAACTAAATCTCTTCCCTTGGGATTACCTCAGGCTCCTTTGGGTAAATGCTCAACTTGGGAAATTTCCTTCTCTTGCTTTTCCTCATGATGGCATCTGAGTCTGTTAGGGCTCTTAGGGCCCCAAGGTAGTGGGAGAGGGGAGCAGTAGAACCACATGGGTTTTCAACAGTCCTCCAGAATTTACTGAAATCTGCTGTGAGGTGGCTGGCCTGACCCCCAGAGGTACTGCACAGGTCACAACTCATGCACAGCTGCTCCTGCCTAGTGTTCGTTTTTTCCTTCACTTTTTTTTTCCTGTTTGCAGTTTTCATTCTGACACATTTGATCCAAGCAACATCATCTCTGTAACAGGTAAGTAAGTTAGCGTGATAATGGACACTCAGGACTCCACCACCCAAATTAAGAAATGGAATATAATCAGTACAGTTGATGTCCCCAAACTCCTTTGCCTATTTTCTTTAGTTTTATGTTTGTCATTTCTTTGTTTATTGGTATGAATTTGGGATATGGGTAGATGTGCCTAAAATATATAGTCTTTTGTTTCGTTTGTCTTTGAATATTGTGATGGTTCATAGCTCATGTATACTTTGTAGGCTCACTTCTTTCATTCAACATTCTAGGATTTCTGTATTCTTATTTCCCTGAATTCTTAAGCCAAAGCCCAAGTTGGTGAGAACAGAGTCTCTGAAGACTACAGACTACATTTCATCTTGCCTTTGCTCCTCCAAAAATATCCCCCTTCCTCCCATGGTAGCAAGCTTTCTGCACCCTCCTCCTATCTGGGGAGGACATCTTTGTCATCATATTCCGGCCCCTCTGAACAAATACATAGATTGATTAAACATAGCTGTTTATATGTAAAGAGCAGCTTTATAAAATTTTAAAAGCTTTTCTCTTTAGGAAGAAAACCTAGCTTTTCAGACTTCTGTTTCCAGCTAAGACAGTGGTTTGCATCAATTTAACACACAACTAAAACAATTATAAAAACTGTATAAAGTCATTTTTAAAGAGCTATTTAAAGCCATCAAAGAACAATCAAGGCATCCCAGACTTGAGGAGCCCAGATCTCAAAGAAAAGACAAACACACTGGGGTGAGCTCGGCTTTCTCTGCCTCTTCTCCTCATAAGGCACTCACCCATCTATGAGAGGTTTAGGCAAGAGACTAAAAACAAAGTGGCAGGTCAGAGGTTTCAAAAGGTTCAAGGGACAGGGATATGGACAATGGGAGTTCAGGCTTGCCGAAACAGCCAGGACCGGAAGGACTGGTTCCCAGGAGAGAAGGGGAGCTCAGGGATGTGAGCCTGATGGTCTGGATTGCTTTTCTTCCCTCAAAGCATTTGCCTATTTTGCAAACCAGGCAGGCAAAGAGGTGGAGGATCCAAGCAGAAAAAGCTACTAATATACTAAGAAGCTAAATACAGCTAATTCACTGTCTTTGCTGTTTGGGAGACAGGCAAGTTGAAGGCTTTGGTAAAGACGAGTCTTTGCGTTTGGAGCCCTGAAGGACTAACTAGGAGTATGAAGACATTGGAAATAAACAAGGCCTTACTAAGCATGAAGTCCAGCCTTGAGACATCTCAATCTGAGACCTTAAATCAATGTGATTTGACCCTACTCTAACAGCCAAGAAAGCAACAGAAAAAGATTTTCAGCATTTTCATGAGGCCAGAAAGACGAAAGCTGAAGGTCAGGGTTGCTAAGGCAATCAGGACTTGAGGGGATGGGAGTAAAGTGACCCTTAGATAAGTGACCCCAATATTTAGTACATTCTTCTTGAAGCATTTTCAAGTGTCTAAGCTATACAGGGCAAGAGGCTAAGATATTACAGAGAAATCAGCAGCTAAACTGCTAAAAAGCTAAGTCACACCTGACAAGGAAGAAAAACCTCAGAAAACATTCCAGGATTTCCACTGAGGCTCCTGAGGACCAAGCCTTAGGAGGAAGGTGAACTGGAAATCACAGATGTCCTTACAAACACTGAGATCTACCTTTAAATCACCTTGATCCCTGGATCAAGGATCAAAGTAAAGAGCTCACAAGAAGAAAATTACATTTTCCTTGGAAAATACTGTCACCCAAAGCCTCTACAATTTTTCATTTATAAAATCTGACACAATCAAAAACTACATGTATGCCAGGATACAGGAAAATTTCCAAAGTGCAAGACTTTTTTTAAAAAAAGATACTATAAACAGGCCCACCAATGATTCAGATATTAGGGTTATTATATAGATCTTAAATATCTATAGATTAATATATTCAAGAAAATAAATGACCAAATAAATAGTATCACTAGAGAGCTAGAATCCTTAAGAGAGAATTAAATGAAAAACAAAAGAGAGAGAATTAAATGCAAATTCTAAAATTGGAAAATACACTGATTTTACCAACAATAGCCAAATTATAGAAACAGCCCAAATGTCCATTGACTGACGAACAGATAAAGAAGTGAGATAGATAGATTAGATGTAGATATAGATATAGATATATACATATATACACACACAATGGAATATTACTCAGCCATAAGAAAGCATGAAATCTTGCCATTTGCAATGATGTGGTTGGAGCTAGAGAGTATTATGTTAAGTGAAATAAATCAGTCAGAGAAAGACAAATACCATATGATTTCACTCCTATGTGGAATTCAAGAAACAAAACAGATGAATTGGAGAAGAGAGGGACAAACTAGGAAACAGACTCTTTACAGAAAACAAACTGAGGGTTGCTGGATGGGAGGTGGGCAGGGCATGGGCTAAATAGGTGATGGGGATTAAGGAGAGCACTTGTGAAGAGCACTGGGTATTGTATGCAAGTGATAAATCATTAAATTCTACACCTGAAACTAATATTATACTGTATGTTAACTAACTAAAATTTAAATAAAAACTTGAAAGAAGAAAAAAAAGAAAAGAATACTGATATTAAGAATGCAGTAGATGGGCTTGATAGACAAGGCAAAGATTAAACATGGATTAAATGTAGCAGAAGATGTGAACAGGAAAACAGATCAGTAGAAAATGTCCAAACAAAAGCATGTGAGGAAAACAGAAGGAAAAGAGAAAGAAAGAAAAACAGAAGGAAAATAGAGAAAAGAGCATATGAAGCATAGAGCCATGATGCAAAAACATGCATAACTGGAGCTCCAGAGGGATGAAGACAGAATGTGATAGAAGCAATATTTTAAGACAATAGTTGAGAATTTCCCAAAACCAAAGATGATCATGAACTCACAGATTCAAGGGTTTATACCATGAAATAGGTAGAAAATGCAGACAGCAAGAAGAAATGAATAGAACTCAAAAAATACACATCTCTGGAAAAATTAAGAATAACTACAGTTTAATGTCTGAAGAGTTTAAAACATGTGTACAATTAAAATACATGATGGGGCGCCTGGGTGCTCAGTCAGTCAAGCAGCCAACTCTCGGGTTCGGTTCAGGTCACGATTTCACAGGTGGTGGGATGAAGCCCCGAGTCCAGCTCCACGCTCAGTACTGAATCTGCTTGGAGATTCTCTCCTTCTGCCTCTCACCCTACTCACACCCTCACTCACTCTCTGTCTAAAATAAATAAATGGATCTTTTAAAAAAAATAAAATACATGATAAAAAACAGTAACACGGAGAAGAGGAGATGAATATATGAAGTGAACAATTTCTTAGGTCCAGGAAATGATTGAATTGATTTATGTAAAATACTAATAAGCCAAGGATGCATATTGTGATCTCCAGGGTAAGCACTAATGGACTAAGAAAAGGTTAGAAAGGAAAGATTGAAAAGAATAATTAATACAAAAGAAAATGAGAGGGAGAAAAGAAACAAAGATGAGACAAACAGAAGACAAATAAGAAGACAGTGGATGCAAACCCAAATACAGAAGTAATTACATAAATCATAAAAGACTAAGTTGGCTAATCACGGAGGCAAATAAAGTCTCAACAAATTACTCACTATGGAAATCATTTAAAGTAGTTTCTTTGATCTGTGAAATTAAGGGAAAAATGATAACTAGAAAATCCAAACAGTCTGGAAATTAAGCAATATACTCCTAAATAACCCAGTTATTTAAGAAATAACTGAATTAATAACTGAACAGATTCAGTTCAGTACATTCAAGAAACCACAATGTAAATGGAAAACTATTTTGAACTGAATTATGATTTAAAAAATATAAAAAATAAAACACCATAGCTTGCATCATATAGCTAAAAGAAACAGAAAAAAAATGGTCTTAGATGTATATCTTAGAGAACAGGAAAGGGTGAGAGCTAATGATTTTAGGATTCACCTCAAGAAACTGTTTTTAAGCAAGGAAATGAAAGTATAAAGAAAGAAATATAAAAGACATTAACGAAAGAAAAAAATTAGAGAAAATCAACTATGGCAAAACAGACTTCTTTGAAAAGATTAACAAAAAAAAAGGCTAACGAAATTAATAAAGTACTAAAGACAAATCTCTAAAGAGAAAAGTGCATGAATTAGCAATATCAGGAAATTTTTAAAAATACATCACTATAGCTCTTGTAGGCCTTAAAAGGGTAATGATAAGATTACAAAACACTTTACGCAAACAATTTTTAAAATTTAGGCCAAATAGATAATTTTCTTGAAAACACAACTTATAAATTTACACAATAAGAAAGGGCTATCTCTTAAGACTAATGTATTAAAATTAAATACATTTTATGTGTAATTAAAATCTTCCCCAAAAAGAACACCAGGCCCAAATGGCTCTATCAGTGAATTATTTCAAGCGTTTAAGATAGAAATAGCACAATCTTACACAAAGCAGAAAAGAGGAAGTAAATATTCCCCATTTCATTATATAAGGTTCATGTAACTTCATAAAGAACATTGTAAGATAATATACCTGTATATCTTGTGAACATAGATGCAAAAAATCTAAACAAAACTTAGCAAATCAAATCCAGCAATAAAAAAAGATAAAGCCCTAGAACCGAGTTCAGTTTGAATGTAAGATTAATTCAATATTCAGAAATCAATCCATTTATATTAGTTAATTTATACAATGTAATTCACTACAATAACAATAAAAGATTGCAAGATCATCCTGGATAGACTAAAACTATTTGATGAAAATCAACACTCTTTGTTAATTAAAAAATAAAAACTCTAAGCAAACTAGGAATGAAAGAGTCTTTCTTTAATCTTACAAAGAATATAAACAGTGAAGTACTGGAAACTTTCCCCATCTCTTCTCAGCCGTTTTGCTAAGATCAAGTGGCAACTCTCTCCAAAGGTTAAAAACGAAAAAGAATCACACTATTATAACTTGTATTTAACATTTTACTGGAGATCCTATTCAATGTAATTAGAAAAGAAAAAATTTAAATGCATATAAATCAGAAAGGGCAAAATGAAACTACCATTATTTGCAGATGATTACAAAGATAGAAAATCCAAATGAATCTATAGGTAAACCACTAGAGTTAATATGTGCACTTAGCAGGGGGGCACTTGACAGGATGAGTTGATATATGTTGGCAAATCGAACTCCAATAAAAAAAATATACCAAAAAAATGTGAATTTAGCAAAGTCTCTGGGTCCAAAGTCATTACACAAAGATCAATTTTATTTTTACACTGAAGCAATATACCTTTGAGGATGAAATTTTTTAAAAAGTATCACTTAAAATAGCAACAAAAACGTTTTTAAACATCAAATATCTGGATTAGCCTAATGAAAGATGTGAATACTTCTCCAACGAAAACTGGGAAAACTTCTGAGAGAAATTATTATAAACCTAATAGGTTATGGTCTCTGGGTCCTGGGATCCGGCTCCCTTCTCAGCTGGAAGTCTGCTTTCCCTCTCTCTCTGTATTCTCTTCTCTTCTCTTCTCTCTCTCTCTCTCTCTCTCTCTCTTTCAAATAAACAAATAAAATATTTTAAAATAAATTAAATAAAGGTATCCATTCTCCACCAAACTGATTTATAGAATCAATGTAATCATCAAGTTCCCAATGGATTTTTTTGTGTAAGAATTAACAAGCCCGTTCTAAATTTCATATAGAACTGCAAAAAGCCAAGATAATCTGCAAGAAAAATATCAAATCTGGAAGACTCACTAGCATATATCAGGACTTATTATGATGCTGCATTAATGAAGAAAACAGTGTGGCATTGGTACAGTATGGATGAATAGACAAATCAGAATAAAAGTCCAGAAACAGATTTCATGTCTGCGGTCACTTAATTTATAACAAAGATGGCATCATAATGCAGCGGAGGAAAGAACGGTCATTCCAATAAGTAGTAATCGGTCAGTTAAGTATCCATATGGGGGAAAGTTAATCTTGATCTTCCACTCTGCACCATAAACAGAAATCTACTCCAGCTAGATATTAGACATATGTGGGAAAAAATAAAACAACGAAGATTCCAGGAAATGACAGGGGAATATCTTCATGACCTTGAAGGAGGCAAGGATGTCTTAGACAAAACACAAAAGCATAAATCACAAAGAAAAAGACTGATAAATAGGATCACTTTACAAATAAGACTTTTTTTTTTTCATGAAAAGACACTATTAAGAAAAAGGCAAGCCATTGTGGGAAGACGAATAGAAGATACATATCTGCAAAATGATTTAAATCTAAAATATAGAAAGAACTGCAAACCAACAAGAAATAAAAACCAGACAGAACCATTTTAATGGTCAAAACAAACCCCCAAAAAATGGTTTGGAAAGGAGGATATATAAGTGGCTACTAAATATATGAAAAGGTGGTCGGCATCATTAGTCACTAGGGAAATACAAATGAAGCCCACAGTGAGATACCACTATGCATGCAATGAAGTAACTAAAATTTTTAAAAAGTCACAAGAGTAAGTATTGGCACCCAGGATTTTTATTCACTGTGTTGAAAAATAATTGTGGTACATTCATAAAGTCAAATACTATATATCAATGAAATCAAACAAACTAATACTGTACATATTGATAAACCCCACAAACCTAATTTTAAGAGAAAAAGAGAAGCTAAACACAAATCATCACAAAATGGATGAATTATTTTCTATAAAGTTCAAATATAGGCAAAATAAATCTATGGTGAGAGAAGTCAGACTAGCAGTTACCTCTCAGGGGTAAGCGGAACGTTAGAGAAACTGCGGTGCTGGCAACGCTCTTTATCCTGACCTGCGTGGCGGCTACACGGATGCATCCTCGTAAAAATAAAATTCACCAAGCAGAAGACTTAGGATTCGTGCTTTTTTTTTTTTTTTTTAATAGGAGATATTCAATTCAAAAGTTTACTTTAAAAAAAAAAAGGCCTCTCTTTTGAAACAATTAACTTCATGCAGATCAGAAGTCCTATTTTGGAATTCAAAAGCTAAACATTGGATCTTTCTTTCTCTCTTCATTCTATTATGTAACAGTCCAAAGCTTCCCCAAAGCACTGGATGCCTCTGGCTGGATAGCAGAAGAATCAATGTTAAGAGGAAGTACAAAAAGGAAAAGAACATTAATATATTTCAAAAAATATTATCCCTGTTACACTTTCCATAAAGACTGGAATCAAGCGAACAGAAACAGAGGTAAATTAAAACTGTGATATAATTTTTCAAGATAATGGCAAAATATCTTTGAGAGGACATCCTTCATGGTAGAAAGGATGCTTAGAAAAAGACATTCCATATGGTATTTGTACATGCATTCTGGAGGAAAACTTGGGGAAAATCCATAAAAAGTGTGTACTATTTGACTTAGCAATGCCCCTCCCAGAAACACGACTTAAATAAAAAAGAATCTGTGCACAGACTTATCTACCAGTCTTTTCTTTGTCATTTTGTTTATAATGTAAAGAAATGTGAAAAAAAAACCTAACAGTCCAATGATAGAGAAATTTAAAACTGAACAAGTAAATGTATTGAAAAAGAATGAGGGGATCCCTGGGTGGTTCAGCCGTTTAGCGCCTGCCTTTGGCCCAGGGCGTGACCCCGGGGTCCCGGGATCGAGTCCTGTGTCGGGCTCCCGGCGTGGAGCCTGCTTCTCCCTCTCCCTGTGTCTCTGCCTCTCTCTGTCTCTCTGTGTCTATCATGAATAAATAGATAAATAAAAATCTTTAAAAAAGAAAGAATGATATTCATACTTCATTGTAGGTGGGAAAAAAAACAAGGTATTAAATATAAGTAGACACCATGGGATTCCATTTTGTTAATATGCTTTCAAGAGAAGTCCAACGGGCCAGGAGGCATTGCCGCTGGATGGTGGAGTCATTCACTCACTGATTAATTAAATGTTTATCCGCCAGGCCCAGGGTTAGGGACCTGGTGTGCAAAGATAGACACATTCTCTGTGGTTACAGAGATTCAAGCCTGAAAGAAGCCACAAACCCTCACCCATCCCACTCTGCTCAACGCCCCTAAACCTTCACACACGAGAGTAGCTGAAAACATTCACAAGCAAGAAATGAAATTTCATAACCTGAAGTTTCCCAACTACAATTTAAGGACGTTTCCTAGTGGGGGAGGAGCGGGTACTCAGAATAGGAAATTGTTAAATAGTGTGTAAGAACCAAGAGGGTCATGATGTGGGTTTTGGTTTTGTTTGCGTCTGAATTTGTTTTATATGCTACGGCAAGCCTCAAAATCTAAAAAGAGAAGGTGGAGACATCATCCAAATATGAATCTTACGGTGAAATTAATGCTTGCTCATCATATTTGTTCTTGATCTAAACGCCATGGGATAATATTTTTATACCTTTAGACACACCAGAATCGTAACCCAGTGATTGAAAGCAGAGGCGCCTGGCATCAGGCGTCCCGGATTCCCATGCCAGCTCTGTCACTTTTCAGCCCTGTGACCTAGGGCAAGTTATGTGGTATCTTTGAATCTCCATTTCATCATCTATGAAACAGAGGCGACGACAGGAAGTATGCTAGTGTGAGGATTAAATGCGTCGAAGAACAGTTCTTGCGATAAGATCTAATAAAAAGTAAACCCTTAATAATGGTTACTGATTATTGCATTTTAAATACACAGTGACTTCCTTCTTTAGCAGAAAGAGAAAAGGGATTCCTGCAGATACTCCATTCACAACAGATCTGAATTAAAGATTCACATGGAAGAAAAAGGGTCACCTTGCAGCATCATCTACCAGATTACATCTGAAACTTGAAAATTGAGCAATTAGTTACTTGGTTAACTTGTTCGACTTAGATAGCCAATGTGGATCTTTAAAATATTTTTTTCCTCGCAAAATATATTTGTTTTTCTTTACAAACATGTCCTCTGTTCCCTGGTTCCTAATTGCCACCGGCGTGGTCATTTCCTATATATCCCACCTTGCTCAGCAGCCACCTAAGCCCACGCTTTCCTGGAAACTCCCATCCGATTGTGGCTTCAGACGAGCAAAATGGTGCAAAGACCGCTTGGAAGTGATGTAGACACTGAAGAGGTCATGTTTGACAATTATTTTTGCCCTGCCAGTCTCCGAGCTCATGGATTATTTACATAGTGCTTTACAATCGCTGGCTCCGATCATATAACTCTGTCCAGATCTCGTGGTCGCTTAGATGACTCTGTTATAGCTGCTTTCATTTAGGTCCCAGTGATTGTAGGCGCACAGCGCGCACGGGCCAGGCGTCCCTAAGTCTCCCTCGGGCCCTGCTCTCGGCACCAGCTTCAGCCCTTTCTTCGGGGTCGGGTCCGACTCACTGGCACAGGAACAGGCTGCAGCCTCCTATCTAGGCTAGAAGGGAGGGAGGGAGGAAAGAGGGGAAGGGGGCTGGAAGCAAGGAGGGAGGCGGGAGGAAGGACTCCTGATGACCCCACGTCCCCCCAGACGGTCCCCATTTCTGTTTTCCTTTCCAGTAAAATCCCTCCGTTCTGCCCGCCCCTCGTGACCGTGACCCTCTGCAGCCAGGACTTCACCGCTCCCTTCGGGTTGTTTCCGCCCTGCAGTTCTGGTCTGATCAGCCCCTGGCCACCCTTGCCGGAGCTGCTCACTCTCCTTGCGAGCACATTCTCCTGTTTGTCCTGCAGCCTCACTGCGCGCTCTTTCTGTGCCTCCTCTCTCCAGCATCTACGTACCAGAATGTTCCAAGGCCCCTGCCTGAGACCTCCTCTGACACCAGGCTGTAACCCGGGCTGCACCCCCTTGACTCCCAGGCGTGTATCTCCAGCCCTGACCCCCCTCCTGAGCTCCACCCGCCTACTCAACGTGCTCACTCCTTGCCTTGGTCTGTGAAGGCTCCAAAACGAACAGTCTTTGACTCTGGCCTTAAAGATAACACCTCCCCCCTTGTCTAATTCACCTGGACCTTCTTTCATTTCCTCCAACATTCCAAACCCGTTTTTGCCTCAGGGTCTTTGCACTTCCCTCTTCCTTACATGTTCTTTTCTGATATCTAATGTCACTTCTCCGTGACACTTAGATCTACAGGCAGATGGGTCCTCCCTCCAGCCCCTAGAGAGGATTTCCCAATCACCCTTCCCCGCCCACACCTATCATATCACCCTCCTTTCTTATTATCACAATCTAGCATATAGGTTTTTTTTTACTTATTTCTTGCCTGATTCCCCACTAAACATTAAATTCCTTGTGAGTAGGAACTTGAAGTTGTTTTGTTTGCTGCTCTACCCTCAAGTTGAGAGCAATAACTGCCATCTAAATTTACTGAGCGTGTGAGTGATAAATATTTAGCTTGATGCACCATGAAATGTGCAGGTGGGTGGGGAGCCGGAAATTCATTCAAGAGGTGTTTCTTTGCCCTGTGGGAAAGGTGAACAGAGACAGAAATGTGAAGAAATTGTGGAGTATGTGTTCACTTCCTACTTTCCTGAGCTTTGAATTTGTCAAAAAAAAAAAAAAAAAAAAAAGGAGAACATCTTAGGAGCTGTGTTAGGAAGTGTGACCCTTCACCTGGGGACGTGGCTTATGACCTATAGACCTGTGCTGACTTCAGACATTACACAGTCGGCCCAGACCAGTATGCAAGGTGCTCTTACACAGGCTCCTCCCCCCGGAACAACTCTGGGAACTTTTGAATATGCCATCATCTTTTCTCTCCCCTCCTTCCTCACCATGTCTGTCCTCTCCCTTGTATTCCTCAGCATTATTAGCTCAAAATTGGTAGACTTTTCATTAACCTGGAACAATGAATCTGAGCCTTTTGCAGCTGAACCAGAGTCAACTGTTTGAGTCTGGAACCTGGGGAAAAAAAGGATCATCCTACACACAAGATGAACCTGCCTTTCAGACAGTAGCAAATCACCACCCTGTTGGCCCTTTCTCT
Organism: Canis aureus; assembly: GCF_053574225.1. Taxonomy (NCBI): domain Eukaryota; kingdom Metazoa; phylum Chordata; class Mammalia; order Carnivora; family Canidae; genus Canis; species Canis aureus. Next base: position 1,229,706 of record NC_135632.1, on the reverse strand, counting down.
CCCATAAACATTTAAAAAAAGCCTGGTTTGTAAGCCATCAAGCAGTAAGAAACTCCTGAGAAATCAGTGCTGGAAGATTCCATCTTCTTCTGGTTCAGTCACTGGTTATGGGAAACTCTAGGTGACTGTTAGCGACAGTGAGACTCTGAATGATTCTCAGCCTTTGAGCGTGATGAGAAACAGAAGTTAGTTGCTCACGCAGTTCTTCTTCTCTTTCTTCTTCCTCCAATCAATGATGATGGAATAAATATATCAGGAAGGAGAGCTAGACTGTTAAAAGGAGGGAAATTATTTATTGCTGTTCCTCTGAATGTGTTCTAGCTTCTTGTTCTTCCTCATTCCAACATGCTGAAATAAAACTGTTTCATTTCCAGCTGGAAAGAAGCATGTAACATCTTATAAAAACATCCAACTTTCCCAACAAACTCCCCCATTTATGATCACGTACATTGATGATTTCATGTAAATTTGTTCATATTCATTTGCATTCGTAGATGTCTAATAAATGTACAAATGGATAAATGAAAAATAAACCACTCCGGAAATTTAAGAGAAGTTCTTTTGTCCGAGCAGAATGACAAAATCAGATCTTAGAGAATTATTATAAGGTGAAACATTTGTAATAGATAAACTCACTGAACAAATTAAAGTCAGCACTGATAGGTGTCTTGAGACAGTTAACTCATTCCAACGATGTGTTATTTTATGCTAATGTTCAATAGCTCATATTTTAACTGCTAGAATCAGATACTTTCAAAGAGAAAAAATGTGAGACAAGGAGATGTAGCTCCTAGGAAGGCCTAACAATCTTGGAAACCCAGGGCCACATCCAAGATAGTCAAAGTCAACCTAAGTCATTATATATGAACTTAAACTCCAAACACCGAACATAATTACCATATTTCCACTTATTCTACTATGGGGCAGCAATAGCTGCAAAAATCCTTTTTCTGGTGGTTACTTATTCATAAATTCTTAGAGATAACTCAAGTCAGAAGTTTCAGGCCAAGTAAAAGGTCTGCTTTATACCACTGTATAAAAACTCATAGATCTGGTCATACCTGCAGAAAGTACAATGTAAAATATTATTAGATTGAATAGGAATTTTGATTTAGCCATATATTGGTGGTGGGGAGCTGTGAATCACTAAACTTTTGAAGCTAATGTCATGGAGGGCAACGGGGTTCCTACTAAATGACTCTTGATGTCGTAAAATCCCAAACTAAGTTTAGATACAGAAAAATAATCTTTGCGAATTATATTTTATGAAAAATCACTTCACCTTTAATCAAGATCCAAAATCATTTCCCTTAGGGACGCCTGGGTGGCTCAGAGGTTGGGCGTCTGCCTTCAGCTCAGGGTGTGATCTCAGAGTCCCGGGACTGAGCCCCGCATTGGGCTCCCTGGATGGAGCCTGGTTCTCCCTCTGCCTGTGTCTCTGCCTCTGTGTGTGTGCTTGTGTGTGTGTGTGTCTCATGAATAAATAAAATCTTTTTAAAAAAATCATTTCCTTTAATGGGTCTGAGTAGATTTGAAGTTGCTAAGTAACATCTTCCTTCATTCTATAAGCATTTATTAAATTCCCCTTCTGCGTCAGGCAGCATGCTCAGCTTTGCAGAATGCTCCCTAGTACATACAAATGCACCATCTCACTTAATCCTCCTAGCCCAGCCCCCAGCCTGTGGGGATACTGGTATTATTATTCCTACTTTATAGTCAAATAAACAGAAGCTTTGTGATTTTAAGTCCTAAGATCAGTAAGTAAGAAATGGAGCTTGTTCTTAACCCACAGTTTTCCCATGGAATTGGATAGCTTGCTTAAAACTGTGTAAGTACTACATCCTCAAATAAAATCTTCACCAGATTTTAAGTCTCGATAATATAGATTTTCCAAGTTCCTTTCAACCAATCAAAGCCTGAGAGATTCCATAACAAAACCACCACCCTTCACAACATGGTTTTCTGAGTTGTCCCTCTCTAAGTGAGACATGTTATTTTGGGCAGTCTCGTGTGATGAAAGAGATAATGGGCTCTTTGGGCGGTAATAAAAACAAAGTCACTACTTTGACAGTAAGTAAAATAGAAATTGAAACTTTAAAAAAAATAGGATTTTCTGATTTCACAAATGAGCCATCAAGAAACTGGGTTTAACTTTTCAGTGTAATTTTCTCTGTCACTTAAAATAATAACATGCCAATTTATGAAGTCCTTTGGGCTCATTTTAACATGTAAATGAACAACTCAAATTCTATTTGAAAATGTAGGCTTTTGAATACACGATCAAGAATAAAGAAATAATGGGAAGGAGATGTTTTGGTCTGGGTATGCCCTCTAGCCCAAGGCACAGGTGAGGATGGAGTGAAGGAGGGCCCAGCCAGCAGGGGCTTCGGGAGCCCAAAGGGGAGCTAGGGCTTCAAGGTCACAGTCAATTAGGAAAGCCTGGGTGTTTGAGGTAGAACATCCATGGGGATGTGCTTTTTAGTTGTGTAAGCTTCTTGGTTTTTTTGTTGATGTTGAGAGTGAGATCAAGGTAGCATGTGACCAACCAGCAGATACTAAGAGTGCAGATCTGAGGGAGAAGAGGCCACATCCAGTGGGTCAATCAGAAAAGCATCTTCTGGCAAATTTGGCAAATGAATGAGAGGAATTGAACAAGATGGCCAGAGGGGAAAAGAACCACTGGCAATTGCTGAATAGAAACGCATCAAGAACAGTTGAAAAGTCTGATATTTTACTCTATTTTCAAGCTAAGAATTTAACTTGCCACAGTTTCATGGATGCTAGCAGAGGGCACAAGACTCCTGGTTCAAAAACAAAGGATTTTATCCTCAGAGCACAGCGAACAACATGAGCATCAGCCTATTTGCATCAATTCCTCGTGCTCCCAGGGTCTCCGGGGCAATGTGGATGGGTCTCCATAGACGCTTGCACATGCGGTGGGTTACACCATGGGAAAGGAACGCCGACCTTAGGAAACATGAGTCTTTCATTAAGAGCAGTAAGCATGCAGGCCCTTTGCTCTGGAGAAAGACACTATCTTTATCTTCCAGTGCTGCTCTAGAACAAACGGCAATCAGTGCCTCTCTTGCAAGATATGCAGAAATTCAAGAGACTTGGTGAAAGTGGTCTCTCAACAAAGAGTTGTCTCCTAGGTGGTTGTACCTCCAGTTCCTCAGCCATGGTCACTTAAAGGGACACCTGGACCCAATCAGACTATATTTTCTGAACAGCTGAACAAAGAAGTGTCCATCTTATGTTGGGCTCTCCAAAAGTAGACTTTGAGATAAAGATCCATATACAAATGATTTCTTAAAGAAATTATCCCAGAACAATCCAATAAAATATGGGGGAGGCAAACTGGAGAGGGGATTTTGGGTAAAGTTCTCTGATCCAAAAGTAAAACTCTGGTGTGTGGATTAAGCCTCAGAGTTGTCTCAATCACTCCCTCATCCCTTCAGGGGGATAACATTGAGGTGCATGTTCAACACTGCATCCCAGAGTGCTCAGCAGATTTAAGGGCTATCCTTAATAGTGGCAATCTACTGATAGCACACCCCTTTTAGCCCATCTTCCCTTCCAGGCTAAATCAAATCCTACTGGACATTATTTGAGAGCTGCTCCCAAGGGGCATTAATTCCCCAGCACATCTGACCTGTCTTGCCTGTGGTTAGAGCAGGATCTGGTCCCAGAACAAACCCTCAGGAACAGAGTCACAATGCTACCAGTGGTAGTTGGAAGGTGGGGTTGGGAGCACTGACATTTTAAAGGCTAAAGGGATCATGGGTGGGGAACCCTTTTGAGTGCTTACATTAATCTTGAGATGGCTTTTTAACTAGATCTGTAAGATGAGTAATAGTTCGCCAACCAGATTATTGGCTCCAGGAGTTAGTGAGAGAACAGAAATAATATCTTAGTTCTGGCTGACATAACAAAATATCGCAGACTGGGTGGCTCATAAAAAATGGTAGTTATTCCTCACAGTTTAGGAGACTGGAAGTCTAAGATCAGGATGCCAGCCTGGAATTCTAAGATCATGGGTGGATTCTACGAGGACCTTCTTCCTGGTTGCAAACTGCTGTCTTCTTGTTGTAACCTGTCATGGTGGAGGGAGAGGGAGAGGAAGACAGGGACAGAGAGAGAGAGAGATCTTGTCCCTTATAAGGGCACTAATCTCATTTAGGAGGGCTCCACCCTTGTGAGCTCATCTCACAAGCTACTAGCTACTTCCCATCACATTGAGACTTAGGGCTTCAACATGTGAATTTTAAGGGTGCACAAACATTCAGTCCCTAACAGGTGAGGAATGTCCACCCAAATCCTAAGCATACACATGTGGTCCTTTTGGAAATATGATCAGACAGGTGGGCGATGTCCCAGTTAAGGCTGTAGTTTACTCTTAAATTCTAATGGGGGTGCAGGTCTTCCTGTGCTCATCCCCCATTGTTCCATGCAGAAGAGAACATGTTGAGTTAAAATCCAGGGTACTCTGGGGTCCTGGTACTAGGGGATAGAGAAGTCAGTGGAATGAGTGAAGGAGTTACAAGCTGTTACTGTATTTAATTCTCTTAAAAATTGTAATAACAGTACCATTTATGAGAATCTGAGAACCCACTTCTAGGTTTCTCTCTCTATTCTATGGTTTTTCTCCTCTTTCTGTCTTGAACCCAAACCCTAAGGCCAAGTAGGAATCAAGGGAACCACAACAAAGGGAACCCTGAAACTTCCCTGGAGCCCCTTAAAGAAAGGAGCTGGGCTGGACCATATGACAATTGCAAAAACTCCTTTTCCTGCTCTGGACCAAGATTTAAATTAAAATCAGTCTACTTTTGGGGCACCTGGGTGGCTCAGTGGTTGAGCATCTGCCTTCGGCTCAGGGCGTGATCCCGAGGTCCCGGGATTGAGTTCTCATCGAGCTCTCCACAGGGAGCCTGCTTCTCCCTCTGCCTGTGTCTCTCCCTCTCTCTGTCTCTCACGGATAAATAAATAAAATCTTAAAAAAATAAATAAAAATAAATAAAATCAGTCTACTTTGAGCTCTTTATTAAACTTTATTCAACTCACACTAATCTTGCCCCACATGTTCACTGTTCACTCTATCTGCCACGGTTCCAGCTGAAAACAGATGGCTCATAGAGACGGTACCTATTCAAGGACTTGGGAACCAACAAGGCCACTGTGTCTCTACCACCGGAGATAGTAATTCCAAGCAGCTCAGACTGTCCTCCCACAGTGATAAAAGTAACAACGAAAAATGTCAGAGCCAAAGACCACACACTGCCTATACCGCATTGCTGTCACCACATCACACAATTTCAGGGGTGCAGACAAAATACCTCCTCTGACCACAAACTGTACCCTGAACTTTCACAATCCCTTTGTCCACAGAGGCACAACTGTGTAAGTCTTACCCGAAGTTTGTACCTCAACAAAATGGGCTTGTTGAATTTGAATGAACAAATGTTTCTAGTTAACATTTTCAACAAATAATTATTATCTCCTCTGTGTCAGATATGCACTCTGTGCTTATTACTCAATGGTCAACAAAAGAGGCATTTTACTTGCCCTCGTGGACTTTAGACTAGAGACAAATAAACAAAAATATAAATAAAGATGCAGCAAATTATGGTAAGTGTTATGAAGAAAAGTACAGGATGTTATTAGTGGTATTAGCCGTGGGCAAAAGGAGATAGTCTACTTCACACTGGGCGATCAGGGAAGGCTCCCCTAGCGAAGACCCGAAGGGTCAGTAGTTGCCCACCAGACTCCAGGCTGGGATAAAATCTTATGAGAAACATAAGCAAGGGAGCTTAGGGAGTATGAGGAACAGAAATAAGACTAATGTGACTGAGGTACGATGAGCAAAAGGAGGCAGGCTGGGCAGGATCAGCTGAGGTAGAGTCAGCATTTCTGCTGAATGCGCTGTAATGTTTCCATAGAATGGCGACATGATTCCACTTAACTGGTGTTTTTTTGTTGTTTTGTTCTTCATATCTTCCTGGCTATGAGGCAGAGAATGGATCTAAAAGGTAGGATGAGCCAACAGACACATGAAAAGATGCTCAAATCACTGGTCATCAGGGAAATGCAAATGAAAACCACACCGAGATATGACCTCACGCCTGTCAGAATGGCTAAACTCAAGAAGACAAGAAACAGCAAGTGTTGGTGAGGATGTGGAGCAAAAGGAATCCTCGTGCACTGCTGGTGGGAAAGCAAATGGTGCAGCCTCTGTGGAGAACAGTATGGAGGGTCCTCAAAAAGTTAAAAATAGAAATACCATATGATCCAATAATTCCACCATTGATTATTTAGCCAAGGAAAACAAAACCACTAACTCAAAAAGATATACGCAACCCTATGTTTATGGTGGCAGTATTTATGATAGCCAAGACATGGAAGCTACTTAAATTTCCATTTATAGACTAAAGGATAAAGAAAATGTGATACACACACACACACAGGAATATTACACAGCCATAGAAAGGATGAGCTCATACTATCTGAGACAGCATGGTTGGACCTAGAGGGCATTATGCTAAGTGAATTAAGTCAGATTGAGAAAGACAAATACCATATGGCTCCACTCATAAATGGAATCTAAAAAATGAATAAACAAAAAGCGGAATCAGACTATAAATACAGAGAACAAACTGATAGTTGTTTGGGGGGAAGCAGTGGTGGATGGTTGGGCAAAATGGGTGAGGGGGAGAGGGAGATACAGGCCTCCAGTTATGGAATCAGGAAGTCCAGGGAAGAAGCAGCGGAGCGTAAGGAATACGGTCAATGATGAGGTAACAGCAATGGAGTGGGACAGGTGGGAGCGACACTTGTGGTGAGCACAGCAAAGTGTATAAACTTGTCAAATCACTAAGTTGTGCACCTAAAAATAATGTGGACGTTGTGTGTCAACTGAACTCAAAAAATTTTTTCTAAAAGGTGGGTGAGTAGGGCATGAAAGAAGTGCGCTAGAGGCAAAGGCAACTCGCCCTTGTGACCTAGTCTAGGTCCATTGAAGACAAGTTACCCTTGCTCCAGCCATTCGCCTGGGTTGGCCACAGAGAGAGAGAGTGTGGGTAGGACCAGAGACAGCCCCTTTGCTTGTTACCATTTCAAATGTAGACTTGGACTCAAATCGGGAGTCAAAAACATGAATGAAATGCCAAAGCCACCCATTTAGAAACAAATGAATGAGATTTGACCAAACAGACACTATTTTATTATCCACAGATTAATCTATATATATATTTGGGTTGTTTATGGTGGGGGCACTCTTAATGCAAACAGAATTAGGAAATAGTTTTGACTTTAGCAGTTGCCCCACACTTGGTACAACATAAATTATCAATAAAGTGTTTTTCCACTGGGAGATTGTGTTTTACATACACAAAACTCATAATTTGTGTTTATTGAAAAGATTTAGGCACTGGAATGTTATTTATGTTTTTAATTTGTCTGCACCAGTAAATAACATCCCACTTAGCTAGCAATTCCTGGACAGAGCATTCGCTTCTTAAATACAGTGTCCGCAACCTGTTCTGGCCACCTGCACGCTTGGTACTGCTGATCCATAAAACCATAATCAATGTACTCAATAAATATTTATACACTAGAAGGATGAATGAGTGAATTCGTATATCTTTTCTATTTACCAGAATAATTAACCCAACACAGAACTTGGTTCACAGGCTGTTATGCCATTTAATTCACAACACCAGTACCCCTTTGTATTCATGACTTTTATTTCACTGTAGCTACATGCCAATTTCTCATCTTTAATGTCATTGGACATTCAATACGCATTTTTTTCTATTAGACTTTTTAAATGTATAAAGCAGATTGTTATTACACGTCAGCATTCACTGATGATGAGGGGCCTCCTTAGAAGACTGGTTTGGGCTCTTTCCCTTCCAAAATCTTTATTCATCCATGAAAAAGCCAAATGTGAGCAAAGTGCACTCACAGGCCTTGAGGGGAGGAGGTATTAGGATGAACAAGGTCGAGCCCCATTTTCAAAGGCCTTTAAACCGGGACACAACCCAGTTGGCGACGACAAAGTCTATTGATTCTGCCCATTAATATTTCTACAAACCATTCCCAAAGCCACAGCTCAGTGAAGGCCTTCACCATCGCTTACCTGGCCTACGACAGCGGTCTCCTAACTGTCACTTTAAAAAGAAAGCTGTCTTTTCTTTCCTCTTCCCTTCACTTAAGACTAAAATATATTTTGAGAAAAGACAATATCATCAATCTAGGGCCTAGAGATTTTAATAAATGGGCTTTTGACATGTTACATCATAAATGAACCTTCCAAGTTTATAAGTGGTCCTTTGACAGGATGCATCATGTCAATCTATAGCTCAGAACCTTTACTGATTTAATCCATAATTCATATAGTAATGGATCCTGAAAATTCCATTGCTTCCTTTCTCTTAGCAAGGGCAACTCTGCTAGTACAATTTGAGACTCATCAGTTGGTGCTGTGAGGCTAAACCGTGAGGTGTCCTCTGAATGAGTCAGCCAGTGGGCCCTCACCCAGTGTCTCTCAACCTTGGATCACTACTGGACCACCTTACTACGTTAGCCATACTTATTTACCTTTTGTACTATTAGCTGCTCAGTTTTTAAAAATCAAACAATTTTTAACTTACTTATAAAGGCAATTGTATACTAACAGCACAAACAGAAAACCAGCATCAATTGTCATTAAAAGAAGCTCCCACAGTTCCATAAAGGGCACAGCTCACTCACATAGCAACAGAGGAAAGAGAATCACAATCTGGGAAAGACTCAACTTCGCCAACTCTATCACCTCCACTGATCAGGAAGGGAGCTGGGGAATAATAATAGAACATTGTAGTCAATTCGAGACTGGCTTGACTTAGCATAAATAATCTAAAATTAAATTGGGCGTGTGACCCATATATCACAAGGGCGTCCTCTGAGTCCCATGGTATCCGTGTTGGCCAGACCTCCCAGGCTAGTCCGGGCTTGGAAGCATTTGTTTCATTGTCTGCTTTTTAATAGAATCAGATGGCTTTCTTGAAAAATTGAAATCCTGGGAGGATCAGGAGAAGAATAAGGAGAAAAAAATGATTTGGGACGAATAATATTAAAGATATGGGAAAAGAAGAAAACACAAAGATACGGCAAGGAATCACAAAAGCAGAGCATGTGCGACCAGAAAGCAACTTGGTAGCAATTATACTCTGTTCTCCTAGAACAATTTTGGCTTATTGGATGGGCACAAACCTGGAAATATTATTTGTGCAGAATAAAGAATGTAAAAAATCTTCTGATGTTAACCGCTCTTAACTATGTAAACTAAATCAAAACAGCAACACACTTTCCAAGAGATAGGTATTCTTTTGTTTGGAAGGTCTGGGTAGAGTCATATTAAATTTCAGATCCAGGGGCCACCTAGGTGGCTCAGTCAGTTAAGTGCCTGCCTTTGGTGCCCGTCGCGATCCCAAGATCCTGGGATGAAGCCCTGGGTCAGGCTCCTGCTCACCAGGGAGTCTGCTTCTCTCTCTCCTTCTGCCCCTCCCACTCCACACATGCTCTCTCCCACAAGCACTCTCTCTCTCTCTCTCACTCAAATAAATAAGTAAAATCTTTAAAAAATGATAATAATAACAAATTTCTGATCCTATGAATTTTTTAAATTTTGATGCTTCAGGATCATGTTATTGGAGTGATATTGATAATGACAAAGATAATAACAATTTCTGGCGTTATATGATTTTATAGAACTCCAGTTCCTTTTATTACACTAGACCATTCAACAGGATCTCTGATTTAAACCGTATCTCCTGAGCTAGTTGAATTTCATTCTTCTTTCCTTGTTTTTTTTTTTTTTTTTTTTTTTCATTCTTCTACCCAGTGTATGTTTGCTCCATCAGCTATATTTACCTTTGGGAGCACAGCAGGAAAATGCATGCACACCCTTCATTTACTGCTTCTCCTGCCAAAAGACCTGCATTATCCCAAGCGCGAAGCCAGGGTCTTCCTTCCAACACTCATGGTTCCTCCAGAAAAACCCACCCACAAAAGAAGTGTAGGACCTAGAGAGCACAGCATTCTGCACCCCAAGTACCAGATGGGTACCAGGAATGGCTGGACCCTCCCAGGCCAAACTTAGGACTAGGAACACAATTCTTGCCCTCTTGGTATTTCTGCCATTTCTGGGCTATGTGGTTCATAAAAATAGCCCTAGGACATTTGTTTTCTTGCTTGGAATTCTGATGGAACTGCATGAAAGAACCCCAGTCCCCATATAACCACTGACAGCTCCTTGGCCATTGACCATCACTGAATCCTGTGTAGAGGACATTTTTCAACATGACTCAGAATAATCTTTTAGAACAAAATGTCCTATGAGTAATATCAAACCCATTTAAAATGACGGTGACTTATGGAGCTCGTTTAGGGATTAGCAGCTAAAATGTCTCACAACACAATTAGCTCTTTGAATTATAGGCTTTGTTTTAACTAAAGAAATGGGGAAATTTTTACTGGAAGTAACTCCAAAAACCACATCAAGACAAAAATCCCCAATGAAAAGATATTTTTCACTCTTATTTTTTTCCTAAGGAAACTTACTACGCTGAGATTTCACTTATGAAATCTATTAGTTGAGAGATTCAATCCCGTTATATTGAAATGCTATGTAGTTCAGTCAAATAACGTCAGCACATGTTTGAGTGCCTACTTTTGGAAGGCACTAACTGAGGCAATAGACGAAACAGAAAGATGTGTAACGCATGTGTGCACCCTCAGGCTATTGATAACTGACATTAAGTTTGTCAAATAAAATACCAAATGCCCAGATAAATGTGAATTTCCCATACGCAATGAATCATTTTTTAGTATACATATTTAGCATAGGTATGCCCCAGATGGTATTTGGGACATACTTATATTTTTTTAAATCTTTATTTAATCTTCATCCAAAATTCAAATTTAAGTGAGTGTTTTGTATTTTCGTTTGCTAAATGTGGATACCCTGTCTATAAAAGAAGAATCACTTAACAAATAGTAACTGGGAGCCAGTTGTGCGCTGATGACTGGTCCTGATGCTACATGGAGAAAGGTCAGACAAAAATCCCTGTTCTCATGGACTTCAAAGTCTAACAATAAGTAAGAAAACAAAGAAATACCTACAAATACAGGCTGCAATCGGAAGAGAGCTGTGCAGCGAATAATTAGAGGGGTGAACATAGACAACAGATGAACTTGTCACCTGCAGGATGAAGAGTCACCAGCTAGAGGAAGACAGCGGGACACCCTTCCAGCTTGAGCGACTTCATGTGTGAGGCCTCGGGGGTAGGGTAAAGTGAGTTGTACCAAAATGCAGTGGGGCATCGCCGTCCCTTCACTGCCTGGCGCTCTGTCCATTACCAGCCAATAGTTCCTGTCGCACCTCCCGGTCAGCCGAGAACGGAGACGACAAAGACTTCCACAGACTTCCAGCCCTCCGTCCTCCCCACCAGCGTTAAAAATCACCGAGTAAGAGGAACCAGTCACACCAGGCAGCGTGGGCCATACTATGGGGTCAACCTTTAAATGAGTGATTAAACAATAATCCTCCCAGTAATTAAGAGACAAGAATCAAATGAGAAAAAAGGCCACCTCGGCATGGCTTAGCGGCCCACGTTCATGGGCAGCAAGTGCTCTGAGGCCAGAAGCAGACGAGCTCACGCCTGGCCTCGTGGCTTGGAAAGTCACCCCAGAGAACGAGAACTCAAGACCTCAAGGCAGAAAGGAAGAGCAGAGAAAACAGGCCGATGGCAGTCGTGGGAACGGTGTGAGCCCAGGCCCTCAGGCACAAAAGAATGTGCATCCATTTGGGGCCTAACACGTACCCTGAAACCCCTTTGCTCAACCCATGAACGTGGCTTGGTGTTCGGGTTGGCACAAGGCTGGTCCCCAGAGTGAAGACAGAGAAGCAGGGCCACGCACCCTCCCCTCCACCGACGTGCTCTCCCCCCACGTGAGACTGGGAAGCGGACCTCTCCCTTCACCGGGGGATGCAACGGGCAATACACGTCTACTTCGGCAAGTCCAACCCTAAAAGCCCACGTTATGAAAAGATTAATGGGAAAGAACGATATGATCTGGTTTAGATAATGAGTCTTGCTTTATGACAAAATTTGCCAAGAGGTTTACTGTCACTGGAGCCTGGGGACTCTGGGCCCCGCGTGCCCTCTCCCTCTGTCTCCTGCTGCCGTCCCTACCCCCTGACCAGCTCGCGGCTCTTGCTACCGTCGCAAGCACATCTTACATTCGCTTACGTTGTCCTCTGGGCCGAGAAGGCCTTTCTCCACCGGCCCGCTTAGAAAACTCTGGTTGATTCCTCAAAGCTCGACCCAGAGATTCCCTTCCCTGTGAAGTCTTCCTTGCTGCTTGAGCCCCACTTCCTAACGCCGCCCGCACCCCTGACGTGCACACTCACACAGGCATGAACCCACAGCCTCTTTCTGGGATCTGACATAGTATTTTACACACTCCTCCACTGCGACCTGGCACTTCACAGGTGTCCCCACCACGCTGTCTGACCCGCTGGCTGGTTACATCCTTCCTCCTTCACTTGACTGGAACTCCCCACAAATTCAGATAATTCATCCTGATTCTGCACCAACACAGACAAGACACATGGTATATGCTCAGTAAATACAGAAAGAAACGAAGACACAGAGAGAAGGGGAAAACAAGGGAAAGAAAATAGAAAATGAAGGAAAAATAACTCTCCTATTGACTTTGATATATTGTTAAAAATCACAAAAGTTTTAATGAAACCTCACATTTAAAGGACACGTCTGTCATTTAAAGGAATGTATAATTATATGGATGTGCTTTTTTTAATATGCAAGAAATGTGTCGCCGATGATTATTCACAGGTCAGGGCTTCTCCAGCTGGAAATGAGTCTAAATCAGGGACCCTGCTCTAACGAGAATAAAGAAGGGGAAACTCTCTCTTTCACACATGAATTTGGGGAACATGTGCATATTTCAGCACGCACCAAGAAACCGGCTAGTCTCTGGCACCAAATTTGTATTTGTTTGTTCTGCAAATAAATTATAACAAAATCTGAATATGCACACACTTTATTTTAACTCATAAGACACTTCCTTTCACGAGCAACACCATTTTTAACCTGTTTCTGAGTTTTATTCCCTGGCTAGCTCTAGTGTTACCAAGACAAGAGCATAATAGAAAACTAAGGGAAAATGGAATGTTAAAAAAAAAAAAAAAAAAAAAAAGGAGGCAAAAAGATCTTTAATTTTTCCCACCAACTCAATGTCGGGTCATGCTACAAAAGATCACATGGGGCGCACTTCATGAAAATAACAAAAAATAATAATTTCATTTTTCAGGCTGAACAATCAGAAGATGTGAATGATGAGGTAAAAAACAAAGTTACCTAGTGAGGGTGGAGTTCAGGAGGTCTTATTAGTAGCTCTGTATTACCATCTAGAAACGTCTTTATGTAGACTAATCATATTGCGAGTCCAGAGGAGATTTACAATCTGATTTGCCACCGAGAACTCCATGTAATCTTCGTTGAGGAGTGACACCATTTTATCTTTGCACGATTCCCTGTTTCTCACACAAGTAATTCCGTCCTTTCTACATTGTCAGCTCTGACAGGCTGATTTAATCTGCGGGATTCTGAATGCCTCTGACCACTGCAGCGAGTCATTAACCTTGACTCGCATAATTGAATTCAAGGTTGATTGCCTGTGACCCCCTGCGCCGAGGTCTTCCGAATGTACATATTCATTACGGGCGGCCTCGCTTAAACGGATTGCACAGGGAAGGCTGTAACCGGCTGCCTGTTTGGTATGCAGGGGGCGAAGAGGGCACTAATTGCATGTTAGAGCTGAGGATTAGATTATGAAACGAGTGAGAAAATGAAGATAGATCCTCTGACACTGTCAGATTAGGGGCAGCAACGTGCGGGAATATGACATTGAAATTTACAGTGACATTAACAGAAAGAAAATTAGAAACAAATAGACACGGGACATTTCGGTTTTTTTTTTTTTTCTTTTGGAAAACCTTCATATTTTCGACCATCGCCTAATACACAGGATACGGAAGCTAAAGCCTGTATCTTTTCTCATTTGCATGATCGCAGCAGAACAATGGAATTTTCAGGAAGCCTTCTGGAAGACTAGGAAATCACATTACGGTCACTTTCACATCCCATGCTCTGCAATATCTAGGCCATGTTTAAATAATTGGCCTTACACACCGAGTGCCATTTTGAGTTGCCAAGAAAAGACATTCGCACAACTTCAGCAAACCCAGGGAACACACTGACGTCGTTCAGAATCATCGCCAACGATCCCATCAACCAATACCATACAGGTCAATTTTAGTGAAAGCCAGCTTACAAAATTATCACTATTTCTGATTTTTTATTGACTTTGTGTCACTTCATAGTTAAAACAAGTGCCTGCTCGTGTTCAAATCAAACAACTCTTGCGGCACACAAGCAGATGCTTAAGATAATAGCCAAGAGTTCTAGAAACGGCTTGCATTTTCCAGAAACCAACGTCTACACTGTTACAGACACCACAGCAGACGACGTTGGCCAGAGGTGAAGCCGTGTACACACGTCAAGGACCTTGCTCTTTTCCATGTAGGGGTGCGATGCTACCTAAGCAATGTTCCCTCCTACTCCTGCCAGTTGTCTTATGATTTATTGTAAAGGAAAACGGCAGCCTGTCTTCCTTGAAAACACACACACACAAAACTTAATGGGACACGACGTTTCAAAACAAAAACAAAAACAAAAAAAACCCAAAAGCCTGTGGTGTTTAATCACAGCTAGAAATGAGTGTTAAGTTGGATAAAAGTTAAAGATTCCATCTCTGGAGAAGCCCAGTTCGGTTTGGTTTTGTTTTGCTTTTGCTTTGTTTTTGAAACAAGCTCACAGAGTGGTCCCCGTGGTGCTGTAAGATAATACTCCGGAAATGTTCTACAGCATTTTTACATGGTTAACTTAGTTAGCTTGCATTGATCTCTTAAAATGAAATTTATTTTTGCTACTTCAATAAACTCTAAATGGAAGGAGAAGTAACCTCCTAATAATTACGCCCTATTGGGAAGTCCCTCCCCATGTAAGCAGTGAACTCATGAACCTAAGCCTTGCGGTAAAAAGAAAAAGCCAGGGATGACTTCAGTGCCTGGGAACATTCGTGCTTTCCAGAGGCTGCATAGACGGCCTCCAATGCACCCTCCTGAGTGCACTGAATGATTACCTACTAATGGCTGTATGTAAAACCTGTCAGCCAAATTTATTAAGTACATGATTAAGTCACCTTTCAAGTGAACCAACATTATTTTTTCTTTGAATCCGAGGAAATAAGGAATACTGGTGTTCATGCTCCGCCACCTAATGCCTGGGTCAAGACCTAGATTCCAATACCAGCTCTGTTACTTTCTAACTGTGCGGCATTGGGCCAATCACTGTCCGCTTTAGACTGGCATACCCCAAGGTTTTTATGAAAACCGCTGCAAAATGTTACCCAACGTGAAGTGTTATCAAGATCACGGACACTGTTTGTTGTCTGTCATTGCACAGCAAGCCACCCCAAAGCATGGTGGCTCAGCACCACAATAATTTGTTACTCTTCCTGAGCCGGTGAGTTGCCTACTTAGAACTAAGTAAGCAGGTCTAGGCTGGGGTCAATCACGAGGCTGTCCTCATCAAAGGACCCAAAACGGCCCTATGAATATGTCTTGCAGTCGGTGCTCGTTCTTAGCAAGGACCTCAGTCTAGTCCTTCTATTCCTCCATCTATGGCCTCATCTTCTAATAGGCTAAAATGGACTTTTTCACAACACGAAGGTCTCAGAGTTCCAAGATGGTCAAAGCAGATACCACAGCCCCCTTAGAGGCCTTCGATCTGGAACCCATGCAACATCATTTCTGCCATACTCTATTAGTCAAAAAAAGTCTCAAGGCCAGCCCAGATCCAAGAGAGTAGGGAAAGAGACTCCACTTCTCTATGTGAGAAGTGGCAAAGTTACATAGCTGAATCGTATAGACACAGGAGACTGGATTTATTCGGGGCCGTCACCATCATAATGTTCTACCCACTAAAATACATATGGTGATAATGCTACATTAATGTAAAAAAAAAAAAACACTAATCTGTTGATATTCTATTTGCGCTTTCTGGAACTGCCAAGGTTGTAGTTCCTGCCATTTTCCTCTCCTTCCTGTCTCACTCAGCGTGTAAATTGTTAACCTGTGGTCACTGGCCGTGGGGCTTGATCCTA
Source organism: Canis aureus (assembly GCF_053574225.1). Lineage (NCBI taxonomy): Eukaryota > Metazoa > Chordata > Mammalia > Carnivora > Canidae > Canis > Canis aureus. Next base: position 1,213,416 of record NC_135632.1, on the reverse strand, counting down.
ATTCTGATTCTGACAGGTATCCATGGAAGCCAACACAGATTTCCCCTCTACCAGCTTTGCCGTCAGCATTTAGCGCTGGTATGTGCACGTGGCACAACGATTAAACGTGCCAAGCTTTGGGACGCCATGGGGGCTCAGTCACCTGAGTGTCTGCCTTCGGCTCAGGCCATGATCTCAGGGTTCTGGGATCAAGCCCCACATCAGGCTCCCTGCTCAGCGGGGACTCTGCTTCTCCCTCCACCCCTGCTCGTGCATTCTCAATCTCTCTCTCTCTCTCCATCTCTCTCATCTCAAATAAATATTTAAAAGCAATCAATCAATCAGTCCCAACTCCCTTAGTTACTAATTACTTCATCTCTCTAAACCTCAGCATCTCCAACTGTGGAAGGGACCAATGGTAGGAGCTAGCTCACTTTGATACACAGTGTGTGCTTAACCCGATAGCAAGGTTTTTTTTTTTTTTATCGTCATTTATGTGTATTGGAGTTTTTTCCCAACTTTCTTGAGATATAACTGACATAGAACATTGTGGAAGTTTAAGGTGAATGATGTGATGGTCTGATACCTTTATGTGTTGTGAAATGATCACCACCATAAAACTAGTTTGCTCACCCAACACCCCACATAGCTATCTCTCGTACACGTGTGTGCGGCGAGAACCTTTAAGGCCTGCTCTCCTGCTAACTCGCGAGCGTATGATACACTAGAGTTAACTAGCGTCGCCACGCTGTACGGTAGATCCCTGGAACTTACTCATTTTACGCCTGGAGGCTGTGTCCTTTGACCACATCTCCTCATTTCCCACAGTCCCACAACCTCTGGCAAATGTCAACATCCTCCATCTATGAGTTCAGTTTTTAGATCTACAACCGAGATCATACAGTATTGGTCTTTCTCTGACTACTCTCTCTTAGCATCATGCCCTCAAGGTTCATCCGTGATGTTGCAGTTGGTAGGACTTCCTTCTTTTTGTGGCCGAGTAATATTCTGTTGTATACACAGACTACACTTTCTTTATTCAGTCACCTGGTAGCTGTTATCAGTGGTATTTGCATCTGGACCCTACATGGAGTATTGTTCTGGAAACCCAGGCTTGTCACTTGTCAAGGATCTGAGATACAGCCCGAGTTACTTATTCCATAATTTAAAATATCCTTTAACCAAAATTTTAATACGTATCAGACAGTTAATAACAGGGACATGAAAAAGAGAGCTCCCTCACCTCTGAACCTGCCCCAAAGCCAAAGGTAATGAAATGCAGCTGCCCACTGAGCAGCCTTCCTGGACTCATGAGACACAGGCGGGCGGCTTTGGTTTCCCTTCCCTGCAATTCGGAAATGTGCACGTGTCCTAACTGAAAAATTACACTTGTACAACAAATGGCTTAGATCATCCACATTCTCTCCAGTCCTGCTTTGAGCGTCGCGCCTTCATCATATTGATCACCCATCATGATTGTTTTGTATTCGACTGGCTATCAAGGCAAAATAAAAAATGTGAAGCGGTTTTGAAAATGATGAAGCACTGTACACAGATGACGGGTATTATTATTATTATTATTATTATTATTACCTATTGTTTAACACAGCTTCATCTTTTCCTTAGAAGGAACGAGGAAAGGCCCCGGCTGCCACTTTTCGGACACTGCCACAATCTCTACCACTCTATGCTTTGAAAGTGAGTGCCCCGGATCCAAGGTCAACAAGTCTCGTGAAAACAAAGGAACCAGCCAAACACTTAGGGAAAGCAACTGTTGATATTTTTACGCTTTCAAGTTCACTGAACCAACAACAAATGCATCATGAGTCACTGCTATGCCCCTACCGGGCAAACGCAACTACTGAGATTCGATACATGCTCTTGACTTTAAGACGCAAACAAGGCCTGGTGCCCACCTGGATTAGCTGAAGCCGGCATGGGTTTACCCAGCGTCTAACCTAAACTCAAGGAGATGTGGGGCACCTTATAAAATGTGTGTTCAGGGCCTAGACTCCACCGTGAGTCCCTAACCACTGGCCTGGAACATTCTAGAGAAGAAGAAAATGGTTGTGTCCACTCACACACCACAGAAACCCTCTCTTTCCTTCCCACAAGATGCCCACACCTTCCTTGACACCCGAGGTAAGGTCCGCTCCAGCGGCGCCCCTTCCACCCACCCACGAGCATCCTGCCCGTTGCGCCCATCACAAGCTACCTCTAGTTTGTGTGGCGGTTTTTCTGGTTGTGGTCAGCATTCGCGGCCCCGTTTATCTGTATTATATGGAGGACGAAGAAGGGGGAATAGACGCCAGGGTTTAAATGGGGAAGAGGCAAGAACACAGCGGAATCCAACAAAAACCTTCCTAAAAATTAGTTTTCATGCCTTTGACCAAAAACAACCTTTCCTCTCAACATCTCTTCCAAGCGAGTGTCCAGTTGCATAAATTGAGGCAGAAAGGGCTTTCTCGAAGCCGTGGCCTCACAATGCGTTAGTTACCATAGCACCCAGTGAGCGACGGGTTCCAGGCTGGCGCCCAGGGTCCTCGGCCTTCGGTGATTCGCCTTGTCGTGGGAAAACAGGACACGGGGAGGTAAGGAGCAGGTGGGCTGGCGGGCGACGGGGTCCACGATGGGGTCAGCAACGGGGTCAGCATCGGGGCCAGCGACAGGGCCAGCAGTGGGGCGAGCGGTGGGGTCAGTGGTGGCCCGTCCCCGGCAGGCTGGCAGCACTGTGTAGCAGGTGGTAGAACAACTGCCGGGAGAAGTGGGTCTTGAGCCAGACTTTGCACCAAGGACGGGCCATAGGCCCGAGGAGAGGGGGACAGGACTCCCCGCAGAAGCAGCGGGATTGCGCGCGTGGCTCTGCAGCCCTGGGAGCTCAGCTGCCCCGAAGAGAGGCTCTCTGGACGCAAGTGATGGGACGGGCCATGCCATTTTGTAAAAGCGACACCATAGTCCTGGGGCCGCGTTGTCTCGCTCCAGCCTCACAGTCCTGGGGACGGCCGGGCAGGGGGCAGGGGCACCAGCAGGAGGAGGCAGGGGCGCGGGCGGCCGGGTGTCCCCCCCTCTGTCACGGTGCTTGCGAGGCGGCCGTGAGGCAAACTGGGCAAAGGGCGCAGAAGGTGCCCCCACATGAGCCCCGAGGGAACCTTAGCGACCCCAGCGGCTCTTTATCACGTCCGTTATGCCTGCTGTGGCCGGGTAAGGAGCCTGATGGCCCCGCTCAGCCTGTCCCCTGAGCTCCGGACGCTGGGTCCTGCCTCGGTCGCCGCCGTGGGGACCGGGAGATGCTCGCGGCTGCGGCCGCACACGGGCCCCAGAGCCTGCACGCTTAGGGAAAGCAACTGTGCAGGGGCTGTGGGGCCGAGGCCCTTCCCCTAGTTCTGCAAACCCTGGTCATCCCCAGGGAAGCGAAGCAGCCGAGGCCTCCCGCACGCCCCAGGCGGCAGCAAGCAGCGCGGTCTCCTCCCGGCGGGACGGGCCACCCTGGGACCCATCCTGCAGAGGCCGGGTTGTCGCCTGCGCCCAGCCAGACCAGGCCCAGCCCCACGGGCCCGGCCCCACAGGCCCTGGCCCCACAGCCCCGCCCCACAGGCGCCGGCCCCACAGGCCCCAACCCCACAGCCCCGCCCCACAGGCCCCGACCCCACAGCCCTGGCCCCACAGGCCCTGACCCCACAGCCCCGCCCCACAGGCCACGACCCCACAGCCCTGGCCCCACAGGCCCTGGCCCCACAGGCCCCGACTCCACAGGCCCCGACCCCACAGGCCCCGACCCCACAGGCCCCGACCCCACAGCCCTGGCCCCACAGCCCTGGCCCCACAGGCCCCGACCCCACAGCCCTGGCCCCACAGCCCCGCCCCACAGGCCCCGACCCCACAGCCCCGCCCCACAGGCCACGACCCCACAGCCCGGGTCCCACAGGCCACGACCCCACAGCCCGGGTCCCACAGGCCCCGGCCCCACAGCCCCGGCCCCACAGGCCCCGACCCCACAGGCCCCGGCCCCACAGGCCCCGGCCCCACAGGCCCCGGCCCCACAGGCCCCGACCCCACAGGCCCCGACCCCACAGGCCCCGGCCCCACAGCCCCGGCCCCACAGGCCCCGGCCCCACAGCCCCGGCCCCACAGGCCCCGGCCCCACAGCCCCGGCCCCACAGGCCCCGACCCCACAGGCCCCGACCCCACAGGCCCCGGCCCCACAGCCCTGGCCCCACAGGCCCCGACCCCACAGCCCCGCCCCACAGGCCACGACCCCACAGCCCGGGTCCCACAGGCCCCGGCCCCACAGGCCCCGACCCCACAGCCCCGGCCCCACAGGCCCCGACCCCACAGGCCCCGACCCCACAGGCCCCGGCCCCACAGCCCCGGCCCCACAGGCCCCGGCCCCACAGCCCCGGCCCCACAGCCCCGGCCCCACAGGCCCCGGCCCCACAGCCCCGCCCCGCGACACCTGAGACCGCAAGCGAAGAGCGGCCGCCCTCTCGGTGGGCGACGGCCACGGGCTCCTCCCGCGGTTGCGCCGCCGCACACGGGTCCCTACCGCCGGCCCCGGCCCCGCCTCAACCCCGACCCACCCCCACGGCCGGGCTTCTCCGTCCTTCGCAGGAACGGTCCACGGTTCCACGCTCGAGGGGCTGAGCTGGGAGCCGAGGAGCCCGGAGAGGAGCCCCCAGGGCGCGTCGGGGGCGGGGAGGGGCAGGCGGGGGCGGGGTCAGGTCGGGGTCAGGGCAGCCCGCGGTGGGGGGGCAGGGTCAGGTCGGGGTCAGGTCGGGGTCAGGTCGGGGTCAGGGCAGCCCGCGGGGGGCGGGGTCAGGGCAGCCCGTGGGGGGGCAGGGTCAGGTCGGGGTCAGGGCAGCCAGCAGGGACGGGCGGGGTCGGGCCGGGGAGTCTGCTAGAGACTCTCTCTCCCGTCCCTCTCCTCACTCTCTCTCTCTCTCTAAAATAAATTTATTTTTTTTTGAGATTTTATTTATTTATTCATGAGAGAGAGGCAGAGACCCAGGCAGAGGGAGGAGCAGGCTCCCTGCAGGGAGCCCGACGTGGGACTGATCCGGGACCCCGGGGTCAGGCCCTGGGCCCAAGGCAGGCGCTCCACCGCTGAGCCCCCCCGGCTGCCCTAAAATTAATGTAAAATCTTTGTAAAGAGTAGACTTGAAAGAAACCTGTGGGAAGGTACTTACTTTAGCAGAGAACCTCCAAGCTGGCGGCACATAAGGCGGACGGCCGTCCCGTGTGGTGGGTGCACACAGCACCCGTCCCCAGTCCCCAGCAGGCCCGCGTGGCCCGGGCCGCCCCCAGCGCCGCCTCTGCAGGGTGGCTGTAGGAGCATCCCCCGACTCTCCCCTCGGTTCCACTCCACGAGAAACCAGCCCCCCTACTGCTCCCAATGGCATCTTAATCAAATGTAAATATGATCCTGTCTTCCCTCTGCTTAAAACCCTAAGTGGGCCCAAAGCTTCCAGGGAAAGTCAAAATTCCTTACACTAACACCAAAGCTGTTTGCAACCCCACCTGCTGTTCATCACTCATCTCCCTGTACTCACCCCTGCATCCCCCGCCCCGGGCGTACCTCCCTGTGGTATGAAGTGTGGAAAGCAGCCCTGTGTTCTTAGGCCTCCGTCCTCCACCCGTACTGCCTTCTGGAAAGAATATTGATTCCTGCGTGTTTTTTTTCCTGCGTGTTTTTGAAACTCATTTCCAAGAAACTGTCTCACACACAACCTGGTTTGCGTCCCTCTCCTTAGCAAGTCCCCACAATACTTCCTGAATGCCTGTTCAGCGCACCAAAGTGTCCCATCAGTGTGACCTATTCTCCTCCTCTTTCATCCAGTTATAAGCTGCTTGAAGGCAGGAATTGTTTCGCTTGACTTGGAAATGTGGCATCTGGCCCAGGCCAGGATCTGGCCTATACTCAATACTTGCGGTTCCCTGGTTTAATCGGTGTTTTACAGAGCGCTAGAAGGAACTTGATGTCCGATTTTAAATATATGATTTGGTGTACATTCGCTACCACTTCCTCAAGATGAGGTCCCATTTTTATCAATCACTCTTCACTGAAAAGGTGGGAAGCATTTATTCCATGTTAAAAGGTGAAAATCTGGTTGTAACACTCACCTGTATCTTACTCTGTGTTGATGCAAATGAACGAAGCCTGGGAAAGCGGGCCCACATTTCCTTGTAAACTTGAAGACCTCTAAAGTGATAGTTTATGTCACGTGAGCTCAGAAAAGGTACTTTTGTGATCTCCTGGGGCTCACAATTAGGAAAAGGGCCAGATCATAAAACATAACACACAACCCTTTGAAACTTTCTGCTTACAGATTAGTCTCCTCGCCTTAGACCCAAGGTTTCTTGCTCCAAGAAAGCCAGATAGAGTAAAGCACTTTGAGCTCTTAGGATGAAAAGGACTTTAGAACTGCAAAGCGCTGTTTGGATTCTCCTGCAGACTTGTTATGCCTCTGCTGCCATATGATTCCACTTTGGACTGGGATCTGTCCCATCGTTTATGGATCCAGCATTGTTCCACTTCTAGCCTCCAGTCCTCTCCAGACTTTGGGGTCTCCCGGGTGGGCCTCTTTCTGAAGTCACCTGATGTGCCGATCCAAGATGGTTCCAGTCTCAGCCTTGACATGCAGCCCTAAATCTTTCAGACATCTGTAAACAGCACTCTGAGCTTTCCACCATCCTTTTATTTTGTCTACAGTAAAGGGTGAGCACAGTGAATGTTGTTGTTGGTGTTTTTGATTTGAAGTCTCTCTATGGTAGCAAGTAGTGTTCATGGTTTTATCCCTTCATGATTCTCCAAAACCTAAGCCATTAAATCTCCTTTGGAAAACAACTGCTCTTAATATCTGCCGGATTTCCTTTAGTGAGAGTTAAGGTCAAAATCTGAATTCTAAAGACAGAAAATCATCAAGTCGGTGCCTTCTCAATGATACGTTGCATTTTTAGTCTCTCTGTTTCATCTGGTTCCATTCATGCGACTTATTCACGTATTCATACACTCAACAAATATCTATTGGGCAACACTATTCAGAAATTATTGTCACGGGTTGCACATACCTAAAGGGGATGACGCCCTCCCTGACCTTATTCAGTGTATGGCTTATAGCAGAAATAGGCAAAAAATTACAACAGAACATCCTGCGTGACCACAGAGGGGGCGCCAGGTACCACGGGAGCAGAAACAGAGGCCTGAACTTTTGGGGAGGCAGTTGTGGGGGGAAGAAAGGAGTCAGTTCAGCACTTCAAGAAAAAGAATGACGCCTGGAGGACCAACAGCTGCTGGGCATGAGAAGGGTAGGAAGAGCGAAACAGAGGAGAGAAAAAAGAGAACATGCACAAAGACTCAACAGTGGGGGGCTCCACGTGGTTCTGCCTTCCTTGAACAGAATGACAGCAATGCTGCTGGGCATGTGATTCTGGGTCTGGTCCAAAAGTGTTTGATAGCCCACGTAAGAAGTTTCCATTCTCTCAGGCGGGAGATAGGAGCCACTGCAGGATTTTGAGCTGGAAAGTGACCCAACGGGAACTCGGTGATAGAAATAGCACTCTGAGGGTGAATGGAGGGCAATTTGGAAGTAGGTGAGATTAAAGACATAAAGTCAAGGGGGTGGTGGTGATAATCTGTGAAAGAGAAGACGAGAGCTGGAACAAAGGCAGCAGCAATGGGAGTGAGAAAGGAGCAAGAAGGGAGAGAGACCTCGCACATAAGGGCAGCATCTTGCAGTGGAGTGAACGTGGGGATTCCAGAGAGGAGCCGTGAGAAGATTGCCAAGTAGAGCCGCCGTATGAGGGTGTTGGTTAGGATCAGGCCTGGCCATCTTTGGGAGAGGAATTTAGGGGGAAGAAGTGAGTCTCAACTCTTCTCTACTTCACGAGAGATAATTGCTTGAAATCTTTCCCAGGTTCACACGTAGACTTAGACTTACCAAAACCCAGCACTTAGACTTACCAAAACCCAGATCAACACATTTACCTATTTATTTATTATTTGTGCCAACAAGTGATACAGGATTTTGTGTGTGTGTGTGTGTGTGTGTGTGTGAATATTTCCGTGCTCTGCAAATCAACTCAGTGGGATTGGAGTTCTTCTACCCCCAGCGCTCTTCTGCTTACAGGATACTGCTAAGAGGTGGGTCCCCGATGAAATGCCTCGGTTGTCTATGGATGGCCATCTTGTCGGGCTTTGAAAAATACACATTATTCTTTGTCCTCATTCATCAGCATGATTTAGCTTCCTTTTACACCAACCCATATAAACAGATCTCAGAAAGTGATAAAGCTCCTCTAAAGTATGCTCTTAAATCCGTGAGATACTTCAGAAAATTTACCTTATTCCAGTGCAACGACTTTCAAATTGTGGTAACACCGTTAGGAAGCGGTTCCTTGCCACTTGCACGCTTGCGTGACCCTCTTCCGTACAAAGAAATCAAAACAATTCGATCCCAGAATATCTGTTTTCTTGATTTCCCTGAAAGGAAGAATTGTCCTTAAAAAGTTTTTTTCCCCTTTTTAGTATAATTTAATGTTTTTTTATTCAGAAATGATGGTAAACCACAGGCACCAGATAAAGCAAGTGGCACCCTAAGTTTAAACCCCTTGAGAGGAGAAACAAGGTACAAATCTTGGGAGTAATGTGCTCATGGACATGTCTAGAATCATGGCAGAGCTATGAGTCAGATTCATAAACCCAAGCTCAAAGCGTTGTACCAATTTAACTAGCACCCACCAAAAATTTTTTTTGATTCCCTAGCACAATGTTGATTGCAAGGGAGATGCATAGATTTAGAAAGAGATGCCTAATTGCAATCCAGATCAGAGATTTTTTTTTTTATTGAAATAGGGCCTAAAAGAACATTTTAAAGCTTGTCTTTGCTTTAAGCCAACTAAAACACATGCTAACTTTAATTTGCATTTTTATACAAATAGTATTGGGTACAGAAACAGCATAATTTTGCATTGGCAAATTTTCTCTGTATTCTTCTTTGATAAATTATTCTCTTGAAGGTATTTTTCAACTCTTACAATTTAAAATTTTTTAGATGAGTAATTCTACCTTCCATACAAAAGACAGGCTTTCCATTTATAAGCCTGTTACCTAGAGGCACAATTAAAATGGAAACATTAAATAGAAATAAAACATAATTCCTCGGCTCTTTTCATCCACCAGCTGGCTCATTTCATAGACTCCCTGTTCGGTGAGTTCCAAATACATTAGTAGTTAGTCCATCACCTATTTGCATATCCTTCAAATTATACAATTTAATTGTCCAAGCTCCAATTCAGGTAATCCTAAATGTTTTCATTTTATAAACAAAGCTTTTCTCATGACAGTAAACTGGGACTTCGGATCAAGTTTCTTAATCAATGTTTTCTCCAATTAGATCTTCCCGTGCCCCAGCCCCTAACAATTCCTTCCTGGTGCCCTCCTGTGCTTTCTCTGGCAGTGAGCCTATCCCCAAAATTCACCAATCACTGGAAATTTCTCTATAGCATCTCAGAAAAGCTTTTGCTTTTGCACTGTTAAGAATAAACTTAAAATTAAAACGTCCCCCTTTTTCCCAGTGTAAACAAAAGTACTACTGCTGGCTTTTATTTACTTTTATTATTAGGCACCTCGAGGTGCCTCTGATGAGGCTGTGCTGCACTGATTTGAATATGTGGTGTTGTGATAGCTGGTTATGATTTTCTGATGTTTTTCTGCAACTCTAACCATATGTAATTTTGAATTAAATGAAAGTTAAGTACTAAAACATTTTGCCCAAAGGGAATTCGGATTCTCAATGTGCTTTTAATAACTGTTTGTGAAACATTTAGGAAAATCTATGGCAACACATTTAGGGAAAAAAATCAAATTACTATTGCCTTAAGATGTTATTCTAGTGTCTAAACTTTATGAAACATCCTGTGTGGCCCAATTGTTGAGCTAATCTAGTCAGTAATACTTTAGAACATACTGTATATATAGGACCAAAATCGAATTTGTATAATATTTTTTAATAATACTTATTTAGAATATTTCTTTAATACTCACTGAAAATATCGTGGATAGTGCAAAAGATGTTTCATCAAATATTTCTGGGATATTGCAAATAGAGTCTAATTAGAAGGCATTAAAAATAATTAGTGGAATCAGATTAAGAACCACGAAACAACCACTACTTTAAAAAAAAAAAAAAAAAGGAGTGTTCGAGGTCTCAAGACTTCTGTCAAATCTAAAATAAAATGTCCTGGTGTCATGGTGTACCCAGGGCCTAAGGTAAAGAAATGAGATCGTCACTGGAAAGTGGGACAACAGGAGAGGGCTTTCTGGAAGGCTAACTCCGCCAGTTGGTTGTGTAGACACTGCTTCTGAAGGTGCAATTTGAAAAATGAACTCCAGTTGAAATGTGACCTGAATTTCCATTTTCTCTCACAGACAGAAATGGCTATATACCTAATTTGGGAAAAATTCAAACCATAACCTTCAATGCACAGCTCAGAATCTGTACTAAATGTGAATACCAGAATCACCTTTCATCCAGAAAGATGGTGTCCTTGAACCTAACCAGGAGATAATGAGCTTTCTTTTTCTCACATTTGTAATCCCTCACCCAAAGCTTCATTAGAATACAACCATCCCATAACACAGTTGTAGCCATTTATTTTGCTATTTCTTTATGCATGTTTTCTATTTCCTTCTGTGGCCATGAAAACAATTACAGAAACTTGTAAATTTTGTAATCCGTATCTATGAAGAAACAAGTGAATTATGATGATCTAAAACAGAGTGGCGGCGGCCAAAGGGCTTTAGTCTGAAAAGATCAGATTTTCTAAGTAACTGATATGTCAGAACCGTCCCCAGTGAGGATATGACCAGAATTTTTATCCATCACTCATTAAATTATGACACCGTGTGACTTTGTAAGCCCTGACTGATACAGCATCCTTATTAAAGGGTTTATTAGCAAATGATTGGAAATACGGGTATTCTGTTTGTACTTTACACACTTCGGTTTTATTTGGGTGTTTTTTAACAACAAGAATATATCAACTCTGTTTGATTGGAATTCCTCTAGCTCTCAGTTACAAGACACTTTCAAGTGTTTGTCATATCCAAGCATTGTTATTTGTTGAATGTGGGTGATGGGTACATGTGGATTCATCATAGTATTTTCTCTGACTCTATGGCTTATAGATTATTTGGCAATATCCATGATAAAAAGGTTTCTTAAACTGTATCATTTTGGTAATTTCAAATATGCAGTTCTAGGGAAATAGGTTTTCTGCGATCTAAGTCTATCATCACAATTCCTTACCTTATTTTGGAAGATGAAACTTGCATGAAATGCTTCCTTTCACATGCTGTATGGAAGGAGGAATCAATAATGCAATAATGACAAAGTCCATATAAAGTTTTGGTTTTGCTTTTTATAACAAACATTGACATTTCATTTGACTTGATGCACAGTCTAAAAAAGTACCCTGAGGCTGACTGATTGCATTGCCACCCTGGGCTTGAAAATCTCTTAAAATGGGCCACTTAGGGTGCAATTGTCCTTTCAGCCTTTACCATAAAATGCCTAATCTCTAGGGATTTTTTTTTAAGCACTTACTCTGTTCAGTAATGATAAGAAAAACCAACACTTCCTCAGTCCCTGGTATCTAAGGGATGTGCCAAGTGCTTCGCAATCATTGCCTCTTCTAACTCTCATGAAACCATGGGTAGGTAGGTTCTCTTGTGTTCGTTTTACAGAGGACAAAACTGAGGTTAAAGGAGGTGAAATGGAAGGTCCCATAGTGAATCAGTGACTGGGTTGGGATTTGCCCTTAGGCCATCTGGCTCTAGAACCCATGCTCTTGGCCCAATCAAAAGAGGAAACACAAGATAAAAACAACCCCAAATTGTGTGCAGTAAAGTAGGACCAGACAAGTTCAAAAAAATCTGATGAAAATAATTAGCAGATGTGGAGTGCTCTAAAAACATGTTATTTTAAAGTACTTCTAGGTAGACCATCCCTTTGGCTCTAGCACAACCACGAGGCAAACATGAGTCCCCCGTGTTACAGGCAGGAAGGGCCCAACTAAGAGCAGACTAACCTATGACTAGTCATCAAAGACAGGGCCAGAATGATCACCCTGCTCATCGGAGTCCAAATCCAGATCTTTCTCTGTTTTTTAAAGATTTCATTCATTTATTCATGAGCGACACAGGGAGAGGCAGAGACACAGGCGGAGGGAGAAGCAGGCTCCATGCAGGGAGCCCGATGCGGGACTCGATCCCAGGACCCCGAGGTCACGACCTGGGCCGAAAGGAGAGGCTCAACCCCTGACCCCCCCAGGAGCCCCCCAGATCCAGATCTAATTCCACACCTGTGAGCTACCTCTAAAGCATGGCTTTCAGGGGATGCCTGTTTATTTCTTAGTCTGATTATTTTGCCTATTTCTTCCCATATCTTCAAAACTTCAAGTACTGAATTTTGAAATATCTATTTTAGGAACAGGAAAGAAGGCCCTTGGCCATCTCGCATTTCCCAAGTCATTTGAGGCTCTGGTTTAAATGATCTGGCGCAGGACTGGGACGAGAGTTAGGGCTTTGAAGCTCAGTAAGCGACCCTAAATGGCATCCAGGGTGGAGAAGCCTGGCTCCCGGTGGATTGCTGACACATAAACTGCCAGGCTAAATCGAGTTAGGCTCAGGCACTACCCGGAGAAACTCCGAGAAACTCGGCTTCACAGTTTCACCCCTCGGGCCAAGGACAAAGCACTCAGGGTAGAAAAACAAAAGAGCAGAACACCAGCAAAAGTAAATCTGCCCTCGCGACTGAAGGCATCACGGACATCTTCCCGCTGGAGGGTCGTGGAGGCGCCGCAGCATTCCTCCATGCTTGGGGGGACCTGCTTACAGGTGCGCCTGTAGCGTCCTCGGATCCACATTATTAAACTAATTCCAAACAGATATGCTTCATGGCCCTAAAAGCTGCTTGTTCTACTCTGCTACATGTGAAACTAGAGCATTTGGAAGGAACACAGGAACATCTATGAAGAGAATAGAATGGGTTGCCAAAGGGAATTAGTCTTTGAATCCACACCAGCATCATTTCTTGACTATTTGTCTGCTAAGAATTGGTCAGCAATGAGATTTGATATAAGTGAATACAGATGGCCCCGACTTACAATGGTTCAACTTATGATTTTTCAATTTTACAAGGGTGTAGAGGCGATACACAGTTAGTAGAAGCTGTTGTTGGACTATTGAATTTTCATCTTTCCGTAGCCAGTGAAATGTGGTGGAACACGTGGCATGATACCCTCCTGCTGCTGGCCAGCGCCCCGCACCCCGAGTCCACCCCATGACCACGGGGGCAAACCACTGATACACTGGCAACCATCCTGTGCCCGTAGACCCACTATTTTTTTTTTCATTTTCAGTACAGTATTCAATACATTAGATCCTCGATGCTATAAAATAGGCTTTGTGTTAGAGGATTTTGTCCAACTGTAGGCTAATGAGTGTTCTGAACATGGTTAAGGTAGACCAGGCCAAGCTAAGCTGTTTGATAGGTGAGCTGTATTAAATGCATTTCGACTTATGATATTTTCCTTTATTTGCAATATTATTGGGATGGAACCACATGGCAAGTCATGAAAGAGAGATCTGTGCAACTGCAGCACTTGCCCAAACAACTGACGGCACAAGTTGGGAAGAAAAGAACGAGAGGGTAGAAGGAAGGAAGTCGGCATTGGACGCGGAGGAAGACTACTTCACACCGACTACGAGGGTCATAATCAAAAAGGTGGACTTGCCAAGCGTGGGTGAGGATGTCGGGAAATTAAAACCCTCATAAACTGCTGGTGGGAACGCAAACTTTAGAAAACAGCTTGGCAGTTTCTAAAAAAGTTAAAAGGCACTTACAGTGTGACCCCACAATTCTTAGGTGTAAACCCAAAAGAAATGAAACGTATCCGCAGAAAGCCTTAGAAGCAAATACTCATAGTAGAACATGAGAGCCAGAAAGTGGAAGTAATTCACATGCCTGGCGTCTGGTAAAGGACAAGCGGAATGTATACTATGGACTAAAGATTTGTATTCCCCTAGATTCCTGTCCTGAACCCTAGTCCCCAGTGTGGTGGTGTTTGGAAGTGGGCGCCTTTGGAAGGTGATTAGGTCATGAGGGTGAGGCCCTCATGAATGGGATTCAGGCCTTCTTTTTTTAATTATTTATTAATTCATGCTAGACACAGAGAGAGAGAGGCAGAGACACAGGCAGAGGGAGAAGCAGGCTCCATGCAGGGAGCCCGACCTGGGACCCACCCTGAGCTGAAGGCAGCTGCTCAACCGCTGAGCCACCCGGGCGTCCCTATTCAGGCCTTTATAGAAAAAGATCCCACAAAACAGGTTTGAAGGGGCACATGCACCCTGATGTGTGTGGAAGCATTATCCACAACAGCCCAAGCATGGAAAGAGGCTAACTGTTCATCGACTGATGGACGCATAAAGAAGGTGCAACACGCACACGCACACACACACGCACATGCACACACACTAAAATATTACTTACTCAGCCATCAAGAATGAAACCTTGCCGTTCGCAATGACGTGGTTAGAAGTAGGGTGTATTATGCTAAGCAAAACACGTTAAAGACCAATACATATGATTTCACTCACGTGAGGACTTTAAGAAACAAAACAGGTGAACAGAGGGGAAGAGGGAAGAAAAAAGAGACCCCACAGAGATCCCTCACCCCTTCTGACATGTTAGGACACACCCCAAAAACCCCAAACTGACAAACAAAAAAACAAACCAGCCATCTAAGAACCAGAAAGCAGGCGCTCAGCAGACACTGGACCCGTGAACACCGTCACCTTGGACTCCCCAGCTCCACAACTCGGAGAAATACATTTCTGTTGTCTGTAACCCAGGCCGTCTGCGGTGTTTCGCTACGGCGGCCCTAACAGACTAAGACAACGTGCCGCATCCATCTAATGGGAAACTACCAAGCGGTGTGAAGGGATGGACGATTGAAACACGGGCCAACAGGAGTCTCAGAAGCGTTATGTCCAGCGGAAGGCTACCTATTGTCCCATTCCCCGGAAGTTTCTAGAAAAGGCAAAACTATAGAGGCAGAAAGCAGATCAGTGATTGCCTAAGGCTGGGAGTTGGAGCAGGAAGCGACCACAGACAAACACCTTTCTGAGGGACAGAAGGGTTTTACACTTGGATCGTGACGGCCGCACAATTACATAAATTACTAAAAACCGTTGAATTCCACATTTACAATAGGTGAGTTATATAGTATATAAATGATACCTCAATAAAGCTATTAAGAGGAATGCATATACGTATCTCTATCAATATCAATATCTATAAGGGTAAGAGGAGGGAAGAATAAGAATCCTGGGTGGGTAGGAACGTTCTCCCTGCATTCTGTGTTTTATTCTTTGTGTTTCTATTTTTTGAGTCAAACTGCACAGCCAAGCGTTTACAGAATTTTAGAAATATTGGGTAAGAACGGCGTCACTGCAAACGTCCTAAGGGTGGAGAAGAACAGGTGAGGCGGAACCTGGCACACACATCGGTGCCCGCTTCTTTGTGTGTCGCGGCTGCCGAGCCCCCGGCTGCCAGGGGAGCGTGCGGGTGGCCCCAGCTCGGCACCAAGGGGGGACACCGACGCCCGGGGTGCGGCAGCTGCAGCACCGGGGGCAGCTCCCGGCTCTTGGCTTGGCCGAGTCCCCTTTCTCGGGACACGAACACCTCCGTCCCGGCTCCGAGAACCACACCGCGTGGAAAGAAAACCTGTCCTGCTCCGCTTCGTGCATACAAGGAGCGCGGTGCCAGCGGAGGGGGTGGGCAGGGGAGCCAGAGCCCGTGGGCCACGCTCCCGCCCGCCCGCAGGGCCCTGGCTTCACGTTGCTTGTGATACACGCGCATTGCTGTTGGAGGTGACGCACAGCAAAGGGCACAGGATGGTTTAGATTCTTCACTCAAGACCTCACATGGTTCTTTCTCCACTTAAAAAAAAAAAATACGAGATTTTGAGCGAGATTGAAGACTATTCGGCAGCTGATGCTGGGGACCAGTCACACTGGAAAATGTGCCAGTTGCCAACAGTGCAACGCTGCGCTCCACGCCTCTGCCCTAAGGACCGCCGCGGAGACATGAATTGGAAATGTAAATCTTGTAAGAGGAGCATAGAGGCGGAAACAGTCACTGCAAAAGCCTCCTCGGGGACAAGCCTCAGAGGCCTTGGAGCGCCGGCCCGGCCCCACGCACACCCGTCCTGCCCTCCGCAGCAATCCCCGCAGCTGAGAAGTGGACCGTCCATCACACGTGTGTCTGCTCCTTCAGTGAGAGCTTGTGATGACTTAGGACAGGGTTTCTGAACCTCAGTACTGACCTTTGGGGTCAGATTTTTTTTTTTTTTAAGATTTCATTTTTAAGTAGTCTCCACACCCAAGGTAGGACTCAAACTCACAACCCCGAGGTCAAGAGTCACGTGCTCGACCGACTGAGCCGACCAGCATCCCCGGGGCCAGATTATTCTTCATCGTGTATAATGTTTGGCAGCACCTCCCCACCCCCGCTCACTACCCAGCAGACGCCAGTAGTCCCTCCCTCTCCCCACACCCCAACTTGTGAATTGTGGCAACTGAAACTGTGCCCACATATTGCCAACTACTCCCTGTTGGAGAAAGTCACCTCCAGCTGCAAAACTATGAAAGACCATCCCCAGTCTGAACCTGCAGACCCCAAAACACTGGAATCATGGCTAAACTGTGGACACAGAGGACCCAGTCGATGCGTTCCAGGCTTTCTCCAGAAAGGTATGAACTCTCCAGCAGCCAAAGTATAAACACCCATGGCAGTGACATAAAAAAGGAAACAAGTGTCACGTTTTAATAATTGACAAATTTTCCAACCTACCCTAAAAATCTGATACCAGGACTGTATTGTTCAGCCTGGCTGAGATTTTTTTTTATTTTTTTAGAGAAATCCAATCACTAAGTACAAATGGGTAAAACAAACTAACTAACTAACTAAAGGGTTTGACAAAAGAAACACGTGAAGCTGAGCAGCCTAAGAAACAAATGCAAGCCTCTCCCTGTCACCGGAGAAAATGCCTTTTGTTTCTCTGGCCCACGCTTAACATACAGACATTTCAGAAAATCTGTCCCCAAATGGCAATTTCTTTCCTTGTGACAAAAGACCCTAAATATTTTTTGTTTGCAAGTAAAAAAAAAAAAAAACTCTCCTAACAAAAACCAGTTGTAGACGTTTTGTAATTCTTTTTAGAAAAAAATAACCGAAGACACATAGTCTAATTCACTGCAGCTGAAATTTCATTTACTAACTAACCACACTAATGAGCTGCTGCCCGGGGACTTCTAATTAGATTCGCTGTATTTCTGTCACTGACATTAATTTCCTTACTTCAACTTCCAGAAAAAGTTTGATGTTTTCCGGATTTTTTTTTTTTAAGCAGGGAAAAAAATGTAAGGATTTCAACAGTTTTTTAGCTAATCCTAAATGTCGCCTAAGTGCCGCAGTTGTGTAGCATCACATATTTCTGACCTGGAAAACCCAAGGTGGACTTCCTGTCATTTCATCAAGACGGTTGGTCAGCTTGTGTCTGAAACTGTTGTTCATTAGACCGTTTGTGCTCTTTCCATGTCCTCTGGGGCTGGGTCAGAAGAGTAAGCCCGCGTAGCCATCGAGCCTTGGTCTCCAAATCAGCGTTGCATTCAAAGGACTTTGAGAAGGTCGGCTTCCAACTGGTTCTCTACTTGCTAATTCCACAACCTAAAACAAAACGTTGTTCTGCTACCATTTTATGATAATTGCATTACCCTGAACTTCCTGCATTAGGCTCAGCATGAAATTGAAAGGCGTGCTTTTCAAATAAATTGTGTGTGCATCTTGTGTTACATCACTGAATAAATACAAACAGCGCGGGCCTCGGCGGGGTTAGAGACACCAGATTTGCAGAGACTCCACGGGGGTGAATGGCCACGGCTGCCCCCCCCCCCCCCCGCGCCACGCCACGGGCCCCCGACCTGGGGGTCACATGGGAGGGCTCAGGACCCGGACGAAGGATGCAGAAGGCCCACCCGCGGGCGGCCGCCTCCACAGCATCTCGTGCCCGGGGGTCCCGTACCCCTGTATCACAGTGCCTGCTAGTCTCCGAATTACAGAGCTCTTTGAGTTAACAAGCTTCTTTAAAATGCAAATGACTCCCGGAGAGGTAATTATACTCCTTAATTAATGAAGGCAGATTGTGCTGCCTTGACCCCTGCCTACGTCAGCGGGGGTGCAGGTGCAGGATCAGCCGGGCAGCCGCAAACAGCAGGCGCCCACTGTGTGCCGGGCCCTGTGCCAAGGCCCCCTGCATGGGGCGCCTCGCCGAGCGCTCTCGGAAGTGCTGGCAAAGAGCTGCAGGGAGGCCTGGTCTGGGCGCGCAAACCAGGGTCCCGGGCAGGCGTGGCGCCGGGGCCTTGTTCCCGCTGCACCTCCTGGGGCGGCAGAACCGGACCGGCACTGAAATCCAGGCGCTGCAACCCAGCATTGCAACCCGGCACTGCAACCCTGTGCTACAACCCTGCACTGTAACCCGGCGCCCCGCGGGCTGGGCCACACTGAGCCACCCAGGGCTCGTGACCCTGCCGAGGTCACCCACAGGCTCCGGGCCTGCAGAGGCCGCCTGGACGCAGAGCCCACTCACAAGCAATATGGACGGAAGCAGAGAGGGCGGGCTGCACCCCCAGAGGTGCCCCGGCGTCCCTGGCAGCACCTGCAGGGTGCTCCACGCGGTGCCCTGGTTCCCAGGCACGGCCCTCCTGGCAAGGGGAGGCCCTTCCTGGGTCTGGCCAGGCACGGAGAGACCACATTCTCTCCGGAAAAGGGTCAAGTTCTAAAAATTGCGGGGGGGACAGGGAGGTGGTGTTGGAGGGAATATTGTCTACTCCCCGGTTTCCAAAGTAAACACCATCAGGTGCACTCCGCAGATTCCCGTTGTTCCCGCGGTTCAGGGCGGACATCGGGGCATCACAGCATGACGGCGCACGATTAAAACCCGGAGCTGTCCTGTGCGGGGACCGTCCAATCTTGCCTGCTGAAGTATTGAGAAGTTCCTTAATACTCATTACACTTGCCGAATAAAAATTAAAACAATGGTCACAAGTTTAAAAAAATAAAGAAGGTTTGAAGCCCAGGAGGAAAACTAAGTCAGCCCTTGCGGGTTTGCTCGTCTGAGTTCTCGGCCAGGCCAGGAGGGATCCCTGCAAGCTCACTCCTCCCCCCGGGGTCCCTATCTCAGGGGCGCAGACCTAACCAGACAGGTTGACTCAGCACAGGCAGGAAATCGCCAAGTCCAGGCTAGAGGAGGAGAAGGTCCCAGACCCAGGCTGTAAACCACCTTCCACTTCCGAGTGGGAAGGGCCATGCACCCGGGGCCCAGTGGGAAGGGCCTTGCAC
The DNA here is from genome assembly GCF_053574225.1 of Canis aureus. Taxonomy (NCBI): domain Eukaryota; kingdom Metazoa; phylum Chordata; class Mammalia; order Carnivora; family Canidae; genus Canis; species Canis aureus. The sequence continues at coordinate 1,193,980 of NC_135632.1, read as the reverse complement.
CCAGGGCTCAGTGGGAAGGGCCAGGCCCCAGGGCCCAGTGGGAAGGGCCATGCACCCGGAGCCCAGTGGGAAGGGCCATGCACCCAGGGCCCAGCGGGAAGGGCCTCGCACCAAGGGCTCAATGGGAAGGGCCAGGCCCCAGGGCCCAGTGGGAAGGGCAATGCACCCAGGGCCCAGTGGGAAGGGCCATGCACCCGGGGCCCAGTGGGAAGGGCCAGGCCCCAGGGCCCAGAGGGAAGGGCCAGGCCCCCGGGGCCCAGTGGGAAGGGCCAGGCACCCGGGGCCCAGTGGGAAGGGCCAGGCACCAGGGCCCAGTGGGAAGGGCCATGCACCCAGGGCCCAGAGGGAAGGGCCAGGCACCCGGGGCCCAGTGGGAAGGGCCATGCACCCAGGGCCCAGAGGGAAGGGCCAGGCACCCGGGGCCCAGTGGAAAGGGCCAGGCACCAGGACCCGGTGGGAAGGGCGCCCTGCACCACGGCCATGGGCACCCACCCAGCACCCGCCCACCTGGTGGCCAGTCCCGGGCCCTGGCAGCGGAGGTGGCTCCCTTGTCCCGGGGACCCTGGCCCCAAGCCTGGCGTTCATCCGGGGGCCAGCGGTACAGGAGTGCGTGTTAGGGCAAAGCCCAGGGCTTGGCAGGGGTGGCTGCAGCCCAGCGTCAGCGCTTAAGATAAATAAGAAAAATACGCTCTGCGTCACCACCAAACCAAAGAAAACCAAAGTTTTGGAAACCACCCGATCTTAAGCGAGGTCTGCATAACGAATCCCTTACCTTCCTTCTCTCTGCTGCAGCCCCTGCGCCGTCACCCAGGCTGACCCGCCGCAGGGCCTCCCCCGCCTGGGCCCCAGGGCACCGAGCTCCAGGCTGCCCGGCGCCTCCCGGCCCCCCTCGCCCTCCGCCCTTCGGACCCAGGGCAGCCAGCGGGGCCTCGGCCGGAGCAGAGGTGCGAGGAGGCGGAGCAGTGCTCCCTCTGTCCCTCCCGGCCGCGGGCCAGGAGCCGGTTCCTTGTGGCCACAGTCCCTGGGAAGCAATCCTGCACCCAGCACCCAGCACCCAGCACCCAGCACCCAGCACTGTGGCTCCTGGGACCGGTGACAGCTCCCTCCTCTCGTTCCTTCTGCCTAAGGCAACGCCCAGGCTCCCCGGCCTCAGCCCTGGGTACTCCGCCTTGTATCAGGATTCCCTAGTCTCTCCGCACTGCGGTGAGCAGAGGCCCCGGAGGGCCCATCTGTTTCCTGCTGACCTCCTGAGTGACGCAGCCACACCGTGGGGTTAGAAGCACGACGCGTCCTGCCAGATATCTACTAGCTTTATTATTATTGTATTTTAATAACGAAGCTTCTTTCAATGCACCAGTTAGCGTCATGCTGCCAATTTCAAAAGTCGTATCACTCTGTGAAGCCCGCGTGCGTGAGTCCTCTAAAACACCCCGCGTGTAAGTGCTCAATAAGTGGCAGCATTGTGATTGGTGCATTGATGTTTATTACTAGAATGAAAGGCAATGGGCATAATTCAGAGGAAGGCAGATTTTGAATTAATGATGAGCTTTTTAATAATTACAGGCCCAACAATGAAGTGGCCAGCCTTTTACACAGAATTTGTGAAGTACTTTCATGTCTGTGGTCTCATATCATTGTCACAACAACCCTGTGAGGCAGGTGCACTATTAGCCTCTTGCTCAGATGTGCAAACTAAGACTTGGACGACAGCTTCCCCAACAGCAGAGCTGGCGCGTGTGGGACCCACATGGATACAAGGCCCGGGGGCCAGGTTCTGCCCACAGCACCCACCCCGAAGTCACAAGGGGTGGCTGATGAAGCAGTGTGGGGAAAGAACCAGGCCGTCCGGTCCACGATGCTTGGATGGCAGCCCTCCCCCCCCACCCCGTGCCCGCTGCTCTAAGGTGCCCGCCTGAGTCACAGTTGGATGCGTTCTGGTTGGCCATATTGTAAAATCTCGCTCTGCAAGAAAAGGGAAACTAAAATGGAAATAGGTTAATGCTTTAATAGATTATCAAGTGTGTGATGACTCAGGCTAGGAGGGGGGAAGGCACTGAAGGGGAAGTATGTCATAGAGTCCTGATGAAATATATACATCTTAAATATTTGACCACTGCTGAGAGCCACCCGGGAGAGGATGAGTAATCCATGGCAAACAACCCAGCAGACTGCAGAGTGGGGGAGTATATAAAACAGCAATAAGTCATGGCCTTTTTTCATCTTAAATCTTTCTAAACAACAGTGGACAAGGGCTTCATGGGTAATGATGCAAAATTGATTGAGTGGGTTGTCCTTCAAGTTAGCTGATCCCCTGTATCTGCATTTCCAATTGTCATCGAGGGTCTCAGAAATTGTGGTGCGTATCATGAAATTTATGTTTGACAAATAATTTTCAAGAAGGGCAAGAGCCTTGGTAAACACCAAGTATTGGGGGGGGGGGGGACTTGGTGCTCAGCCTATCATTTGATTTTGTTAATGTAAATAATATATTAACAAGTGAACAACTTGGATTCAATCCAAACCACTCTACTGTAAGTGCTTTGCTAAAACTTACCAGTGGTATTTACTTCTATAAATAACAGGCATAATTGGAATAGTTTTCTAGATACATCAGTTTATATCTCATGACAAATATCCTTTTAAAGATCTTTATCACTGCTAGCATTTTAGAGGAACCTTTGAATTAGAGGGTTGGGGTGTGGTGTCTGACCACCCCTGGTGTGGGACAGAAGAGGGAGGTGAGGGTACTGACCTGAGCGAGGTCTTGAAGGCTGTGCAGAACTGAGGTGGGAAGAGTGAAGATGGAGAAGGTCTTGCAGGCTCCATGTGGGGAAATGCTGGTGATGGAGTCTGAAGCAGTCTGGATTCTAGACCCTCGTCCACTTGCACTGTCATCCAACCATCCCAGCATGAGAAGGCTGGATGGAGACCTAAATGGCGGCAAGGTGGGTAATATAAAAAGCACAGTGTCCAGAGTAAGACACAACTGGCTTCAATTTCTGACACCTCCGCCCGGCAGTTACATGGCCTTGAGCAAGGTTCCTAACAGTTGTGGGTCTGTTTCCTCATCACCAAGGTGGCAGTAATATCTTCATCATGAAGCCCTCGAGGACTAAGTGGGGGAATAGATATGATAAGCCCAGATAATGCTGGGCCAAAAATATGTCCTCAGTATATCGTGGGGCATACTTATTATTATTTTCTACATGTCTCTAGAGCAATGAATAAAAAAAACGCAGGGTTCTTGGGAGATGTATCTCTCACACGCATTGCCCACGGGATGTCTACTACGACGTTGAGCTATATGTTAAGTTAAAGGCATGTGGTCTATTAAAGTCAGGCACCCCTGGATTGAAATCGTAGCTCGATACTTTCTATGTGTGCCCTTGGGAAAGTCAGATGACCTCTCCCTATTTGTTTCCTCTTCTGTAAAATGGAAATACTAAGTCCACTGAAGGACCAGGGTAATATTTGGGGAGAACATATAGAAAGTGAGTGGCATATACTAGATGCTTAATAATAAGTAACAGCTGTTGCTATTGTTCTTCTCTCTGCAGAGCTTCTGGTCCATTAGTCATTCTGTTCTGCGCATCTCAAGTCTAAAATACTCCTTGGGTCATTTTCTCAGCACTAAAGGAAACTCTCCCAAGAAATACAATGCCCCTTTCCATCCGCCGGGAATAAATACTAATATTCACACAGCGTTTTTACCTTCACAAAACATACCCAGATACGTTATTAGGCTTAATCCTTGCAACAACCTCACGAGGCAGAAGTAGCCCCACTCCATGGATGTGGATGTCCATTTGGAGCAAGACTGACTGGATTGCCCGTTGTCACTCAGCCAGGAAGGGGAAGGAAGCTGGCACTCAAACTAGGTCTTTCAGCAAAGTTCGCACCCCTCCAGCTCTCCCAGGCGTCTCTCCTTTGTAACTCACTGTCTCCACCAATCAGAGGAAAATGTTCTTTGGCACGTGAGTGATCATGAAAGACGACTTCACCACAGGAAGAAGAAAAGGCTATAGTTTCTCACAGTATAAGCCAATTAATCAATGAGAACTCGAGCTTTCCATCACAGTTTGTATATCAAGTAAGAACGCTCCATCAGACATGAGTTCCTCAAAATGCAGACTTCCGTGGGCTCGTTAGCATCTACTCTTACGTGACCCATCTTGCTGACAGTGTTGGTTACGTTTGTGAGCATCTATCGGCAAAGGTACGTGCCGCTGTCATTTCAACTGGAAACTCTTCGAAGGCAAAGACCATTTCCGTTTGAGGTTCCACATCCATATAATGCTCCATGGGGCCCAAAACTACAGCAATTCAGAAGAAACTTGCATTTTGTCACTCACCAAATTTGGGGGTGATCTGCACTTAGAACATAACAACAACAATAATCATACCGAGAGTACATTGAGGACATACTTTGCGCCCAGCACAGTACTAGGCTCTTCACACCCATTCCCTCATTTCATCCTTTAGAGCCTCATAAAACAGATACTATTATTTCCACTTTGCTGTATGAGGAAACAGACCTAGAGAGGTTAAGGAACTTTCTCAAGAGCATTTAACTCCTAGGCAGAGGTGCCAAGATTTGAAGCCAGATGTTTCTTGCTCTGAATGCTGTGCTTTTTCTGCTACCTTACTTACACCGCCTCCCGTGGAGCCCATACCCAGCCTTTCGTTTGGGTGGATGCTTCTAAGTTAGAGGTTAACCAAGACGCCCAGCAGCCTCTTCCAGAATCCATACTGCGCCAGCCTCCAGCACCAGCATTTCTCCTCCCGCAATCATCAGCATTCCTCTTCTGGAAGGTCTTCTCTCTCTCCGTTCTACCTACCCAAATCCTGTAGCTCAGATCTCACTGCTCTGGGAGCCTGCTTACCCACCATCAGCCAAACCAATGTCTTATCCTTCACCTATGAAGTCATTCTTAGCTGGACCTACATACATTATCACTTAGTCACATACCGTCACATCGTCTTTTTCACCTGTTACATGAGGAAGTTGAATAACATGGTGGAGTTCTAGCCCAATCGACCATAGACCGGCGCTGTGACCTTCAGCAGTCACTTAACGTCTCTGAGCCTCAGTTTTCTCATCTTTAAGTAAGTATTCTCCAAAGTTCTCTCTAGTTTTAAAAATACTATTTCCATGGCCATAAGTCTTGACTCCTTAAGAAAAATGCAAGTTTCTCAAAGGCTTACATTTTTGGTTTTCCCTATAATATCAGATAGAGGGGAGGCATTGAATAAACACTTGTCAGTTGTTTGGCTGATGGATTAACATATAGATTTCAAATGATAAACAAATAATATAAATAATAATATCTAATAGCATGAAGAAAGGGATTGTGAGACATCTAATAATAACATTATAGCTCTAGGTGGGCCATCAGCAAAATAGGATAAAATTATTTTATTTGCAATAAAAAATAAACCGACGATGACTCACTCATTATAAAGTCACCCTAATCAACGATTTTCGATAAATAAGACAAAAATGAACCACTGGCATAGACTTTATAACAAAAGCATAAACATATATTGGGCTCATACAGATGAGAACCAATCTTTGTTATTTGTAGAGGAAGAAACCAAATTGTTCAAAACATACCAGAGATTTACCACTTTTTAACGTTCAGCCAAAACTGAAGCAATACATTAACACAGAATTCCCTTCTGCGCTGGCATCTGTGTCCATGTCCTCACAGTAAAAAGTGGTTGAAATTGTGTGAGAAAAAAAAAAAAAAAAAAGAATGAATGTTGTCACCTTAAACTTACACGATGTTATATGTCACATATCTCAATTTTTAAAGTTGGGTGGGGGGCACCTGGGTGGCTCAGTCAGTTAAGCATCTTATTCTTGCTTTTGGCTCAGGCTCAGGTCATGGTCTTGGGGTCATGAGGTCGAGCCCCGTGTCAGGCGCCATGCTTAGCACGGAGTCTGCTTGTCCCTCTCCCTCCTTCACTTGCATGCTCTCTCTCTCCCAAGTGAATAAATGAAATCTTTAAAACAAAAATTTTTAAGTGAAAAGAATGTACAGGTGATGAGTGTCCAAGTCTTGTTTTGTACTCTGTACTCCCCCATTTCTGCAGCTGGTTCTCAAAAAGAAGCTAAAACTTGATTCACCTACTCTAAGCTACTTCTCAAACTATCCATGGGTACTGACCTCCCGTTTTGTTCTTTCAGGTCAGGGATTACTTTCATCTTAAATCTCATATGAGAAGTACCATCAAATAGTAAGGGATGATGGATATACCTCTATTAATAAGGAAGTTTCTGAGTGTTTAGGTGAATACTGGTACATCTGAAAAGTATCTTTTGTTTGTATCCGTTATATAGCATGTGTGCCCCCAAAAAAGAAAAATGAAAGATAATTAAAGCAGTAAAACTTAGAGATCGTCTACCTTTGTTTATAGTCATCAAAAAATGTTTTCAAACTAAATGTTGTAAAATATGGTATTGAAAAGAAGAAAATATTTTCTAAAGTATTTTTTTGCAGAGATTACCATCTTAATTTATAACATTAGTAGATTAGATTTAAGATTAATTTCAATAATACTTGGTTTTTTAAAAGTCTCTAAAGAACTTATACAACTCAACACCAAAAAGAAAATCTCAGTAAAAATTGGGCAGAGGACCTAAATAGACATTTTTCAAAGAAGACATGCAGATGGCCCACAGACACATGAAAAGATGCTCAAATCACTCCTCATCGGGGGCATGCAAATCCAAACCACACTGAGATACCACCTGACACCTGCCAGAGTGGCTGAAAGCAAGAAGACAAGAAACAGTGTCGGTGAGGATGTGGAGGAAAGGGCATCCTCGTGTACTGCTGGTGGGAAAGCAAACTGGTGTGGCCTCTGTGGAGAACAGTGTGGAGGGTCCTCAAAAAATTACAAACAGGGACTCTTGGGTGGCTCAGTGGTTGAGCATCTGCCTTTGGCTCGGGTCGTGATCCCGGAATCCCCAGGTCGAGTCCTGCATCGGGCTCCCTGCATGGGGCCTGCTTCTCCCTCTGCCTGTGTCTCTGCCTCTCTCTCTCTCTCTGTCTCTCTCTCTGTCTCTCATGAATAAATAAATAAAATCTTTTTAAATTTTTTTTTAGAATTACAAACAGAATTACCATATAATCCAATAATTCCACCATTGGGTATCTACCCAGGGAAAATAAAAACACTACCTTAAAAAAAATATGTGCCCTTATGCATATGGCAGCAGTATTCACAACAGCCAAGACATGGAAGCAACCTAGGCGTCCACTGACAGATGAAAGGATAAAGAAAATGTCACACATGCACACGCACATGCACTGGATTATGACACAGCAATAAAAATAGGTGAGATGGTACCATTGGAGACAACATGGAGGGACCTAGAAGATACTGTGCTCAGTTAGACTGGCAAGAAGAAATGCCACATGACTCTAACCCTAAGTGGAATCCTAAGCAATGAATAAAACAAGCAGAATCAGAACTATAAACACAAAGAACAAACTGACGGTGGCCGGAGGGACGGGGTGGATGGTGGGCATATGGGTGAGGGGGAGAGGGAGATGCAGGCCTCCAGGTAGGGCATGAGGGACCCAGGAGGAGGGGCGAGGAGAGGAATACGGTGGGTCCCGGGCCCCAGCCACGCAACCCAGCGGCCGGGCTCACAGGCCCCGCGCTGTACCCCCGAAACTCCTGGAACGTTGGCGGCCTCTGTACTCAACAAAAAACCTATAAAAAAAAGAAAGATTATTTAAATCTATCTAAGTATATACTTAATCACTGCCCTTTATAAGGAATATCTTTGTAAAGATACTAGGAAGCATTTCACACGTCTTCTCCCTTTTATTGAAAGATGACTCGCGTGCCATAACCCGCGTTGCCGGCGGTGACACAGGCCGGTGGTGGGAGTGCGGCCCGAGGGGGGCGGCAGCAGGCTCGACAGGCTCAACGGCGACCCCTGCCCAGGCCGGGCCCCTGACCCTGTGACCCAGGTCTCAGCGCTGGAGCGCAGGAGTCAGGGGAGCCCACTGTAGCCCGGGCAGGCACCCCCGTGCACCTGCATGGCAGGTGTCCTGCAGGGAGCGCGGGAGGAGCAGCGCTGGGAGGGTGCTGTGCGGATGCAAGCAGGACAAGCACCCCCAGCAGGGAGGTCAAGGCCCTCCTCGGAGCCCCCCCAGAGCGAGCCCTGCAGCTGGCGCTTCGGGGATAGTGGGCTCCTGGGGTGGCCAGACGCCCAGCTTGTGCCCACTTGCTCCTGGCCCTGGACCGAGGCATGAAGCTCCCTCCACCTCGCTCCAGGGTGTCCCCCCACCCCCAGCACTAAGCTCCCGCCACCTCGCTCTCCCCCCTCCCAACACCCATAACAGCCCCACCATCTCCTCCCTCTGAGGATCAGCCTGTGGCAGGTCTTCAGCATAAATGGGACCGAACGACACACAGTCTCTGGGTCGGGCTTCTTTCACTTCAGGTCACATTCTCAAGGTTCGCCCGGCGGGGGCCTGTACTGTGACTTTATCCTTTTTTGACCAAACGACCAGCCAGGTAGATGCTAGATGCCCGTACTCTGCTTACCTGGTTGCCAACTGATGAGCGCTCCTGTCGCTCCCCCCTGCGGCCACCCGAGCCGTGCTGCCCCTGGCTCTCCCTCCAGCCCCTCCACACGGGTCCCCGGGTCCCTGCAGTGCGCTCGGTGCCCAGGCCCCTGCCACCTGCCCCCACTTCATCCTGCTTGTGGCAGCGCTGCCGTGTAATTACTCCCACTATTCACACGACTGTCTCACAGCCCTCTCGTTCTCGTAAGGTTGGTGATGACGTCCTCTCATTCTTCACTTTAGTCATTTCAATCTCTTCTCTTTTTTTCTGTATCAGTCTAGCCTAATATTTGTCAGTTTTGTTGATCTTTTCAAAGAACCAACTTCAGGTTTTGTTGGTTTTCTCTATTTCCTATTTTTTATCTCATTATTTCCACTCTAGCCTATATGATTTCCTTTCCTATGCTATGCTTCTTCAGGGTTTAGCTTGCTCTTGCTTATTTATTTTCTTTTTTTTAATATATATTTATTTATTTATGATAGACCTAGAGAGAGAGAGAGAGAGAGAGAGGCAGAGACACAGGAGGAGGGAGAAGCAGGCTCCATGCCAGGAGCCCGATGTGGGAATCGATCCCAGGACTCCAGGATCGCGCCCCGGGCCCAAGGCAGACGCTAAACCGCTGAGCCACCCAGGGATCCCCAGCTTATCTAGTTTCTTAAGGTAAAAAATTGGGTTACTGATTTGAGATCATTCTTCTTTGTTAATATAGGTATTTACAGCTGCGAATTTCTTTCTAAGCACTGCTTTAGCTACACTCATACATTTTGTTTTCTTGTATTTTGGTTTTTTCCATTACAAAATATTTTCTAGTTTTCCTTACAATTTCTTCTTTTTGCCCATTAATTATTTAGGAGTGTGTTGTGGGACTTCCATGTGTTTGTGAATTTCCCAAAGTTCCTTCTGTTAATTCTTCCTAATTTCATTCCATTATAATCGGAGAAGATACCTTATATAATTTCAGTCCTTTTAAATTTGTTGATGTGTGTTTTATGGGCTGACATATGGTGCATCCTAAAGAATATTCCGTAAGCACTTGAGAAGAATGTGCACTCGAGTGTTGCCCCAGAGTGTTCTTTGGTGTGAGCTCTACATGACTTATATTGATGTTCAAGTCTTATATTTCCTTGTTGATCTGCTTTCTAGTTTACTTCCCACGAGTATTGCTGAATTGTCCATTTCTTCCTTGAGTTCTATCACATTTTCTTTACTTCAGGGCTCTGTTGGTAAGTGTATATATGTCTATAATGGTCATTTGTTTCCTTAATGGATTGACTGTTTCATCATTATTAAGTGTTTTACTTTGTATCTATAACAATTTTTGTCTTAAAGTCTATTTTGTCTGCTTTTAGGGTAACCACTCCAGCTCTCTTTGGGCTACCGTGGCACACATATTTTTTTCTATCTTTTTACCTTCAATTTATTTGTGTCCTTGAATCTGAAGCGTGTCTCTTGCAGACAACATGTAGTTGGATCATGTCTTTTATCCATTTTGCCGACCTCTGCCTTTTAATCCTTTCCATTTGATGTAATTACCAGTAAAGTAGGGTTTGTGTCTGCCATTTTACTATTTGTCACCTGTATGTTTTGCGTCTTGTTTGCTCCTCTCTCCATCCACTTCTGCCTTTTTTTGTGTTAAATATTTTGTTTGGTTTTCAAGGCTACTGCAGAGCTAGTGAGAGAGAAATGAAAATAGGGCAAGTTAAAACACCAAAAGCTCAATGTTCTTATCAAGATTCAACTGTTTTTCTTGAATATTCTTTCAATGGTTGCAAGCCTTTGGTTAATTCCAAGAATTTTGAAAAAATTGATTTTGACAGTTTTTCTCAGTCTCCTCACTGCTTTTTTTTTTTTATTTTTTTTTTTTTTTTGGAGGAGTAGATTTCAGATGCCTTTATCTGCCATTTTTGCTGATGTCACCTGTATCTTTTATAATCAACCTCATCTAGAGACTAATAGGCTGTAATTACTACTATTACAAGTCTTATTCATTTATAGATGAAGAAAGTGGATGCACAGGTCTTCCATTCCTGCCATCACGAATTACCAGAAGTTTGGCAGGTTAAAGCAACACCAGTCTATTACCTATCAGTTCTGGAGGTCGGAAGTCTGACACGGATCTCACCAGGCTAATACCAAGGTGATGGCAGGACGGCACTTCTTTCCGGAGCCTCTAAGAAAGAATTCAATTCCCTGCTCATGCAGGTTGTTAGCAGAATTCGGGTCTTACAGTCCTAGGACTGAGCTCCCCCTTTCCTGGCTGGCTGTCCGCTGAGGCCCATTCCCAGCTTCTAGAGGCCGCCCGCCGTCTGTAGTTTGTGGCTAGCTTCTTCCACCTTTAAAGCCAGCGATGGTGGCTCAAGTCCCCCTCCTACATCAAATCTCTTCTGCTTTCCCCTTCCATCGTCAAATGTTGCTACCCTACCATCTGCCTTCCTCCTCCACCTTTAAAAACCCTATAATCCAGGACAATCTCCCTGTTTAAGGTTTGTAGACTTAATTCCAACTGCAAATTTCCTTTTCTATGTGATTTAACATATCGCCTGTTCCAGGGGTTAGAACCTGGATATCTGAGTGGGAACAAGGGGAGGGACATTGCCCTGCCTACCATTAGAGCTCATGGAAACTTCTGGCACAAAGCTAGCAAGTGGCAGAACTGGAACTAAAATAGTCCTTCCGACTCCTTGTTCAGTGCTCTTTTTAACCACATCTCCAATGTACAGCGATAAGAGTGTAACCAGACAAGCTGCCTGTATGATTCCTGAGGGGCTCATACTGGGTCTGGAATCATAGAATGTTATAGCTTGAGGGCACCTCTGAGACCAGCCCCATCATTTTACAGCTGAGGAAAGGAAGACCTGGGGAAATTAAGCTACTATCCTCGATTTTGAGACAACCTAAAATCACAATTCAGCTACTTGGAACTTCCAGCTCATTCGATTTTGTCATTATAAAATTCTTTCAGTTAAAAAACAAAAAACAAAAAAACAACAACAACAACAAATCTTTCAGTTAGAGGCATGAGGGTGCCTCAGTCAATTAAGTGTCCAACTCTTGATTTCAGCTCAGGCCATGATGCAAGGTCATGAGATCAAGCCCCGCACTGGACTCTGCACTCTGTAGGGAGCCTGCTTGAGATTCTCTCTCTCCTTCCCCCTCTGCCCCTCCCCACTCACATACTCTTCTCTCTCTCTCTGAAAAATAAAAATAACAAAATTCTTTCAGTTAAACATATATCCTCACAAGATACCTCGTCTACTCAAATTAACCTTATAATCCTCAACTATTAACAGCCATGCAACACTTGATCCATAAAACTTCTATTATCCCTGTCCTGTCAACTACTTCCAGCCATCCATGCCTTTGTAACTTCTTCCCATTTAAATTTTATGACTCAAACTTTCTTACAACAGTTCTAAGCCTCCATATAAACACAGATTTTTATATAGATTCTTCTCCACAGAAGGATTAAAGAGGAAAGACGGTATATATTTCATTTCTTTTCTGTGTGCTGATTGATTTCTGTTAAATCCCACTCAGAGCAGGTTTCCCCTTTATGGTTTCTCTCAGTGACATCTCAGGTTACGTAAAGCGAGCCCGGGAGATGCGGCCCACACCCCTGCTTGGCGCTCTGCCCTGGGTGAGTCCCACAGACCCTGTAGGCTCCGACATGGAGAGTGTGGGACTGGCCACCTGACTGAGGCTACTGCGCTTAGGCCTGTCCTAACTAGATCCCGTCAGACCTACGGTGCAGCCCATCCCCAGGCACCTGCACTCGTGGAACAGAGGCTCATGGACTCGAAATACCATTGCATGATTTTTCAGCCCATATTAACCGAACGCAGTCTTCCCTAGGCTACTAACACCATCAGTACGTGCAAAGCAGACAGCATGGTGGCAGCTGAGGGTCCCCCACCCCCGGCCCCCGCAACCTGCATGGCCCCACCCCACCCATAACCCCACACTATGTCCCTCTGACATCAGCTAGGACTCCTTTATGACTAGTCATCCTCCTCATCACCTGTGGATCCCTGGCCTCTACCCCACAAAAACAGGTCAGGCCTTTTCCATCATCCCCAGCTCCCCTCAGATTTCCACAAAATCAGGATCAACAGATTTGAGACCCAATGCCTTTCCCGCAGGCCACTTCACAATGTCTCTTATCTTTGCTTGGTCTTGGTTTTTTTCTCTTCTCTCTCAAAAGAACAGATATCTGTCTTCCTGTTCAAAGCTAATCCTTCCACTTGTAAAGTCTCTTTCCTTTCTTCCATTTCCTCCTTCCATGAATTATACTTGTTCTGCTCCTCTCTACTTGCCTCTGCCCCTCCTCCTCTGCCTTCTAGCATGCTCAGTTCTCAGTTGACCAGTCGGCCATTCCCTCTGCTTTCTCCTTCCTAGTGCTTGCTAACAAATTTCTTGAGAAATAGAGTGAATTCCCTTCTGTGTCCTCGCTCTCACCTCCAATTTCCTATAATGTGGTTTCTATCTTCAGCTGCTTTATTGACACAGCACATTTAGACATCAAAAATGACTTCCTGGGCAGCCTGGGGAGCTCAGCAGTTTAGCACCTGCCTTCTGCCCAGGGCGTGATCCTGGAGACCCAGGATCGAGTCCGGCGTCGGGCTCCCTGCATGGAGCCTGTGTCTCCCTCTGCCTGTGTCTCTGCCTCTCTTTCTGTATGACTCTCATGAATAAATAAATAAAATCTTTTTAAAAAAATGACTTCCTAATCACCAAATCCAATGTGCTTTATCCATTCTTTCTCCTTCTTCTTCTCCCCACCTCCATGTCTAATCAGTTGCCAACTTACACATTCTGTCTCCTGCAAGTCTCTAGTGGTTGGTTCCTCCTTCTTGCTCCTACCACATCTCTCCTGCAACCAGTCCGATATACACCATCCTTTCTGACCTGGAGTTTGCTTTCCTATTTCTAACTATTGAAATGCTATCCATGATTTAAAACCTGTCAAGAATGCCCATGGACTGAAGGTCAGGGCTGCCTTCCTCATCTGTGAATTCGGGGTATACACCTATTACTACTACCATCTCAAGGTCAGTAGACTGACGCCTAGTGTGTTAACCAGTATAAGGGGAGGCCCCCTCAGAAATACCACTTTAGCAAGCAAAAGCATCGTCTTAGGAAGAGAAATCTGCTGTGGGACATCCACACACTGAGATAACTCACTGTGGATTAAGAATCATGTGGATTGTGGATTCCCACGTCTGCGTAGTTTATTACCCTCATGCCCAAAACATTCTTTCATCCCAACATGTAGCTGAGTTTGAAGAATATCTCAGAGTTTCAAACACTCCAAAAGATTTCCAAATAATGAAAGTTTTTTGCTAACATTACTGCTTAAAAATTGAAGACAGGGGCACCTGGCTGGCTCAGTATAGAGCACACAACTCTTGATCTCAGGGTCATGAGTTCAAGCTATGTTGGCCATGGAAACTACTTTAAAGAAATTACTTAGAAGTTGAAGACAAAGTCTAACTGGCTTAGCATGGCACCATAGACAGCTGGAATGAATATAATTAAGCATTGATTACCACATGGAAAAAGACTCCTTAAGAGTCAGATTGTTTCTGTATACTATTTCTGTTTTGGCCACTGATTTGCCTCATGACTATTCTGTAAAGTAAGTGGAACCAAAGTGGCAAAAGCATTGGAATTGGCACTATGGCAATTCTTCAGTATAAACAAGTTTATACAATCTAGCTTTGCAAGCCTGAGGATAGTCTGATAAAAAAAAAAAAATGAGGTGGTCCTTAACTAAAACCATGTTTTTATTATTGAGGAATTTTTATGCTTTGGCAATGAATTATTCAATGCCCAAAATAGCATAATGAAGAAAAGGTGAACATTTTTTAAAGATACCTACATTCGGCATATCCTATAACGGTGACCCTTTAGCTATCAAGTAACTCTGTAAAGCACAAAGTTATTAGAGGATATCATTATGATATTCACCTTGTAATCATTATTTCTATCCTGAAAATGATTTAAAATTCTTAGTAATAATCTGTAGACATTTAAACAGATAAAAATTACCCCCCAAAGCCACAATTAGAATTACTCATTTTGTAACATTAAAACTCTTAAGCATAAGAAAAAAAATCAGAGGATACTTGGAAAAACTTAAATTAGCTGATCAAACTAAAGGGAGGCAAACCGGAAGAGACTCTTAAATATAGAGAACAAATAAAAGGTTGCTGGGAAGTGGGGGAGATGGGGTAACTGGATGAGGGGCATTAAGGAGGGCACTTGATGGAATGAGTCCTGGGTATTACACGCAACCAATGAATCACTAATTCTACCCCTGAAACTAACACTACTCTATATGTGAACTAACCTGAATTTAAATAAAACCTTGAAAGAAAAATAAAGAATGAGATATGCTGCTCCTCTCCATCTTCCTTTTATTAGATCATACTTGGCAATCAGCCTACAAAATTAATCGTATCTAAGTTTCTGCAGAACAAAAAAAAATAGAAAGGAAAGCTTTTTATGGAAAGGGGAAGAAGAATTTAAAATGGCATGAGCTTTGACAAATTCTGAAAATGGAGTCTATACAGAGAAATGTGAGTATTTCGAGACGGCAAAAATGTGTGTGTCAAGGCCGTGTCAGATCCCAAGTCATAAATGTCACCCACCGGGAAGAGCACTCATGAGCCACAATACCCCGGCACCCCCCCAACCCCACACACAGCGTTGGAGAGCCACTGGGATGTGAGAGGAACATAGGCTTTAGGGTCAGCCGGTCCGGGTTAAACCTCGGCTCTGTAACTGACTGGCTGCGTGGCCTCGCGTGGGAGCTCAGGCTTCTCACTCGCAAGGAGGAGTTAATATCAACCTCAGAAGTTGGGTGCTAGAATTAAATGAGATAATGTATGAGGCACCCGACAAAATATCCTTTCCTTCTTGGAAAAGTGATGGAGCTGCAGCCTGACCGATGACAGGTCCAGCATTAGAGGGTTAATAAGGAGCAGTTATTCTAAGCTGCTGGTTCAGGGATAGGCATCCTGTCCCAGACAGCCCATCAGCCCCACTAATGGGATTTAAAACAGTTGCTGCCTCCTCCTCAGTCCTGTAATGATTTCTGGACAGCCAGAGAGGCCCATTATCTGCAGTCCCCACTTCTACTCTGTCTGGCGATAATGACTCCCTAGCACAGTGGCAGGGCCGCGGTCTTCCACTTCCTGCTGCACCACCGTGCAAAGGACCCTTGCTGAAGTCGAAGACAAACTGTCATCCCACCACGGAAGCTGGTAGTCTGAAATGCTGCCCACCAAATGCCACAAGAGCTCCTGGAGAGGTGTCCTCTAAGGGAAGGGTACCCTCTCCGGGGTTTCCTGGGACAATGTGAATATGATAGATGATAGCATTCCCGTTAGAAAGTGAGACCCCAGCATCCCCAGAGGACTCTGAGGTTGATGCCGAAGTACCACAACCTCCCCAGCCAGTGTCTGACTTGCTCTCTCATCCCGCTCAGTTCTTACAAGATGCCTGCAGAGCCCAAGGCCAAAAATAAATAAATAAATAAATAAATATAAATTTTAAAAAATTAAAAAACTAATGTGCAAAAATGCCACAAAACTCTGATTTAAAAATCAATATCCAGATACAATAATTAACTTAGGTTCCCATTAACATTTTTTCTCTATTCTTTGTATCCCTTATCTTACTGTTTTTATCTTGTTATGTAAAAGTCACCTCAAATCTGGCTTAGTAGTAGGCAAGATAGAAATCCTGAATAAATAAAACAAATAGCATAATAAATCAAAGGCTTCTACCAGGCTTAAGCAGATCCCCCAAATACTCTTGACATTAATCATGAAAGAAAACTCTCACCCAAATTAAGGAAGATATAACATGCTCATTCTATGATTTGATTTGTCAAATTCATGCAAATGTAGGATTCCAAATGAAAACAAAAGGTTGTACTTGGTTTTGGTTATAAAATGGATGCAAGTGAATTTTTAAAAACTGATCTGAAAGCAGAAGAAAAATTCTCCCCTATTTTTTTTTTAGCTACCTAAAATAAATTCCTCAACTGACAGTTTAATTCAGGTAGATATCAAGTTTATTAAATATTATCGTTCACTTTAATGAAGAAACCTGTGAAGTTTAAAAACATTCATCAGATAAAACTGAAAACTCCATCAAATGCTGATTGAGTTTAAGTGTACATTGTTATAACCATTTTGGAAAGTAATCTGGCATTACATTTTAAGTGCCTGAAAAGGTTCATTCCTATTATTACATTTCTGGGAATCTATCCTAAAGAAATAATCCCAAATTCAGGAGGAAATTCTGCAGAAAGATATAATAGGGGAAAAAATGGAAGCGAACTATAAAAATGTCCTATTGTAGAGAAATAGTTACATAAATTATGGCATGCCTCCATGATGAAAGAGCATTAATCATTAAAATATTTTTAGTGACACAAGAAATGATAACTGAAAATAAGCAGAATTTAAAGTGTACATACAGTGTAAGATCAACCATGTAAAATGGAGAGAAGTATTAAAAAATGCTACTAATTTTTTGAGAGCTATATTTTTTATTTTAATTTTGAGAGCTATATTTTTTCAAAATTTTCAAGTTGCCCATATTAGTATGTCTTATATTTATAATCTGGAAAAATAATATATCTTATCTGTGAAAAATAAATAAATGGGGTTAATTTGCAAAAGAAAGAAAAATACTTTTCACTGAGTGACATAACCTATGCAACCTTGGTTACCAGGATCCAGAAGAGGAGTGGCGGAGCAGAGAAGAGGGAAGTAAGCCAGGAGCATAAAGGGACTGGTTGGAAAGACCACCCAGCTGGAGGGCTGGCCTCAAAGTGGATTGTCAGTTCCAAATCACTGGGTCCCACAGGGCAGGGTGAACTGAAGTGCAAGCCAGAGGGTCTGATTTGGTTAGTAGAGCTGCAGCATT
Source organism: Canis aureus (assembly GCF_053574225.1). NCBI lineage: Eukaryota > Metazoa > Chordata > Mammalia > Carnivora > Canidae > Canis > Canis aureus. Next base: position 1,176,451 of record NC_135632.1, on the reverse strand, counting down.
GCTCAGAACCAAGCCATGACCAGAAAATAAATCAAACAATTAAAACTGACTAGAAATGACACAAATTATAGAATTAGTAGACAAAAACATTAAAAGTTATTGTAAGTATGTTCTTCTGTGTGTTCCAGAACCTAAAAGAAAGATTAAACATGTTAAATAGACATGTGGAAAATATAAAAAGGCTCAAGTCAAACTAGAGATCAAAACTATAATGTCTAAAAAGAATAATAGTGGGATGGGGTTAAGAGTACATTAGACATTTGGGGGGAGGGGGAAAGATTGGTGAACTTGAAGACATAGCAATAGAAACTGTCCAACATGAAACTCAGAGAGAAAATTTAAAAAAAAAAAAAGTGAACACACCCTTAGTAGGCTGTGGAACAATGTTAAGTGGCCTAATACACATGTAATTGACATCCCCCAAAACAAGGAAAGAGAATAGAAGACAGAAAAAAAAATTACCTGAATAAATCTAAATAAATAATGACCAAATTCTTTCAAATTTGATAAAAAATATAAACATTCATATCCAAGTAGTTTAAAAGCAGTTCAGCAAACCCTAGCACTAGAAAATTGAAGAAAACTATACCAAGACATATCATATTTAAATTGTTTAAAACCACTAATAAAGAGGAAAAAATTTTAAGAATCCAGCAGAAAAAAAGATATGTTACATACATGGGAACAAAGATAAGGGAGATAGCAGATTTCTTGTTGGAAGTAAACCAAAAGACAATGGAGCAATATCTTCTTTATATTTTTAAGTCAACCTAGAATCCTATACATGGCAAACATATCTTTAAAAATAGAGAACAAATAAAGACTTTTTCAGACACGTAAAAGCTGAAAGCATTTATCACCAGCAGTCCTTCAGGCAGAAGGATAATGATACCACATGGATCTACACAAAGGAAAGAGGAGCACCAGTTTCATAAGGGTTAGCATAAAAGATCTTTTTTTCTTATTTCTAAATCTATTTATAAGATAATTGGCTATTTAAAGCAAAAATGGTAGCAATGTATTGTTAGGTTATTACATATGTAAAAATAAAATGTATGATATAAACAGCACAAAGTCCAGGATGGGAGAAATGTAAGTACATTGTTGAGAAGTTTTTATACACTAAATAAAGTCCAGCATCCAATATGGGCAGTGTGACACCTCTAGCTTATCACTATAAACCCTAAGGCAACTAAAATAATTCAAAGTTATTAAGTTAATGAGCCCACGAGAAAGTTAAAATGGATTCATTAAAAATATTCAACCCAAATGGAGGCAAATAAAGACAATAGAGGAGAATGAAGAACAGATGAGAAAATAGAAACCAAAAACAAGATGGTAAATTTAAACCCAACTGTAGCAATAATCATATTAAACATAAATGGTCTAAATAACCCAATTAAAAAATAGCTATTGTTAGACTGGATTAAAAAAACACAACTGTCAAATATAAAGACACAACTAGGTTAAAAGTTAAAGGATCGGTGAAAATATACTACCCTAGCATGGATTTTAAAAAGTTAGAGTGGCTGCATTAATAACAGACATAGTAAATATTCTTTCTTTTTTGAGCAGAGAGGATCACCAGTTGCAAAGAGAGTCATTTCACCACATTTGTCTCAGATGGCTCCAGCAACCCCCTCGTGGTCTGGTTTGAACACCCTGTGCAGGTAGAGCAGGACACCTTCTACACAGCCAGGGCCGTTCTGGATGGCAGTGAGCTCAGCTACATTGGGCAGGAAGACATGACAGTGCAGCATGGGACGGCGACCTTCCAGTTCAGTGCTTCTCAGTCGGCACCAATGGGACTAGGGTCCAGGTTAGGCAGATTCCCTGAGCTCATCTTCTACCCCTGAGGTGCCATGGAGTAGCATGGACGAGGCACCAGGACGAAGCCTTTCTCTGCAGCCAGTCACCTGGAAGGGAAGTGTAAGAGACAGCTACCTTTTATCCCCTTTCTGGCATCTTTAAAGGCTTCACTTACTTGGGGGCAAAAAAAAAAAAAGGATCATTTCATACTGATAAAAGGGTCATGTCATCAACAGGATATAACAAGCCTAACTGCTTATATACCTAATGACAAGCTTCAAAATGTATGAAGCAAAAACTGATCAAATTGCAAGAACTAAACAAATCAACAATTGTAGACAAAGATCTCAACATTCTCTGTCAATACTTGATAGAATAAGTAGGAAATCAGTAAGGATACAGAAGACTCAAAACAGGATATCAACCAACTTGACATAACTGAAAATTGTAGACTGTACCCAACACCAACAGGATTATTTTCAAGTGCACATGGAACATTTACCAAGAGAGACCATAATCTGAGCCATAAATCAAGTCTCGATTAATTTAAAAAGATCCAAATCATACGAAGTATGTCCCCTGAACAAAATAGAATTAGAAATAGAATTAAATTAAAATTAAGACAGAAAATCCCAAATATTTTGGAAACTAAATAGCACACTTTCAATAAACAATGGATCAAAGAAGAAATAAAAGAAGTTAGAAAGTATTTTGAAGTAAGTGAAAATGAAATCACAACATATCAAAATCTGTGAAATACAAGCTAACACGATAACTGGAGGGAAGTTTCAAGCACTAAATACTTGTATTAGAAGAAAATAAAGCCTCTAATTAATGATCTTATCTTCTACCATAAGAAACTAGAAAGAGAACAGCAAATTAAACCCGAAGTGATCAGAAGAAAGCAAATCAAGATCAGAACACAAATCAATGAAATAGAATAGAGAAAAATTAACAAAATGAAAACCAGTTCTTTCAGGAAATTAATAAAATCAATAAACCTCTATCTATACTGATTGGGGTGGGGGAGGAAGACCTAAACAAACTACCAATATCAGAAATGAGTGAGATGATATCATTACAGATTTCGCAGATATTAAAAAGATAGTTTAAAAACGTTATAAATGGCTTTATATTAATACATTTGACAACTTAGATGAAATAATCAAATTCCTTGAAAGATACAAACTACCAGAGCTCACTCAAGAAGAAAGAATCTATTTTTTTAATAGATAGTCCTATATCTAGAAATTGAATTTGCAGTGAAAAATCTTCCCACAGAAAAACTTCAGGCTTAAATAGCTTTACTGATGAATTTTACCAAACATTTATGAAAGAAATAATACCAATTTTATATAAGCTTGTCAAGAAATTTAGAAATCAGGAGAAAGTTCCCAACTCAATTTATCAGGCCAGAATTACTATGATACAAAAACCATACAAACACAATTCAAAGAAAGCAAAGTACAAACTCATATCACTCATAAACATAAAATTCATGACAAGATTTTACTAAATTCTTGATAAAATTTAACAAATCAAACCCAACAACATATAAAAATATAATACACCATAACTGAGTTTTATCCTAAGATTGTTTGATTTCATATTCAAACAATCAATTAATATAATTGGCCATATTAACAGACTAAAAAACTAAAACCCACATGATCTCAAAAGATGCAGAAAAAATATTTAACCAAATCTAGCATCCACTCATTATAAAATCTCTCAGAAAACTTGGGTTAGAAAGGAACAATCTAATGAAGAGCATTTATAGTGAACATCTAGTTAATGATGAATATCTGAATGTTTTCCCTCTAAAATCAGAACATGGCAAGGAAGAAGTAAAACTATTTTTATTAGCAGATTACATAATAATTCATGTAGAAAATCCTGCAGAACCTATGAACAAGGTCAATATAAGAAAAACAGGTATAGGGGCACCTCGGTGGCTCAGCGGTTGAGCATCTGCCTTTGGCTCAGGCCGTGACCCCGGGGTCCCGGGATCTAGTCCCACGTCCGGCTCCCCACAGGGAGCCTGCTTCTCCCTCTGCCTCTGTCTCTCTCATGAATAAATAAATAAAATCTTTTAAAAATTTGTATTTCTATCACAACAAACAAATGGAAATTAACATTTTTTAAAACAGTATCGTTTACAATAATACAGAAAATATGAAATACTTGAAGAAAAGAGATATATGAGATTTATACACTGAAAATCACAAGACATGGCTTAGAGAAATTAAAGAAGTCTTAAGTCTATGGACAGATACCACATGTTTATGTATGAGCAAGGCTCAATATCCTCAAGCTGTCATTTTTTTCCCAAACCGATCTACAGATTCAATGTAATTCCACTCAAAATCCCAGTAGGCTTTTGTGTAGAAATTGCCAAGCTTATTCTAAAATTTATATAGAAGTGGAAAGAGCCTAAAATAGGCAAAAACAAAAACAAAAACAAAAATAAACAAAAAACAAACTTTGAAAAGGAGGCACGAAGGTGAAGAACTTATGCAACCTGACTTCCAGAGTCCAGAATTAGACCTACATATATACCCAATTCGTTTTTAAAATATTTTTATTTGAATACAGTATAACACTGTACATTGAGTGTTACAAATAACACTCAATGTTACATTAGCTTCCGGTGATTGAGCATCTCTCTACACTGCACTTTATGCCCATAACAAGTGTAGCTCCCATCGGTCACCTCACAATGCTATTACAACCCGTCTTTTTTTTTCTTTTTTTTGGTTTGTTTAGTTTCACATATCTTTATTTCCTACAAAACAAAACAAAACTTAGACCCATCTCATAGAATACACTTATTCAAGGTTTTGACAGCGTACAAAATTAAAATCTGGGCGTTTAATCCAACATTTCACATAAGTGTTATCTTGTCAGGCAATTTCTTTCCTTTAGTAAGTAAAATTTTAAAGTGTATATTATTCTGGAAGCAAATCATCTCCTAATTCTTCATCAGCAAGATCATCCTCGTCGATTGTCGATTCTTTTTTTGGCTGCAGTTTTTGGTCTTTCTATTTGAGGGCCAAGTGGATCCACATAGGAGGAGGCGTCTATTTCTTTGTTACTGCTACTTTCATAAGGTTCGTTTGTTCCAGGTAAAGCTCGGAGTTTGGCACTTAGCCGTTCACCTTACTACTGGCACCACAGCTCTGGCCACGATCACTGGCGGCGCTGCCCTCTCCTCTGCTGCGGGGCCCTCACTGCCATCTCTGCCAGACATTCCCTATGCTGTGCCTTTATTCCCATGACTTCATTCCATAACTGAAGGCCTGTATCCCCTACTCCTCTTCATGTATTCTCTCCATTCCCTTACTTCTTGCAACCATCAGTTTGTTATCTGTATTTATAGGTCTGATTCTATTTTTTTATAATTAATTAATTTTTTGACAGAGATATAAAAGCAATTCAGCCAGCGGAGGATAGGGCAATAAACAATTGGATACTTATATGCAAAAAAAGATACTTAGATTCATACCTCATACAAGTACAAAAACCAACGCAGAGTGGATTGTAAACGTAAATGTAAAATCTAAAACTATAAAAATTCTAGAACAATCTATAGGGGAGAACTTTTGTGACCTTGGTTTAGGCAAAGATTTCTTAGCTACGATAGCAGATACGTGATTCACAAAAGAACAAATTAATAAGCTAAATTTTATTAAAATTAAGAACTTTCGCCCTAAGAAAGACACTGTTAAAGAATGAAAAGACAAGCCATGAGCTAGAAGAAAGCATTTGCAAATCACAGATCTGCTAAAGAACTGACACCAAGAGAATATAAAGAATTCTCAAAGTTCAATACTAAGAAAACAACTATTTAATAGGCAAATGATTTAAACAGACGCTTCAACAAAAAGATGCATAAATGGCACATGAAAAGATAGTTAACATTGTTAGTCATTAGAGAAATAAGCATTAAAACCACAAAAAAGATGACACTATATATCTATTAGAATATATAAAATTAAAACTGTCAGAATGCCTAATGTTAACAACCCAAGAAACAACAGGTGTTGGTGAGGAGGCGGAGAAAGGGGAGCCCTCTTGCACTGTTGGTGGGGATGCCAACTGGTGCAGCCACTCTGGAAAATAGTATAGACGTTCTTCGAAAAGTTGAAAATAGAGCTACCCTACCAGCTAGCAATTGCACTACTAGGTATTTATCCAAAGGATACAAAAATACAGATTAAAGGGACACATGCCCCCCCGTGTTGATAGTAGAATTACCAACAACAGCCAAACTATGGAAAGAACGCAAATGTCCACTGACAGATGAGTGGATAAAGAAGATGTGGTGTGTCTATACAACGGACTATTACTCAGCCATCAAAAGGAATGAAATCTTGCCATTTGTAATGACATGGATGGAGCTAGAGTGTATCACGTTAGGTGAAATAAGTCAATTATGATTTCACTCACATGTGGAATTTAAGAAACAAAGCAGACGAATATAAGAGGGGAGGAGGGAGAGCGAAATAAACCATAAGGGATTTTTTATGAGAACCAACTGAAGGAAGGGCAGCCTGGGAGGCTCAGTGGTTGAGCATCTGCCCGGCGTGACCCCGGGGTCATGGGATCGAGTCCCACGTCGGGCTCCCTGCATGGAGCCTGCTTCTCCCTCTGCCTCTGTCTCTGCCTCTCTCTGTGTCTCTCATGAATGAATAAATAACATCTTTAAAAAAAAAAGAAAGAGAGAGAAGAAACCGAGGGTTAACTGAGGGAGGCAGGTGAGGAACAGGCTTGAATGGGTGATGGGTATTACGGAGGGCACCTGTGTTGAACACTGGGTGTCACATGTAAGTGATGAATCACTAAAGTCTACTCCTGGAAACAATATTACATTATATGTTAATAACTCACTAGAATTTAAATGAAAATTTGAAAAGAAAAAAAGTGGGAAAAAATGGACAATATCAAGAGTTGGGAAAGGTTTGGAGCAACTGGAATTCTCATACATTGATGGTGGGAATGTAACATGGTACAATAATTTTGGAAAGGGGTTTGCCAGTTTCTTAAAAAGCTAAAGGTGAATCTGGCATGTGACCCAGCCATTTGAATATTGTAGGCAAATGCTCAAGAAATATGAAAACATGTCCAGAGACTCGCATGTGACGTTCATAGCAAACTTTATTTGTATTAACCAATAATTGGGAACAAACCGGATCCCCATTATCAGGCGACTAGATAAACAAATTGTGGTTATGTCTGTACAGTGGAATAGTAGTAGCAATAAACAGAATGAACTGCTACTATGCAAAGCAGCGTGGATGAATCTCAAATGAATGGAAAAAGCCAAAAAATAAATACATACTACCTGATTCAATTCATTCAAGATATTAGAAAATAAAAAATAAATCTATGGTTACAGGAAACAGAGGCGGTCTTGGGATGGAGCGGGGCGCAGGGAGAGGTGGGAAGGAAAATCACAAAGAAGCAGAAGGAAGGCTTGGTTGGTGGTAGATGCGTGCATTGTCCCGGTCGTAGTGCCACCGGGGGACACGTATGTCAAAGATCATCGAATTATACTGTCACCGAGGGCAGCTTGTTGTACAGCAATTACGCTTCGGCGAAGGTTCTTATTTAAAGTCAAAACTTGGAATATACCCAAAAAAGACAAATCAGGCGAGGTGCTTGCTATAGGCGTGGGAGGAGAGAGTTTTGAGGAAACCCAAAAATGTCATAAAGGGAATGAGGACGTCAGAGGACACGCCCCAGAAGCCGGGCCCCCACCAGCCGGCTTTACCTACTGAGCGCCTGGCCTGAGAGCCGCGTGTGCCGTCGATGGATGAATCCAAACAATCAAGTTCAATTAAACATCGTACTTAGCAACAGTGATATTTTTTTAGGCCCAGTTGAATTCCTTCAGCATTGAAAGCCACGGGGATTTGCACGACTGTTAAATCCCATAGAAAACCTAGAATGATGACACTAACCAAAGGGAAGGATTTGCGACCACACCCGGATGAAAAAGTGATTACACGCCGGCCTGCTCAGCTCCAAAAAGGCAAGGGGTGGCTTGGCTGGCTTTTCCACCAGCTTTTCAAAAGCACAGAATTGTTGACACTCGTGTAAATACGGAAGAAAGAAAGGACGAGGCGAGAGCGCACAATGAAAACGATTGGGAGGTCGACTTTATTTCACAGCAGGAGGACTGGAAATCACAGGCCGTCTGAAAGGTAACCGCAAGAGCGTAACGTAAAATTTAAACTTTCAGCTACGTCTGAAACCCATGAAGCTGCAATCAGATCTACTATTGGCAAGCCACAAGTACTTTGTGTGACACGGGGACAGAGGCAAAACAATCCTTCAAAATTGGAATACGAGGCCTGGCTGCTGATGTAATGGTGAACAATGATTACACTATCAATCAAACAGATTTTTTAAATATGTTGCGTGTCATAGCTAGAGATCTCAAATCCAGGACAAAATCTGGTGTGAGTTACAACAGAGATGAATTGGGTGGTCTTCTAGTACACAGAGGATCACAAAATCAGCATAATGTGGAAATCAGTTCAAGGACTCTCTTCTTCATCTCAGTTCGTGAAGATTCCAAATTAATAAAAGCAATGTTACAGATTTATGAGCCATGGCCCTGCAAAGTGTTTTATGCTCTTTTCCAAGTTATTTACCATGTTTCAAAGCAAAATCATTTAATATGAACTCCATCCTCTAACTGTACCTAAATATCTTTACTTCTTAAACAATTGAATTTGTGGTTATTTTTTCCAGATGCACAGCACTTCCAAAAAAAAAAAAAAAAAAAAACACCGAAATTACAAAACAAAAAACCCTGGGTAAATTTCATCCCTGAACCATCTGGAAAGCTGGAAGAAACGGGGTTGGTCTCAGTGCCAGCTCTCTCCGGAGCCTATTTTATGCTCCCCCGTATCCAGTTGAATATCCCTCCCTATACGGGAACATTTAATTGAAATATTACGAGCTCCCATGTGATCACTGCCTCCTCAAGTTTGTTTCTGGGGAAAAAACTCTTTCTCTGCACTTGAAGGTTGTGGGCAGCTTATCAGAAAATGAAAGCACAGTGTGATCCTCTCTCCGTGACCACCGCCGGAAACCAAATCTGAATTTCTTGCCCGAACATCAGATCCGCCTGGCCTCAGTGCCTGCGAGGAAGGGGGCTTTCTCCTTCTGAAATCTGACCCCCGTTTCTTACCAGGCGCCCTGTTTCAGCGCGCAGGACACCGAAAGGCCTTTTACAAGCAGACAAGATGTGTAGCAGGAATCAACGTAGTGGAGAGCAAGTATTAATACCACTGTGTGGTTAGAACCTCCAGAAACTTCCATCCGCCTCCCGAGCATTTTGCACTCAGTGTCAGGTGTCGGCATTCAGTGCTCACAGAGGGAAAGGAACAAAACTTGGTCCTCACCTCAAGGGACTTGGAGCCTAGTGGGTGAAACAGGAAAAGCGAAGTTTCTGTGGATGGTTGCGGAGTTCCACGAGAAGGAAAGAGGTTTAGGGGTTCGCGTACCCCATCTCCTCTGAAGCCTCTGTAATCCTCGGGGAGGATTCTGTCCTGGCCTCCAGTTGTGTCTCCAACTTTAATCCCCGCTTTTCCGGGCGCCTGGTGGGCTCAGTGGTGGAGCACCCGCCTCCAGCCCAGGCCATGACCCCAGGGTCCCAGGATCGAGTCTCGCATCAGGTCCTCGCAGGGACCCTGCTTCTCCCTCTGCCTGTGACTCGGCCTCTCTCTATGTGTCTCATGGATAAATAAATAAAATATTTTTTAGAAACTACTCCCTTTTAGTCGACATCTACTCACCTCTCCTCACCTGAAGACAATGATTACAGCTTCGAATGTTCCAGTGTGGTTCTCAGACCCACAGCAGAGCGCGCGCCCTGCTCCGGGTGCGGGAGGCCGCCTGGGCGCCCCGGCGCAGCTGGGTCCCAGCCCCAAAGCACTGCGGCCTCCCCCGGCCTCCGCTCCTCGCAGGGCCCAAGGGACCTCCCAGGCCGCAGCACCCAGCCCCCCCCTCCACCAGGCTCCAGAGGCCGGTACTCTCCGGGCTCCCGGCTCCTGCTGCGCCTGCAGGGGTGCAGCCCTGCGCTCTCCTCTCCCAGTTCCTTGTACATCAGTCCTAACCCTTCTTTCAGAAACCAGGTGCTCTAATAAGACTCAGAGCACAGTAAATGCTGAAAAAATATAGGTTAATCCTATTTTATGTGGAAATTGAGGTCAAGTGAAGACTATAATTTTTCCAAGGTCACAGGGCTTAACAATCAATGCACATTCATAACGACCATTTATCAAGTACCAGTACGCCGAGTCCTATGTTACTCAACATTAAGGTAAAAATAGATTCTGGGTTCGCTAGCTTTCGAGCAAGCATCTACGTCGTATGCTGTACTCAAATCTACCATATTATTAAGAGAATACATTTTTTTTGTTGAGTATATATTTTGTGCCAAGAGTTGTATATCAGCCATTTCACTTAATCTCCATAAAACCATCTGTAGTAAATATTATTACCATTCCTCGAAAAGGTCAAAGAATTTGTTCATATGCTCATTGCATGAAATTGAGGCAAGATTCTTTTTTTTTTTTGTAAGATTTTATTTATTTATTCATGAGAGATGCAGGGAGAGGCAGAGACACGGGCAGAGGGAGAGGCAGGCTTCCTGCGGGGAGCCCCATGTGGCACTCGATCCGGGACCCCGGGGTCATGCCCTGAGCGAAAGGCAGATGCTCCACCGCTGAGCCACCAGGCGCCCCTGAGCCGAGATTCTAACCTAGATCTGTCTGGCTTCAAATCTTTCGCTCTTCACTACTCTGCACCATCTCTGAATTACAAAAACAACAACAAAAAAAAACAAGTCCAATCTTACATGGATTCATTCATTAAGAAGACGCGTGGGAGATTAGGTCAGGCAATCCGCATTGCCCTGAGCTCGTTCCCAGGTCCCCGTCATGTAGCACAAACCCCAGAGTGGAGTTTTCCATGACATTTAACTCTGGGGATGTGGAACCTACAGTCATCTAGGGTAAGCGTGTGAAAATCCTGTAGTCAGCCCCTGAGCGGTCCAGGCTGGGCGGGTGATGCGCACCTGGGGACTGTACCTTGTTGAGAGAGAGAGAGAGAGAGAGAGCGCGGGTGCACGGGGGGGTGACAGCGGGAGGGAGAGAGCAGGTCTCAGCAGCCCCACACCGAGTGAGCAGCGCGCGGGGCCTGCATCCCAGGACCCTGAGATCCCGACCTCGGCCTAAACCAGGCGTCAGCCACCACCACCACCCCGCCCCCCGGCGCCCCAGAAGTGCACTTGCTGCAGCTCCAGGCCCACACCCGGCGGTGCAGGCTTTCCGTGGTTCTACTGGAGTGTGCACCTGTGTGCACGTGTGTGCGCGCGCGTGGTGGTGGGTTTGTTTTGTTCATGAACTGGTGTCGCATCCTCTAGATTCAGCCTGAGGAGCTCGTTCCTGTCCTGGTCCTGGGGGGAGATCCGTGCCCCCCGCCCCCGCGGCCTGTACCCGCGCGGGACGGTCTGCAGGAGGACCACGTCGTCCACGCGCGCATCTTACTAATGCGACCGGCAGCTCTTTCCTCCTGCGCTGTCGACCGTGCCCGGGGTGGGACCCGCGCGCCTCCCGACGCCCCGCACCTGCCGCACCTGCCGCACCTGCCGCACCTGCCGGCGGACCCGCTCAGCACCCCCGCCCGGCTCGGCTCCGGCCTCCTCCCGCACCGGCGCTCCTGCGTCCTCGCGGCTGGGGGGAGCTCGGCCGCTCCTCCGGGCCCCCCGCCCCCCGGACCCCCTCGGGCACCCCCGCGCCCCCCGCCCGCGGCCCCGCAGCTGCCCCCGTCGCCCTCCGCGCCCCACGCGCCGGCGCTCGCGACCTGCCCCGTTGTCCCTCTTGTCCTTTATGGACCTGAAGGTCGCAGAGGCCCTGTCGCTTACGTATCTCGGGGCGGGGCGGGGACCAGACCCCGCAGCCAAGAGCTTCGTGCCCCGCCGCTTCCGCTGCCCCGCGGAGGGTGCCCCCGGGGGACCCCACTGGGTGACCTGTGTGTGACCTGCCAGGAGACCCGCCGTGTCACCCGTGTGTGACCTGCTGTGTGACCCGCCGTGTGACCCGCCGTGTGACCAGACGTGCGACCCGCCGTGCGACCCACCGTGTGACCCGTGTGACAGCCGTGCGACCCATGTGTGACCCGTTTGTAACCCGTTTGTGACCCGTGTGTGACCCGTGTGCGACCCACCGTGTGACCCGTGTGTGACCCACCGTGCGACCATGTGTGACCCGTGTGTGACCCGTGTGTGACCCACCGTGCGACCCACCGTGCGACCCGCCAGGCGACCCACCGTGCGACCCACCGTGTGACCCGTGTGTGACCCACCGTGCGACCATGTGTGACCCGTGTGTGACCCGTGTGTGACCCACCGTGCGACCGTGTGTGACCCGTTTGTGACCCGTGTGTGACCCGTGTGTGACCCACCGTGCGACCCGCCATGCGACCCGCCGTGTGACCCGTGTGTGACCTGGGAGCGACCCACCTTGTGACCCGTGTGTGATCCGTGTGTAACCCACCGTGCAACCTGCTGTGCGACCCATGTGTGACCCGTGTGTGACCCGTGTGTGACCCGCCGTGTGACCTGTGTGTGATCCGTGTGTGACCCACAGTGCGACCCGCCGTGCGACCCATGTGTGACCCATTTGTGACCCGTGCAACCCGCCGTGCGACCCACCGTGCGACCCGCCGTGTTACCCGTGTGTGACCGCCGTGCGACCCATGTGTGACCCGTTTGTGACCCATTTGTGACCCATGTGTGACCCGTGTGCGACCCACCGTGTGACTCGTGTGTGACCCGCCGTGCGACCCGTGTGTGACCCGTTTGTGACCCGTGTGTGACCCACCGTGCGACCCACCGTGCGACCCACCAGGCGACCCGCCGTGCGACCCGCCGTGTGACCCGTGTGTGACCCACCGTGCGACTGTGTGTGACCCGTGTGTGACCCACCGTGTGACCTGGGTGCGACCCACCATGTGACCCGTGTGTGATCCGTGTGTGACCCACTGTGCAACCCGCCGTGTGACCCGTGTGTGACCCGTGCGCGACCCGCCGTGTGACCTGTGCGTGACCCGCCTCCAGGGCCCGCGTGCACCTCCGGGGCGCGGGGCACACGCCTCTCCCAATGCTCGGCCAGGACCCGCTTTCTTCTCCGGAAGATCCTGCGGCCGAGACGGAGGGGGGGGCCCCGAGAGCGGGGCAGGCCCCCCGGGGGCAGCACCCCCGCAGAGGCGGGGCAGGGCCTCCACCTGCAGGGCAGCGGCCTGGTCCCCTCCGACCCCGCCCGGCCCCGACTTTACCCATAAGAACCCCGGGGCCGTCGGGGAACCAGCACCACGGCCTCACCGCACACCCGCGGCCTGGGCCCCTCGCCCCACCCAGGCCACTCGCGGTGGGGAGCACAGGCCGGCCCGCGGCGGGGTGGGCCGTCGTCCCCATCACAGCACTCATACACCGGAGCATGCTTTAACGGAAACCACGTTGCATTTTCAAAAACCTGTTACCCCCTCTCGGAAGACCCTTGGGGAGACCTCGCACCTACTGTGCCCGAGCTCCCCATGGCAGAGGACCTGGGAGGGGGCCGGCCTCAAGCTCAATAGAACATTCCTACAGTAGGCACAAGTTTTGCAGACTTGTATGCATTTATGAATTTGTGAAAACAGCAAATAGTCATTTAAAAACTAACCCACTCGTTCTTTTTTTAAAGATTTTATTTATCCATGAGAGACACAGAGGCAGAGGGAGAAGCAGGCTCCCTATGGGGAGCCTGACGCGGGACTCGATCCCGGGACCCTGGGGTCATGCCCTGAGCCGAGGGCAGGCGCTCAGCCGCAGAGCCCCGGGAGGGGGGGGGGTCCCCTAACGCACTGGTTCTGATGCACAACCAAGAAAGTAACACTTTGAGTCAAAAACAGAGGAAAGCCATGAAATGAGGAGATTGATTTTTCTAGTAGACTCATTTTTCTTATAAATAATAAAACAGTGTTGTTAATAATATTAAAAACTACTAACTGAGCATTCATCAGATGCCCAATAATGTTCTGGGAACCTCACGTGAGTTATGGAAGCAGCCCTGTGAGGTAGGTACTGTTGTTAACCCCATTTTCCGGGTCGGCTTAGCATCTTTGAGGTTACTGGGCTTGGAGGCAGAAAAGCTAGGATTCAAACTCGATAAATTTGCCCTTAACCTGTCACCAGCCACGTACCCACATAATTCTATTTTCTTTACAATTAATTCCCCACCCACATCCCCCATTTATTTCAGGAGCAGAACAGCCTGTTAAAAGGCAGGAAAATCATTCAAATACGACACTAAAAATAATTAAAAGCTAAAAAGTCAGATGACATATTTATTTGGTTTGTGCTTTGTGACATTTATTTTCAAATAGCATCATAACCACAAAATTAGACAGAAATGAGAGACAAAGACCCAGAGATGACTCCAAACAGATTCCTAAAAGCATTCATCTAAAAAAAAAAAAAAAAAAAAAAAAATCTAGTGCCTCAGATTTCCTTCCCAGCATTTCTGGGAGTATACATTAAGTACTTAAAAATTTAAAATGTTACTCTGCCTTAGAGAGATCATCTCTAGCTGTCATCTTTATTGACAAGTCGGGGGAGGGGGACTCCCAGTCCTGGAGGTAAGTCGGGAAGACAGAGGCTCCCACACCGGCCCATCTCCGCGTCTGCGAGGAGGCCGGAGACGCCACGTCAGCCGGGCGGCAGCTCAGCTCCCCGGAGGCCCGGGGCGGCAGGGCAGGGCGAGGCCGGCAGGGCAGGGCAGGGGGAGGCCGGCAGGGCAGGGCGAGGCCGGCAGGGCAGGGCAGGGGGAGGCCGGCAGGGCAGGGCGAGGCCGGCAGGGCAGGGGGAGGCCGGCAGGGCAGGGCAGGGGGAGGCCGGCAGGGCAGGGGGAGGCCGGCAGGGCAGGGCAGGGGGAGGCCGGCAGGGCAGGGGGAGGCCGTCAGGGCAGGGCGAGGCCGGCAGGGCAGGGGGTTGCCGGCAGGGCAGGGGGAGGCCGGCAGGGCAGGGGGAGGCCGGCAGGGCAGCTGGGACCCAGCGGGGCGGGCCTGGGGCACCGAATGCTAACGGAAACACACAGCCGCCGCCTGCCCTCCTAAGCCGAGCACGCAGAGTCCACTTTGTCCCCGCAAGGGTCCAGCCAGTCACCCTCTCCGGTCGGGTCCCATGCCCCGCGACGGTGGGAAGCCCACGCCTTCCCTGGGGATCTGGGGATCGGCCCGTGCCCAGACTCCTAGTGCCATAAACCCGCCTGGCACTCAGCCCCCTCCGCCCAGCCGCGTCAGCGTGAGGGTCATTTTGCCTTCCCTGGCCAGGTCCTCGTCGCACTACATCAACCTAGGCCTAGATCTCCATCCCCTTCCATCATTGCACACATGCACACACGCACGCGCTCGCACGCACGCAGGAAAACACTCCTGGCAAATGTGGCACCTGTGCCTGGAAGTCCGAGAACACTGAAAACAGAATACGTCATACAAAAACTCACATTTTGTATCGGAAATCTCCATTCATAACAGTTCCTGGCCATTCTCTATGTCTCCTCCACCCTTCTCACGTCCTCGCTCCCTCACCAGCCAGTCAGGAGCAGACACACGTGTGCACTCTGTGGACGCACACGCACCCACACACAGTCCTCTCGCCTGGTGCAGAATGACTGCCCTCCCTGCACTTGCTCAACAGCGATTCCCTTGGAGTGACCAAGGCCAGGATTAGCACCATTGCGGAAGCCTTAAGTTCTTAGACGAAGACCACCCGGTCCTCTATTTCCAATACGGATGCTATGCGGTAGGATGGAAAGTTCTATTTACCTCATAGGTAAGCAGATACAATAATAAGCAAAGGGGTTCTCAGCTTTGCTGTTTTAATTCCCGCGTCGGGCGTGTTACCGAGCTGCGCCATATCCAAACTGCCTCTTGGAATTGCTCTCCTGCTTTCTAATTCCGTAGTACTTTCCAGAAACCACTGTGCAGGCCCTGGACTACCAACACTCTGCACGGACCCTCCTGTCTCCCCATCCAGCCCGGATGCTGCTGCCGGAATCACCTTCACAAATACCTGTTTCATAATCTCATTGTTTGGTTTAAGAACATGAAAGTTCCCTATTTCCAAATAATTGTTTCTAATTAAGCCAACCTTCCTCTGACCATGTATCTAACCAGCCCCGTTCCTTTTCACTTTTCTCTACAAACCCGCATGCGGCCAAGCAAACCTATGTTCGGACCCCGGTCAGGAGGATTTACTTAGACTCGAAAGCCTGTTACTCGCATGTCGATTGCAGGTCTACACCATTGCGTCCCCTTCCCCATCCACACGCGGCGGCTGGCACTTCAGAATGAGTCCATTTCCTGTCCTGTAAGCATGTCCCTGTTTGATGCCCCCCAACTGGGACCACTGCCCATCCCTCGGTCCCTTTATTAGTGAAGGACTCGGTCATCCCTGAGTATTGATCTAAACAAAATAGCTCTTGAGTTGAGCGTGTGCTGTGCCCTACGCACTTGGCATTGGACACCAAATTAATTGGTTCATTCAATTCACCAAAAAATGTTAAATATGTGTATTATTATCCCAGTTAACACATCAGAAAACCGATGCATCGATAGAACATGGCACAATAAGGTGTTGAACCCAGACAGAGTCCGTCACCTGTGCCTTAAGCACAATACTACAAAATTCTGAGCCAATTATGTAATCAACATCACAGAGTCATTGATGTCTGTAAAATCTGCTGATTCATCCGTACCATGAGCTACCCAAGGTAACCGGATGATTCCTTCTACCCTATTTGTTTTTATTCCTTGTCTTGTCTCTGTCGCTCTCTCTTGTGGATATTGGACTTAGAAGTAGGGCCATAGAAGGCAATCAAAGTGCAATGATGTAATATTTATTATTTTCATAGATAAAACTTGGTTACTGCTGTAGCCAATCTATCAGTACCAACTGTTCTCTAGTTCAACTGATTTTAAGAAGGACCAGTGAAAAGTAATAGTTTTATACCTAAAATTGCTTCAAGTCGTCCTCCAGAAGCCCTTTCCGGGCAGAATTGTTAGAAATTCTGCAAAATCAAATTCTTTCCAGACACCATAAGAATATCCTCTGCTCTTTTTCCTTATTTTCAATGAATAAAAAATAAGAAATGTAGCACTTCTATAGAATCAAATTTCTTTAGGAAAAAAAAAAACTGGAGAAAAATACTTCTAAAATATGTAAAAGTCAGTATTTGTTTCCAAAAATCCTAGGAGGAAGTAATCTGTCTTTCCTCCCCAGGCAAAAATGAGAGTCCATAACAACATTTAGATGATATACTTAAGTAAATATTGCCAGAATTTATTCTATAAAGAGTCAAATACCCCATTTCTGGAAGCCATTAGTGTTAGTGAGCCTTTACAGGTTGGCTTAGCCAACATATTGAATAGCCTTAAGGAACAGAATTAATCAAAGAAAGCAAAATCATATTTCTTCCTCAAAAATGTAATAGGAGAAAATTTGTAAAAGGGATAGAATAATCAAGGATTTATTTTATAATCGCCCCTTAAAAAGCCCACTCCCACTAACGCAAATTGTAAAACCCTCTGTAAAAAATGGGTATTTCATAGATGTGGGCTTTTAGTCTACCCATTCTTATTGGCTGCATAACGATACTTACACTCAATCTCCTGCTACCAACTAGAGAGGTAGGTTCAGGGATTTACTCTGGTGAATTTGTAATCCCTGCCTTGCAACTAGTCTACTCAGAAAAACACAAAGTAATTTTTATATTGCTCTTTGTTAAAGGGTATAAAGAAGTCCACTGGCAGGAAAAACAGTTATGCAATACATTCTAGGGCATCCTTCAAAATGCATGCTGCTTTCACTTACCTATTTTTCAGCTCTTCTCCATAAGCAGAAAACTGGCAACAGTATTCGGAGATGCACTTATTTTTTTCAAAAACTGGATATAAAAAAAATGAACTAAAATGCCTTCATAGAAATTGTGTTTATTTTAGATTAATTTGTGGAATCTGGCTTATTCACTTAATTTTTCTTTAAGATTTATTTACTCATGAGAGACCCAGGGAGAGAGGCAGAGACCCAGGCAGAGGGAGCAGCAGGCTCCCTGCAGGGTGCCCGATGCAGGACTTGATCCCGGGACCCCAGGGTCACACCTTGAGCCCAAGGCCGACGCCCCACCGCGGAGCCTCCCAGGCGCCCCTGGCTTACTCACTTAAAACTGTAGCCTCAGACTCTCTTGACTCACTTAAGGACTAACGTTAAAGACGTCCCGACAGCTTCGTGGGCCGAGAGGACTTTGCATCCTCCACCGTGAAAACAGAGTTTAAATATAAACACCAACCTTTGATAATGCTGATAAAAACCGCTTTTGTGGATAGAATAATCAGTGGAACTTTGTGATTGCATTAAACTCGTATCAGAAAAGGGGATACTATTAATTCTCAAAATACTCGAACTTAAAAGATACGTAATACTACGTACAGGTAATGGGGGGGGGAGGGAGCAGACAAAAGGGAACGAAAGTGTGCATCCATCCGAATAGGTGTTGGTCACTTAGGGGAGGAGGAGGAGGAAGAGGGGGAGGAGGAAGGCGGCTCTGCGCCCTGAGCGGCCCAAGCTGGCAGCCTCCATCCCGAGTGTCCTGCTGTGGACGCCTGGGCCGCGGCCTTACCCTCACCCCGCTACGCAGAGGGCGGACGACAGCAGCCAGCTCAGGCTTGCATCTTCTACTTTTTTCGGATTCTTTGGAGCAAACAGTTTGAGAGGAAGGAAGAGGAACAGCCAAGGGGATAAAGTGGCAAATACTTCCTTCCCAGGAGAAAGATAAAATGTGTTCACTGTCCGTGTTACCGGCTTGGGTTTGGTATTTGCTTTCCTGCCAAAGACTCAAACTGAGATCAGTGGGAGAAGCTCCTCTTCCTAGAGAACAGGAATTTCTAAACAATACCAGGCAGGGCAGAAATCGGCCAACCTGAGACTCTGCACAAGGTAGGAAAAAGTGTCCCCTCCTGAGGAATAAATCACAAAAAGAGAACTTTTCTTAAAAGACAAATTAGAAAAATCCCCCAGTCCAGGTAGATTAGATAGATGGTCCTCGATTCCTCTGGACTGAAGTCACCCAGGGCTTGGACCCTCAGCCCGGACAGCACAAGTTTAGCCTCCACCGGCCAGGCGCTCCTGTGGGATGCACGGTCTACACAGCCACCCGCCAGGCGCTCCTGTGCGGTGCACGGTCTACACAGCCACCCGCCGGGCGCTCCTGTGCGGTGCACAGTCTACACAACCACATGCCGAGTCCTGGGACACAGCGGGCAAGTCAGTTTTGTTGAAAGGCTTCATGTCTGACCACCCCGGGAAACTCATTTACTCTCCTCTGGTTACAACCTTGACCCCAAGATCCAGCAGCACCTTTCAGGCCTTGGCACATCCTGTTCCTTTTCCCAGAGCACCTTCTACGCCCTTCCTGGTCTACCTGGTGGCCACTACCCACCCTAGTTTAAATGTCACTTCTTCTCGAAGCTTTCTCCGAAGGGAAAGTTAAGAAAGAGGACAGGATGAGGCAGGAGACCGATGCTGCCTGAGGGAAACAGTCAGGAGCCAAGAGGAGCCAAATCTCAGTCTGAGAGTCAGACCGAACAAAAGAAATGTCTTGGGTTTAATCCGCTCTTTCCTCAACGTTGCTCTGCACTGTATACGGTGCGTCACACAGGGCTCGGGGCTTCCCGTATTTACTCATTCTGTGTATGTTTCTGGAATTCCTGCTTCCAAACGGGAAGGTTGCCTTTTGGAGTCACACAGACCTAAGGGTTGGCCCTTGATGAATTTCTTGAAGCCTCCGTTTCCCCAGATACCAAATGGGCATGATAGTCCCTACCCTACAGAGTGTCCCACTAGACACTTTCTAAATGTAGGTCCCTCCCATTCCCTTAGACGGCATGAGAGGTACGCTTACTTTCCCCCAAGTCTGCTAATTTGTAAACTGGGGCCAAAGCCATGTCTTGTTTAGATGGATGCTCCTTGTGTAGACTCACCGCCCCCCACCACAACACTTACACACAGTCTTTGTTCCATGAATACTTGACAGTGCATACAAGCCTGAGCACGGCCCCCCCCCGAGACCCTTAACAATTTTCAGGAGAAACACCGAAACTCTCCGTGATCACTGCAGTCCGCGACGAAGCCAACGCCAGGATATTGAGCACGACAGAAGCTGCTCTTTTCCTCGATGCTCATTCATTCATCCCAAGTACTTAAAGAGCCAAAGGCTCTAAGAAGAGAGAGTGGGGTGGGCAAGAGGCACCGTAGGCGGCGGGAGCTCGGGGGGAGGAGGGCAAAACCAAGGGGCCTGGGCCTCGGAGCCTGACCGAGGGCAGGAGACGCAGGCCAAGCCGTCAGGAGGCCGCAGGGGTGAGCACGCCCCGGGGGAATTCCGTGGGGAGCACAGCCGGGCAAGGCTGCGGGCCTGGGACTTGCTTTGCCCACAGGACGCCGGGCTGGGCGGGAGGAGAGGGCCGCGCGGGCCTGGAGCGACGGAGGGAAGGGCCGCGGGCAGGGCCTTGCCGGCCACGCTCCGGGCATGTTGGGCCGCGGAACAAGAGGCCTGAAGGCCGACTACCGACACGCTAACAGGGCGTGAATTCGTCGTGATCACGTGTTCTCCAGGCACGCGTATCTCTTCTCTTCTTTTCTACACCTACTTATTGACCATAAACTAGTCGTTGGGTCCATCCCTTAGAAGACAAGACCATTCGCCCTTCTCATGTCCTTTCTGATGACATGCGACCAGATAATCATATAAATGAATAAGGCACCTTTCCTGTGCTCACCCTGTGCTTTTAAAAGTAAGAATTTTGGTGGATTCATTGTTATCCATTTCCCTGTTTCTCTTGGAGTCATTTAAAATAGCATATTTTTCAGGTTAGGTTGATATGTTCAGTATATGGTATTTACACAAAAAAAAAAAAAACAAAAAAAAAGAAACAAAACCGTGACATCCGTTGTCTTTCTGAGCTAGCTGATTAAATTATCCAGCCAAAAAAATTAAAACGAAGACCATCGTCTCCATTGCTCTTAAGTGTGACAATATATGTCACCTAAGGGCGTGAAGGGATTGGAATTCCCATACCAGCATGAAATGGATTATAAAATCCAAAGTTGGGGTGCCCGGGTGGCTCAGTCGGTTAAGCGTCTGCCTTCAGCTCAGGTCGTGACCCCAGGGTCCTGGGATCGATTTCCACATGGGGCTCCCTGCTCAGTGGGGAGCCTGCTTCTCCTTCTGCCTCTCCCTACTGCTCCCCTGCTTGTGCTCTCGCTCTCAAATAAATAAACCAATTCTTTAAAAAAATTAGTATGGTTTATAGTATGGTTTATGGCCCAGGAATTCTATGTATTACAACCAAAGAGGTGCAGACTAGAAATTTACTGCAGCATCATTTATAATAGCAAGAACTATAAATCATCGAAATATCCATAAAATGGGATTGCTTAAATAAAAAAATATTTGGTGATTGTATAGTACAGTAAGCTGTGGTATTTGAGTCCATCTCTGATGGAATACTACACAACTGTTCAGAAGAGTACACGGGGTCCACATGGCACCTACGTGAACATATCCCAAAACATAACGTTAAATGCAAAAAGCAAATTGCAAAAAGGTAAATAGAGTGTTCAGTTTATGTAAATTCAGAAGATATACAAGCAACACCTATGGAGTCGTGCTGCCCAGTAAGGGCAAGTGGCTACTAAGCGTTTGAAATGCAGCCAGTGTGACGAAGAAACTGAATTGTCTCATTTTATTTATTTTAATGAATTTAAATTTTAATAACCAAAATGATGTGAAATGCTATTTCCATTAAACACAACCTTGATGTTTGACGGTATTACATTTCAGTCTGTCATCACGGAACATGCTCTACTGTGGTGCATGTGTACGTTTTGCTTTGTAAACGTGACTGCTGGAAAATGTTAAATTATACATGTGAAGTGCATTATATTTCTGGTAGACAGTATTGCAGTAGATTCCTCTTAAAGAAGTGTAAGCGTATTAAAAGCTTTTTTTCAGACTATTTTGAAATAGACTGAAAGGATCCACACTAAACAGGGAAGGAGGAAGGCGACAGATGTAGGAATTGGGATGAAAGGAAATTCTACTTTCTGGGGCGCCCGGGGGGCTCAGTAGTTGAGGGTCTGCCTCCGGCTCAGGGTGTGATCCTGGGGTCCCGGGATCGAGTCCCGCGTCGGGCTCCCTGCATGGAGCCTGCTTCTCCCTCCGCCTGTGTCTCTGCCTCTCTCTCTCTCTCTCTCTCTGTCTCTTATGAATAAATAACATCTTTAAAATAAAATAAAATAAATACTTTTAATGATGAAGCAAATATGCTACAATTGTCCATTTTAGGTCATGCGTATAAGCATATTTATCATATTACTCTTGGTACTTTCTGAGAGTTTTGCTGGTTTGTTGTCTTTTTTAGTTCTTAGGGTTTTTCTTTTCGTTAAGATTTTTCAAAAATAAAAAGGGGGCGAATAATAATTCTTTCTCAAGACACCCTTCCCTTTGGTCTTAGCCGGACTACCTCCCACTTGTCCCTCCAGATTCTGTTCAGGAGAAGGAGCGCTGTCGGGATAGAGAGCATCCCTCGCTGGGGCTCTCGTGATATCCAGGGGACTTGCATCTTATAGTGAGTGTATCTGTTTATTTCCCCCAATGGCTGATAATGTCCGAGTCACCTTTGTGCCCACAGAGCCGTCCTCACCCTCAGGTACGTAGGAGGCTTGTCCGGTTGGCTGAGTGAACCCAAGACTTTGGCTGGGTGCGCCCCATATCTGTGTGCATGGCGTTCCCAGCTTGTTTAGCTTTTCCCTTTAAGCCCCATATCCCAGCCCCAAACCCCCTCATGAGCAACCATCTTAACGCATCCAGAGTGCATCTCCTTCGTGGCACGTTCTTGTCGAATATATTCCTGTCCTGGGTGCAGAATGCGAAATGCGGTGCCTCACCTGGTTACCTGTGCTGCTTTCTTTCATTCCAAACTCTTCTCACGAAGCCGCACCTCTTGAAGCGGCATCCGCTCTGCTACGTGCACATTTAAAAGTGGTTTTAAGTGATGTACAGGGGATCCCTGGTGGCTCAGTGGTTTGGCATCTGCCTTCGGCCCAGGGCGTGATCCTGGAGACCCGGGATCGAGTCCCACGTCGGGCTCCCTGCACGGAGCCTGCTGCTCCCTCTGCCTGCGTCTCTGCCTCTCTCTCTCTGTCTCTGCGTCTCTCACGAATAAATAAATAAAATCTTTTTTAAAACTGATGTATAATACTTCAGGGTGTGCGCTCACTACACTTCGCTTCTCCACTTTGCAGCACACGGGGCTACTTCCCGGCCCCCCACGAGGGACTAACACGCTGCTCCCCGCTGTTCTGGGGGAAGCGCTCTGCACCGGGTGTGCAGGACCCCACGGCCGGCCCGCGGAGTGCACGTGCCTGACGGGGACCTTGAGCATCACTTGTATGTAATCCTTGTAAGCCTTTTGGGGTTTCCTCTTCTATAAAATGTTTGCTCATATCTTTTGCCCCTTTTCCTATTGCACTTGGTCTTTGTGCTGCCTCTTCCGTTCCAGTAGTTGATCTGTCTACTCTTAGATCGATACCATACCTTATTTATTATTACGGCTTTGTAGTATGCTTTAACATCTGGCTGGGAAAAAGTCTCCTCCGTACTTCATTTTTAAGGTTAACTTCTATAGTCCTAGACATTTATGCTTCCATATGTTTCTCTCCTTTGTTTAAAAAAATATATTATCGTGAATAGGGGTTAGACTTTATCAAAACACTTTTCTACTTAAAGAAAATTGTGAGGGGCACCTGGTTGGCTCAGTCAGAGGAGTATTGGACTCTTGATCTCAGGGTTGTGAGTTCAAGCCCCACATGGGTGTAGAGATTACTAAAAAAAAAATTTAATTTAAAAAATACTAAAGAAAAAGAAAGAAAATGGTGAGATGTCAATTCTCCCTAACTTGTCATAGAATGTAATGCAATCTCAATCAAAATGCCAGGAAGGCATTTTTTGTTGTTGTTGTTTTGTTTGTTTGGTTGGTTTTTTTTTAGAAATTGAGAAGCTGGGATCCCTGGGTGGCGCAGCGGTTTGGCGCCTGCCTTTGGCCCAGGGCGCGATCCTGGAGACCCGGGATCGAATCCCACGTCAGGCTCCCGGTGCATGGAGCCTGCTTCTCCCTCTGCCTGTGTCTCTGCCTCTCTCTCTCTCTCTCTGTGTGACTATCATAAATAAAAAAAAAAATTAAAAAAAAAAAAAAAGAAATTGAGAAGCTGATTCTAAACTTTATGTGAAAATACAAAGGACCTAAAATAACCAAGCAATCTTGAAGAAACTGGAGGGCTTGTACTATCATGTATCGTGAGATTTTGTAAAGCTAAAACAATGAAAAAAGTAAAAGACGGTGCAAAGATAAATGTCTTGGCCAAAACAGAACAGGGTCCAGAAACAAACCCACACATATACAGTTACCTGACTTACAAACAGAGGCACCGTTGAATTTCAGCAGGAAAAGAATAGTCTTTTCAGTAGACGGTGAGGAGTCAGTTAAATATCCACTTGGAAAAGGTAAACCTTAACCTCTACCTCACACACGCAAAAAAATTAAGATGGATCATAGAACCTAAATGTGAGAGATAAAACAATAAAACTTTTAAAAGATAATATAAAAGAATATCTTCATTACTCTGGAGTAGGAAAAGATCTCCCCAACAATACCCACAAGCACTAATCATAAAAGAAAAGATTGATAAATTGGACTTCATTATAATTAAGAACTTCTGTTCATCAAAAGACACCATTAAGAGAGTAAAAGGGCAAATCGTAGACTGGGAAAATATATTCCCAATCCATATATCCAATAAAGGATAGGTATCCCCCCAACAAAAATACTCCTACAAATCAATGCGAAAAAGACAACTCAATTTCTTAAATGTGCAAAGATTTGAACAAGCACTTCATAAAAGAGAATATCCAAACAGCTAATGAGCATATAAAAGAAGTTCAACTATATTAACCATCATTAATCATTGGGGAAAAGCAGAATAAAGTCAAAATGAGACACTATTACTCCACCATAATTACTAAAACTAAAAGGACTGACAATTCCAAGATATTGTGAGAGGAGGATGTGGGGCAACTGTATACACTCTCATACAATAGTGGGGAGTGTAAATTGGTTGAACTACTTTAGGAAATTGTCTGCGCAATGACTCAGCAGCTCCATTTATGGGTTCACACCCCCAAATAAATGAATACTTATAAAACATATTTAGAAGAATATTCATAGATGCTTTGTCCATAAGAGCCCAAAACTTAAAATAACCCAAATACACACTGAAGTAGAATGAATAAATGGTGGTACCACCATACAATGGAAAAATACAGAGCGATGAGAAAAACGACTGCATAGACAACAACATGCATGAATCTCATAGACCTAATGTGGAGCAGAAGAGGCTAGAAACAAAAAAATATATATACTATGGTTCCATTTGTATTAACTAAGATTGTACGAGGTAACTGATGGGTTCTAGAACTGTTTCATATCCTGATCTGGGGCTACACTGGTGTCCACGGATATAAAAATTCATCGAGCTGTGCACTTAAGATTATATACGTCTCTATAAGTTGTGCTTCAGTGAGAAAGTAAAAAATAATTTAAAATCATTATTTAGGATCTCTACATCTATATTCATAGATGGAAGGGGTTACAATTTTCTTTTCTTGCATTATCTTGCCTGGTTTGGGAATCAGAATTATACAAGCTTGGTGGCTTTCACCCTTTACTTTTTTTTTTTTTTTTTACTGTGGAAGAACCTCTCGGAGTCATTGTAAGGAGCAATTAAATAATATATGAGTACATCTTGAGTAACACGAAGTTCTGAAACATATAAGGAATCCTTCTCTTATCATTACCATTGCATTTCAGTTCTTCTCTTACGTATGTCAATAAGCCATCTGAACCGTTCACTCCACGTTGGAAATCGTTGCTCTGCAGTTTCAACAAGGACACCCCTTAAGATTCTGAATTAGTTTCACTTGGAAAAAGAGCAAGAGAAGGGTTTGTGGATGTGAATATCAAGTACAGATAATAGAAGTTAGCAGGAAGATACGAGTCGAGTTCTGAATGTGGTTTGGATAAAAATACACGAGAACTCACTTGTACTTGACTCTTAGCCTAAAAAGGAATATTAAATAAGTTATGATCCACTTCAATTTTCTCTAATTGTGGCCTATTTGCTGCCCTCCAAATTGCCTTTAATGTGAAACATGAAATCATTTCAAAACACTGAAAAGATGATATAGATGCCTTGCTTTAATAATTCCTGTGTCGTTTTCTAAGTCCTAAAAAAAATAAAATGCGATGCTTAAATATAATTATAAGAAGTGAACAAATCACCACATTTTTATACATTTTAGCTACTCTCAGGCTTGAGACTTGAGTGAGAAAACTTCCAGGGAAAGTATTAGAAGAACTGGCAAGGAGGGGTGGGGTCGTGTCAGGGGCTTTCACATTACATTTAACCCACAAGAAAACTCCGGGGAGAAAAATGTTATCCCCACTAAGCTTATAAAGAAACTGAGATCAGAGAGGTTAAGTGACGCGTGGACGATCGTATGTCCAGGAGACTCTCGTGCCGGGACCCGAACCAAGGTCTCTGCTTCCCCGAGGCCTACCGTCCTTCCACTCACACCAACAGGATGGGCAGAGCTTCCCACCCCATATTCGAAAATGAATTGGTGAAAACTGAAAAGTGGCTCAGAGCGATCACAGACACGCATTAGCTGTAACGGGCACATTTGAATGACATCTGAACATCTTGTGGTTTTGAAAAATCATCCCTTTTCCCAGCACGAGCAAAGCCCAAGCCCATTACATGTGGTTCATCTTCCAGAAGACGTCAACGTCTTCCCGTGTCTTTATGTCTCTGGCTCGTCAGACGTGCTGAAGACCCGAGCGCCTGCCAGTAAGCCCCGGGCTCGCTCTCTTCCGTAGGCTCTCTTAAAGCGTAATTAAGCGACGATCACAGGACTATTAAAAATTAAAGAATTATAAAAGTTAAATGTTTTCAACACATTCAGAGAACCCACAGGTAAATGAGAGTCGGAGGGACGGGCGGGGAACCAGACACCTGCAGCGGAGCCTCCGTCCCGGTGAATCACCCAGTGCAGCCCGTTTGCCGGTGGCGGAGCCCATCGGGGCACCTGGGGCCACAGGGCGGCCCCAGCCCACGCTCGGGCCCGGCAGGTCACCGAGGGCCACTGCGAGGGCGACAGGCACTCAGCCCTGGGACTCCTGCCGAGCCGCACGCGGTCCAGGGATCAGCGTCACAGCCACCCCTGAACCACCGCGGCTGGGGCCGGGAGAAGGCCTGATTCCCACTCTGACTCTGACGCTTCGGAGGGGACTAGTTACATTTCCAGGAGCAAGTTCCTTTCCCACGATGGCCTCGGAGAAGCCAAGCCTTCCCTTGTGACTTTCGATCCCAGTTTCCCTAATCTTAATTTTTCCGTGGCCCTGGGCCAGGTATTGGGGTGTTGGATGCCTTAGCTCCCCGAGTCACCGGATGGCGTGGTGACACCTGCTGTCCTGGGCCAGGAGACCGGGTCTGCTCAGACTGCTAAGCACTTTGAAAAAGAAATAGCAAAAAAAGAAAAAAGGAAAAAAAAAAAGAAATAGCTGTGGGGGAAAAATGACCATCTTTAGGGGAAAGTGCAATGTAAACAGCGTCTTCAAGTCTTTTAACTGCCTCTTTCAATTTATTCTGAACTTCTCTCGGCTCTTCAAAGTTACTCGACTCCTGCCCACTCAGGTCCTTATGTGTGAAAAGTGATTCCCTCATCTCGTCCCTGATCTGTGACCCCTGATTGACTCCTACCCACCCCAAAACCTCAGCGTAAGTGACCTTTCATCAAAAACCCTCTGTAAAGGCGGGACAGTGTCTGTCTTGGTCACCACTGTCCGACCAGCGCCTAGCACCGCCCCTGACACACGGAAGAGGCTCAATCAGTATTTCTTTTCTTTACTTAATTTAATGAATGAGTGTGGGATCTTGGGCAAAATCCGTCTAATCACCCTGGGCCTTTGTTTTCTCATCTGCAAATAAACAGCTAAAATAAATCATCTCCAGTGTCCCTTCAGCGCCAACATTCTGGGATTATGATTTGGGGATCAGCATCTCCTCATTGATTTTAAACCCTTTTTTCATTTTATCCTGCCTGATGGAATGAATCCACTTTACCAAGATCACTGCGATGCTTGGTTTTATATGTCAACTTGGCTAGACCACGAGATGCCCGGATATTGGGTCAAACGTTATTCTGGGTGTTTCTGTTGAGCATGTTTTAGATGAAATTAATGTTTAAATGGGTGGACTTGGGGATCCCTGGGTGGCTCAGCGGTTTGGTGCCTGCCTTCGACTCAGGACGCGATCCTGGAGTCCCGGGAACGAGTTCTGCGTCGGGCTCCTGGTGTGGAGCCTGCTTCTCCCTCCTCCTGTGTCTCTGCCTCTTTCTCTCTCTACATCTATCATAAATAAATAAATAAATAAATAAATAAATAAATCTTTTTATCGAATTGTTAAATAAATAAATAAATGGCTGGACTTTGAGGACGGCAAGTTGCGCCCATCGTGTAGGTGGGCCTCATGCAGCTCGAGGCCTGAATTGAAGAAAAAGCCCAAGCAGCCCCAAGCAAGAGAGAATTCTCCAGGAGACCAGCTTTGGACCTGGTCTGCCCATCAGCTCCTCCTGGCTCTCCGGGAGCAGACTCACACGGGAACATCGGCTCTCCCGGGTCTCCAGGCCGCCAGCACGCCCTGCAG
The DNA here is from genome assembly GCF_053574225.1 of Canis aureus. Taxonomy (NCBI): domain Eukaryota; kingdom Metazoa; phylum Chordata; class Mammalia; order Carnivora; family Canidae; genus Canis; species Canis aureus. The sequence goes on along the minus strand of NC_135632.1, from coordinate 1,147,710 downwards.
ATTCTGGATTGACAGCCTCCATCATTGTGTGAGCCAAATCCTTTTAATAAATATCTGTCTGTCTGTCTGTCTGTCTGGCCACATATTCCATTGGCTCTGATTCTCTGAAGAACCCTAATATAATCACAGTAGCCCTTCCTGTATCCCTGGAGAGCTAGCCAGTGTCTACTCTAAACCCGGGGCACTAGATTCGGACTCCAGGTTTGAAGAGCCGGAGAACACTGGTGCCGGGTACCTGTCAGAGTCAGCAGGATCCTTACTGGGTGCCAGGGCCCAGCCTGTCCATCTCTCCTCTATCCACCGGCCCCTCAGGCTGCCACTGACCCCGCGTGGAAGTGACGTGAGCGGCTCCAGTCCAGGCCAAGGGGGAGGACTCAGCTTTCCGCCGTCGTGGCTCACTGCACTCTGAGATGACCTTGGCTCTAACAAATAGGCTGAGCTGCCGTCTGGGCCCGTTGTCCCCGCCAGTCTCCTTCCCAGCACCAAAACAGCACCCGGGTCTAAGCCCAGGACAGTAGTCCTTGCTACCTGTCAACAGACTTCTCTGACGACAAACCCTCCAAGACCTGGAGGCAGCCTCCTAGTGCCGTGACCTAGGTGCTGCATTCCCTCGGCGCGCAGGTTTCTACCGACGCCAACGGAGTCTCCGGGCTGCGGCCTGCTCCCATTACCCTCTAAACCAAGATTTGCCTGGCTCCAGCTGCGGAGAGCGACGGCTATACGTTATCGAGTTAATTCAGACCCCAAGTTCAAGTCCCTACTCCATTTTCTTATTAAGGGAACTTTGACAAGTTTTCCAATCTCTCCAAGCTATTTCTTCATCTATGAAATAGGAGTAATATTACATCAAAGAGCTTTTCATAAAGATTACATAAAATAAACACATGAATATTCACAGAACAACAGCTAATAACTAGCACTCAATACATAGTTTCCTTTCCTTTCCCCCGTTTTCTGTCTCCATACAAGGGTACTATGAAACAATTAAAAAAGACTAATTAAGATCTATATAAATTTCCATGGATATGATCTTAAAGGCCTATTTTTGTGCTCTGATTTCACTGAAGCTTCTTTTTTCTTTTAAAATACCTCTTTTTAAAAAAAAAAAAGCTTTCATTTATTTATTCATGAGAAACACACAGAGAGAGAGAGAGAGAGAGAGAGGCAGAGACACAAGCAGAGGGAGAAGCAGGCTCCATGCAGGGAGCCCGATGCGGGACTCGATCCCAGGACTCCAGGACCACGCCCTGAGCCCAAGGCAGGTGCTAACCACTGAGCCACCCAGGGTTCTCCTCACTGAAGCTTCTAAGATGAGTATTTAAATTTCCAGAAGAAATAAGTCCTTTCCCACGATTGTCTCAGAGAAGCCAAGCCTTCCCTTGTGACTTGTAATTCTAGTTTCTCTAATCTTAGTTTTTCAGTGGCCTTGTGTGAAAAACACAAAGTCCAGAGCAGTGTTTGCAGAGTATTGCCATTTTTACACTAAAAAAAGTCACAAATATCTATACAGGTAGCTATTTCCATATATTTTCAAAAAGAAACAATAGTAGAACAAACCAAAAACAATGAATTATAATATAATGCTTATTTCTATGGCAATCAAAGGAACAGGGTGGAGACTGGCGTGAGAGCAAGAGGTATGTCTTGGTTATTATGAAAGAAACTTGCTTGATAACTTTCACTTTGGAATATGCAATTGTTTTATAATGAAAAAAATCAAAAAGGGGGGGAAAAATCTCTAAAAGTGGAAACTGAAAAATGATTGAAGCTAACTTTTTACTGTGATAATATAGACATAAACAGAGCCATTTTTTACCATTTTTAAGTACACAGTTCAGTGGCATTAATACATCCATATTGTGTTGCAACTATCACCATTGTCCATCTGTAGGACTTTTTCATCATCCAAACTGAAACCCTGTACTCCTTAAACAATACCTCCCCGTTCCACCTCCCCCAGCCCCCTGGTAACCATTATTCTGCTTTCTGACTCTGTGAATTTGGCAATGCTAGGGACCTCTGGAACCGGAGTCATATAGTATTTGTCCTTTTGTAGCTGACTTATACCACCTAGCATAATGTCCTCAAAGCTCATCCATGCTGGAGCCTATGTCAGAATCTCCTCCCTTTTTTTTTTAAAGATCTTATTTGTTTATTCATGAGACACAGAGAGAGGCAGAGACACAGGCAGAGGGAGAAGCAGGCTCCCTGTGGGGACTCGACATGGGACTCGAACCCAGGATCTCGGGATCACGATCTGAGCCGGAGGCAGAGGCTCTCAACCACTGAGCCACCCAGGTGCCCCTGCTCCCTTTTTAAGATTAAATAACATTCCGTTGTATGTGCATGCCACATTTTGTTTTCTCTCCTCATCTGTCTATGGAATCTTGGGTTGTTTCTACCTTTTGGAATCGGGAATAGTACTCTATGGACATGAGTATACAAATATCTATTTAAGTCTCTGTTTTTAGGGGCACCTATGAGCCTTTTTTTTTTTGTCTTGATTCAAACAAAGCAACAACAGCAGGAACTTTTTGGGACAAATGGTAAAACTTAAGTGTGAAATTGGTAGTAGATGATGGCTATTCTGTTAGATGTAGCAATGGTGCTAAGTGTGAGGAGGAATCCTCGCTATTAGTGACACTGAAGTGTTTACACATTAAATGATATAATGTCTGGGATTTGTTTTAAAATATCAGAATCAAACAGAAAGTTGTGGGGCCTGGTTATGGGGAAACAGGTGAAAAAAGACTGGCCAAATATTGGATAATTATTGAAACGGAGTTAATGAGCCTTTCAGATTCATTCCATCATACGATTCTCTCTACTTTTATATGTGGTTGGAAATTTTTACCATAGAAGTTAAAAATAAATTAAAAAAATTAAATGGAAAGCGCCTTGTTTGGAGACACCAAAACACTGAGGTTTAAAGAAAATAAGTTGATGAATTTAATCTCATTGGGGGCTTCACATTCTAACTTCAATGTATTATGTATTGGTAACAAAAGTATGCAAACTAACTTGGCTTTTGTGGGGGGAGGAGGTGGTTGTGTCATCAGGAACTGGCCCTCAGTTTCCAATTTCCAGAACCCTGCTTCATCAGCGCACAAGAAAATGACAATTTTATACCTTCGCAGGGAGCAGATACTCAAAAACACAACCAAGGACCCCCTTTTGACTGCATGCCAGGCTCCATGGAGGCTAACTGGTAAAATCAGAATGCATATTGCAGCAAAACCTTTCATAGTAAGTCACAAACACCGTAATCCTCATGAATTGTTTCTGTCTCTGCAGAAAACAGACCTTCCCCACAGCCCGCATGTAGGCAGCCCTCTGGCTCAGACCGAAGACCCCGCATTTTCTGTGCTTCAGGAGGATCTTCCTCACCACCTGCATTCATCCTGACAGCACCCTTCTTGTTGGACATACTTCCTGGTGCATCACAATCTTCAAATTTACAGTTTCTTTTTCATTGCTTACATTGTGTATTGGTTTCCCTCTCTGTGGCATGACTTTTTTTTTTAAAGATTTATTGATTTATTTTAAAGAGGGAGAGAGAACAAGCAGGGGGAGGGGCAGAGGGATGGAGAGAGGGAGAATCCTCAAGCGACTCCCCACTGAGCAGAGGGCCCAGCGAGGAGCTCCATCCCAGGCCCCTGAGATCACGACCTGATCCGAAATCAAGAGTCGGCTGCTCAGCCACCTGCGCCACCCCGGTGCCCCTGTGGCGTGACTTAGTTATATTCAAATAGCAACGCATATTTTTTCTTTAAATATTTAGATATTTAAATATCTAAATACTTTAGATATCTTCACACAAATATTAATTAATATTTAGTCTGAAGACCCAATACGAACCTGAGAAGGGCCATCTCCGTCTTTGCCTACCCGGTAGCTTTACAGTTGGGAGATGCGCGTAGCGACAGCCCTGCTGCTAAGTTAACTATTTCATAAGGTGAATTGTACGTGGAATTTCTACTCCGTTCTGCTCATCCCTAAAGGTTCTGAAATAACAGGCTGGCAACTGTCCCCATAAACAAGCCTAACATTTTTTCAGACCAAAGGAAAGCTGCATTTTCCATATGTGAAAAATACCTGAAATGAAAACAGTCAACTCGAACTCCAGGCAGCCAGCTGGGCGTTGGTTTACAAACACAATATCACATAAATTTAGTCTGTGTGGATTCTCACAACGATCACCAAGACCTCCTCCCCCTCCTCCCTCCTCCTCCTCCCCCTCCTCCTCCTCCAGTCTGCAGGTTCCAGCACACTAACAGCCAGATATCCCCACAGGAGTCACAACAGCTCCTAAAAAGCAAGAGAAACGTAACAATAGCTCTATGATGGAATCTTCAGCAAAGTAAGACGAGGACAAAAGTGAAATCGCTCATGACATGTGTTGCGTCACCAGGTTTGAAGGACAGGATCTATTTTTACGTTCTGCTCAAATCCACTGCCAAATTCAAAATCCAAAGGAGAAACTAAATAAAAAACTAAATAACTTTCACTCAAAAGCAACCTAACGGTGCACACGTGGGAGAAAGACAGAGTCAACCCGCCTAGGTCCGTCCACACGTGGGAGCACTAAAAAGAATGAGGAAAAGCTCTATAACCTGAGGTGGTGGATTCTTCTAGGATATATTGTGAGAGTCCCTACGATATGACACCTTTTATAAAAATCAAGGGGAAATAAGAAAATTAACATGTGTCCCCTCCTTTGTTTAAAAAGAAACACGGGGAGGATGAGCCAGAGACTGTCGCAGTTGGTCAAGCCCCGGGGGGAGAGAATAGGGGAAACAAATGGAGAGGAGGCATGGGGGCAAGTGTTAGTACCTCGAGGATGCCTTTTTGGAGAGATCTGTATTTAGAACCAGATCAGTGTTTCATATGCTCAAAAAAAAGAGGAAGAGGAAACTTATAAATGTTTATTCATTGTTTTCTTTCTTTCTTTCTTTCCTTTTCTTTTTTTTTTTTTTTTCTTGCCAAGAACAATATTCAGTGCATGTAATCAGGGTGCAGCTTGCTTGGTGGTTCTAGAAATGTTTTCTTTAGGCTTTGTAATCTACTTTTTTTATCTCGCACCACCATGATAACATAGACTAGCAATAGTTTGGCTTCCAAAATCTTATTAGAATAAAAGCCTTGAAAAAGCTCTCCTTTTGTTACAGTCAGTGAAGTAACACGTCTATAAAACCCAGAATCTAATTTTTAAAATATGCACATAATTGTGTACGTCCTTAAGTGACATTTGAAATCAGACTTGGGTGGGCCTAAGTTTGCAGATTCAAAGCAAATACCATGTTTTTGCCCTTTTATGCAGACATTGCCCTCCTTTACTTCTGCTTTGTTCGCTGTGGGGTCCTCCTGACAGCCTCCTTGTGGCCCCTCGGCCCACCCAAAAGAAGTGACAAGCTGTCAGAAGGTACCTCTGACGACACAGCTAACACCCAGGAGAAACTCTTTAAATAAGGTGGCATTAGCCTCGCTCCTACTAGAACACTCTTCTTTCTTTCCCTTGTCATTCTCCTTCTGGTCCATAAAATAATCCTCTTTCTCTCAATTTCACATTTTACAAGAGGCTTCATTTAGCTTAAATTTGAAAGACTAAACCTTTCGTTCCAGGATTTATATGATAAATTACATTCTCTCCATAAAGAGATAAATGAATAGGCCTGGAATACAAAGTTGTACGCGGCACACGCTAGACTTGACCCCTAAGATGAAGGATCACCTTGAGACCGTCTGAGATTTATTTTATTAATTAATCAATGTATCTATTTACTTGAGAGAGTGCGGAGGGGTGGGGGGGGAGAGGAAGAGCGAGAACCTGAAGCAGAGCCTGTGCTCAGCATCGAGCCCGACTGACACAACTTGATCCCTAGTAGGTGACGGCCTTTTTCTAGACAAGTTTATTGCTGGAACAGCTACAGCAAAACACAGAACCACGTCATCCATAAATTCAACTTTCTGCGGTAAAATCAGGTGATAAGCATCTTTTATGGTATTAACAGTGGGATCCTACATTTGAGACAGGGTTTAGACAAAATAATCCCCTAAAGCCCCTCTCACCTCGGAATGCACAGCCTATGAACTGTGTCATAATCAGGAACAAAAACAGCTTATCGATCCCTCTTTAGCATCGGGAACTAAGGCAAGAATTTGCACGAACCTGCAAGCCTTCGGGGGCACGCGAGCGCTCTGCACGGCCACAGGTGTGCGGGCTGGAGGGAGAGGGTGGCCCCGGCGGGGGTGGCACAGCCAGGCAGGCAGGGGGCGCGGGCACCCCCGAGGGAAGCGCCCCGAGGCCGGAGCAGGCCTGCATCCTGTCGCTGCGCTTGGCTCGCAGGGCACACACCTCTCCCGCATCCTCCCCCAGCGCAGCGCAGGCACCTTCAGGGCTGGCCCGCGGCCTTCTCTTCCTCCTTTAATGATCCTCAAGTTCAGTTTGCTCAGGTGGAGGAGACTTTCCTGAGCCCGAGTGTTGGTTCGAAATTTCAACCGGGAAACAAAAGCTACTAGCTTGAAAACGAAGTACTTCTACCCAAAACATAGCAACCTCCTCAACAAAGCGACAGTCACCGTCTAAGGAGACACAAACCCGCTCACAGCTGCGGGTATCACCCGGCATGCAGCTTAGCGTTTGCAAATTTACTACAAAACTCATGTCATTAAACGATTCGTGTTTCCCTGTTGATTTACTAGGCGGTTAAAAGTAGCCAGTGACTGTCATGAGGTCATAACTCGAGAATTAGTAAATCTTTTGTATCATGCTTATTAATGGAATATAATGCTTTTGGAAAATGTCAACAATAAAACATTCTAAGCATATAAATATAAGTAATGTGCTATGTTCAAATGATTCCCTTAACAACCTCTGAATGTCAAATAATTGTATCACAGGCCTAAACAGCATGACTGTCTTTCTCATCCATTTGCTTTTATTATATTGTAGGAATTTCTAGATTTTTTAGTACTTCGGGGAAAACTTCCATTAATTAATTCTAACTTTATATTCCATCAAAAAAAAAAAAAGGTCTCACCATTTTTAAACTTAGTATCTGTGCCAGTCAATGGATTTCCAAATTGTAATAACGTGGTTTTGTCACTGAGCGTAGGGTCATCACTGGCAGGGGCTGTTAACCTTCCACAGGGTGGGGGTTTATGCCTCACAAAGGGACAGTCGTTGGACCTGAGACAAGCAGGAAGTCCAGCAACAACAGACAACACACGACGTGGGATGTAGAACGTGTGCCAGGAAACCATCGTTTCACAGAAACTCCGTTAACAGAATTCCAGAATTTAGGAAACCGGGCTTTTTCATGGCTTTACTACCAGAAATAGAAGCCCAGGTTTAGACACTCGTAGGTGAGAGTTATTGGAGCCTCACTAAGCCAGGAATGGGTTAGAGCCCTCTCTCACTGGGCATTAACTTCTCTTTTTGTGCACCTACTAGTGAGATGCTCTTACTGCTTCACAAAGCTTTCTCCATATTAAAGGGAAAAAAGGAAAGAAATGCCTATGGGCGACTAGGAAAATAAAAGTGAGAAGACAAAATGAGGGGAAACAAAGAACTGGAAGCACATCGACTCACCAAAAGTCAAATTCACTTCTTCATTCATTCATTCGACAAATATTCCCCGGCCACCAGGATGTACTGGGCACTTCCTCATTTGACTTAGTCATGATGAGGCGCGACCTCTAAATACTCATTTTCTGAGGTATTCCCCGGGTCACAGCTCCAAGTTAGCAAATAAGAAAATGGGTGGATTTCCCGCGGGCCCACGAGCGCAGGAACCCCGGGTGTGCTGCCCGAGGCCTGCGGGCCTGCGGGGCTCTGCAGCCGGTCTCGGCTGGGCGCCCAGGCCAACTCCCACTCCGCGGGAGGACATCCGTGTATTTCTCTGTGGTTCAACCTCAAACGTCTCAAGGAAACATTTCAACGTCCAGATATTTCAGAAGAGCTGCTTCTGCTGTACTTACGGTCCGCGGTGGCAACCCTGATCCAGCGGAGGGGAGGGTCAGGTGGGGCCTTCCTGGGAGGGCAGGACGTGTGCAGCTGCCCCCTCGGTGAGTAGGCTGGGTCCCCGCGGGTGGCTGCCACCTAGATCTGTCCCCAGAGGCCGGCTAAGCGAAGGCCCAAGAACCTCACTTTGGGTGGTTGTAGGCTAAGCATTGCATTCTTGCTCCCTGGCCCCAAAATACGCATATTGGAGTCAAATACTGAACCACGGGGACAGCAGCTAAGGGTGCTGCTTGTAGCAGTAAAACCATGAGACGGAAAAAGAGCAGCCACGTTTCCCCTTGTGTTGGGCCGGGCAGGCCGGGCAGGAGCAGGGTGGGCACAGGGTGGGCGCAGGGTGGGTGCAGAGGGGGTGCAGGCTGGACAGGCCGGGCAGGCGCAGGGTGGGCGCAGGATGGGCGCAGGGTGGGCGCAGGGTGGGCGCAGGCTGGGCAGGCCGGGCAGGCGCAGGGTGGGCACAGGGTGGGCGCAGGGTGGGTGCAGAGGGGGTGCAGGCTGGACAGGCCGGGCAGGCGCAGGGTGGGCGCAGGATGGGCGCAGGGTGGGCGCAGAGGGGCGCAGGCTGGGCAGGCCGGGCAGGCGCAGGGTGGGTGCAGGGTGGGTGCAGAGTGGGCGCAGGCTGGGCAGGCGCAGGGTGGGTGCAGGGTGGGTGCAGAGTGGGCGCAGGCTGGGCAGGCCGGGCAGGCACAGGGTGGGTGCAGGGTTGGTGCAGAGTGGGCACAGGCTGGGCAGGCCGGGGAAGTGCAGGGTGGGCGCAGGCCGGGCAGGCGCAGGGTGGGTGCAGGGTGGGTGCAGAGTGGGCGCAGGCTGGGCAGGCCGGGCAGGCACAGGGTGGGTGCAGGGTGGGTGCAGAGTGGGCGCAGGCTGGGCAGGCCGGGCAGGCGCAGGGTGGGTGCAGGGTGGGTGCAGAGTGGGCGCAGGCTGGGCAGGCCGGGCAGGCGCAGGGTGGGTGCAGGGTGGGTGCAGAGTGGGTGCAGGCTGGGCAGGCACAGGGTGGGTGCAGGGTGGGTGCACAGTGGGCGCAGGCTGGGCAGGCCGGGGAAGTGCAGGGTGGGCGCAGGCCGAGCAGGCGCAGGGTGGGTGCAGGGCGCGTGCAGGTTGTTGCAGGGTGGCCACAGGGTGGGTGCAGGGTGGGCGCAGGGCGGTGCAGGCCGGGGCGGGCAGTGCGCAGGTGGAGCCCGTGTCCCAGGCCGCCGCAAGCTCAACACGAGGGGACTGTGCCGCGCACCAAGGCGGCCCCCGGGCGCGGTGGTGGCCCTCACGTCCCTCGCGTCGCACCCCGAGGCTCCCACAACGCACAGTCAGTCGCACATCAATAAAGCAATGGACGGAAAGACCAGCAGGCAGGGACCCCGCCCCGGGGTCAGCGCGCCTCCGCCCAGGCCGTGACCCGGTCCCGGGATCGAGTCCCGCGTCCGTCCCGCACGGAGCCTGCTTCTCCCTCCGCCTGCGTCTCTGCCTCTCTCTGGGTCTCTCTCTCATGAATAAATAAATAAATCTTAAACAAATGAAAAAAGGCAAGGTGAGCCACGCCCGCCCTGCGCCCTGCACCGACCCTGCGCCGACCCGGGGGTGGGAGGCCGCGGCTCCATCCGGGTGGACCGAACCTTAACGAGGACGCGAGCCCCGCGCAGCTTGGGCTCAGCTAGAGGATGCACAGCGGGGGGGGGGGGGGGGGGGGGGGAATGATAAAAATAAAAAAAATAAAAAATAAAAAAATAAAGATAAATAATAAATAAAGGCTGCAACTGCCCGCGTGCAGAGCCCGCCCCCCCCCCAGGCCGGGCGGGGGGATGGGGGAAAGTAGGGGGAGGGAGGAACTGGGGAGCAGGGGGGGAGCAAGTGGGAGCAGGGGTGAGGGAGAGAGGGGGAGGCGGAGGAGTAGGGAGCGCAGGGGGGGCACGGGGAGGACGGAGAGCGGGGAAGATGGGGAGAGCTGGGGGCAGGGGGAGGGGGGGTGGCAGGAGGGGAGCAGGGAGGAGGGAGAGCGGGGAAGCTGGGAGGGAGGGGGCAGGGGAGCTGGGGGAAGCAGCGGGAAGCTAGGGGAGCAGGGGGGAGGGAGAGCGGGGGAAGCTGAGGGGGGAGGGGGGCAGGGAGGGAGTGAGAGCAGGGGAGCACGGGGGGAGCAGGGGGAGGGAGAGCAGGGGAGCAGGAGGGGAGCAGGGGGAGGGAGAGCGGGAAGCTGGGAGGGAGGGGGCGGGGGAGCTGGGGAAAGCAGCGGGGAGCTAGGGGAGCAGGGGGTTGGGAGAGCAGGGAAGCAGGAAGGGAGCAGGGGGGAGGGAGAGCAGGGAAGCAGGAAGGGAGCAGGGGGGAGGGAGAGCAGGGAAGCTGAGGGGGTTGCTGGGGGGCAGGGGTGAGTGGGGGGGCAGCAGGAGGAGAGCAGGGGGAGGGAGACCAGGGGAGCAGGAGGGGAGCAGGGAGGAGAGGGAGCAGGGGAGCTCGGGGGGCGGGGAGAAGGAGAGCAGGGGAGCAGGAGGGGAGCAGGGGGAGGGAGAGTGGGGAAGCAGGAGGGGAGCAGGGGGAGGGGGAGCAGGGGAGCTGGGGGGGCGGGGAGAAGGAGAGCAGGGGAGCAGGAGGGGAGCAGAGGTAGGAAGAGCGGGGGAGCAGGAGGGGAGCAGGGGTGCAGGGGGGAAGCGGGGCGGGGGGTGGCAAGTCGGAAAGCAGCAAATGCACTTGGCGCCCGCCGGGCCTGGGCCTGCAAACCGAGAAGCCACACGCAGGTCCCACGCGCGTCCGCGGGCCTCCCGCTCGCTCGCCGGGGCTGCGGGCAGGGCACGGGGAGGCTGCGGGACCTTCTTCTCCGACGTGTAATGCTTCGGCGTCTGGAGATGTCGCGCGGGGCCTGAGGTTCATTCCCCAGGATGCTTCGTTAGCGGGGGGCAGGCAGCCGGCCGAGGTTTGACACACAATAAAACCCACGTCAAGAATATTAAAGATAGCGCAGAAGATAACCAGGAATTTACATTCAAACAGGCTTTTGACAAAGCCCTCGCAACAGGCTCCTAATCAGGTCTTGAGACCCAGCCTGCCCTCTCTTTAAACCCGTGATCTTGAAAAGGAGCTTTAAATTGGAAATTATTACACATTAAAACCTCAACATGGGCCAGATCGAAGTGGATCGATATCTTGCCGAGCACAATAAATCAGCCTTCTGCTCTGCGGTTACTGTTTGCTGAACATATTTAAATTTTCTTGTAACAAATTAATTCCAACATTTTCTCTTGATTGAATTAGAGCAAGTGTTGGAGCTGTCACAAGTATTTCGCTGCTTCAGGGAGACAAATTGCTCGTCTGGACATGGGTAACAAGCCAAAGTGTTGAGTCCCTGATAATCTTTCCACTAATTCTCCATTACAGCAAAATGAAGCCATAAATCACCGTGACAGCTGATCGATGTAAACATTGTTTCCGCCGTGATTGCCAGGGCTCCCTGCGGAGTCACTGTCCGCTCGCAATTCGCTGAAATTACTCCCGGTGCAGCCTCCCTGGAAACTGGGGGAGCCTTGGAACCAAAGTCACTCCTGCCTGCAAAGTAACCATCTCATTTCAGACCTCAACCCACTCTCAAAATAGCAAATATTAATCAAAATGCCCTATTTAGCTACAGGCGAGGTAATCTTTTAAAGCTAAGAAGTATTCCTTAGGCAATCAGTCTTTCTGCAAAAAAATGAAATTTTAAACTGCTATTTTATAAAATATATTTGTGGAAATGTAACAATGTCAGCCTCAAGTACTGTCATTTTCTCTTAACTAACTAGTGGCAACTTGGATGAAATTACTTGACCCTTTATCGAGTTCTACTAATGTGTTCTAAAAAAGAAATTAAACCACCTTGTGGCTTGCCCTATGGCAGCCTTCCATGCACATTTAATTCCAGAAAAGATGCATTAAGTAGTTCTGGTAGAACTAATTCACAGACTGAGCCTCCCGCGTCGGTGATCTGTCTGTAGGATGCTCCACTACCGAGGGCCCCGCAGACAGGCCGCTGACTAGGGGCGGTCGTGGTTGTGGTTGGGCCTAATGGTGTTGACTGTAGACTGTGATGCCATCTGGACACAGGCTCCTGTACGTTAACCTATTTCTGCAGAGCCACATTCTCCTTTGAACTGGGGCAATGATTTTTCATCCGAGCAGTATTCCGAGTTTTCACTAATGATGGGATGAGAATTGCCGATAAACCCGCGAGGCCCATCCGTATTTTGGGAACAACTGAGCAATAATTTTAAGGATGCGTTCTCAATGCAACAGGTTATTTTACGCGATGACTGGACGTAAGTGATTACAAGAAAGTGAGACCTAAGATTTCAGGGGATACCAAACTTGTGTTATTTTATTTTATTTATTTGTTCATGACAGACACACACAGAGAGGCAGAGACATGGGCAGAGGGAGAAGCAGGCTCCCTGCGGGGAGCCCGACGGGGACTGGATCCCGGGACCCCCGGGGCACGCCCTGGGCCCAAGGCAGACGCTCAACCACTGAGCCACCCAGGCGTTCCCGTATACCAAATGTTTTAAATATACATATTCCCAGGCTAAAATGAAACTTGAAACAAAGCAAGACACATACAGTGATACTAACAACTTTATATTTTTATGCAACAACACACCATCTCAATAATCACATACAATACAAATTCACTTTTTATATCTTCTACCGAGTTATTTTTTCTCTTATAAACTTAAGAACAATCCATTTGAAGTACATATTTTTCACTAATGTATATTCAGAAATGTTCCCAAGACACTGTTGGCTTATCCTATTTTGTTCCCCAAAAGAATACAAATAATAAGACTTTAAATATGTTGGTCTATTGTAAGTATACATTTATATACTTACATTTTTTTTTAAAAAAAAAGCATTCTGCTTGGCAATGTTTCCTTTTAAGCATAGTAAAAAGCAGTTATAATTTAGTCAAAATAATTAAAATGAAAATAGAGATTTTATTTTACTTATTTATTTATTTATTTATTTATTTTGAAAATAGACATTTTAAGATATCACCTCTAAAAAATCCAATAAGTTTTGGTAAAAAAAAAAAAAAGAAGAAGAAGAAGTTTTGGTAAGATCCTAAATGCACTGAGGAATGAACTAATAACATTGAATTCCATCGCTTAGTATCCTGCCTAGCATCCTTCCCGATGAACCAGTACCCTTGGACCGATGCACACGTCTGTGCCTACGGAACAGTGTACACAAGTAAAACTAATTAGAGGATCCGTAATTCAGCATTTGGTCCACACCTGCCCCGAGATGTAGAGGCGTGATTCAGGGGGCATGTCAACATCGCTCTGTCTCCAGAACTACAGTTCATCGAATCCTGAGGTTCTCCTAACTTCTCACAAGGACAGTGCGTCCTCATACACTGGGCCTCGTGGGGAGGCAGGTGGGGAGGGATTTCCTGACCCTCTTTGTTCTCAGTTTTAGGGGAAACCTAGATTCACCACACGTGTCCCCGAGTTCATCACACTACCGGAGGTGTAAAGCAAGATGGGTGAGATTCATTCATCAATGTCCATCTCAAATCATTGCTCAACCAATCACAAGTTCAGATCAATGAGCAGTAATTAGAGAGGAGTGGAAGATGATGTTGCAGTGACTACGGAGAGGCCGAGGAATCAGAAACCAGGGTGTGATGACAGACCACATGTTTTTCATCATCCTTAGAATTACTGTATAAATTACTATGTTGAGTAAGTATTTACTCAAATCACTAACTCCATTGAGTAAGACACAGGTGTCAATGACCTTTTTTGCATCTAGGCTGTGTTTATTTGTTTGGTTTTAAGGTAAGGTTTATATTTAAACACCATATTTAGAAAAAGATAAACACCACGTTTAGGAGAAAAACCGATTGAGGTTCGTCTATCCCACTAAATTAATTCCGCATCTTCAGTTCAATCTATTGCTGGACAGAAGGGAGGGATAAATCTTTGTATATATTTCCAAGGAAACATTTGTTTAAACTTCCTGAAGCTGAACTCAAATATTTACTCTGATATTCAGCTCACAGATCTCATTAACGGGATTTAAACAGGTAAAAAAAAAACCAAATAACTCCGCTGATTATTTTAACACCTGGTTAATGGCTTAGACTAACTGATGTGTGGCTGAAGTTTACGTAATTTATAATTAAAACAAAACTCCACTTCAAAAAGGTCCTAGAGTTGTTCAATTATATGTTAAAACCGAGGCAAACATAAAAACTTCAATAAATATATTTTCTTCCAAGAAATGACACACTGTGACTTTTTTGTTATTGTTGGGTTTGATGTTTTTGCCTCTAAGGAGGTCAGCAATATGGAAACATAAAGGCCAATTTAATTTGTGCATCTGCAGCTGCCAAGTATTTTAATTCAGACAGCTGTGACTGAAGAGTTAATATTTTACTTGTCAAAATCCAAAAGAAGGCCAGTGAATCACTCTAATTCTCATTAAGAGGCTTTCCCCCAGTAGCACCCTAATTCAAAATAATGAAAGTAGAGACTGAGTGCGATTCTAATACCAGTTGAGACCTATCTTTTAATATTTCTCCAGTGATGGATTAGGGATCGGGGAAATTCATCTCAGATCATAGAGCCTAATTTAATAAGGGATCATTCCAAGAGTATTGCATTTTATAATAATGTCATTTAATGTGTCGTCTTCCATTTTTACTGTCCCATATGTATGCTTACACGATGGTGCCATAGGGATAAACTTTTAAAGAACCAGAATCATTTTTAGTTTTCATTTTCCTTAAGTAGGGGGCCCATCAATGAAAGCATCCATTAGTACCTTTATTATCACAATATAAGAGAGTGAGGGAAATGCCTGATTTAGAGGAAAACTTAATGGAACTGTAAGTAAATATTCAACTTTGTACTGAGTCTTTGGTCGTTGAAGAGGATGAAAATGTTTAAAAGGGGGTTTTAAATAAATCGAATTTCCTTATCTAATATGTTACAATAATCATACAAAAGCCTGGAGACCTAGTAGTTTAAAATGCACAGAAACAGCGGTCTGAAAACAATCTCACTTTCTCCTCTTGCTCCTCATTTTCACCTGATTTACAAGGCGAGTGAAGCTTTAATAACTGCTTTGTAAAGGCTAATTATTCATGCTGCCTAACTTTAGGGAAATAATATGAAGGACTACTTTTTCATAAATTGCATTCACTTGCTCAGTGAGGAAAACAAATGGCCAGGAACAACCTTATATGAAGTACTTAACTTTATTATTTTATATTAACATTTAACTTTATTTAATCAACTTTGCTATTTTTATCTGGGCATTACAGTAAATGTGAAACACTTGGCGATTACCAGGGCGCTAGTTAAGCAAGTTCAGGTCAGAGCATCATAACCATATAAATGTCAATACACCGTTATTGGCTATAACTCCTCCAGCAGCAGCAGGAATGCTGCTTAACCGCTATTAGGTTCTATAAAAGGCTTTAGGATTGCTGCTGCTGTAAGAAAGTTACCTTTCAAATATGTCTGGTGATTGGGTCTTTACCTCTAGATAATGTCTTTAAGAGTTTCCTCTTCCATTCTGATGGCATTAGTTTAAATAGGTAAACCCTATGGATTTAAATTAGTCCTGGAAACCTTACTTCGTGCTAGGTGCTAATCCAATTATTGCCTTTTTTCAAAAATAGAGATCATTGCGACAATATATAATAAAATTTAAAATGTTTTTTTATGGTTTTGCTTTTGTATACCTCTTCCTGTATATTTTTGGATTTCAGTCATCCTTAAGGTATTGCAAATAGCTTCACACTTTTCTTGATTTTTACAATAAATCTTGTTTTCTTATAAACTTTGTTTTATTCATGCCTTGCCTAAAATACACCTCGTTATTTTTTCCCATTTATCTTCAGGACTTTAATCCCTATGCTTTCTTTTTTACTGTATTATATTGTCTATTGTATCCTAAAGTGATTTTCTGGGACCCGATTTTTTTTTTTCTACTTTTTCTTTTTTCCTTTACCGTATTTCTTTAACTGTATTTCTACTCATTCAGTTTATATTCTGTTGTCCATTTCATGTTATCTTTTCATCTTTTACTCTTTATTTAAGAAAAAAAATCAAGAGTTCTCCCACTGATAAGCATAATGTAACATGTATACACATTTGGCACCTGGAGTCTCTTTAAGGAGGTAGTCAATTTACAAAAAAAAAAAAAATGTTCTATTCAAAACCATGTCAATAAGTTAGAAAAGGACCATTTAGTATCATCATCTAGAATAATTAGATGTGATTATTTCAATCATACATGAGGTGGTGAAGAATGGGGTAAAAACAAAAAAAAATGTTTTAAGTATATGTTATTTTTAATGATTTGGGAGAAATAATCACAACCAATCTGGCGTACTTCCTCTAGTGGTTCCACTTGTTTTTCTAAATCTAGATTGATCCCATCTTATTTCCAAAGCCAAATGTAACATAAAAATTAATTTAAACTGTTTGTGTTTTACCTATTTTAATGTGAAATTATAGTCACATAGTATTTCACACAACCCACTGGTTATTATGTGAAAAGATTGATATTATAACATTCTCAGTCTTGGCTATAAATGGATTAACAGACTATATTCACTTGAAAACTAGAAAACCTTTGTAGGTGACCACAAAACATCTCTCCACACACTATGATTAGGATGTTAAAAAAATTAAGAGTTTTTTTTTCCTTTACATGCAAAATATATCTGTTACATAATAAAGAAGGGTCTAACAATTAAAAAGGCAGTTTGAATCTGAACCTACTGCTGTGGTGGGGAAAGGGTCTGGGATTTTCAGAAGAAATTAAACAGATTGATGTTCATTTACCAAATTTCATAACAAAATTCACATAAGATAAATCAAGGTGATGTAAGAATTCAGAAACTTGTCATAATAAGTAAGTGCAAAAGACAGATATACGAAGTAAAGACATTCAACACCGAACCAGAATAAATTCAAAGGATTATGCTCTGCATGCCCACCAAGAGAATCATTTATATTCTATTCAATACTTTTTAAAAATCCACAACACATGATATAACCATTTTAACAGTTGTCTCATTAACCCAATTAAATCGAACAAAGAAATTTCAAGTTCCTTTTTTCACCTAGTTTTTCCTATTTTTTGTTTTGGCTCAATACATCATAATATATATGCCAATTTTTCTTTTTCAGCACTTTCGATGACAAAATCTAAAAAGTTTTTCCTTATAGAGAAAAAGAGATTAAGGAGTGACCATGATTTTGAAACGTACGAGAGAAAGATCTGGTGATCAACACAATTAAGAGTTACCAGCCAAAAAATGTTCTTGGAGAAGTTAATTGAATACATTTACTCCAAATTTACCTCCAGAAAATTAGCGGGGTCTTTCAAGGGCGACAGTACACGACAAGTAGCATATCCATTAAACCAGGCCACTGATAAGCACATAATCTTCACGACTATGCAGCCTTAACTTTCCCACAGTCTGTTCCTTGATGAAATAACTTTCTAATGCTAACCCTACTTGGAAATTGTTAAGTTTCAGAAGAATATAATATAAGCTGCTGCTTTATGGTTATATTAGTTTGGCTCCGCTAAAGAAAAGGATTAGACTACTTCACTAGTACAGGCTTTTACTTAGTATTTGCAAAGCACTTTCACAGCCCTTACCTCCTCTGAGCCTCACAACAACCCAGTGAGGTAGGTGCCGTTATCCCCATTGGTAAATGTAGCTTGCTTGCTTTCTTTCTTTTTCTTTTTCTTTTTTTTTTTTTTTGCTTTTTTTTTTTGGTATTTTTTATTAGCGCTCAATTTGCCAATATATAGAGTAATTGTGGCTTTCTGAATTTACTAAAGATCACACATCTAGTAAGCGGCAGAGCTGAGACTTCAACTCCTGCTAGTATGATACTAGTCCAGGTGCACTGTTCTACTTAACACGATGCAAAACTAAAGGCGAAACTGGAGATAAGTAGTTGGTTCCTGAAAATAAATTTTCTCTATTCTCATGTTACTTTTAAAAATGGACTCCCATTGGGCCCATAGGAGAGTATTCCAAAGTGTAGTAGATTTCTTACTCAGTTTTTCAGATTCAACTTAAATCATTCCGTCATGTGTGTTTGCTGTCCGTGTACCCTTTTTTCTGGCCGCCATTTTATTTTATTTTATTTTATTTTATTTTATTTTATTTTATTTTATTTTATTTTATTGTAGTGACTTTAAAATATTACTCTGTTTAGAATCTTTTGCAGACATTTCTTCTCATTTCTTTCCAGTTAGGTTATATATAATTAGCTCTTTTCATCAAATTTCCAAATCCTTTAGATATAGTGGGCTCTGTTTTTTCTACAAATCTTCCAGTCCTCCAAACTAGTTCAAACTTTCAAATGATCCAGAAGAAACAGGTATTGACACCGTTATCCAATAATTACAGAGGCAACCATAGTGATATGCAAAATCATTATCTTCAGTCTATTACAGTTCCCAAATACTCCAAACAGTTCTTTAATCTGGTCGAGTGTGGAACATCTGCGGCATTTTGGTCTTCATGATGAGTTTTTGTTTCAATAATACTACTTCTCAGGCTACTTCTTATCAGTTATCTGCGAGAGAAAGTTCAATTTTATTTTGTTGGGTTGATTTTCCCCATAAATCGGATTCTTATTAGATTATTTGGAGAGATCTCTCAGAATTACATGCAAAATGATTGCAAATTACATCATTGCATTTCATCTTAGATGTCCTTTTTGCATTTTCCTAGTATTTTAAAGCATTTCCAAGTATATTACCACTGATAAATTTTCTGGGCTTTTTGAGCTTAGATGGTCTTAAAAGGAAAGTATTTTCTAAACCATCTCTGGACCTTTCTCTATTCTCTGCTATCAACCACTGGGCAGCAATCTTCTTATTTCTTCCATAACATCTTTCATTTTAGATCCAGAATTCACTTTGCCAGAAGGCAAAGTAGACAACTTTCTATTTTTAGAGACACTAGGACAGTGCCCCTGCATTTTAAGAAAGAAAAAAAAAAAGCCATCGATGTTCAGAATTAAACAGAGAAGAAACCTGTAATTTTTCAATTAGAGATAAAGTAAATAATAAATGTAACTATCCCAAGGAGGAGTAATACATGGAATTATATTCCCACAGAATGTTCCCTGGGAGAGTGGAGGAAAAAAAAAAAAAAAGATAGAAAGTGCCAGGAACCTAAAGTGGACAGGAAACACAGAAACAAGGAGGCAAATAGAGGAGACCAGAAGATGCAGAACTAAATTAGGACTGGCTGTCTCTGGTGAGAGTGACCACTATTTATTACTGCCCTCCGTGGGAACTCTCTCAGCTAGTCCCAGATGGGAGCAAACTCCAATCCACATACTGCACAACCTGGCTTTGTATGTCTACAGTGACATTTTCGAGTCAAGTTGTTACTAATAATTTGTAGGAACCAAATCATAATGATATCAAAGTGTGTTCCGTTCTGATTCCTTTTGTTTTCTAATGAAATGTTTTTGTCTCCATCCTGGGCTTTTATTTTTGATCGCCTAACACCAGACAGGCTAACCAGTGATTTCCTTAGTAATTATGATTAGCGTATTATGAAGAATAAATATCATGCTCCTGCAATACATAAGCAATCAAGAAGATAAAAATGGGAGCAGAGAGGTTGTTGTCAGTCTGTCAAACCCCCAACTGATTATAAATTCTGCTGAAACCAGCACTGCAGACTGAAGAGCAAGAATGGTCATAAGCCTCCTTCCTGGCGCATTGTGCTAGACTGGCCCTTCTCTACCAGGCTCCTAAGTATGATAGAAAAGTTAGCAGAGTTATTTCCTTCTAATTTCTTTCCTCTTGAGGATGTCATCATTGTTTGTGGATTCCTGCAGTCATACAAAACCCTTAAATTTGAAATATGAAGGTTAAATCCCTAAATTATAGTCTCAACTTGGAAATACTATAATTATAGCTGAGATCATATTCTATCTTCTATCCCTCAAAACCTTCACAAAGGCTTGAATCTCTTTCCCTTCAATTGTATCCAATTTATAAAGCTGATGTGATGATTTGGTTGTAAGAAACATCAGTGGCGTTAAATTACTCAAGGTGAATAATAACAATAAAAAAATCCGTTGAGAGCGAGTCAAGTATTTGTCCTTGAGGATAACTCACATTATCATTTTTATAAAGACAATGAGGAGATTGTCTGAAAAATAACGTCATGCTATAGGATGAATCACAGGCAACTTTCTAAACAGTGAATTTCTTAAGGGTCAGTTTCTAAACAATTAATGACATGATAGCGTATAATTAAGTTCTGTGTATCTATGCAGTAAGGGGAGAATGCCTTACTGCACCACAGAGTGGCTCTGGTCTTAACCCCTCCAGGAGGACACGGGGGAGCGTGATCTGGGAGGGCTGCGGCCGGGCCCTGCCCCGGCCCCACCTCGTGGTCTCCTGTCCTGCCTCGCTCTGTGTCACGGGCGCAAGGTCTCAGCACCAGATCATCACTTCCTGAAGCAGGGCCATGGCAGCGATTTTATTTTATATTTTATTTTATTTTATTGTATTGTATTTTATTGTATTTTTTTTGTTGTTGTTGGAGTACGATATGCCAACATATAGCATAACACCCAGTGCTCATCCCGTCAAGTCCCCCCCCCCCCGGTGCCCATCACCCAGTCACCCCAACGCCCCCTACCCACCTCCCTTTCCACCACCCCTTGTTCATTTCCCAGTTGTTCATTAGCAACTCAATGGTCAGCTAATATTCGACAAAGCAGGAAAGACCATCCACTGGAAAAAGGACAGTCTCTTCAATAAATGGTGCTGGGAACATTGGGCAGCCACGTGCAGAAGAAGGAAACTGGACCATTCTCTAACATCAGACACAACAGTAAACTCAGAATGGATGAAAGATCTAAATGTGACACAAGAACCCATCAAAATCCTAGAGGAGAACACAGGCAACACCCTTTTTGAACTTGGCCACAGCAACTTCTTGCAAGACACATCCATGAAGGCAAGGGAAACAGAAGCCAAAATGAACTATTGGGACTTCATCAGATAAGAAGCTTCTGCACAGCAAATGAAACAGTCCACAAAACTACAAAACAACCTACAGAATGGGAGAAGATATTCGCAAATGACGTATCAGATAAAGGACTAGCATCCAAGATCTATAAAGAACTTATTCAACTCAACAGCAAATAGACAATCCAATCATGAAATGGGCAAAAGACATGAACAGACATTTCACAGAGGAAGACGCAGACATGGCCAACACGCACATGAGAAAAAGCTCCGCATCACAGCAGGGATTTTAGAGAACTTTTACTCTTCCAAAGCATAGACTGTCTTCATCTGTTGAGCACACGCTGGACGAGAAGCCCCCGTGGGCCTGGCAGTGAAGAAGCGGGAGACGGGCCATGCGGCCTGCCTGGGAAAACAGGTATGAATCAGGTACACGCGAGTCGGACGAGTGGGACACAGGTGTCCACGCACATGAGGTGGGACCTGAGTGGCGGAGGCTGGAGGGTGGACGGAGCAAGCGGCCCTGTCAGAGGAGTTGCTTGTGCCAACGCCCTGAGACAGGAAGGAAGGAGCTGAAGTTCGGGGAGCGTGGGGGCAAATGGAGCGTGGCGAGGCGGGAGGGACAGCAGAACACCCCAGGGTGGACTCCCAGGCCGAGGCTAGGGGAGCCCCGGGGGCTTATGGTGTCGCTGTGGGAAGACCTGTCCTAGGGCGGAGTGGGGCCCACGGTGGGGTGACAGCAGAGCTGGGCACCGGGGCGACAGAGGCCAGCCTGGGCACGCTGCCCACAGCCTGGGATGGAAGGACGCGTGTAGTGCAAGATGTGCTTAGGGAGGCCGCGAAGCCTCAGGCTGTACAGGCATGTAAGAGGCAGAAAAGGGCAAACGAGGTCCGGGACACCTGCAGGGCGACGGGGACAACCGGCAACTTTGGGTGGGGGGCTCCCGGCAGGGTCATGGGAGGCCTGCGGCCCGGAGTCGGCGCCAAGGCTGGTCGGCCGCCTGGCCCTTGGCTGAGCAGGTTCACCTGCTGCCCATCCCTGGTCCCGATGGATGTCACGCTCCCGGGGGACGAGGTGGTGTCTGCACGCGTCTGTCACATGGCAGCTGCTGCAAAGGAGAAGGAAAGGCAGCCGGTGAAAGGCGGCAGGAGAAGAGGCCTGGGCCGCCCCAAGAGCTGCAGCTGATGGGGGGCAAACTGGGAGGAGACTCGGGAGCTCGGCTTTCGCTCCGCGTAGATGGGAATCCTGCTTCTTGATTAGATAGGATCCCGTGCACCTGCCAAACCAGGAGGAGGCGGCCGTGGAGGGCCCGGCGGTGCAGGCCGTGGCCTCGGGCTGGGACCCGGCCCGCGTCCGCTCAGCGCGGAGTCGCCTCCCACTCCCCCTGCCTCTCCTCACCACGCTCGCTCCCTCACTCTCAGATAGACAAACACGTCTTTACTTTTATTTATTTACTTTTTTAAGATTTTGTATATTCATCCACGAGAGAGAGAAGCAGAGACCCAGGCAGAGGGAGAAGCAGGCTCCATGCAGGGAACCTGACGGGGACTCGACCCCTCAGGGTCACACCCTGAGTTGAAGGCAGACGCTCAACCCCTGGGCATCCCCAAATACATCTTTAAAAAAAAAAAAAAAAGAATGAGACAGATCTAAATGCATCGTGTCAAACATCTCCAACATTTACTAAGTGAGAAAAGCCAGTTTGGGAATAATTGGTGTCCTAGAATCCCATTTTTATCTAAAATATAGATGTGAATGTACATACTCCATACAAAAATCAATGTGTGTGGAAATACGTAGAATAACATCTGGAAAATTATTCCCCAAAGTGTTAACGGTGTTACCTAGAAGAAGCGGAAGGGATGAGAAAAAGAATGGGGCATTTCACATCTTACACCCGGGCTTCGTGTTTTAATTTTTTACAGTGAGGATGCATTCGTGGCATTTTTTTGGACTTCATGAAGCAGGACGTTTGAGTTCCCTGGCAGGTGGCCTAGCAGAGGAACCACGCACCTGGCGTCCCCTGGCCGGCGGCGGCCTGCTGGGGACTCTGGGGACGTGTGTCCTCTGACTGAGCCGAAGAAAGACTCGTTAAAGTGCGGGTTTTAGGAAGGGGAAAAGTTGTTCCAAGGAGCTTGGAGGGATCCACACAGGTGGGCGGGCAGCAGGCCGCAGGCCCAGGAGCGCCCGGAGCGTCGTGTGGGTGCAGCTCGAGGAGCACCTGCTGCAGCCGCGGCTTCTGCAACCAGCCGGGGGCACCCAGCTGGCCAGGGGCCACCCGAGCTGGTGCGCGCCCCAGAAGTGGCCCATCCGGGCCTCACAGAGCAGGAGGGGTGCAGAGAGTCCTCTCCGAGCTGCCGGTGCCGCGCTCCCTGGGCGAGCTGCCCGGCCTCTCCCCGCGCCCTCCAACATCCCACGGCGCCCAGGACCTGAAACCTTGAGGACGAGAAGCCTGGAGCCCGGCAGGGACTTGACCCGAGGTCGTCCTAGTGGTGAATGAAACTGGACTTAGCCCGACCCTGGGCGACCCCACGCCCGCACCCTCCCCTCCTGCAGAGCCACCAGTCCGGGAGCTCGGGCCGGGCCCTCTGACCCAGGCCACCTGTGCCAGCGGGTCCGGGTGCCCCGGCCCGAGGACTGTGGGTGGCACCCCACTCTCCAGGGGTTTAGCCCCGACACCCGCTTCCCAGCACCGTCGAGCAGGACGATCCAGTCGTCGCAGCCCTGCCCTGCTTTGTGGCCCGTGTGCCAGGCGGCCCGCAAACCGAGCGCTGCTGGGCGTCCTCACCTGGATTTCACCGACAGTAACTGGGGGGGGGCGCCCCGAGCTCCGGAGCCTGCTCCCACCTACGGCAGCTGCCCGGCGCCCCGGGCCTCTGGGCCTCCTGCTGCCCCGGCTGCCCAGGCCCTGCATGGTCGCGGCCCTCGGCCCCAGCCCCCCTTGGCCCTCAAGGCCCAGCCCTGCGCTCGGAGGTGCTCAGCCTGCCCTCCTCTGACCCCAGCGCCGCCAGGCCCCAGGCATCCAGGGTGGCTCCCCTCCTGCATCTCTAACCGCTCTTCTGGAGCCTTCCTATCGGCCGGTTTGAAAAGTCAAAACTAAATCCCTCCAGGACCCCCGCCCCGGGTCTCTGTCTCCTCCCTCGCAGCCGCGGCCTGGAGGGAGCAGGCCCCATAGCCTCCCCTCGCGTGGCCCTGGCGCCTCCCGCGGAGGCCTCCTGGTGGGCAAGCCCCGGCCTGACCTCCCGGCATGTCGGGCCCTGCTGTCTCCTCAGGACCCCTCGCCCTCGCCCCCCAGGACCCAGCCGCCCCGGCCGCCCCCAGACTCCCGCCTCTCTGCACCATGCACCCTTTCTTTTTTAATTAAAGGACAGTTTGACCCAAAATGTCGTGCTGGTTTCAGGTGAACAACACAGCAGGTGACACGTCCATGGGTGTCGCCCCCCCACCCCCCGCCACCAGCAAAGCTTCCATGGGCCCCCAGGAAGCTTGACCTCCAGCCGGCGACGGTGACGTGGTCCCTGTGCTCGCCCTTCCCCTGTCCCCAGCCCCCCCCCAGCCATCGGGGTATCGGGGTGTCTCTGCACTTGGTTTGCTCGTCTGGTTCTGTAGCTTAGGACTCGGAGGCGACCGCTGGGCTGGGCGCTCGCAGCTGCCTCTGTGCCCCAGCAGCCCCCGACTCTATCTCAAGGCCACGCTCGTCTCCGCGCCCCACGCTGACCCATAGACTGTGTGCCCACGGCCATATCTGCCACCTACTATTTTGATCTTGACAGGTCCAAGGCTGACCGTCGTCTCCCCGCTTATCTTCTCACTACGGAGTCCCTATCTCAGCACAGCAGCCCCCCACCCCCGCCCTCGGGGTTCCCTATCAGGCCTTCCTTGGCTCTTCCACCCTCCTCGCTGCCTGCGCTCCATCTATCAGCAGATCTTATCCCCACGGATGCCCCAATGTCCCCGAGTCCATCCATCGCTCCCTCCACTGTCAGCGCTTCGTCCCTCACCCGACTCCGCAGTAGCCGCCCCATCTCCGCTGGTCCTTCTGCTCTTGTCTACTCAAAGGGCAGTCGTTGGGGTGATTTTTCAAAATATATCTCAGGAGGGTTCCCCACGCTTTCCTTCCCCCACAGCGACTTCCCAGTGTCCTCTGGAGTGACCCAACCTGCTCGAGGCCTCGTGCCTGGCTCATCCCGCCTACTGCTCTGGGTCACACGCCCCGTGCTCCAGCCCCAGCCGCTCTGGGCCTCTTTCTGAAACATGCAAGGCCTTTCCCTCCTCCTCACCCCCGCAAAGAGCCTTCATGTTCATAATTTGCCTACACGGAATATTCCCCACCCACTATCCCGCTCCCATCCTAACTCCTGAATATCCTTTATGTTTCAATTAAAATGTCCCTTTCTCCACAAAGCCTTCTCTAACTCCCTCCACCTGGCTAAATGTACCCGTTTTATACTTACTGTGTTCCGGTCTGTTCACTGATGGAACTTGTAATTACTTGTTCCATGTATATGGATGAGTAGAATTGCTGGGCCGATGGCATTTTATACTTATTGTCAAATCACCAAATAGCCCTCAACTGATTTTTTGTTTTTGTTCCTTCTACTTTGTCAATATTAATCACATTTACATACACATTGTTTTGTAACATGTTTCCCACACTTGTTTGGTCACAGTTTTTTTTTAATGTTAATGAATTAATGTTCCCCATGAGCTCTGTTATGACCTGACTTCACATTTGCTAATTTATTTATTCATTTCTTTGTTGCCTGAATTTTGTTCTTAAGTGTTTTTGTCCCAAGAACTCAAAGTTACTATATTTACTTATATGCTTGCATGTGTGAGAATGTCATTCACTCTTGTAATCAAATAACTGCAGTATTAGTCCAAATATCGTATTGTATTATACGTACCATAATATTGTATTCACACAAGGTACACAAATTGACTAATGGGATAGCATAGAGACTCCAGAATTTAATTTCAGTATACGTAAAAGTTTTAAATATAATAAAAGTGATATTTGTATTCATGAAAATAGTGTTGGCATATGGGCTAAACTTCTGAAGAAATAAAATTAGACTTTCATTTTATACCACATATGAAAATTAAATGAGTAAATGTCTTAAATGTAAAATTTTATTTTTTTTATTTTTTTTAAATGTAATATTTTAAACAACACATATCTTGTGAGAACATGTAGGAGATTATAGGTACAGCCACTAGTAGGGGACCTTTTTTTTACTAAGACAGGATATCTAGAAGCTGTAAAATTAAACATAGACCTTGCAAGTGTCTTTAAAACTTAAAGATTCATATAATAAAACACAATAAAATATATTATAGGTAATAGATAGTAGAGTTGCAAAGCTATTTGCAATACAGATGACAAAGGGTTAATGTTTATCAATTATGGAAAAAGACACAACTGAAGAGAAAAATAGATTTAAGAATATATGTAAATAATTCACACTGAAGCAACTCAAATGGTCAGCAAGCAGGAAAAATGCTCCAGAAGTACCTGGAAAGCTCAGTCGGTTTAAGCATGCAACTCTTGATCTCAGCTCAGGTCTTGAGCTCAGGGTCATGAGTTCAAACCCCATATTGAGCTCCACACTGGGCATGGAGCCTACTTTTTAAAAAATGCTCCAAATCACTACAAAGAAATGTAAATTAAAGGACATACTATACAAAAACACTGATACGTGCACCCCTCCCCGTTTTTACAGCCATATCTATAATAGCCAAAGTATGGAAATAGCCCATTAAAATAGAGGAATGGATAAAGAAGATACAGTATGTAGACATAATGGAATATTACTCAGTCATAAAAAGAATGAAATCTTGCCATTTGCAAACATGTGGTTGAAGCTAGGGAGTGAAGTGAAAATAGCTAAGTGAAATAAATCAGTTAGAGAAAGACAGCTACCGTATGATTTCACTCGTATGTGGAATTTAAGAAACAAAACAAATGATGGAGCACCTGCACGGTGCAGTCGGGCGTCTGTCTCTTGATTTCAGCTCAGGTTACGACCTCAGGGTGGTGAGATTGAGCCCCACATGGGGGCTGTGCACTCAGCGTGGAGTCTGCTTCAAACTCTCTCTTCCTCTCCCACTGCCATTCCTCACTCTCTTAAATAAATAAATCTTAAAAAAAAAAAAAAAAAGAACAAATGAGTATAGGGGAAAAAAGAAAGGCAAACCAAAACACAGACTCTTAACTATAAAGAACAAACTGATGGTTAGAAGAGGGGAGTTAGTTGGGGAGATAAGTGAAATAGGTGATGGGGATTAAGAAATGCCCTTGTGGGGCAGCCCGGGTGGCTCAGCGGTTTAGCACCTGCTTTCGGCCCAGGGCATGATCCTGGAGTCCCTGGATGAAGTCCCACATCGGGCTCCCTGCATGGAGCCTGCTTCTCCCTCTGCCTGTGTCTCTGCCTCTCTCTCTCTGTGTCTCTCATGAATAAATAAATAAAATCTTTAAAAAAAAAAAAAAAGATGTGCCCTTGTGATGAGCATTGGGCGTTGTGTGGAAGTGCTGGGTCACTAAAATTGTACAGCTGAAACTAATATTATACTCGAAACTAATATTAACTAACTCAAATTTAAATAATAACTTTTTTTTAAAAAGGACAGTGCAATACTAAACTATACCCCAAACTGAAAATAAATCTTAAGATTTTATTTACTTATTCCTGAGAGACAGAGACAGAGGGAGTGACACAGGCAGAGGGAGAAGCAGGCTTCCTGCGGGGAACCTGATGTGGGACTCGATCCCGGGACCCCGGGGTCACGCCTTGGGCTGAAGACATATCTTCAACTCCTGAGCCACCCAGGTGTCCCAAGCCGTGAGTTTTTTAAGTGTATTATAAAGCTATTATAATTTTTAAAGCATGAAAATAGTACAAGAATAAACAGATAATGAAATAGAACAGAAAATCCAGAAATATGCACAAATAGTTGTAAGAATGTGTTATGTGATGAAGTCAAGATTTAAAATCAATGCAAAATATGAATTGTCTGGTAATTATATTTATTTAACTGACCAACCATTGAGGGGGAAATTAACTGTTTTGCACAATACATAAAAATAAATTTCAGATAAATTAATGATGTCAGTGTTAAAAATGGAACCATAAATGTACTATAAAGACAGACATATACCTATATGTGTATACATACACATATATACTCGAGATAGGAGGCTTTTATTAATTCTTGCACTAATGATGAAAGCCATAAAGAAAAAGAATGCTGAATTTAACTATTCAAAAAAATTAGTGTATTTCAAAGGCAATACAGTGATGTCAGAAAAAAATTAAGTTGGATTTATCTCACATTTTGCATGAAAATGAGCTCCAGATACATTAATCAGGTAACATAATAAATGAATGACAAAAGTTTTAGGAGAAAACTTTAATACATGGTTGCATAATCTTTGAGTAGGAGAAGATTTTCTAAGCATGATTTTAAAAACAGCAAAAATCGTAAACTCAAATATTGATATAACCAACCACCTAAAGCTTTATAATCTTTATATATACTGAAAAAGAATGTGTACAAAATTGAAAAGTATAATGCAAATTACTAAAGAAAAATGCCAAATACATGACAAAAAGGAGTTATATACTTATACATAATGATGAATATCTGTATTTTAAAATTGCAAATGATACATATAGGTAATCACAATAGAAGAATAATAAATAGCCAATAAAAATTTGAGAACTGTTTATTCTCAGTAGAAGACAAAGAAATTCAAAATAAAACAGAAATAAGATGTCTTTGCAAGTAAATACATATACTGAATTATAATATTCAATGTTGGTAAGATTTCTAGGGAATAGGCTCCTTCATACATAGCAGGTAGGAGTTTAAACAAGTACAGCCTTTGATCCAACAACATCACTCCTAAGATTTGCTATAAGAAATTAATCAAAGATGTACACAAATATTTAGTTATAAGAACACTTACTATAGTACTCTTTATAATAGAAAAAATGGCAATTAATAAAAGTATCTAACAATAAAATTTTTAAATAAAGTTTCCCTATATAAAAGAATATGACTCAGCAAAAATTATGGTATAGACCTTTATTGTTTGACCCAGAATTATACCCACATATTATTGAGTAAAAGTGTATATTTTCAAACATCAATATGTACATAATATTTTATGAGTATCTATACATTGACAAGTATCTGGAAGAATGTTATTAATATTATTAACTCCTCATTTGGGGGCATATCTCATAACTGCCCTAAAATTTACCAGTGATTCTCTCTAGAAGGTGAGTTTTTTTTTTTCAGAAGGTGAGTTTTAAATGACTTTTTTTTTTACTTTCTTCTTTTTACTTTTCTGTACTGTTGGAATTTTTTTTACAACACTCTTGTTTCAGTTTTAAACAACTATTAAATAAGCTATTTTTATTGCACAAGAACCTGTTGAACTACATGGGCTCAATATGGTAAAAATGTATGTACACAGATATAGAAAAAAGAGACAAGAAGTATTTCTATTTAAATGTTAACTGTGGTTTCTCTAGTTAACAGGTTGTGAGTTTTCTACAGTGAACATGTACTGTTTTTACCCAAAAAAAGTGTATTACTACTATCGTAAGAAAGAAATCAGTTCCTGTACACACTCTATGTTTTTAAATTTTCTTTACAATTTAAATCTATGAGAATGGCATTCAATTCTTTGAGAGATTTAAAACCATCTAATCAATATTCTGATTCATTACCATATTAGTAGAACATGGAAATACCACAGGCATACAAAATAGGTAATTGGGCACTAATTTACACTCTTTAACTCGAGAGACTTGATTAAAATGGAAATAAAACACACTTTGAATTTATACATTTACTCCACGTTAGTACTGCATACCACAGAGAAAAAAATCTTGAAGTCAACGTGCAAAAGTGACAACCATCATCTCCTAAATCTATAAAGGTGCACGGTACCACACTCTGTCCTTTACAAACAGGATAACTGTGGGTCCCTTTTACAAACGTTCCCATCATTTTCCAAACTCCACAGAGTTCTCTTTCTTGTGTACTGCTCTCTACCCATCCGCCTCTTCTAGTCTTACACCTGTGGAGGTGACCCGAGCAGGAGCACATAGGGGAGAGTAAGAATGGCATATCAATGAATATGACTTCCCCCTTGTCCTGGGAACCTTCACATGACCCCCCAGAGGCTCCTAAATTGCAAATTAAGAAATTTTGCTGCAGTCAGATTTTTGCTTAAAGATTAACTATTAAGATAAATGAGGTGCGCAAGAGAAAAAAAAAAAAAAAAAAAGGACTTCATTTTTCCTGTCCCTACCCTATGAAGACGCTAAAGAAAATTGAAAGTCTATTTACAGCAACCACTAGACATAATAAAAGAACTTTAAACTCTACAAAGAAAAATAGAGATTTTTGTTTCTTTTGATTTCAACCAATTTGATTCAAATACCTATATATCTTACCTAGGACAGAAAGAATAATTATTCTCAAAGTTATTAGTTTAAAACCAAATAATTTTGAATGATTCAATACATGAAACAAATTAGGGGCACCTGGGTGGCTCAGTCGGTTAAGCATCTGACTCTTGATTTTGACTCAAGTCACGATCTCAGGGTCATGAAATCAGGCCCTTCATCAGGCTCTGTGCCAGCATGGAGCCTGCTTAAGATTCTCTCTCCCCCGGCCCCTCTCCCCCACCTCCTGCTCACACTCTCTCTATAAATACATATACATATTTATATATCTCTCTAAATTTATGTACTTAAAACAAATTAATGATATGAAGATGAGTGTGGCAGTAATGCATGTGAGTCTATTTTTTGAAAGGTACTAGAAAGCCTAAGATGTACTGTTATTTTTATTTTGGATATCCTACTTGAAAATGTATTTCTTAGACTTGATCAACACCTTGAGTCTCACCTAACTCCTTGCGGCAACATACATCTTACAAAACATCTCATAAGAATAAAGTTTTGATCACTTACAAGCTGCTTTCTTCATTGATGTGACCGGACCTGACATCTTGACAAAACCTATGCTTTGAAAAGCGTGAAGGCAAAAAGTTCCAAATTATTCTGGTCAAAACACAGTAATGCCATCCTCGTTTCACATCACAATCCTACCCTCCCTCCACAGCATAGATAAATGGCTGAAAGCAGTAAGAACAGAAGAGGGAAACAAATGACAAGGTACGTGAGTATTGATATAAATAGTAATAGGCTAACGTCACAAGGAGGATGCATTTAGTCCGAAGTCCTAGAAAAACATCTTGATTGCGAATAATCCAGAGTGAATGAATTTGTCTGGTGAAGTAATTAGAACAGAGTTGTTGCTCATCCACCATCCATAAAGAATCCTCTGATGTTTAAAAAATGCATAGACTTAAATATTATTTTATCTTAAGGTTGCCCGTGTTTTATATCATAAAGATGGAAATATTTTTGTGACACAAATTTTCACTTACTTTCTATTTAAAAATCAGAAAGCTCTCAGCCCATATTCAACCTCTCATTTGACCGTATCTATTCACGCTATTTGTATAATCTTCTTTTAAAGTGCTTTAGTTCAGGGATCCCTGGGTGGCGCAGCGGTTTGGCGCCTGCCTTTGGCCCAGGGCGCGATCCTGGAGACCCGGGATCGAATCCCACGTCAGGCTCCCGGTGCATGGAGCCTGCTTCTCCCTCTGCCTGTGTCTCTGCCTCTCTCTCTCTCTCTCTCTCTCTCTGTGTGTGACTGTCATAAATAAAAAAAAAAAAAAAAAAAAAAAAAAAAATAAAGTGCTTTAGTTCAATCTGTGTGGTGATCTTGTGCTCTCCCAGCTGGGCCTAAGCCACAAAAATATAAAAAATGAAAAATAAAGTGCATTAGCTCATAATTAATTAGGAAATAATTCTAAAATTTCAGAAATACAAGTCATCTGTTACAATGTATTGATTTAATAGTATTTCCATGTCTTTGTCAATGATTCATAAATTTAATAGAAATAGAAAAAAATTTTTAAGATTTTATTTACTTATTCATGAGACACAGAGAGAGAGGCAGAGACAAGCAGAAGGAGAAGCAGGCTCCCTGCGGGGACCCCATGCGGGACTCGATCCAAGGACCCCCGGGTCACGCCCTGAGCAGAAGGTAGTTCAACCGCTGAGCCCCCCAGGTGTCCTGAAATAGAAAAATTTTAAACAACACATATACATCTGTAAATAACAAGAGAGCAACAGAAATGTATCGCTGTAAATTAAGAAACTTAGAACTACACAGAAAACTGACTTTTTAAAAAACTTTCACGTATATGATCAGCATCTTGAGAAACAGAGTCACCATATTTTTATGGTGCAAAATGCAAACTTTGGATTTTACTTATTCACAAAGAATAATGCATTCTTCTTTGTTTGATATATATATTGATGCATCATTTTAAATATTTATACAAAGAAAGCAACTCCTAAACACGTTTACTCTTTGAGTTTCTCTGTTTGACCTCCAACATAATACCATTTCTTGACTTGGAGGCCTTGACTCTAAAGGCATGTACATTCATTTATAAACTATGTCCTACTAACTTTGAATCATTTACCCTTAGAAAAAACTTTCTAGATTTAGATTTACCTTTTAGGTGAAATCAAATTTTAAATTTAGAAAAGCATGAGCTATACAAATGTGAATTCCTTTCACCTCTGTTTAAAATGTCGATAATTTCTTTTATTTGTAGACATACAAGGCAATGGTCAGCAGTGCATTGTTATAATGTTATGAACAGAACATTTATAATATCTATAAATATAACATTGAAAACAGAAGAATTCTATCCTGGATTTAAGAAAAAGTTTTGAATCTGTTTCCAAAACTGGTATCCTAAATTGTGGCTCTAACAGTAAAAATGTAAAATTGCTATTTAGTAATTAAAAACAAAACACCATAGCTTTTATTCAGCCAGTGAATCCCAACTCGAGAATTTCAAATTATAGAGAAGCGGAATTCCACTACCAGTCGTCACTGAGCAACAAAAGAGTGGTAAATATTCAAAAATAAATGTTTTCCATCCTCTGGAAAAAATATGAATATTAGTGACGCCTGACAAGAATGGCCTTTGCTCTGTTTAACATTTAATCAAGTAGTTAATATTAAAACTGGAGACAGAAAAGATGTGTTGAAAGCAGTTACTTGTATATTGAGATTGGGAGAAAACTACATGTGGTTTCCATTGTCCCATAGCCAACATTTTGGAATTTCTTACAGAATGATATATTTACATTTCTCGAAACTGAAAAAGTCTGCCTTCTTATTGAAGTTTACCATATGTCAAAACACTTCAAAAGCTAAATATTTTATATAAAGAGGGAGAAACTGACTAATCTATAATGCATATAAGATTAACCAAAGGAAATTTGAGAATGTCGAAAGTAGCAGTTCTAGCTGTCAGTTAATTAATCCTTGAGTAATCCTTGATAAATCATAACCAAGTCTTCATTTATGTGATTCTATCAAATAGAATCATTATATTCTCATACGGTTTATTAATTCAGTAACTTACGTGTAGAAGTTAATAAGATATCGGAACACTACCTTTTAACCAATGCGAGGGGACTCAATACAAGATCTTCATATTTATTCAATTAACTGAACTCTATCAGTAAACACAATGACCTCGGGGCCTAACTCATAAAAAATGCATTATTTACATGGAATCTTCTTGAATTTGATTCAAAAACTAATTATAAAGCAAACTTTTCTCCGTTTATGTACATAGCAATTACCCCCAAACCCTCGAAAGCAAATGTTATTAAACTCTGCTCACCTACATCAATGAGATGATGGAAGCGTCAAGAACTTCAATCTCTATCCAAGGCTGCCTGAGTCGACTTACTGAACGTGCACAGCCACTTCCCTGTTCTGTAAGGCACGCTGTTGCAAGCGTAATATCCATTTAACATATGGTAGAGATGGGGAACTGTAAAATGCACATAGGGAAAAAAAAAGCTAATGACAAAGAGCAGGTAAGTGAATACTTCAAACCTCAAAACATATAGCAATCATCAAGTCTGAATAACATCTCTCCCAGGATATGAACAAAAATGACTAACACAGATTTTATTGCTTGCATCTTTTAAATCATAACAACTGAAAAGATTATATATAGATCTAATCCAAGTGAACCTGGAGTCACAACGTGTTACTACTGGAAGAATAATTGTATCAGATGGCTAACTAATAAGTATTTTATCAAGACTTGGCAAATAAAGTTGAGAAAGGAAATTCTAAAAGGTGAGAGAATCATGGGCAATAATAACCGAGACTTATAAAACACATTCCGCGCTTGATAAGGCGGTTGACTTCTTGAGAGAACTGTAAAATTATCAGGGAAAGGAGAGCAGATGTTACACATTTGGACTTTGTAAAGCATTTGATGCACTGCTTCATGAAAAGTGACTCGAAAAATTAGTCCAAATTGGCTTGGATCTGATCAGTGTCACACAGATTGAAAACTGCTTGAAAATCAGTAAACAAAAGATCATAACAAATGGCCATATATCCATTTGGGGTAGGGATCAGCCACTGGAATTGGTGTTAAATCTGGTCTTGGTTAATGGTCTTATGAATAGTTTTTTTTTTTAAATAAACAATTTTAATAGAATTTTCAAGTGCTGCTGCCTTGAAAGACAATGCTTACAAAAGAAAGAATTGAAAGTCATAAAGTCACAAAGAAAGGATTTAAATACTCGGGAGATAATGTGGACTTTAGCATGTAAAAATTCACTCCGGAAAATAAGATGTGACTACAAGAGAAGAATACTGGCTTGCTTTTTTCTTTTTTTTTTTAACCCAGATACCAGAACTTACAGATCCAAGTGAATCTCGTCCCTTGAAGTCGCCACCCTAGAAGCCAGCCTTAGTCCCAATACTGTCGCCGTGCAAAATGTTTTGGGGAATTCATGTCTGGAACTGCCTGCAGCGAACCCCACCCGTGACCTTTGGTGCCCTTGTGAGCCAGAGTAGACAAGGGGTCATCGCAAAACAGCCACGCTCAAGTTTCCCCCACACTTCATTTGTCATAAAAATTTATATTCCCCAGCTTCTCCAGCACACTTACTGCCAAACCTCAAGCCACCGTCCGGGACCCAAGATCTGTGTCCAGCAGAACATCTGGAGGAGCTGCAGACTATTGCCAGGGCCGCCCCGATAAGGGCCTGCTGCCCCCCGCCCCCAGGTCCGGGTTCAAATACCAATGTATGCACCTGCTGCCCACCCCAGGTCCCCTGGGCCTGCTGCCCCCCCAGGTCCTGCTGCCCCCCCCAGGTCCCCCGGGCCCAGCTGGGTGGCCCAGGGCGCAGGGCCCGCGACAGGAACAGGGCCTGCGGGCGCCGTCAGGGAGGCCGGCTTCGGCTCCGGGAGGGTGGTCGGGGACCGCCGGCGACAGGAGGGCGGCCCGCAGGCACAGGCGGGGACGGCACCTTAGGGTCACCCTGGGGAGTCCGAGCGCGGCTCGGCACGCAGTTTGCAGCTCCCAAAAACATGTCAGGGAGTCCCGTGATCTGACCTTGATTTTAGGAAGGTAATTAGGGGCCGTGACATGAAGGATGGGCTTGAGGAGGGGGAGACGAGGATCTCAGAGAAGAGGGGCAGGGCCTGCTCCCACTCCAAGGGCCTGGGCCTCGGCCACTCGGCCCGCACCGTCTTATCGGGGTCACCAACGACCCGGACAATAGTGGCTTCTCAGTCCTCACTTCCTCTCGATGCCCGTTTTTGCGCGGGGCCCCCAAGACCCCGGGCTCCCTTGGTTTTCTCCCCATCGTGCGGGGAGGCCATCCTCAGTGTCCGTTTGCTGCTCTCCGCCCTTCTCCCCCAGCTCCTAAAGACGGAGCTCCCGGGCCTCAATCCTTGCTCCTCTTCCCGACTCAGCCTTTCGGTGATTACGTGCAGCCTCATGACTTTGAGAGCATTCTCCATCGGCCTAGGAATAGCCCAGGTGTCCGTCTGTGGGAGAGCAGGTGCATACATTGGTATTTGAACCCGGGGCACTGTTCGCAGCCAGTGAGGCACAGGGACCTGCGGCAGTATGAGCAAATCTTAGCAGAGAAGAATAAAAAGCAGATATAGGAAGGTAAAGGTGTAACCTGCAAGCACCCACATAAAGGAGTGACCCCAGATACAGGGGTGCGGGGGTGGCTCAGTCAGTTTAAGCACCTGCCGTCAGCTCGGCTCAGGGCCTGGCCCCACATCAGGCCCCCTGCTCGGCGGGGAGTCTGCTTCCCCTTCTCCCTCTGCCCCTCCCCACTGCTCTGGTTGCCCTCTCTGTCTCTAACAAATAAATAAAATCACTTAAAAATTTTTTTAAAAAGTGAATGCAGAGGAGATAAACGGAAACAAAAGGTTTAGATTTGGATATATTAGAGGAGCATCAGTAAACCAGTTACCTAAACCACA
Organism: Canis aureus; assembly: GCF_053574225.1. Classification (NCBI taxonomy): domain Eukaryota; kingdom Metazoa; phylum Chordata; class Mammalia; order Carnivora; family Canidae; genus Canis; species Canis aureus. The sequence continues at coordinate 1,111,267 of NC_135632.1, read as the reverse complement.
AAGAAAAACAAAATCAGAAGGAGGAAAAGAAGAATGGGGGGGGGGGAGTCATGAATAAATTAAAGAATGTAAGCATTTGTCCTAATTACGTATTATATCATTATTAGCATGGAGATATAATTTAGGAAAGAAAATTGGAGTATTGCCAAGTGTTATTTGTCTTTTTAAGAAGGAAATGTGAGTCTCCAGTCTGTGCGTTTCCTGAACGCCCGCCCGGATGTGCCCCCCATGGTGCCGCCTGCTTCCCCCTAAAAGCCTACCTCCCCTCCGAGCTTTGCAGATAGTCCCAAGGTGCCCTACCTCCCCTGACCATTTGCGTCTCCCTCTATCTCTCATTAACTATCAGCGCCGGGCCTACACCAGATGCTCAACTGTTTATTGAATACTTTGAACTTTAACTGTAATTGGTTTTCTCTCCTTAAGATTCAAAAATATGTTTAAGAATGTGTATATGGAGAGAGGTGCCTGGGAGGCTCAGTCAGTTAAGTGTCTGCCTTCAGCTCGGGTCGTGGTCCCGGGGTCCTGGGATGGAGCCCCGCGTCGGGATCCCTGCTCTGTGGGGAGCCTGCTTCCCTCTCTCCCTCTGCCTGGTGCTCCCTCTGCTTGTGTGCTCTCTCTCTCTCTCTCTGTCAAATAAATTAATTAATTAATTAAATGAATAAATAAGTAAAATATTTATTTCAAATAAATAAATATAATCTTAAAAATAAAATTTAAATTTAAAATTTAAATAAAATAAATGAAATCTTTAAAAAAAGAATGCATATAATATATATATGTATTATATATATATTAAGCATCCCAAATCATTCCAAGGTTTATTCGTCACTAAAGCAACTGTTGGAGCATGTGATATGTGGATGTCACAGGGCTCGGTGAGTAAAGGTCTCCTAAGTTTAGCCAACCTACTCATCCCCCTTTCTCTAGTCTTTCTAGCACTTACCCCTTGCCCTGCATCCCGTCCCCATCCCATGTCAACCGTACCCCTCCCTCCCTTTCAGCTACCACTGCCTTCCACAATGTCAGACTCCAAGGGGGAGTTGGAGCAGGATAGTTCTGACAAGTGAAAGTAGAAAGGGGGACAGAGTCCAAGGCACATAGTAGGTTTTTAATGAGTATCTGCTGGGTGAGTGAATGAAGGAGTCACGTGCAGCTAGACTTCTAGAATGAGTCACTTGGAAGACGGGAGGAGGATCGGAGGAGGATAGAAGGATGCGCTGGGAGAGGTGGGAAGCTGCTCAAGACAACAACATAAACGCTTCTCCGAGAGTGAGTAGAAAAAGAGAACATCTCCCCCAAGTAAGGAAGGGCTAGAGAGGGGACGGTCATGGGAATTGACACCGTTGAGGAGAATTTTCTCCCCGCTGTGTAGCCTGCATTTCAGTCGGTCAGAGTGTGACCACGCTTCTTTATTTATTCAGTTCACTGACCTGCTGTGTAGCTCATCCTGTACCCAATTAGATGGCATGAGAAGTACGAAGGTGGTGGGCAGGGCAGGGCATACAGGTGGTGGATCAGGGCTACCCCCACCTCCTTGCTCCACCCACCTCAGAAGTTACGTTATCTGGCCCTTCCTGGCCGCACTCGACTCCATGGGCAGCTCTGGTGAGGCTAGTCCATGGCGTGAAAGGTAGAATCAGCTCCACGCCCACGTCCACTGCCGTGTCACTGATACAACTGCAAACACACTAGAAATGAATCTTCCCCTGCCTGTCAGGACCCATCTATTCTAATTCTCCACCCTGATCTTGGAGAACTACAAAAAGGACCAATTACCCTCTGAGTTAGTCAGAGCCTCATTTGTACTCAATGAGGAATCACACACACAGGCACACAACTCCTCCAACAGCACAACGGGTGCTGACTATTAACCTAGATCAATAGTCTCAACAGAAAAGGTCAAAGGTCCAATGGGCTCTGGGAACCCCAGACCACATTACTCTCCACCTTGGCCAACTTGACAGACAAGCTCAAATTGCTCAGGCTGTTCCCTTGCAGTGCATTAGCAAACAACTTCAAGAGCTTGAAACTAATGGTCCTTTCCTCTACATTGAATACTAAAAAAAAAAAAAAAAAAAAAAAGTAAATAATAACGAGAAGACGACAAAGGAGAATAAAAGATTTTCATTGCTGACTAACGTTTCATGCGGGAAAACACGCGATTTTGCAGATTGCTTCTATAGGCTCCGTTTTATAAGAAGAGAGATTTGTGGGGGACTCTGCTGGATGGCCTGTGAGGGTCTGTCTGCCGGAGGGAGAGCATGCTCGAGGGTGTGGCAAAGCATCCCAGCCCTGAGTTTTGGGGGGACTCTTGCTCCTGAGCAGGCCCAGAAGGCCCCCCAGAGGCTTTTACACATACAAACAGCTCAGAAACTCCTAGACGTGTCTCCTCTAGCTGCAGTAATACATTTCCCTAACCTTAGTGCCTTACAACACAAGTTGACTATCTCTCAGCTCGCAGGCTGGAAGCCCAACACCGACTTCACTGGGCTGACATGGAGATGTGGGCAGGGCCGCATTTGCCTGTGGCAATCCCTGTCCTTGCCTCTCCCGGCTCCTAGAGCCACGGCTTTCCTTGATGCCTCCAGCTTCAGAGACAGCCGTGCTGCGCGCTCGCTCTCCTTCCTTGGTCCTGTCTCTCTGAGTCTCTGCTTTGGCCTCCCATCTTTACTTCTAAAAACCCTTCTAATCACAATGGGCCCACTTAAATGGTCCCAGATACTCTCCCTCAGCTGATTAGCAACCTTAATTCCACTGCAATCTTCCCTTCCCTTTGCCATGTAACATATTTATGTATTGCAGAGTGATTAGGACGCAGACACTTTTGGGGAAGCCTTACTCTATCACACTTTCCTATTACTCCCAAGGCAATTGGAGGACCAGGGCCAGTCTCTCTTTCCAAGCCTTCCTTTGATGCCTAGTTCCACCTCATTCCACTTGTCTAAAAAGTTTTGGAAGGAGGTCTGGACCCAAAACTCTCCCAGACGGGGTCCTAGACCCTTTTAAATGAGCATCGGGCAAGACTAAGTTTTTATTTTTATTTATTTTAATTTTATTTTTTTAATGATTTATTTTTATTTATTCATGATAGACACAGAAAGAGAGAGAGGCAGAGACACAGGCAGAGGGAGAAGCAGGCTCCATGCCGGGAGCCCAATGCAGGACTCGATCCCAGGACTCCAGGATGGTGCCTTGGGCCAAAGGCAGGCGCCCAACCGCTGAGCCACCCAGGGATCCCCAAGACTAAGTTTTTAGGGAGACTACATAAGCCTCAAAAGAAACCCAACTGCTGACAAGTGAGAATTTCAGTAAATAAATATATAGCCCTCAAACCAGGTAATTACATTTTAAACCACTAAATGCCAATAGATGCATACACAACACAATGTAGCGTGAGTTCTGAAAATTTGGATAGGTTGATAGACTTTTGAAATCGTTTTTTTTTTTTTTAATTTTTATTTATTTATGATAGTCACAGAGAGAGAGAGAGAGAGGCAGAGACATAGGCAGAGGGAGAAGCAGGCTCCATGCACCGGGAGCCTGATGTGGGATTCGATCCCGGGTCTCCAGGATCGCGCTCTGGGCCAAAGGCAGGCGCCAAACCGCTGCGCCACCCAGGGATCCCTTGAAATCGTTTTTAAGGGTAGTTTATTTTCTTCTTCCTTAGCACGGAAGCATAAAAAATAAATAAGTAAACGGAAGGACAATCAATCTAATATCAAAGTGACTAGAGAGTTAAGGCCCCGTCTTGATTTGTATGCTGACGTTCTGGAATATAGAGGCCTGAAGGTCAGACAATCTGGATAATCCTTGTATTAGGAATGCCCTCGAGTTAACAGGGAGAAAGAACCTTCTCTATTGTGTGTGTGTGTTTTTTTTTGAACCTTCTCTATTCTATACAGAAAGGCAGCTCTAAAGTTACAGTCCTTCAAAATTTTCTTTTTTTTAATGTTCTCAGCTTATGCTTTTATTTCTAATGTATTTTTTTATTTTTTAAAGATTTTATATATTTATTCATGAGAGACCCAGAGAGAGAGGCAGAGACCCAGGCAGAGGAAGAAGGAGGCTCCCTGTGGGGAGCCAGAGGCGGGACTCGATCCCAGGACCCCGGGGTCACGTCCTGGGCCAGAGGCAGACGCTCAACCACTGGGCCAGGCAGCCTCCCCAGTCCTTCAAAAATTTCATCCAAAAAAAGCTTTGCAAGATCTGAAGAAAGTCGTATCCCAAACTCCAGGCCACACACTGTACACGCACATACTCAATATACATCCATATGAGGAATGGAAGTAAATGTGCACAGCACCTCCCAGTACTTTCCTACTGTTTCTAAGTACAGACAGGTAAATTCAAACTCTTCTCCGTGCGACAATGACCTGAAAGAAAAGTAAGAGAAGCCCAGACGTACCTTAGCAGAGAACCTCCAGGAGCCAGGCCCTTCACCCGCCTTATTTTATTAGATGCTAAGACCACCTGCAGGAGGTGGGGACCGGGTCTGGAGCTAAGAGACTCCCTGAAACATCACATCTAATGAATTGCTGATAAGGTTGAGACCTGAACCCTGCAAAGTCGGCCTCAAAAGAGCGCTCGTCACTTCTGGTGAGATTTCCATCGCGGGCAAGGAGCACCTGCGGGAAGTCGAACCCGAATAGCGGGTGTAGACGTGTCGGCGGGTGTATGCCCGGCCTCCCGGGCCTCAGGTGCTGCTGGGCGGCGGGCATCTCCCGCGGGATGATGCTGGTGGGGTGAGGGCGGGCATCCATGGGTGGGCACCCACGGCGGGGGGGACTTGGTGGCTTCCCCATGCAAAGCCCTGGACTGGGGCGATGTGCTGGGACGCCTGGTGGTGGGGTTGGGGTCAGGGTTGGGGTTAGGGTTTGGCCTCCCAAGGGTTAGTGTTAGGGGTTAGTGGTAAGGGTTACAGGTTGGGGGTTGGGGTTGGGGTTCAGGTTAGAGGTTGGGGTTAGGGTTACAGGTTTAGGGTTTGGCCTCCCAAGGGTTAGTGGTAAGGGTTAGAGGTGAGGGGTTGGGGTTGGGGTTAGAGGTTGGGGTTAGGGTTACAGGTTAGGAGTTACGGTTACAGGTTAGTGTTTAGTCTCCCAAGGGTTAGTGTTAGGGGTTCGTTGGTAAGGGTTAGAGGTTACAGGTTGGGGTTGGGGTTAGGGTTACGGGTTAGGAGTTAGGGTTAGGGTTAGGGTTTGGTCTCCCAGTGGTTAGTGTTAGGGGTTAGTGGTAAGGGTTAGAGGTTAGGAGTTGGGGTTGGAGTTTGGTCTTTCGAGGGTTAGGGGTTAGGGTTTCGACTCCCAAGGTTCATCTGCGCCCCCAGTGACTTGTCTGCTACGCCGCCTGCAGACTTGCCTCCCTGCTCCCTCCACTTGGAGCAGAATGCCAGCTCCGCAAGGCCAAGGCCGATGGTCCTGCTCTCTCCCGGGAACTTAGGACATTACATAGTAGCACCTCCCTAAACGTTGGGTGAGTCAATGAAATAGAATCGGAAGGAGTTTCCACAGGAAACAGTGACTTTTTTTTTTTTTTCAAAATCACATTTTTATTTTAGAATAATTTTACATTTACAAGAGTTGCAGAGCTAATACAGACTTCCCATAGGCTTTTCACCCAGTTTCCCCTAATGTTAACACCTGGAGTGGCTTATTTAAGTTAATTTTGTTCCTTTGACACAGCTGCTTCTGCAAAGGCCACTAATTTTCCTAAGGCCACAAATTCTTTAACTTTTGCTTAAATTATTTGTAATGATCATTTGAAGAAGCCCTCTTTTTCCATAAATACAGTGTTACATTTGACATCATGCTCCCTTGCAAGAAGTATCAATAATCATAAAACATGTTAAGAAAATAACTGTGCTCATTTGAAGTTTAATAAATTTGTAATATAAAAAAAAGATTAGTCATATACCATGATATCACACGGACTCCCAAGTGAAGATGTGTAAAAAGTGCTCTGAGCTCTTAATAGATACTATATAAAATACGAGGCAAGTGTGATATATCGAAATTCAGGCATTGGAAGGAAGGTCCTCTTCATTTAATCTGTAACGAGGACTCAATTGTTAATTCTACAGGTCATAATAATAATAATAATAATAATAATTAAATAAATATTCCTTTCTTTGTATTTTATGGGTTTTCAAACTGCTATTAAAGACGGTTGGTCAGCTGGCTCTGCATCGTTTGGCATTTTACTGCTCATGCTCTGCGAACACGGGCAGCCTAAGAAGACGCAGATGGGCCTATGGAACACAGACCCTGGCAACATGTGGTACGCATTTAATTCTAACAAAGTGTGTTTCTTAACCTCTGGGTGTCGCTCCACCATTCCTTTATAAGGCTACTCGTTTCCAAGAAAGATCCCGTTTCCAGACCCAGGACAACAGGCCCCACATGTGTCGCACGGCCATTCAGTTGCACATAAAGTGTCTAAATGCCTTTAAGCAAGTGCAGTTAGCGCATGTTTCGTGGCACCATCATGGGGGGCTGGGAACCGTCTCCCCCTCGATGGTCAGCCCCTTGAGGGCAAGGGTCATGCTTGACATTTCACCATGTTAGCTGCACAGAGCAGAGTAACAGGACTGTCATGCGCATGGCACCATGCACCCTATACATTGCTCTGACGGGGATGCCCCCAACTACATTGTGACCTTTGCCACCTCGTCCACGTGAGGCTGGCAGAGGCTAAGCACTTAGCCAGGATCACAAACTAACAGGTGATGTTTTCCTCTGGCCCACAACAGAAAAGTGCTCATTCCTTGTATTGCACTGCTTTATTTTCTTCTTCTAAGGCTTTATTACAAGAATCAATGCCTATTGATCTTCCTATTAAGATAAATGTCCCATATTGCTTCATATATACATGTGCGAGGGCTTTACAAATACTAACTCATCTAATCCTCCTAATATCCCGGCGAAATAGGTGCTGTTTTTATCCCTAGTTTACAGATGAGGAAACTGAAGAGCTTAATTCATCCAAACTCGCAAAACTGGTAAACGGCGGCAGTGAGGTTTGAATCCAGAAAGTCTGGCTGTGGAGTCTGTGCCTTTAACTTGTTCTGCTCTCTTCTGCTTGAATAAGAATCTACAAAGATCCTTGCTCAGGACATGTGAGTGGTTGTTTAACAAGGCGGGGAAATGTGTTTACTCCTCCCTGTGTGATTTATTTGATTATATTCTAAAACCTTTCTTCATGCCAATAGAGCTCCATGTAAGTACTATACTAAATTTTCCCGTACTGAAGGCATATGCGATGGTTACCTTGACTGACACATAAAATACCCAAAACAAAATACCCCAAGACTTGAGGATTTTTTGTTCTATGAATTAGAGACATGAAAGGATCGCCTGGGCATCAGAAGTGTTATAAGCTCACATCTGTAAGTCTTTCTTGGAAATTTCCATATTTCTCATACAGGAATGTTCCCTGTCTGAAATATTTCAGTGTTCACTCTATATCTGAGTTTGAAAATTATCTAATCCTTTTTAATTTCTAATTCTCCACTACTTTTTCTCCACACATAGGACAAGCACTTGCTTTCAATATGATGTTTAACACTTTTTATGTTTTTATTTCAGTCAGCTTGAAAACATGCTAGTATACATGCAAACATATTGTAAAGGTTTAAAATTCGGGGTGTGTATACATATATCAACAGGAGTTATGAATTATGTATATTCTGAGCCTATATAAATTAGATTTTGAAGAACAAGCATCAGAGTACTCAGGCAGGTCATAATAAGAGATTCCATATGAAATGTAGAAACTACCTTGAATAAATTATCCGTAAGTTAACACTCTCATTACAATGACGTATTTATTATTTCTGGGTTTGTGATGCTCCTTTAATGCACTCTGACTAACTGTTCTGATGGCACCATAAGAAACCATTTCAGACTCCCCCCCCATTGAAATTTAGCATACTTTATTTACATTTGAACTAAAATAATTTAAAATAATGTGACATTAAACACAATCACCCACTTCCCAACGTGGAATACCATTTTCTTCTGCCCAGAAACATTTAATTAAAGCAGGATACAACTTTAGTAATTCTTTTCACAGAATGACTCTAGAATTAATAGTCCCTTGTAAGACTGTTTAAAAATTGGGAGACTGACAATGAAAACAATCTTAAATGCTTTGTTTATGTGATGAAAAGGAGTGATCCCTTAATTCCCTCACACACATTAAACTGATTTCACAGAGTTTCTGTGCTGGTGTTTAACATAGTCAAGTGCTTGAGGTTACGTAGAATAAACAATCTTGAGATCTTATTGCAAATGTTTGCAATTTATGATGTAAACTGATTTGTGAAAAAAAAAAAAATAACAGGATCCATGTCACCGAAGCCAAAAAGGCATTTTTCAGAAATCAAAATAGATCCGAAATCTGAGCACTGTGTTATACTAAAGTATTACCATCTGAGGAGCTACAAAGTTCTAGGTTGGGGGGCGGGGACGACAACACTCAGAATAGACGCTTATCAGTTGGCTCCAAGCAGAGGCCTCAGTCCTCCAGACCCTTGGGTCCCCCAGGCCCTTGGATCCCCCAGGATCCCCCTTGGATCCCCCTTGGATCTCCCAGGCCCTCAGGTCCCCCAGGATCCCCCTTGGACCCCCCAGGCCCTTGGATCCCCCAGGCCTTGGGATCCCCCAGGATCCCCCAGGCCCTCGGATCCCCCAGGATCCCCCTCAGATCCTGCAGGCCCTTGGATCCCCCAGGATCCCCCTTGGATCCCCCAGGCCCTCGGGTCCCCCAGGATCCCCCTCGGGTCCCCCAGGCCCTCGGATCCCCCACGATCCCCCAGGCCCTGGGATCGCCCCAGGATCCCCCTGGGACCCCCCAGGATCCCGCAGGCCCTCCGGTGGCACCAGGTCCTTCCCTGGCTGGTGCCCGGTGGCCTCTTCTAAGGGGAAGGTTCTGCCCTCGGGAGCCCCGGGGATGGAGGGAGCCGCGGGTCTCTGTCTCTGTCTCGTTGGTCACTGAGTTCCTAGCGCAGCGACGTGCCCGTCGGGCCTCGCGTGGGTTCCAAGCGCGGACTTCGGTGGGCGCCCCGGAGCGGCCGCGGGGGCAGGACGGCGGGGGGGGCTGCGGGGCGGCGGGGCCCGGACCTCCGCGTGTTGGCTCCAGGGTCCCCGCGGCCCCCCCGGCCCCGCCCCCGCCCCCGCCCCCCGCGCGGCCCCGGGGAGCGTCCCGGCCCCCCAGGCCCACCGAGGCCGCGCGCCCCGCCCCCGCCCCCGCGCGTCCGGACCTCGGGCTTCGCGCGCTGAGCCGCGGGGACGGGAGGGGACAGCGGGGACCCTGGGGACAGGAGGGGACAGGCGGGGACAGAGGGGGACCCCGGGGACAGAGGAGACAGGAGGGGACCGGGGGGACAGGAGGGGACCCCGGGGACAGCGGGGACAGCGGGGACCCCGGCGCACTCCCAGGCCCAGGCCCCGCGGCCTCCGACCCCTCCGACCCCTCCAGGCCCCGAGGCTGCAGGGCACCGCGGCCGGGCAGGTGTCCGTACGGGGACCGGGACGGCGACAGCCCCGCGCCTTGTCGCCCGGGAGCCTCGCGGGCCGAGGCCGAGAAGCTGGAGAGCCCCCGGGTCTCCCAGGGCGCAGCTCACCCGAGCACCTGCAAGGGCCTGGGCCGGGGGGGGGCGGGGGGTCCGGTGTGCGCCCGCGCCCGAGGGCCCCGGGATGCTCGCGACACCCGGGTCTCCGTGGAGGGTCCCCCGGCCGGGCCCGGCGCGTCTCCACGGTCTCCACCCCCCTAAACGGGCAGCGCCTTCGGGGTTTGCAGTGAGATTTCCCCGGGCGAAGGGGGCAGGGGAGGGCGACCCCGGGGTCCCACACTCGGCCCCTGCTTTTCTGGTTTTCCCTAAATTTAACCGACGAACATCTCTGTGGGCCCAAGCTAAGCGGAGCGGGAGGAGGGGGGCCCGCCCTGCCTTTTACTCTCCCCCAAACCTTCATCACTCCCTTGGGGGGGGGGTCGACCTGGGGCGCAGGGTCCCTTAGGCCACAATTAACCTACGGAGATCTGGCACCGTGTGATCCCATTTCCCTTTTCCCCCCAGACTGTTCCCCGGAAAACTGCGACGGTGAAATGAGGTGGGGAGTCTATTCTGTATTATTTTACATATTATCTGTTCCCTTATTGATTTGGTGTAAAATCAATCCGGCGTCTATGCTGGGTGGGTAAATAAAGGGGGTGGGGGTTGAGCTCCAAGCGGCGGGGAGCCCCGCGGCCTGCACTCACCGCCCTTAAGAGCTGCAGCGAGCAGCAGAGGCCGGCGCTTTCCTGAGCTGATGTACTAGAGAGATACGTACACATTAATCAAAAAGGAAGAAGGAAAGACTATCCCGGATAGTTTAATAGGAACAGGAACAAAGATGACGCGAACCCCATCAAATGAAACAATACTATTTTCATTCAATTGATCGCAAAGTGTCTTCAATTAATAACTTGGCACTTATTTAAAAGGTTTAACAGAGGTGAAATCGAAACATTTTGTACCAACAACACATCATGAAATAACAGCATCTTCTTCTGTTTAAAATAACTTAATACACTAGAAAAAATATGGCAAATATAAATAACTTTGTTTTCATGGAGAACAAATAGTTACAAAGCTCAACCGCATACCAAAGTTCAGTCAAAAGAGCTTTTCCTCTTTTTTGTAAATTAGAAAACAAAACAAAACAAAACAAACAAAAAAACAAGACTAAGGCGGCTTTCTAGTGATTGGGATACAGATTGCTTAGTCCAGGGTACCCCAGTTTAAATAGTTACATGAATTGAAACAAAAAAAAATTACTTGAATATACACCTTTGTGAGATAAAATGCAAATGTTGAAAGTCAACCATCAGTTCACACATCATAGCCAAAATAAACTTTGTTCGTGTGTATCAACATATTTTACACAAACCTACTGCCTGTATGGAGTTGGGTATTATTTAAGGTGAGTGTGACAGGATAGAGAGGGGGAAGTAAAGCAAGGTTCCCAAACGAGACGTCAGGAAATCAGCAGGAGGGAATACAAGGAAGGAGGGAGGAGAGGGGACTGACACTGATTGAGCGCCTACTGTGTGCCAGGAGCCTTGGAGGCGCTGTACCTTTATTATTTCATTTGGTCTTCGTTTCTTTTTCCTTTCCCCACATTTTCTGCCCACCTCCGTCTTCTTGGGACAGAGTGTAAATTTTTTCCCCTTCCGACCTTTTTCTTTTGTCCGACAGGATCAAAGACGGGGCGAAAAAATTATAGATTTGACATATATCAATTTCCAGATGCTTTCGGTATTGTTTTTCGTACTGAAGATGAAAATGGAGTAAGTGCACGTGAGCAAAGCAGGGAGCAGAGGGACGGACGCCATCAGTGGAATACAAGGAACATGCAAAACCGGAGCTACGGTCAGCAGTCTGGACAGTGCTGCTGTCATAATTTCTCAGAGAAATCATTGTCTGCGGCAACATTTTTTGTGTTAATATCATTTTTCTCCTCTCCTCGTTTTGATACTGTCTTTCCCTCTTCTTACTCTTCCATCCGTGGTGGTTTTTTTTTTTTTTTTAACTCAAAGCATCTGATTCAACGTAAAAGGAGGCCCGCCTCTCTTATCAAATTTCTTGTATTAAAGTGAACTTCGCAGAAAAAGGTCAGTTTCAAAACCTGTGAACTTCCCAGCTGCGCACTTTTAAAATCTTAATTCTTTAAATAAGTATACCTCTTCCTTCTGTTTTGCCCTTTTTTTTGGGGGGAGCCCATTAAAAAAAAAAAAAAAGAAAAACAACAAACCATACCATACACTTTAAGTTGGTAACTCCCCTCTCCCTCTCCCACCCCCTTCCATTCTCTCCATTCTCTCAAGATTCTCGTCCGGGTTATTATTTTTTTTTCCATATTTTCAAACGTATAAAATACTTTTTTTTTAAATCTGTTTTTTTTTTGTTTTGTTTTTGCTCCTTGGTTCTTCCTCCGATTTCGACTTCTGCCAAATAGCAATAAGTTCCCTCTTTCTCTCTCTCTCTCTTTTTTTTCTTTCTTGTTCATCTTTGCTACTTTTTTTTTTTTTTTTTTTTTTTTTGCTTATTTTTTATTAACAGGATTTTTTTGTTTCTCCGCGAGTCCGTGGTGGCAGCTGTGCGGTGGCCCGGCGCCCGGGCTCTCTGCAGGCCGCCCCCGCGCCCCGGGGCAGGTGCGGCCGCAGCCGGAGCAGGCGCCGGGGGGCCCGAGGGGCGCCGAGGTCGAGGCCGGGGCGGGCGCGGGGCGCGGGGCGCAGGGCGCGGGGCGGAGGGCGCAGGGCGGAGGGCGCAGGGCGCAGGGAGGGCGCGGGCCGGGCGAGCAGCGGGCGCGGAGGGGGCGCGGGGCGGACGCGGGCGTCACAGGCCCAGGGCGGCGGCGTGCTTTTTGGCTTTCAGTCTGAGATCGGCGATGCTCGAGTTCTTGCTGGTGGTCTTGGCGGCGGCGGCGGCGGCCACCACGGAGGCGGCGGAGGCCGAGTCGGCGGCCAGGGTGGCCAGCGGCAGTCCGAAGGGCGGCGCCGGGAACATCATGTAGGGCGCGTGCGCGGCCAGGTGCGGGTGCAGGTGGTGGTGCGCGTGCGCCACGGCGCTGTCCAGCTGCAGCTGCGCCTGAACCTGAAAGGACAAGGGCGTCACGTTGCAATGACTATCCTAGGGTGACAACAGAATAGAAACAGAGCATTAACGGCGTCCAGCTCGGCGAGGCGGGGGGCTGGGGCAGGGGACTGCAAAGGGGAGTCTGCTCGACCCCCCGAGTCTGTGGCTGAATCTGGGGCGCCCCGGGGACACTCGGGAGCGCCAGAGGCTCTGCGACCCGATCAGCAGGAATGTGCCCCCCCTCCCCCGGGGGTCGGGCCCAACAACCCCGCAGGGTGGGAAAGCGTCACCCTCCTCGGAATTACAAAGCTAATCTGGAAAGGCTCTCTGGAGGCGGAGGCCGAGGCGAGGCCGGTGCGCACCTCTTACCCATCATAAAGCACTGAAGCACTAACAAGCAACCTGTGAAACTTTTCCTCCACACTTGGGGGAAAGTACTGCACCTTCATCACAACTGGCATAATTGTCGGCACTTGTAAACTTTACTGTTGTAGCAACTGGCCTCGTTATAAAGCAGATGTTAAAATGCAGATTCCGGTTCCCGGAGGTCTGCACTGGGACCTCAGGTTCTGCATTTCTAAGAGTCTCCCAGTGGTGGCTGCTGCTGCTGCTGCTGCTGCTGCAAGGCCTGCAGATCACTTTCTGAGTACGGAGGGGCTCCTTTCAAGATCCCACTCTGTCTCTGCAATCATGCTCTCTTGCTTCAAAAGCCTAGCATAGGGATGCTAGCTAGAGTCATGTGGTGCCAAGAGAGCTAAGATCTCCCCAACAGTAACCATCAATACATGGGTACAGCCAGGTGCCTCCCCAGTCCAGGGTGCTGCCAACTGAGAGCTAATTCGTGACTTCACAGCCCTACCAAGCAGGGGTCCCGGCTGAGGATGCGGAAGGTCAGGCGCTGGTTGGGCAAAGATTGCGCCCTTAGGCTTGAAGAGCAGGGGCGTTTTGAGCACTGGGATTTCCCAGGATTAAATCATTGCTGCAGGCTGTCCTTTTAAAATGTAGTCTTAAAGGTTTCTTTATGCCAAAGAAAGGGATTGCAGAGGCAGGGCATCCCTGGGAAGACCAAGGCTTCCCTCTCTACTAGAGATGAAGCTTTGTTTGCAGAGACAGCTTTAAAAAAATCAAGTCTGAGTTGAAGTACCTTTATTTATTTACTTTTCTTCTGCCAGAGACATTTAATGTGACTAAGAGGTAAGGAATACCTAGAAAAATATTTAGAAAGTTGCCTTAGAAAACACCTTAGGACTAACCTCTCTGTATTGGATCTGACAAAATCTTAATCAAAAGGCTTTTCCTTTCCCTCCCCAAGAGCAATCTTTAGTGCATTTTTAAAGGACCAGTTGCTGGCCTCCGGCCTCTGCACGTTTCCCAGGAGGACAGAAAGGACTAGGCATGTAGGCCCTTGACATTTTATAGGTTTTCAAAGGGGAGTAGGTTCACTGCATCACCTCAAAATTATTCTTTAACCGCATGGGCACCAACATTGGGGCTCAGAGAGAGGGTATATTCAACAATTCAATCAAACATCGAGGTCTTTTTACAAGTACAAACTGGTTGAAATTGGGCTATACTTGCCTGTTGAAATGGCATCCTTAAAGCACCTACGTTGACATAGGGTGCAACTCTACAAGCTTCAAACTGGCTGGCAGCCCCTATGAGAACACCTGTAAAAAAAGGGGGGGGGGGGACAAAACACAATAATGTTAGGTTAATATTTCCAGCGTGGCTTTTCAGGGTTCTAAATGATACCAAGATAGAACTAATTCATTTGAATCGGACTATTATGGACTATGCCATAATTAAAATAAACGCAATTTACTCCCAAACTTTTGGACTCTCATTAACTGCCTCAGAGCAGATTTTAAATAGAGACCATCCTTATCTCTCAGAGTTTCTTTTCGACTTTGTATAACAATGTTACCCAATTCTCTTTTTGCTTAGAATATCAGATGTTCTTTGAGAAACATACCTTTATGGAGTTGATTTTCTTGTTTTCTACATTTAGCTCGTCGATTTTGAAACCAAACCTACAAATTGGAAAAAAAAAAAAAAAAACCCTAGCTGTTATGAACTCAAACATTTTCTTTTAATTACCAGACTACAATGAAAAAACATTAGTGTTTTAGGCAAAGATTGAGAGACACAGCACGCAATTTTTGAATTTGAAAAAATCACTCTCAATTTCCAAAGTGAAATAATGCAAACGAATGACAAAAATAGGTTTCACAGAGTTTTGCAAGATAAATTGTTTCTTGATAAATTACTATTAGTCCTGGTTTCATCTTTCTACATTATGGAGTCCCCAAGGCCTAAAACTCTCCCTGATACCTGATACCAAAGTGATAATGGGTTTAGATGTTTGCCCAGTAAGACCTGAGAAGAATGTGCTCATTAATAGCCTGTAATATTAATTAGCTTCATCTTCAAGAAAAACCAAACACCAAAGCAAATAGTGACTCTGTTTTTTTTTGGGGGGGGGCGGGAGATAAGAGTGGGGGAAGAGGTAATTAGTGCCATAAAAGCCTCACTACAAAGAAGTTTAGAATTTCTCTGTTCCTCTGTGCAGCAGAGTATAACACAGTAGCAGAATAATTGTGCCATTATCATGATAATCTAACTTGCTTCTATAGAAAAAAATCCACTGCTTACAGTTAGGGTAGTAGAAAATAACCCTAAAATTTAAATAAAAGTATGAAAAAATAAAGACCAGCAACAAAGTTCACTTCTTATGAGAAAAAAACAAAAAACAAAAAACAAACCCCACCAATATTCTGTGAAAAGGGGAAGGTATGAATCAAGTAACTCCTGGATAATGTCTTTTCCCAGATATTACCTTCTTAAATAAACTTGCCAACTTTTAGAGGCAGTATGACAGATTTTTAAAAAATTCATGTAAAGCTTGCTTTTACGCTCCAATCATACAGCATTATGTTCCAATAACACAGCATATTGACTGATTCACAAATTAAGGTCTGAAAAAAACTATAAAAGAAAAATACTGCTTCAGAGCTTTTCCTTGTTTTTGAAAGCAAGTGTCATAGTCCATGTAAATCTTCAAAAATTCCCCTGCCATTTAGTGTAATAGAAGGGTAGATTTCATGCCAGGGTGGCATCCTTTGTGTAACTCACATGGCCTGAGGCTTCTTGCCTCTTTTTTCCCCTAGAAGAGTTGGAACTGAGATACTAATGCTCATAACTGTAATAATTATCATCATGTCTTTAAGGGGTTGCTGAGCCTCTAGAGATTTCAGTACACACAGCAAAGCAGGAGAGGCTTAAAAAGGAAGAGCGGAGCCTTCTATTGATGGCTGTGATGACCAAGGCAGCCTATTATTACTTTTCCCCTTCAACGTGACTGCTCTGTTTTTGTCCTGATCCTATTACAAGATGCGGGGAAGCCCCATAAGAATTGCATAGTTTGCTGCAGATGGTGGTCTCTGCGCCCAGAGACCCCGGGAGTATCTGTTACAGTGATACTTTGTAACAGCTGCAGATGTTCAGGCCTAAAACTGCTCCATGTGTTCAAACAAATAATGACCATCATTTTCTCCTATTTTATTATTTGGGCGGAAATACAGTCTGAAACATTTAAATGTTTTCTCCAGAAAACTAGAAGGATATGTATGCACGTATGTATATAATTTTCTACCTTGAATGCTCCCAAAGCCTATTGCTGTGATTTCTACCCCCACAATCAGTAAAAAAAGAAAACAAACCCCAAAACAACAACAACAACAACAACAACAACAAAACCCCTGCTCCAATCCTAAGTTCATCACGTATGGCACTTGTTGGGTGTTGGACTTTGGGAATGTCAATCTTAAGATATGTGAGTTGTTTTAAAATCAAGTTTCTGTAGGTTCAGGTTTGCTGCCTCGGTTACGGGTACGTGAGGGAACAAAGAGTGACCAAAATGCATTTATTTCTCTACTGTTTTACACACAGTTTGAGATCGACTGCTAACGGCAAACTGTAAATTTCCACACTTAACAGTTGCTAATTTTCTTTATAGTCTGTACATCTATAAACCTAATTGGCATATCCGCTTGGCAACCCTAGACCCCGGGGCAGGCCCTCAAGGAAAACCAACTCAGGCGAACAAAATATTCGTTGTAACTTTTAAGGCATCCAGAAGATAAAACGTTTTCTGTGGGATTTTTTTTTAAGGCTTATAAAAGTAGGCCCATTAGGATTAAACCACATTAAAGGCATCGTAAGGCGAGGGGGGGGTGGTGTGGTTTATAGAAACTCTGGGAGCAAGCCCAGCACAGCTTTCTTCTGCTGGGAACATATGTTGGGATAGGGTGGGGGGTAGGCTACGAGACCAAGATTTACTTTGCAAAATAAGACCTCTAGTAAGAACATCCCTTCCCTTCTCACCTCACTCCAGACGCCTGCGCCCGGGCCCTGGGTGTGTGTCTCCCAGCCTGGCTGCCTCTCTAACCCCACGCGTGCCCCTCCTCCACCCCCGGGCCCTGCCGTGACCTCCTCGCAGCTGGATACCTGCACGCGGGCCTCGGACAGCCCCAGCCGCTGGCTCAGTTCCTCGCGCATGAAAGCGTCCGGGTAGTGGGTCTCATCAAAAAGCCTCTCCAGTTCGTTGAGTTGTTCCAGAGTGAAATTGGTCCGACTTCGCCTCTGCTTGATTTTGGTCTGGCCTTCGTCCTCCATCCCTTTCGCATCCTCCTTGCGCTCCTTCAGCTCCGGGGACACTGGAGGGGGCACCACGCATAGAGAGCCACGCGTGTGGCCACGTGCGCGCACACACACACACACACACACACACACGGACAAAAACAACACAGCAAAGCCTGTTACCAGATTTGTCTCCAAAAAAAAAAAAAAAAAGGATGGAGGATCCTGCCCCCTCCCGGAGTTCCCGTCCAGTCCGGCGCCCTGCCCCGGGGAAGAGCATCCCGGGGATGCCCGGCCGCCCGCTCCGCACCTGCAGCCCCGCTCCCCGCGCTCCCCGCTGCCCCCCTCGGGCCCACGCAGCCCCCGGCCCCGGCGCAGGGCGCGGCCAGGCGGTGCCCGGGGCCCTGGGCAGGCTGGGGGGCGCCCCGCCGTCCCTCTCCAACTCGCGTCTCTAATTTAGGGACGCCTGGGCCCCAGGGGCGCGGCTGCAGAGCGCGCCCCGGTGCCGAGCGGCGCAGGGGCCGAGCCCGCGGAAGGCCCGCGCCAGGCCCCGCGCCCGAGCCGAGGCGCCCACGCCACGCCGGCGGCCGGAGGGCGAGCGCGGAGCAGCGGCGTCGGGAGGCGCGCGCGGCCGGCGGCCTCCGGGCTCCCCCGCTCCCGCCCCATCGGAAAGGCAGCAAGCCTCGACCCTAAATGCTCGAACCCACGGAGATCAACAGGTTCAAGCGGAACACTGGTGATCCTTGGTTTCTATTGGTTGCTCTAAGCCTTTTCATGCATCCAGCAGCTCGGTTGTTTAATAAAATATGCATTTTTTTTTTCCTGCTCTGGGTTTGCAGCATCCGTAGCTACTTTACTGTCCTTCCTCCTCCTCCTCCCTTGAAAAGCAGGAGCTCTGCGACTGTGAGCGTACAGAGTCACCCGAGGGATGCAGGGGGGCCATACAGAGATGGATAGATAGATACAGGCCAAGGGGCAGTGGTCAGGGGAGCCCGCATCAGCATAAGCTGCCCTCTGGAACATTCATCCTTTGCGCCTGAGTCGGAGCCTTGGGTTTTTAAGGTGCCAAAGCTGAGTTTGGATAGTCGAGGCTGTTTGCGGTTCTTCCTAGCCCAGGATCCCGATCAGCATGGGTGTTAAGGATCATTTCTGGAAGAGCCGGCCTGCAGAGAAATGGATACTTGTCCTGAGCTTGGAAATCGGCAATCCCAGGACTGCGTCTGCTCGGGCTCAGACCTTCACCGCCACGCGGTGGGCTGGTGCGCCCAAGGCCTGGAGCTGTGCACTCAGGCCGGGAGGCCGCACTGGGCTGCCTGACAGCTGGGCCATCATTTTCCAAATTTAGGAGGAGGGACCTGCTGCCTGGTCTGGGGGGGTGTGTGTGTGTGTGTGTGTAAAAAAGAGTCTCCAGATTCCAGCCCAGTCTAGCATTCTAGCTCCGGTGATCTTAAGTCTTGCCCGCATTTCTTGTACTCAGAGTTCGTTTTCCCGCACATTTGTCCTTCCACCGGGGAGGAGACAACATAGCAAACATCAGGAGCCAAGTTCACAAAATATCTCCACTGATACGGTAATGAAATTTAAACATGAAAACACACCCTTCGGATTCTACCAAAGAGATGAGAAGGCTTTGTCTATTTCTTGTCATCCACAGTGGATGCCTCTCAAACTTTTGGAGCTTCAAAGAGAAGGATGTCCGCATCTCCACTTGATTAACAGACTTAATACAATCTCTATTTCGCCCCCAAATTTCCATTTATCGGCCTAAACAGGAACAGACCGTGTTATAAACAACTTAATTGCCCGCTTAAATATGTGATTCTACGCATGTCACATATTTTCCTAATTGGAAAAATATGGCAGCACACCAGTTACTGCAGGCACCAAGTGCCAAATTAATTTTATTGTTGAACTCTTCCGAATCGGTACAGGACGCTGCGCTGTTTAGATAAAGGCCATTTCCTAACACTTTGCTGGCAGCAAAGGATGCCTCACCGCCCCCTCCCCCTTCACCCCCCACCAAAATAATAATAATAATAATAATGAATCGAAAACAGCAAAAAAAAAAAAAAAAAAGAGTGAGTAGTCAATGATTCGAACCAGAGATAGAATCGTGCAAATATCGAAAAAGCAACCAAAAATAAATAAATAAATGAAAGGAGCGTAACGCGCCTCGCGAAGGGAAACAGCCTCGCCTGCCTCGGCCTGGCGCAAAGAGAAGGAGAAGTTTCCACCTCCAAGGTGCGGGCGCCGGGGATTCGGGGAGTTGCTGGGGATGTGGCGGCGGCCGCGACCCGGGCGCAGGGGTGAAGGGGGCCCCGCGCTCCCGCTGCTCCGCGTCTCAGGCCTAGGCGAGGGGCGCCCCCGCCGCTGCCCCCGCCGCTGCCCCCGCCGCCCGCGCGGGGCCGGCCTGGCCCGGGAGCCCGAGTCGGGGCGCAGCGCCCCCGCGGCCCCGCGCGCCCCCGCCCGCCCCGCGCGCCCTCCCCGCGCCCTCGGGCCGCGCTCCCCGGGGTGGGGTGGGTGGGGGCGGGGGCGGGGGCGGGTGGGGGTCGGGGCGGCGGGCAGGGGCGCAGGCCGTTACCCTCCGTGAGCCGCGGGCTGCCCGGCTCCCGGCTCCTCTCGGCGGCGCCCATGTCCAGCTCCCGGACGGGAGAGCGCCCTCCTCCAGCGCCGCCGCCCGCTCCTCCTCCTCCCGCGCCTCCTCCGCCTCCTCCGCCTCCGCCTCCGCCTCCTCCGCCGCCGCCTCCGCCG
Organism: Canis aureus; assembly: GCF_053574225.1. Classification (NCBI taxonomy): domain Eukaryota; kingdom Metazoa; phylum Chordata; class Mammalia; order Carnivora; family Canidae; genus Canis; species Canis aureus. The sequence goes on along the minus strand of NC_135632.1, from coordinate 1,091,265 downwards.
GCCGCCCGGACTGCGGGGCTGCTGCGCTCGTCGCGGCCCGGCTCGGCGCAGCCCGTCGGCTCCTTGGCCCCGCGCAGCGGCCCGCTCTCCAGCACCTCCCGGTACGTGATCGCCTCCTTCTTCTCCTTCACTTTCTGGTCGAACGACTTGGAGACGAACGCCGTGAGCTCCTCCATCGCCGCGGACGCCGGCCCGCCCCGCTCGCAGCCTCTCCCAGCCGAGCCCCGCTCGTTTTTTTCCTTCTTCTTTTTTTACTGCTCCAGCCCCCCCAATAATAACACATCAATGGGGCAGGGGGTGGGGGAGGAGCCGGCGGAGGAGGAGGAGGGGGAGGAGGAGGAGGAGGAGGAGGGGGAGGGGGAGGAAGGAGAAGAAGAAAAAGAAGAGAAGCGAGAAGAAAGAGGAGGAGAAGTAGGAGGAAAAGAAGTAGGAAGAGGAGGAGGAGGAGGAGGAGGAGGAGGAGGAGGAAGAGGGAAGGGGCGGGCGCCGCCGGAGGGAAATGGGAACTGATGCTCCCCCGCCGGAGCGCGCTTGTTGGAGGTGAAGATCTTGGACAATTCTTCCTGCCGAGAGTTCAGCTCCGACAGCGACGCCGCGCTTCAAGTCTCACTATTTATACTTGGCAAAGGCGGCCCCTTGTTCTGAGCCGATCACCTCCCCTCCGCGACTCGGAGGGAGCCCCTGCCCGGGAGGCGCCGCACCAGTACCTGCGGGTGGGGGAGGGGAGGGGAGGGGGGAGGGGGAGGAGGGAGGGGAGAGGGGGAGAGGGCCGGGCCGGTCCCGGGCCGCCCGGGTCGTCGGGGAGCCTGGGCCGCCTGCGCTCCGGGCCACTAATCCGGCGTGGACGAGAATCCCTAATTAATTTAATTAGGCGCGGATTTTGCGTCGGTGTCACGATTCAATTAAACACCCGGGAGCGGGACCTGCCCCGCCGGGGCGTGGCCTGCAGGACGCGGAGCAGCGCGCGGCGGCGGGGCCCGGGCGGGCGCCCCGACCGCGACCGCGACCCCGACCGCGACCCCGCGGCCCGGCCCAGCCCCGCGGCCCAGCCCGGCCCGGCCCCGCACCTGCGCTCGCAAGCCCGCCCCGAGCCGCGGTCCTCTCCGGCTTCCCAGGCCCGCGGCGGCTCCGAGCCGAGCCCGAGCTGCGCCCCCCGGGGAGGTCGAGCCAACCCCACGCCTCGCGCCCCGGACCCCAAGTCCCCGCCTCCGCCGCCGGCCGAGCTGCTGCCCCCCGACCGGCTCCATCCTGCAGCGCTCCCCGAGTGCCCGGGCCAGGACGCTTCGACTTCGCGCCCTCCCCGAGGCCCCGGGATCCCGACCCCCTTTCCCTTGCAGTTCCCTGCGCGCGGACCCCTCCCGCGGCTAACGACGGGAGCCCCTCTTTAGCATCCTCGGAACATTCTAGTTGATTTCCTAATCTTGAAACGCAAGTGATGATCCCTCTTTGAGTTTGGAAAAAAAAAAAATTCGTCTTAAGTTTATGCCCCATCTCATTTTACTTATCAACTGGACTGTTCAACAAGAGGGTCACCGGGAGAAAGGTTTCTCTCTCTCTCTGTGTGTGTGTGTCAAAAACACAATTTAAAATTCTATTCCTGGACTATTTTCATCGAAACAGTTTGTTGTATGGAAGGAGCATCTGTATTACTGAGTCATTTGTGCAGGACGAAGCTGGCTGTGGGCAGTGTGGCCGTCCATACGTATCTCACACGAGAATATTTACATAGGGAAGTTATAATTCCTTGAGTCTGTGAACAAATATATCTGAATCTTCACGTTGGTTTGGGGGACATTTTCAAGTAGTGTCAAGATTAATGCAGGTTTTCCTCTGATGTTGAAGGCAACTTGTTCATCTTCTTGGACCGGATTCGCTCAGTGAAAATAAAAGCAATTACAGAACTTTGATAGGTATATGGTCTGCCCCTCCATTAAGGCGTGAACACAAAGTTAACAGATAATTTGAGAACTATCATCAAAGCAACTTGAATCATTTGTAAAAAAGGGAAAACAATTATAACTTAATATATTACTGGTTCTACAATAAATACAGAGGCTATACGTATCTTTATCATACTCTCCTACTCTTCAGGTTAAAATGTTCACATTTAGTGAATTTAAGGAAAATGAAAGTCATACATTTTAGAAATGTAACTTTGCCCTTTTTTTCTTTTAAATTCTGAAGCTATCTTCTGTTCTTCTTGGAACATTTTTTTTTTTTTTGCTGTTTTTGGAGAAATAATTAAGATCTTTCCACTAGCAACAGCTTTTAGGTATTAATGAATTACACGACTGCTTGCTTCTGTTTGATCACACCACAGAAGAGACTCAAATACGTTTTTCAAGTTATATGAATTTAGAAACATGATCTTACACTTGGTTTTGGTTAACTACTGTAACCACTTCAATTCTGATATTATCAGAGGGGAGTAGCCATACAACTTTAATCCTTTATGAAAATCCATTTTTAAGGTTATTTAGCAGAATGACCAGTAATGGGGTCAACTAAATGGATGTGGTGCTCAAAGAGCTCCGAAACTGAGGTGTTAAATACATATTCACAAACAGCTCCAACATACCTACTGTTAGAAGTCTGGCGAGGGATCAGGAGACTCACTAGCTACTTTTTTAAATTCCATCTACTGAGGTGGAGGGAAAGATGACCACTTTAATCAGGGAAGGCTCAGACACAATTGTCCTGTAATTCACACCAAATAGATTTTCCCATAGATTTTCCTGGCACATTGGCTTTTTGTATATATTTAGCAATAGTGGTGTTGATATCCTCTGGGGCTGTGAGAAATCTGCAGTGTCTCACCATAGATTCCCACTGGCCTAAGGGAAGTTTAGTTAAAAAAAAATAAACAGCAAGGTCTTAATATAACAATAAATGCTCATAAAGTTGTGATGATGCTGTTTCATTATATAAAAAAAATATTTTCTGGAGACACGATATTTCCAAATGTAGTTTTGGTAAAAAAAAAAAAACAAAAAAAACAAAAACAAAAAAACAACATTGAATAAAGTTCAGTTGACAGCCTGCAGACAGATACACGGGTTCCAATAAAACTCAGGACCCCAAGGGGCGCCCCGGCTCTTGGATTATTTAAAACAAACATGTTGTGTAGTAGTTATTTAACACTGGTTGTTTTAAGATACAGTCATTTATAGGAAATGTATTGGTGGAGGTGGTTTTCGGCCTCTCAGCCCGTCCGCGGGGGACTGCAGCGCGGCATCCGTCAGTGGCTGTGAGTCGGTCCCCACCCGAGACCCGAACCCAGGCCAAGGGTGGGTTCACCTGCTCTCCGTGCCTTACACATAAATGATGTAAATAGGAGCCACAGGAAATGCCGAATCGCTGTAATTCCTATTGCTCTAAATAACAACCCAAACCCTCTACCGTTTAATTTCTCCTCCAGGACAAACCCCGTTTCCCAGCCTCCGGCCCGCCTCTTCCCAGTGCTGCACCAACCCCTTAACTTTAATGGGAGAAACTAATTTGCGCCCAACCAGGGCACGCCCCCCACCTTCAGGGGCGGTAGAGACACCGCTTCTAATGCATTTTTTATTTATTTATTTATTTTTTTGCAAATGAATCATTGCACTTTGATCCCACACGACTCTACAGACGCTCCCGGGACTTACTCTCGTTGGCCCGGGTTCCCCCTCCCCCTCCCCCGGGAGCCAATTTTGCTACGCGTGGGGTCTCAGACGTAACTTCCTACGGTGCACATTTGTTTGCTGGTTATCTAAGATGATAACGACGGTGCCTCGGGCCGTGACACTCTAAGGTCTCCGCCTTTATTGCTCTTCGGGAACCAGAAACCCAAAGACGCGGGCGCGCACACCCAGCACCAAACAACAACAACAACAGCAAATTGGCGGCGCGGCCATCGACGCCCTCGGCGCTCCTCGGAGTCCTGGCCGCCCGTATCGATGCGCTCGGCGGTCGGCTGCGGCCGCCTGGCGCTGGAACCAGGAAGGCGGTGCGCTTAAACTGAAGCGAGCGCGGAGCCCGGCGGCGGCGCCCGGATTGGAAGGGGCGATTCTCGGTTTGTGGCGCTTGCGAGTCAGCGGGAGGCGCGAGGCCGAAGGCCGCGACCCAGGTGATGCCCGCGCCGGCGGCCGGAGACGCGGCGCGGCCGGGCGCGGGCTTCCGAGGCCCGGCCCCGGCGGGAGGCGGCGCGGGGTGGGGGCGGGGCGGCGGCCGCGGGCCGAGCGGGGCGGCGCAGTGCGCATGCGTGCGGCACCTGGCGCCCGCCGCCCCCTGGGGCCCCGGCCCGGCCTGCGCGGGGGGGCGGGGGCGCGCGGGGGCGCGCGGGGGCGGGGCCGCCGGTGCACGCGGCTGCAGGCCTCGGGCTCGGCCCTGGGCGCGGGGAGGGTCCAGCCGCGCCCTCCCTGCCCTCCCTGCCCTCGGCGTGCACCGACCCCCGCGTGCTCCATCCCTCGCCTAGGTAGGAGGCGGCGGCGGAGGCGGCAGCCGGTGCACCCCTTCCTTGCCCCTCTTGCTGCGCTGCCCTCTTCGCTCCCGGGCCGCGTTCCCTGCTGGCCCCCCTGCCCCGGGAAAGGTCGCGCGGGGTGACACCGGCTGAACTTCTTTGACATACAAATATACTCGCCCTAACCGCTCCATTTCCTCGGCTTCGGGGTTTGTGGCCTTGGCCTCCTAGGACCACCCCTAAGGGCTGCTCCCCCCCCCCCCACACTCTGTGTACTTGGGTGAGAGGTCACGATGCGCCGTCCCTGCAGGTTGCTGACTCACCATGTGGGGTCCGCCGTAACCTACTCGCCGCCCCAGGGGTCATGCATATCGCATCACGTATGTACTACATGGATGGACACTGGAAGCCTGAATTTTTCTCTTGGTGTTGAGGTTTTAAGAATGAGCACTAACCTGTTAGTTTCAGCTGCCTAGGTATTTTGCATAAATCAAATGCAATTTGCAGTTACAAAGAGTATTCCAGATGCCATCTCTGCACGCAGACCTAAAAAGCTCTTAAGTGAAGGGGATATGCAGAATTCTCAGGTTTAAAGGTTTGGACGCTTAGGACAGGTGCAACCTTCTGGGGAAACTGGGTATCCCCTCTTAGCCTCAGAGCCTGTAAATACGCACTTTTTTTTTTTTCAGGCAGAGGAGGTTTCCAGCTAAGGGGTAACACTTTGCTCCTGTTATGTTCTTCAGTAAGACAGCTAAATAGGTTTGAAATAGGAAAAAGTAAAAAAGGCAGCTGGTACCTATTGATGGGCCTTACCAGTTCCACCAGCCTTAGCCAAGAGTTGTGTTAGGAGTTGGAAAACTTCTGTAATGGTACTGTAATGGTACAGAAGATGTATAGGTGTATTTTCTGCTTTTATATTCAAACCGTTGGAAGAAATTCTTAGGACTGATCATGCATTTTTTTTTTTTTTAAGATTTTATTTATTTATTCACGAGAGACACACAGAGAGGGAGAAGCAGGCTTCATGCAGGGAGCCTGACATCCCTGGTCTCCAGGATCAGGCCCTGGGCTGAAGGCGGTGCTAAACTGCTGAGCTTCCCCGGGCCGCCCTTGATCATGCTTTTTATAAAAAGAGATGCTAGTCTACAAAATTTTTAGTTAGCATAGAACTGTTTTTGATAATTCGGTATCTCTTGAATTTTGCCCCAGTCCTCTTACTGCTTTTTCATGGTTCTGACTTATTTGTGGATTTGCTTCCTATGCTTCCTATACTTCCTATACCATAGTTGGTATTTTATTTTATTTTACTTTTAAAAATATTTTATTTATTTATTTATTCATGAGAGACATAGAGAGAGGCAGAGACACAGGCAGAGGGAAAAGCAGGCTCCATGCAGGGAGCCTGACATGGGACTCAATCCCAGATCTCCAGGATCCTGCCCTGGGCTGAAGGCGGCACTAAACCACTGAGCCACCCCAACTGCCGGCTAAAATGGTATTAACCCCATTTTTAATTTACCTCTTTGAGTTGGATTTCCCATTGACATGACTGTTCCTACTCCTTTTTTTTTTTTTAAAGCCGCACGGCGTCAAAGATACAAGAGTATAGTTTGATATACTAATGATTGAGTAGTAGAGAAATAATTATAAACTGTCATGTCCTCTAGGAATCTTTGTTCTAACTGCCTGTTTTTTGAAAAAGGTTAACTTCTTCTTGTACCTTAATAACTAGACCAAAGAACTACTTGTGTATGCCTTTGAGCTTTTTTTTTTTTTTGAGTGACCACATCTTGGCTTCACGTCTTTAATCAGTCACTTAAATTTTACAATGAGATGGTTTTGTAAGTGGATGTTCTGCTGTAGTGATTACCTGTCCTTAGTTTCAGTTCTAGCGGGAGTATTTGGGTGAGGTTTACAACTGTGAGACTACAACCAGGAAGTTCTAGAAGATAGAGTGAGGACAGAAAACCAAGAGCTGCAGGAGTTCTGTTAACCATAGTTGTGTTTTCTGTTTACAGATAGATTGAAAAGTTGTTAGCTTGTGGGGCTTCTCAAAATCTCTGCTCAGTTCATTATTGCCCTTCCTAGAAAGTGTTATTAAGGTGTCTTTCCATGTACTGTACCTTAACAATGGAGTCACATTTGAAGAGCTCTTTCTTACTAAGAGTGTGTAATATAGATTACAACCATGACTTGAGTGAGCAACTATATTCAAATGTATGCCAATGATATTATGGAAATCCAGAGGTGAGTATATATATCTAGGGTGCTGAGTAGGAATTCAGTACCTGTCGTTGATAGAGAGGACAATTTCTGGATGTATCTCTTATTTGCTCTTGGTGTTCAGTTTTCTGAATAAATATTTGAAGTTAACTGTATTAAATGTAGTGACTTTTGAGGTCTCTTGAGATTGATTATACTTGGGGGATCCCTGGGTGGCTCAGCGGTTTAGCGCCTGCTTTTGGCCCAGGGTGTGATCCTGGAGTCCTGGAATCAAGTCCCACGTCAGGATCCTTGCATGGAGCCTGCTTCTCTCCCTCTGCCTGTGTCTCTGCCTCTCTCTCTGTGTGTGTCTCTTGTGAATAAATAAATAAAATCTTAAAAAAAAAAAGATTGATTATACTTCAGAGTAATTTCTCTGAAATGTAAATATGTTACTTGAAAATATAGTTTTGTGACATAGTTCAAAAAACTTTTTTTAATTAGTGTCTCTAAAGAAGGATTTTGTATCTACTACTAACTTTTCTGGGTTAAATGTAATCATTCTTCTACTATGGATGAATTATGTTGTTTAAAATGAAAACAGAGGAACATATTTACCCACTTCCTATTCTTTTTTTTTTTTTCCAGTCAACAAGATACATTAATTAGGTCTGTGTCCTTTTCGTTCTACTTCTTTATGCCTTGCATAGGGATTTAGTAAGCTGGACAAGAAAGGAGAAAGGAAATAACTTTAGATACCGTAGAGCAGTGGTTCTCAAACTTTCTAGTTTTAGGGTTCCTTTACACTCTTAAAAATTATTGTGGGCCCCAAGAACTTTTATCCATGTGGGCTGTATCTGAAATACTGCCTTGCTAGTAATTAAATGAGCAAATTTTGAAATATTTATTAATCGACTTAAAAGTAATAATAATAAGCCCATTACATGGTAATATAAATAATACACTTGATGTGAAAAAAATAACTGTGCTTTCGAAAAACAAACTTAGTGAGAAAAGTGACATTTTCCATTTTTGTGACTCTCTAATGTCTGGCTTAATAGAAGACAATTGGATTCCTGTATCTGTGATGAGTTGTTTTGATTGAAATATATAAAGAAAATCTGGTTTCACAAAGATAATGGTTTGGAAAAAGAAGTATTTTAATAGCCTTTGCAGATAATTACTTCTTTGATACTACACTGAAACTTGACAAGCAGTGGTTTCTTAAGGGTTGGTTGCAATCTGGTATTTAAAACCATGTCAATGACTTCATAGTCTATTACATTAAAATCTGTTGGTTGGTCTTGCACTCAAGTGGATTTTGTTACCCATGCATGATTCTGTGATATCCTGAATTGGCCTGTGGGAAAATAGTGGTTCACTGAGTTATGTATACTTTCTAAATTTTGACACTCTTTATTATATAATTTTTAAAAATTCACATCTGTTAATATCACCACTGATCTCATCAGAGAAATCTTTAAGTACTGACTGGAAGCTGTCAGTCTCACGGTGGTGGATATAAGTTATCCAAAATTCTAATTTTTTGCTTGAGAGCTCAAATTTTATCATTGGCAAAAAAAAAAAAAAAAAAAAAGTTTGCCTTGAAATGAAAGGCCCTCTTCATTCATTTCTGGGCAAATGTCTGCCAAATACACAAACTTGAGTAATCATAGTTCTTTAAAAATAGTGTTTCATGATAAAAGCTAGTTCAATTTGAAATTCATTTGTATAAATGCTTTTTCTCAAAATAACGAGTATTCTTCAGTATGCAGGAGCGGGTTAATGTATTTCCCATTTCATCACACAGAATATTAAAAAGATGTGTGCTCAAGGATTGAAATTTAACGAAATTAATGATTTTTACTGTTTTTTCAAGGACATTCTTAAGTGAAACCGGCTTAAAAATTTTTTTTGAACTATGCGTTGCAGTGAAGAATATAATGACTACTAGTACAGTTTGGTGCCATTGCCTTAATTCCTGTTAAGGCACCAGGAATTTTGCCTACTATTGCTTTTATTTACATACATCATCAGTGCAAAAGTCAACACAGTGAAAAAGGTAAATCATGTTTCAGTATTATAGTGAAAATAGTTTTGACCTCTTTAATAGGTCCCTCTTTAGGGACCCTTAGCAGTCTATAGACCACATTTTGAAAATTGCTGTTACGCTTCTAGCATAAGCTAGAGGGGGGAAGGACTTTTCTTTCTTTCTTTTTATTTAAGATTTACTTATTTATTCATACGAGAGACAGAGAGAGAGAGGCAGAGACATAGGCAGAGGGAGAAGCAGGTTCTTTACAGGAGCCCGATGCAGGACTCTATCCTGGATCCCGAGATCATGCCCTGAGCCACCCAGGTCCTCCAGGACTTTTTTTTTTGTTCCCTGATATATCTCTTATCCCTAGGCCTGCTGTCATTCTGGGACTTTTTACTTATCTCTAGTGTTAGATTTTTCTGAATCTGGAGCATCTTTGTTGGTTTACTCTCTCCTTTTGGTGGAGCACATCCTCTAGTAGCTTCCTAAGAAAGGGTGAGTGTAAAGTACAATTTTGACACTGGATATTTTAAAGCATCTTTATTCTGATCTCTTATTAGATCAATGATTGGGCTGGATGTAGAGAGGTTGAAAGTCATTTTCATTTAAATTTATGAAGGCAAGTGTTTTTTTAACTTTTCTGTGTCGCTTTTGTGATTACCTCATTTGTTTCTCTTAAGTTTCTAGGATCTTCTATATATGGTGGTTTGAATTTTTCTGAGATCTATCTGGTGTATGTCTTTTTTTTTTTTTTTAAGGTTCACTTATTTTAGAGAGAGTGTATGAGCTGGGGGAAGGGCAGAGGGAGAGGGAGAGAGAGAATCCTCAAGCAGACTCTTCTCTGAGCACAGAGCTTGAGGTCAGGAGGGGGCCTGAGTCCCAGGACCCTGAGAGACCCCTGAGATCATGACTGGAGCTGAAACCAAGAGCTAGCCACTTAATCTACCGAGTTACCCAGGTGCCCCTGATGTATGTATATCTTTTATTAATTCATTGTCCTGGGGATTTAAAGCAATTAATATCTTTCAACTCTGGGAATTCTTTTGAATTATTCTTTTTTTTTTTTCTTTTGAATTATTCTTTGGGTATTTTCTTTCTTTCTTTCTTTCTTTTTTTCTTTCTTTTTTTCTTTCTTTTTTTCTTTCTTTCTTTCTTTCTTTTTCTTTCTTCTTTCTTCTTTCTTCTTTCTTTTCTTTTTTTTAAAGATTTTTATTTGTTTATTTGAGAGAAAGAGAAGAGAGCATAAGCAGGGGGAGCAGGAGAGTGAGAAACAGGCTGCCTAGCAAGCACAGAGCCTGATGTGCGGGGCTCCATCCCAGGACCCTGGGATCATGACCTGAGCTAAAGGCAGACACTTAACCAACTGAACCATCCAGGTGTCCCCTTTGGGTATTTTTCCTTATCTCTTTTCTCCTTTCTTTTTTCTTTCTTTTTTTTTTTTTTTATGAAATGCATATTGATTGGATATTGGACTTTCTGGATCTGTCTTCTTTTACCTCTTATTTTTATCTTTTTGTGTCTACTTTTGTGAGTCCTTTGACCTTATCTTCTAACCCTATTGTATTTTTTACTACAGATTGTCATTGGTTTAACTTTCAAGCTTTCCTGTTCTTTGGATGTTCCTCTTATTCTTGTTTGCTGGATCATCTTCTCACATATTTCTGAGGATATTAATAGTAATTTTTTCCTACATGTTCCTTGTTTACTACAAATTGCTTTTTATTTTTCTGTTTTGGTTTCTGTCTCTTATGATGAAGGCTTTCATCAAGTGATTGGTTATCTTTTGTTGTATAATTGCTAAAAAGTTAACGTAAAAAGTTTACAAAGTTTATTATGTTTAAGGTTTGGGCTTGTTAACTTGTGGGCTTGGTTATAGGGTGATTGGATAAGGGGCTGGCCTTTCTTGGGTGGGAGTCTTCAAATATTTATATACCATTTTGGGGCTACGGTTCAGTTTTAGCAAAGAATCCTCTGCCAGAATTCTTGGATCCAAGCACACAGAATGTTGCAGTATTTACCATTAGATTGAAGACCTTCACTTTACTAATTTTTAGTTTAGCATCTTTCTGCCCTCTTTTACTGTGCCCCTGGACCTATACTTCATTGTTTTATCATTTACCTAAAAAAACCCCGCTTTTCCTGCTGGGATTGGGGAGGAGTAGTCACTTGTCTGGGTTGGTTGGGGGAGGGGGTCTGGGAAATTACTTCTTTTACGGTTTTTTAGCTGGTTCTTGTGTTTTAGTCTCATGACCTATTTTGCCTGCTATGGGTATCTGGTGTCTCAAATTCCTGAGCCTTTTTGATTTTTGCCGTGTGAATTGGCTTTTCACTTGGAATTCTCTGCAGTTGCGTGATATTCAACTTTCTTAGCTCAAAATCCTCCATCTGGTTTTCATTTGCTAAAAATTTATTGACATATCTTGTCTACTGTTCCTGTTGTTTTCTCTTTTAGTCTTTATCCTTGTGAATTTGTACTTTTGTATCTTTTTGCTCTCATTTTAGTATTCTTTTTTTTTTTTAAGATTTTATTTATTCATGAGACACACACACATACACACACACACACACAGAGAGAGAGAGAGAGAGAGGCAGAGACACAGGCAGAGGGAGAAGCAGGCTCCATGCAGGGAGCCTGATGTGGGATTTGATCCCGGGACTCCAGGATCATGCCCTGGGCTGAAGGCAGGCGCTAAACTGCTGAGCCACCCAGGGATCCCCTCATTTTAGTATTCTTTAACCAGATAATAAGATTATAATAAAAACTCATCTTAATTTAAATGGTTATTTGGTAAAGAAAATTCATAACTGGGCAGCCCGGGTGGCTCCGCGGTTTAGCGCCACCTTCAGCCCAGGGCGTGATCCTGGAGACCCAGGATCGAGTCCCACGTCGGGCTCCCTGCATGGAGCCTGCTTCTCCCTCTACCTGTGTCTCTGCCTCTGCCTCTCTCTCTCTCTCTCTGTGTCTCTCATAAATAAATAAAATCTTTAACAACAACAACAAAAATTCATAGCTGTCTAAAGATGAAAACAAGAAAGGAAAGAAAAGCCAGAAATAGGAAAACTTAGGTGATTGTTTCTTTCAATTATGTGCACATACTTTAATGGAAATATACATGTATACATACAGATATTGATATGTTATATATAATGTATATGTGTGGATATTTAAATATGTATGTATGCACATTTATATTGTTTACATATGTACAATTTCAAAGTCATAGTATTTTGAAGCTGGAAAGGGTAATGGTGATTTTTTAACTAGGGCAATTTCATTTTTCAGTGAGGAAACTGGCTTAGATTCACTAGTGATTTACTGAAAGTTTCAAAACTAAGTGTTTCCAATATTTTTTTAACTTAGAATATTAGAACTGTGAATATCTTGGAGGTTCAGAACTATAGTTAACGGCTAATTCTGGCTCTAGGTAAATAGCTTAGAATTTTGAATTTAGTCCTGACAGTAGTTTTCAAGTAGTATTGTGTTAGAGTCAGGGAGGGGATGGTTCATATGACCATTCTGAAAACAAAACTGTAATTTAACATATTGCTTTGTTTATAATACTGATACTAACTTATTTTGAATAAATATTAAAGCATGACATTTTTATTTGTCTGATCCATTAGCTGTCTTAACCATTATATAGGATGGATCTTGCTTTTATGTGACACTGAAAGATAGCTAATAACTATTTTAGTAAAATAAATGAGATTGCATTTGAGTCTCTAAAGGCTAACTTTAAGACAAGTAAGCTTCTTTCAATTAAGTTAATTCTAGGTATAGAAACCTTAAGTTCTATTTCTGTATACTAAATATACAAACATTATTATCACAGCCATATAGAAAATAGTGTAAAGAAAAAAAAGCTACCCAGTTTTCACTTAAATATTATCACTTGTTTTCATTTTTGTTCTTAGTCATATGTACACACATACAGACACAAACACATGTATATATACATATATATGTATTTTTTTAAAGGGGTGGAGTGGCAGAGGGAGGGGGGGAGAGAGAGAATCTTAAGCACGCACAGGCTACATGCCCAGCACAGAGCCTGACATAGGGCTCGATCTCACAACCCTGAGATCATGACCTAAGCAAAAATCAAGAGTTGGACACTTAATCTACTGAGCCCCTGGGTGCCCTATATAGGTACATATTTCCTTAAATTGTCTCTGTAGATATGGTTTTAATAATGTTCTAATGGATATCTTCATGAGTATAGATTCCTTTTAAGAAAAACTTCTCAGATATATTCTTAGAAGTAGGATTGCTTTGTCAAAAAAACAACATTTTCATGACTCTTTAAATTGCTTAATTGCCTTCTGGAAGGATTATACTGTCACTTTATATAGGAACTAGCAGTGTGCAGAGTTGACAGACTTCACAATAACCTGACCAACTTTAGTACCTAAGTGAACATTTCCTCCCTCAGATTTCACCAGTGAAATGATGATACTGCATTGTTTCACTTTGTACTTCATTGATGACTAATGAGGTTTTAATCATTTAAATTTAGAATTTTTAGTTAGAAAAATGTAACTCTGAAAGATAGTAAGATACTTTTTATATATAAGGAATGTGGAAATGAAAGATTAGTGGCTGATCCCTAACCTAAATCAGGTATTATAAAACTAATGATAAGTGCAACTTAAAATATAAGAAAGTTATAATGAGCAGTTCTTAGGATTGAATCTTTTGAGAGGCATTTGAAAAAATTTGGACAAATTTAAACTGTTCATAAGCTGTAAAAACAGTTAATTGATAATCCTGGAAGGCTATATCTTAGAGCTATTTCTTTTGTCAAATAAGCCAGGTACATTTAAAGTTTTACTTTAGACAAGACTTTATAAATTTTTACGAAGTTCTACAAAAATTATTGTGTTAAATTTCATGCATTATGCCATTATGCTAGAACTAATTTTCTTTGAATTTAAACCTAGAGAAATGGGACGCCGGTCATCAGATACTGAAGAAGAAAGCAGAAGCAAAAGAAAAAAGAAACACCGTAGACGGTCATCTTCAAGTAGTTCTTCAGATAGTAGAACATATAGCCGAAAGAAAAGTGGAAGGAAGTCAAGATCAAAATCAAGATCTTGGTCCAGAGATCTTCAGCCTCGCTCTCATTCATATGATAGAAGGTGATTTTCATAATTTTTACTTATATAGCAATGAGAGTAACATTCTTTAGAGTATATATGTTTTTGTACTTTAAGTTTTTCTGGGTAAAACATTTTCTTTTGATAGTTATATGTTTATGAGGGTTAAGTCCCAACCCAAAAGTTTGTTTCTTATTTAATTTTTTAATTTTTGAGTTATGTTATATTGAGTATGTTACTTGAGTATGTTATATTACTTTCAGATATACAATCGAATTATTTGACACGTTTATACATTATGCTCTGTTCACAAGTGTAGCTCCCATCTGTCCCATTACATCGCCATTACAGTATCGTTGACTGTATTCCCTATGCTCTGCTTTTTATACCTGTGCCTTACCCATTTCATGACCGGAGGTCTGTATCCCTCTTTCTACTTCACCCACTGGGCCCAACCCTTCCCTCCCCCAAAGGTTTTCCTTTTGGCAAGGCCCAGTGCATGGGTCTAGTATCTTCTTCCTTTGTCTGTTCTTTGTAGATGTAGATATAAACTGCTATAGTTCTCATAACATATTATCTGATAATATTTGGAAGGATTGTATAATACTGAGCACCTCTAATGTCTTAATTAGTAGCTGATCCAGTTACGAAATTAGGAATTCGTCATCTGATTCTTCATTTTATCTCTATTTTCTTCTAGGAAGGATTGAGAAATAGTAAAAATGAGATAATTCTTTAGAATCTGGATGATTTTAATACTCATAAAAATTTTTTTATAGCTATGATACTTGATTATATTTTATTTCAGACGCAGGCATCGATCAAGCAGTAGCTCTTCTTATGGCTCTAGAAGAAAACGGAGTCGAAGTCGTTCAAGGGGTCGAGGGAAATCCTATAGAGTTCAGAGATCTAGGTCAAAAAGCAGAACAAGAAGGTATGCCATATCAGATATTTATTGCTTTGTAATAGACGATTTCCAAATTTTGTGATCTAAAGCAACAATCTCTTACAGCCTCATGATTTTATGATTTTGAATGAGTTCAGCTGTCAGTTCTAGTCTCACCTGGGGTCACTCATCCTCATTGGCTTCTCATTTTCCAGTAGGCAGAACTGGGCTTTTTCACATGATAGAGGAAATTTTTGAAGACTGTAAGTGAAGAACCTGTAAAATCTTTCAAGATCTTGCCTCAGTGTGTTATTGTTATGGAATGAGTTGTGTCCCCTCATAAATTTGTCTGTTGAAGCCCCAGCCCCAATTTAATTACATATATATGCATGTGTGTGTGTGTGTGTATATATATATATATATATATATATTTTTTTTTTTTTTTTTTTTTTTTTTAAAGATTTTATTTGTTTATTCATGAGAGATACAGGCAGAGGGAGAAGCAGGCTCCTTGTGAGGAGCCTGAAGTGAAACTCGATCCCAGTATCCTGGGATCATGACCTGAGCCAAAGGCAGATGCTCAACCACTGAGCCACCCAGGTGCCCCTAACTATATTTAAAGGTAGGGTCGTTATGGAGGTATTTGAGATTAAATGAGGTCATAAGGGTGGAGCTTTAATCCTGTAGGGCTGGTGGCCTTCTAAGAAGAGGAAGAGAGAGATTTTTCTCTTTGTGTGTGCACGCAGAGGAAAGGCCATGTGAAGACACAGTGGGGTAAATATCCACCTTTTCACCCAGGAAGGCAGTGATTACCAGGAGCCAGATCAGCTGGCATCTTCATTTTGGACTTCTAGCCTCCAGAACCATGAGAAGTAAATTTCCATTATTTAAACTGTCCAGTCTGTAGTATTTTGTTATTGCAGCTGGAACAGACTAATACACAGCTAGACTAATACACTGCAGACTCATACTGCACCTGTGTTTTCTTGCTGTGCTCAAGAGTCGATAATGAAGAGAATAGCCTATCTGAAGTCAGTTGTACGTTTGGGCAGTGGTAGAAAATTTGGTTGAATAGGATGGGGACTATGGTATTGATGGACTTGATAAAAGTAGGCTTTCAGAAATTTTTGAAGATTTTTGAGCAGAAAAATGTTAGGATTAAAAGCATTTTAGGCAATTTCTTTTCTCTGCTTCATTCTTCATACCTGTATTAGGCTCTGCTTGTGGGGCATATTAGGCTGGTTTTGTTATTTAGGCACAGAATTTTATAAATCACTGAATCTGAAGTTGGATGACAGCAGTTTACGTTTAAATGTTTAGCTTTCTGGCCTTGGTGTTATTTGGCCTCAGCCTCCTGTCGTTTTGTCATATTCCATGGATAAGCCACTCTGGTGTTACGTGTCCCTGAGTTGCTAGCTTTGTTTCTTTGAACATGCTCTTTCTTCCACTTTCTTGCACTATCTACCCTTTAATGTTTAGTTTGACTTAACCTTTAGTTTTTCTCAGTCCTTTTTTGATTTTGTACCTTTTCACTCCCAGGTCAAATTTAATCCCTCCTTTTTGACCCCCCCATCACATATAGTTCCTGATTTTTAACACTTGTATTTTGAATATTATGTTTCGTTATTCTCATATAATATAAATTCTTGCAGGAGGATCCTCTTATTACCTAGCAAAATGCCTTGCTTAGTAAACGTGCCTTGATTTAAGTGAATGTTTAATTGGGGAAATGAAGTTGGGTAGAATGCTTGGTTTTGTAGCAAGAAAAGTTTTATTGTTTTATTGATTTACAGAAGGAAAGCTTTATTTTGGATGTATTGATTTGTCTAAAAAGAGGCGGATTACCAGAAAACAATTTCAATTGAAGTTTCCCATCAGTGGGAACAAAAGTAATAATACATACTTTTTATGGTCCTTTTTAGTTTATAAAGTGGTTTCACATAAACTCCCATGTATTTTCAGTCATTTATAGTTTGATTTCAAGCCTCAGTGTTTTAATGGAGGGAACTTTGGTAACCTTTGGAAGGGCTTGGGGATTGAGGATGCTGTCCTTGATTATTTTGACTTGAAGCATGGCAGCTGGTTGTTTGCTCAGAAGTCACTGGAAATTTTAGGTGCTCTTTCACTTTGTAGCACTGCAGTGGGTGATTCTCAAGATACTCACCTGGAAGCTGTTTTTCTGCCCAGTTACCTAGCTTGGTCTCCAAAGGGAAATCTGGAAATACTAATTTCTTTTCCTTTGCAGTGCAAGGAAGACCTTAAAACGTGTATCAGTGCTGTCTAGTCAATGACCAAATATCTAGCACATACACATTTTGTAGTTTGGGTTTTGTAACTCTGTCAGGGTGCCATGCATGGTAATACTTTTATTCTGTATATCAGAAAACAAGTTCAGGGATTTATTCAAAACTTAACTAGTTCACTTCTTTACTTCATTACAGCTAGTTTCCTCAAAGTGTAGGTTCCTTTGTTTTTGTTTATATTTCATTTTAAGTTTTTTTTTTATCTCCCTAAATTCAAAAATTTTATTTGTCCTCCCCTTTATTTTATTATTTTATTTTTTAAAATATATTTATTTATTTTTATTAATGTCTGCACCCAACATGGGCCTGGTACTCATGAGCCTGGAACCAGGAGTTGCATGCTCCATTGACTGGGCCAGCCAGGTGCCCCTCCTGGCCTTATTTTAGTAGGTGAAACATTTTTTTTTTTTTTTAAGATTTTATTTATTTATTCATGAGATACACACACACACAGAGAAGCAGAGACACACAGGCAGGGGGAGGAGCAGGCTCCATGCAGGGAGCCCGACGTGGGACTTGATCCTGGGTCTCCAGGATCACACCCCGGGCTGAAGGCGGCACTAAACTGCTGAGCCACCGGGGCTGTCCAGTAGGTGAAACATTAATAAAGTTCCAACAGACACCACTATACTAAGAAGGTATATGCAGAGAAATAGCACTCCCCTTTCTCCTTTCATCTTGTTCGTAACCACTCTGTAGGTAACTTATCTTATTTGTGTTTTAGCTTTCCTCTCTTTCTTTTTAAACAAAGTAGTATTAATCTGTGGCATACTGTATTCTTTTGTACTTTGCTCTTTTTGTTGACTAATACACCTTGAAAAGCACTCCATGTCCATCAATGGTAGTCTTTCTCATTTTTTTATGGCTGCTTAGTTTCTCCTTGTATGGCTGTATCTTAATTTGTTTAGTCTGTCTCCTAGTTATGGACATTAAGGAGACTTCCCAAATTTTGCAGTTACTAAAAAGCTGCCACGGATAACCTTGTACATAAAT
Source organism: Canis aureus (assembly GCF_053574225.1). Lineage (NCBI taxonomy): Eukaryota > Metazoa > Chordata > Mammalia > Carnivora > Canidae > Canis > Canis aureus. Next base: position 1,073,308 of record NC_135632.1, on the reverse strand, counting down.
ATTTTTGTATTATGTACAGTTTATGTATTTATGTACAATATTTTTGTATTGTCAGAGGTATATTTTCAGGGTAAACTCCTAGAAATAGGATTGCTAGAGAAAAAGGTAAATTTCTAGTTTTGATAGAAATTGCCAAATTCCTATCAGTAATATATGAGACTCCTGTTTCCTCACAGCCTCATCAATAGGATGTGTTGTCCTATTTAAACGTTTCTAATCTGATAGATGAAAAATGATTTTCTAGTGTAGTTTTGGTTTTCATTTCTTTTTATCATATGTGAGTTTGAACATATTTTTATGTTTGAGGGCTACTTTTCCTTTTTTGTGTGTGAATTTTCATGTCTTTGGGATTTTTGATATTTTTCTTTAATTTTTTAAAAGATTTATTTATTTATTTATTTATTTATTTATTTATTTATTTATTTATTATTTATTTGAGTGAGATAGAAAGTGAGCAAGCACACAGGGGGAGAGGGAGAAGCAGACTCCCTGCTGAGCAGGGAGCCCGATGTGGGGCTCGGTCCCAGGACTCCGGGATCATGACCTGATCCAAAGGCAAACGCTTAACTGACTGAGCCACCCAAGCACCCCTTTTTTCTTTAATTTTTAAGAATTACTTACTAGGTAGATTAACCCTTTACTGGTAACACATAAGGCAAATATTTTCTCTTAGTTTTTCAGATGCCTTTTGGCTTTGTTCATGCTTATTTGTTGGCCATGCAAAAGCTTTTTTATGTGGTCAGATTTATCACTCAGTCCATCTTTCCTTCCATTCCTCACATTCAAATATAGAGAGATTCTTTCCTTAGACCCAGATAAAGAGGAATTCACTGATGTATTTTTCTAGCATACCTTTTTATTTCATTTTTTACGTTTATGTCTTTCGTACATGTGGATTTATTCTTGTCAGTGATATGAGGTATGGATCTCTTGTTTTCTTTTTTCAATTGGCTATTGTCACATCACCATTTATTAAAAAGTGCATCTTTGCCCCAGTGATTTATGATGTCCTCTTTATTGATATACTAAATTCCATTACTACTTGGGTCTTTTTCTTGTCTATGCATATTCCACGGGTCTAATTTGCATTTATACACTAGTATCTCATTTCTAACTATAGAAACTTCACTGTGTGTATATACATGTATTTTTAGGGAGTTGGGGGAGAGGCCGAGGGAGAGAGAGAATCCCAGGCAGGCTCCACAATCAGCTCAGAGCCTGATCTTGTGACCCTGAGATCATGACCTGAGCCAAAATCAAGTCAGTCATCTTAACCCACTGAGCCACCCAGACACACCAGAAACTTCACAGTATACTTTAATGTTGAGTAGGGCTGAGTCCCCCTTTGACATTTAGCTTTTCTTTTTCAGTGTTCTTTTGGCCATTATTTTCATGTGAACTGTTTATTTTTTTCATATAAACTTTGATATTAACTCATTTAGGTCCATTAAAAAAGCTTTTTGGTGCCTTTATTGGGAGTTTATTAAACTTATAAATTATGGAGAACTGACATCTTTATCATGTTGAGTTGTTCAAAGAGCAGAGGGATGATTTTTCCTTTGTTGTAGGCAAGGTGTTTTGCAATTCAGGAGTATTTTTAAAGTTTTTCTTGTATAAACCTTGCTTTTTTTTTTTTATTAGCTCAGCATTATTATGTCCTTTACAAAGCTGTGTATTTTTTTTTTAAACACACAATGTTACATTAGTCTGTACAACATAGGGACTCCACAAATTTATGTTATGCCAGGCTCCCCACAAATGTAGCTATCATCTGACTATTACAATACTGTTGACCCTGTGCTGTACCTTTCATCCCCATGAAGTATTCATTCCATAACTGGAAGCCGGTACCTCTCACTCCTTTTCATCCATTTTGCCCCTCCCTCAACCCTCTCCCCTTTGGCGAACATCAGTTTGTTCTCTGTATTTATGGGTTTACTTCTGCTTTTTTATGTTTGTTTGTTTGTTTTTTTAATTCCTCATAAAAGTGAAATCATATGGTATTTGTCTTTGATTTATTTCACTTAGCATAATACCCTCTAGGTCTTGCAAATGGCAGGATCTCATTCTTTTTTTTTACGGCTGAGTAATATCCTTTTGTTTGTGTGTGTGTGTGTGTGTGTGTTGTGTGTGTATACATATATGATACTTTTATTATTAATTTTTTGAGGAAATTGCATAGTTTTCCAGTGACTGTACTAGTCTGCATTCCCTCATGCATGCAATAGTGCTTGAGGGTTTCCTTTTCTCTACATCCTTGCCAATCTTATTTCTTGTCTTTCGATTCTAGTCATTCTGACAGGCGTGAAGTGATATCTTAATGGGGTTTTGATGTACATTTCTTTGTTGGTGAATGATGTTGAGCATCTTTTCATGTGTCTTTTGGCCATGTGTATGTCTTCTTTTAGAAAACTGAATCCTCTTGCTCATTTATTAATTGGATTATTTACATGCGAGTGTGTGTGTATATATGTTTCAGTGTTGAGTTGTAGAAGTTTCTTTATAGATTTTGAATATTGTCTCATCAAATATATTATTTGCAAATATCTTCTCTCATTCAGTAGTTTACCTTTTTGTTGATGGTTTCCTTCACAGTGCAAGAGCTTTTTATTTTGGTGTAATCCCAAAAGTTTACTTTTGCTTTTGTTTCCCTTCCTTGAGAAGACTTTTGCTAATAAGGCTGATGTCAAATTATTGCCTATGTTTTCTTCTAGGAGTTTTATGGTTTCAGTTCTCACATCTAGGCCTATAATACATTTTATTTTTGTGTATAGTATAAGAAGGTGGTCCCATTTCAATTTTTTGCACGTAGCTGTCTAGTTTTCCTAACACCATTTGTTGGAAAGACTGTCTTTTCACCACTGTATTTTCTTGCCTCCCTTGTCATGGATTAAAGCATATAATCATGGGTTTATTTCTGGGCTCTATTCTGTTCCATTGATATATGTGTCTGTTTTTGTGCTAGTACCATACTCTTTTGATTACTATAGTTTTCTAGTATATATTGAAATCAGGGATTGTGATACTTTTAGTTGATTTTTCCCCCTCCAGAGTGCATTGGCTCATTAGGGTCTTTTGTGATTCCATACAAATTTTTAAGATTGTTTGTTCTAGTTCTGTGAAAAATTTTGTTGGTATTTTGATAGGGGTTGCATTAAGTCTGTAGATTGCTTTGGGGAGTATGGTCATTTTGACAATATTTGTTCTTCCAATTCATGAGCATGGAATACCTGTTTGTGTCATCTTCAGTCTTTCATCAGTGTTTTATAGTTTTCAGAGTATGGGTCTTTTTACTTTTTTGGTTATGTTTATTCTTAGGTATTTTATACCTTTCAGTGCAATTGTAAATGGGATTATTTTTCATTTCTTTCTGCTACTTCATTATTAGTGTATAGAAATGTAACAGGTTTTTGATATTAACTTTGCATCCTGAGACTTTATTAAATTGACTTATTCTAGTAGTTTTTTGGTGGAGTCTTTAGGGTTTTCTATATATAGTGTCATGCCCTCTCAAATAGTGGCAGTTTTACATCTTCCTTACCAATTTGGATGCCTTTTATTTCTTTTTCTGATTTTGTTGTGGCTAGGACTTCCACTACTATGTTGAATAGAAGTGGTAAGAGTGGACTTCTTTGTCTTGTACCTGATCTTAGGGCACAAGCTCTCAGTTTCTCAGTTTTTCAACACTCAGTATGATGTTAGTTTTGGGGTTTTCATATATGGCCTTTCTTAGGTTGAGGTATATTCCATCTGAACCTACTTTGTTGGGGTTTTTTATCATGAATGAATGTTATACTTTGTAAAATGCTTTACTGCATCTATTGTGATCATCTGTTGTTATGATCATAGGGTTTTTATCCTTTCTCTTGTTAATGAGATATGTCACGTTGATCAATTTGTGAATATCAAACTGCCCTTACATCCCAGGAATAGATCCCATCCAATAATGGTGAATGATTTGTTTTTAATGTATTGTTGGATTTGGTTTGCTAATATGTTGTTGAGGGTTTTTGCAGCTATGTTCATGAGAGATAATTGCTTGTAGTTCTCTTTTTTTGTGGTGCCTTTATCTGGTTTTGGTATCAGGTAATGCTGGCCACATAGAATGAATTTGGAAGTTTTCCTTACTCTTCTGTTTTTGGAATAATTTGAGAAGAATAAGTATTAACTCTTCTTTAAGTGTTTGGTAGAGGTGGATCCCTGGGTGGCTCAGCAGTTTAGCGTCTGCCTTCAGCTCAGGGCATGATCCTGGAGTCCCCCGACCGAGTCCCACATCAGGCTCCCTGCATGGAGCCTGCTTCTCCCTCTGCCTGTGTCTCTGCCCCTCTCTCTGTGTCTCTCATGAATACATAAATAAAATCTTAAAAAAAATAAATAAATGTTTGGTAGAATTTACCTGTGAAGCCATCTTGTCCTGGACTTTTTTGTCAGGAATTTTTTTTTTAAGATTTTATTTATGTATTCATGAGAGACACACAGAGAGAAAGAGAGAGAGAGGCAGAGACACAGGCAGAGGGAGAAGCAGGCTCCATGCAGGGAGCTTGACATGGGAGTCAATCCCAGGTCTCCAGGATCATGCCCTGGGCTGAAGGTGGTGCTAAACCACTGAGCCACGAGGGCTGCCTGTGTTTATCAGGAATTTTGTGATTATCTTTTCAGTTTCATTACTAGCAATCAGTTTGCTCAGAATTTTTATTTCTTCCTGATTAGTTTTGGGATGTTACGTTTCTAAGAATTTATCCATTTCTTCTAGGTTGCCCAGTTTGTTGGCATGTACTTTTTCATAGTATTATAACCCTTTGTATTTCTGAGTTGTAAGTTCTTATTTCTATTTCTTCATTTCTGATTTTGAGTTCCCTCTTTTTTTATTTTGCTGAGTCTGGCTAAACATTTATCAATTTTGTTTATCTTTTTAAAGAACTACCTACTGGTTTTGTTGATCTCTTAATTATTTTAGTCTCTATTTTTGCTCCAATTGTTGTTCTTCCCTTTGTTCTACTGGCTTTGGTCTTTGCTTTTTGTTTTGTTTTGTCTTTTAGCTCCTTTAGGTGTAATTTTAGGTTGTTTATTTCAGGTTTTTCTTGCTTCTTGACTTAGGTCCATATTACTATAATCTTCTCTCTTAGAACAACTTTTACTGCATCCCAACGATTTTCAACCATTGTTTTCTTTCTTTTTTTTTTTTTTTTAAAGATTTCATTTATTTATTCATGAGAAACACAGAGAGAGAGAGAGGCAGAGATATAGGCATAGGAGGAAGCAGGGTCCATGCAAGGAGCCCAATTGGGACTTGAACCCAGGAGTCCAGGATCACGCCCTGAGCCAAAGGTAGATGTTCAACAGCTGAGCTATCCAGGTGTCCCATCCATTGTGTTTTCATTTTAATTTGTCTGTGTGTGTTTTTATTCCCTCTTTGATTTCTTGGTTCACCCATTCATTGTTTAGTAGCATGTTTTTTTAATCTCCATCTATTTGTGTTCTTTCCAGATTTTCACTTGTGATTGATTTCTAGTCTCACAGTGTTGTGTTTTTGAAAACATGTATGTTATCATTTTTGTCTTTTTGAATTTATTCAGACTTGTGACCTAAAATGTGATCTGTTCTGCAGAATGTGCCATATATACTTGGAAAGAATGTGTATTCTACTGTTTAAGGATGGAGTGTTCTGAATATGTTATGTTAGGCCTGCCTGGTCTGACGTGTCATTCATAGCCACTGTTTCCTTGTTGACATCTGTCTGTATAGTCTATCCATCCATTGATGTAAGTAGGTGTTAAAGTCCTCTATGGTTATTGAATTACTGTCAGTTTCTTCCCTTATCTGTTCATAGTTTATATATTTTGGTGCTTCCATGTTGGGTACATAAATATTTACAATTGATATGTCTACTTGTTGGATTGTTCCCTTTATCATTGTGTAGTGGCCTTTTTTGTTTGTCTCTTAAAACATTATTTGTTTTAAAGTCTAATTTGTTAGTACTGTTACCCCAGCTTTCTTTTTGCTCCCATTTGCATGGTAGATGTTTATCTGACCCTTCATCTTCAAAAGTCTTTAGTTCTGAAGTGAATCTTGGGTAGGCAGGATGTTGAGTCTTTTTTTTTTTTAATCCATTCTGTCACTATATGTCTTTTGATTGGAGCATTTAGTCCATTTACATTTAAAGTAATTTTTGGTAGGTATGTACTTATTGCCAATTTGTTACTTATTTAGTGGTTGTTTCTATAGTTCCTCTGTTCCTTTCTCCTCCTTTTGCTCTCTTTTTTTATAGTGTGATGGTTTTCTGTAGTGTTATGCCTAGACTCCTTTTTCTGTATTTTTTGTGTATTTATTTTAGATGTTTGATTTGTAGTCACAATGAGGTTCATATATAACATCTTATGTATATATAGCAGTCTGTATTAAGTTGATGGTCACTTGAACCCATTCTAAAAGCACTAAATTTTTACTTCTCCTCCTTCCATGTTTTATCTATATGAATTAATACTATACATCCTTTATTTTGTCAATCCTTTGAGTGAGTTTTATAGATATAATTGATTTTATTGCTTCTGTACTTTGAACTCCATACTAATTTTTAAGCGATTAATCTATTACTTTTATTATATGTTTGTATTTACCTATGAAACTTTTTCTTTTCTAATTTTTCATGCCAAATGATAGCTTTTTCTTTCAAAGAATTGCCTTTAATGTTTCTTATAAGGCTGATTTTAATGGTAATGAACTTGGACTTTTGTTTGGGAAATTCATTCTCTCTCCTATTCTGACTGATAATCTTGCCAGGTAGAGTATTCTTGGTTTCAGTTTTTTTTTTTTTTTTTTTCTTTCTTTCAACACTTTGAATATATCATTGCCACTCCTTTCTGGCCTGCAGTGTTCCTGCTGAAAGAGTTACAGCCTTATGGGGTTTTCCGTGTTTGTAACTATTTTCTTTTCTCTTGCTGCTTTTACAATTCTGTTTATCATACTTTGTGCCATTTTAATTATTATTGTCTTGGTGTGGACCTCCTTGTGTTAATTTTTTTGGGGGCTACTTCCTGGATCTGAATGTCTGTTCTCTTACTCAGATTAGGGAAGTTGTCAGCTATTAATTTTTCGAATTTCTTATCCCTTTTTTTTTCTCATTTAGAGTTAATTTTATATATGATATAAATGTCCATCTTCATTTTTTTTTTTTAAGATTTTATTTACTTATTTGAGAGAGAGAGTGATAGCAAGAAAGAGTAGAAGGAGGGGGAGAGGGAGAAGCAGACACCTTACTGAGCAGGGAGCCTGAGATCATAACCTGAGCCAAAGGCAGATGTGTAATGAACTGAGCCACCTAGGCACCCCAACTTCATTATTTTGTATGTGGATATGGTTTTCCCGACTTTTTTTGAAAAGACTATCATTTTTCCATTGTGTAGGCTTATTAACATTATGAAAATCATTTCACCACATAGACAAAGGTTTATTTCTGGACTCTCTATACTTTTCCATATACTTTTCTATATGTTTGTATGCCAATACCAGTGCTTTGATTAATATAACTTGTAATATATTTTGAAATCACAAGTGTGAGGCCTTCAGCTTTGTTCTTTTGCTAGATTGTTTTGGGTATTTAGTGTCTTTTGAGAGTCAAGATCAATTTTAGAATTTTCCTATTTTGTGAAAAAGACCTTTTGGGATTTTGATAGTGTTTGCATTACATCCTTTGATAACTTTGATATAATACATCTTTTTTTAACAGTAAATACTAAGTCTTCCCATGTTATGAACATGGGATATTTTTCTATTGTCATCTTTAATTTTTTTCTGCAGTGTTTTCCTGTGGAGTGTGTGTGTACAAGATTTTTGCCTCCTTGGTTAAGTTTATTCTTAGTTTTGTTCTTTTTAATGATAATGTAAGTGAGATTAATTTTCTTTCTAGTTTGCTCATTGTTAGTGTAAAGAGACACAGCTTTTCTTTTTTTAACACAACTGATTTTTTAAATTTGATCCTGTAACTTGCAACTTCCTTGAATTTGCTTATTGTTTGTGTGTTTTGTGTAGTCTTAGGGTTTTCTACATTTAAGATCATGTCATGTCAAAGTCATAATTTTACTTTAACAATTTAGATGACTTTTATTTCTTTTTCTTGCTTATTTAGTTTTTCTGGCTAGAAATTCTAGTCCTATGTTGAATAGAAGTGGCAAGTGTGATCATCCTTGCCTTGTTAACTAGTCTTTGAGGAAAAGATTTCAGTTTTTCACTGTTCAGTATGATGTTAAACTCTGGGCCATTTGTGTATGACCTTTATTATATTGAGTTACTTCTGTTCCTAATTTGTTGAGTGTTTTTACATGAAAAGATATTTAATTTTGTTAAATATATTTTTTTAAGATTTTATTTATTTATTCATTAGAGACACAGTAGAGAGAGAGAGAGAGAGAGAGACAGGCAGAGCGAGAAGCAGGCTCCGTGCAGGGAGCCTGACGTGAGACTCGATCCCGGGTCTCCAGGATCACACCCTGGGCTGAAGGTAGTGCTAAACCGCTGAGCCACCCGGGCTGGGCTGCCCAATTTTGTCAAATATTTTTATATCAGTTGACATGAACATGTAATTTTGTTTTCTTCATTTTGCTAATGTGGTATACTCACTGATTTTTGTATATTTAATGATCCTTGCATTCAAGGCATGAAACCCATTTGTTTATGCTCTATAATTATTTGAATGTTGAATTTGATTTGCTAGTTTTTTGTTGAGTTTTTTGCATCAATATTCAAATAGCTATTGGTCTGTAGTTTTCTTGTACTATCTTTGTTTGGCTTTGGTAACAGGGTAATAAAAGGAGTTTGGAAGTGTTCCCTACTCTTTAATTTTTTGGAAGAGTTTCAGAGGGATTGGCATTGATTCTTATTTAAATGTTTGCTAGAATTCTCCAATGAAGCCATCTGGTCCTGGGCTTTTATTTGTTGTGAGGTTTTTGATTACTGATTCAGTCTCCTTGCAATGCTTTGTTCAGATTATCTGTTCTTCATAATTTAGTCTTCATAGATTGTGTATTTGTATAATTTATCCATATTTTTTTGTTATCCAGTTGGTTGATGTATGATTGGTAATAGTAGTCTCATAATCCTTTTTATTTCTTTGAGATCAGTTGTAATTTCTCCTGTTTGATATCTGATTTTAGTTATGTCTTTTTTTTCCCTTAGTTAATCTAGTTAGGGGCTTGCCAGTTCTATTTTTTTTAAGAAAGAGACTCTTAGTTCCACTGACTTTTTAAAAAATTGATGTATTTATTAGAGAGAGAGAGAGATTGAGGGAGAGTGTGCGCATGGGAGCTGCGGAAGGGCAGAGGGAGAGGGAGAGAGAATCTCGAGCAGCCTACCTGGTGAGGGCCAAGCCCAGCGTGGGGCTCAGTCCCATGACTCTGAGATCATGACCCAAACCAAAAACCAAGAGTTGGTCACCCAACTAATTGAGTCACCCAGTTGCCCCTTTGTTTCATTGACTTTTAAAATTGTTTTACTATGCTTTATTTCATTATTTCTGGTCTTTTTTAGTTTGTTTTAAAGAGTTTTTTTTTTTTTTTTTTTTAAAGAGTTTCTTTATTTATTTATTTGAGAGAAGAGAGAGCTGAGGGAAGAGCAGAGGGAGAGGGACAAGCAGTCTCTGCTGAGTGTCCAGTCCAAAGTGGGGCTTGGTTTCATGGCTCTGAGATTATAACCTGAGCCAAAGGCTTAACTGACTGAGCCACCCAGGTGCCCCTCCCTTGTGATTTCTTCTTTGACCCTTTGATTTTTCAAGTATATGTTTAATTTCCATGTATTTATGGATTTTCCAGTTTTTCTGCTGCTGTGTTTCTAGTTTAGTTTCATTGTGGTCAGAAAAGATACTTTGTATGGATTTGTTACAATTTGTTTTGTGGCCTAACCTGTGATTTCTCCTGGAGAATGTTCCATGTGTGTTTGAGAAGAATGTATATTCTGCAACTCTAGGATGGAATGTTCTTTATATATCTCTTATATCCAATTGGTCTATAGTGTTGTTCAAGTCTTCTGTTCTCTTATAGATCTTGTGTCTTTGTTTTCTCCATTATTGAGAGTAGAGGATTGAGTGGGTGGCTCAGTCCGTTAAGTGGAGGTCTTCAGTTTAGGTCATGATATTGAGGTCTGAGAAGCATATTGAGTATGCTTCTCCCCCTGCCCCCACCCCTGCTCATGTGTGCTGTGTCTCAAATAACACCCCTGCTCATGTGTGCTGTCTCTCAAATAAATACATAAAATCTTTTAAAAAATGGAGGATTGAAACACTTTATTTTTACTGTGTTGCTCCATTTCTTCCATTTTGTCAATGTTTGTTTCATATATCTGAGTATCCTGATATCAAATGCATATATAGTTACAATTGTTATATCTTCTTGGTGACTTGACCCTTTTATTATGACATAATATCCTTTTTTCCTCCTTGTGAATTTTTGACTTAGTCTGTTGCGTCCCTATAAATAGGGGCTGTTGTGTCAGCCTCTATTTTTCTTTGGGTTACCATTTGCATGAAATATCTTTTCCATCCTTTGATTTTTTTTCAGCTGGTTTCTGTCTTCATATCTAAGGTGATTTCTGGTAAATGGCATATGATTGTATCTTGTTTTTTTACCTCATTCAGCTAGTCTATATCTTTTGTTTGAAGAGCGTAAGTCACTTACATTATCTTCGAGGGCTCAAAAAAAATTATAACTATAGAAAGATCATAGCTATTTTTTAGCTGTCTTATAGCTGTTTTGCCTTCCCTGTTCTCTCTTGCTGCTTTCCTTGGTGTTTTGTCATTTTATATTAACATGCTTTGATTCCTTATTTTCTTTTGTGTATCTTCTATGATTATTTTCTTTGTGACTGTGGAATTTACATTAAAATGTTAAAATTAGAAAAATCTATTTTAAGTTGGTAACAACTTAGTTATATACAGAAACTACTCTTTTACGTCTGCTTACCCTGACTCTGTTATTGATGTCACAAATTATATCATAATATATTGTGCATCTATTAACCTACTTTTATAGTTACTGAGTTTTTAAAGATTTTATTTTTTCTTAGAACAGTTTTAGGTTTATAGCAGAATTAAAAGGAAAGTATAGATATTTCCCATGTATTCTTTGCCCCTCCATTCACATGCATAGCCTCCCCCATTTTCATCATCCCCCACACCAGAGTGGTACATTTGTTCCAGTAATGAACCTACACTGACAATGTGTAATCACCCAAAGTCCATAGTTTGCATTAAGGTTCACTCTTTGTGTTGTACGTTCTATGGGTTTAGACAAACGTATCATGACATGTATCTATCCTTATGGTTTCTTACAGAGTAATTTAACTGCCCTAAAATTCCTCTGCCTATTCACCCTCCTCCAATCCCCAAACAACCTCTGGCAACCACTGATCTATTTACTGTCACCATAGTTTTGCTTTTTCCAGAATGTCCTGTAGTTGGAATCATATAGTATTCAGCCTTTTCAGGTTGGCTTCTTTTACTTAGTAATATGCAGCTAAGATTCATCTATGTCTTTTCATGGCCTGATAGTTAATTTCTTTTTAGTGTTAAGTAATATTCCATTGTCTGGATGTACCACAGTTTGTACATTTACCTCCTGCAGCATGACTTGGTTTCTTCCAGGTTTTAACAGTTATGTATAAAGCAGTTATAAATATGTGTGCAGGTTTTTGTGTGAACTTAAGTTTTCAGGTCCTTTGGGTAAATACCAAAGAGCCTGATTGCTGGATTATACGGTAAGAGTATGTTTAGTTTTTTTTTTTTTTTTTTAATTTTATTTACTTATGATAGTCATACAGAGAGAGAGAGAGAGGCAGAGACATAGGCAGAGGGAGAAGCAGGCTCCATGCACCGGGAGCCCGACGTGGGATTCGATCCCAGGTCTCCAGGATCGCGCCCTGGGCCAAAGGCAGGCGCCAAACCGCTGCGCCACCCAGGGATCCCCAGTATGTTTAGTTTTGTAAGAAATTGTCAGACTGTCTTCCAAGGTGGCTGTTCCTATATTGCTCCACATCCTTACCTGCATTTGGCCTTGCTAGTGTTTCAGATTTTGGCCATAGGTTTTTAGTGGTAGTTCATTATTACTTTAATTTGCATTTCCCTGATGACACATATGTGGAAGATCTTTTCATATGCTTATTTGCCATCTGTATATCTTCTTGTTGAGTTGTCTCTTAAGGTCTTTGGCCCATATTTTAATTTGGCTTTTTTTTTTTTTTAAATCGTTGAGTTTTAAGAATTCTTTGTATATTTTAGGTGACACTCCTTTTATGAGATGTGTCTTTTGTACATATTTTCTTCCAGTCTGTGGCTTGTTGTGTTATCTCTTCACATTCTCTTCTGCAGAGCAGAAGTTTTTAATTTTAATGAGGTATAGCTTATCCGTTATTTCTTTTATGGATCATACCTTTGGTTTTGTATCTAAAGTTGCTGCCATATCCAAAGTGATCTAGGTTTTCTTCTATGTTATAGGGATTATATAGTTTTGTGTTTTATATTTAGGTCTGTGATCCATTTTGAGTAAGTTTTTGTGAAGGATACTAGATCCTTGTCTAGGTTCATTTGTTGTTTCTTTTTTTTATTGCTTGTGGATGTCCAGCTGGTCCAACATCATTTACTGAAAAGACTATCTTTGTTACATTATATTGCTTTTGTTCCATTGTCAAAGATCAACTATTTCTGTGGGTCTACTACTGTTGTGTGGATCTATTTATCTATTCTTTTGTAAATACCATACTGCCTTAATTACTATAGGTTTAGAGCAGACTTGAAGTCAAGTAATGTCAGTCTTCCAACTTTATTCTTCAATTCTTTTTGGCTATTCTGGGTCTTTTGCCTATGTATATAAACTGTAGAATCAGTTTGTTGATATATACAAAATAAATTGCTGGGCTTTTAACTGGGATTACATTCAATCTAGAGATCCAGTTAGGAAGAACACTCATCTTGACAATATTCAGTCTACTAATCCATGAATATGGAATATCCATTTAGTTATTATTTTGTTCATCAGAGTTTTTTAAATTGTCTTTCAATAGATATTGTGTGTATTTTGTTAGATTTTTTTACCTAAGTACTTCATTGTGAGGGGGCACCATTTTTGGTTTACAAAAATTTTTATGAATCATATTGCTCTTTAAAATCCATTTGTTCATTGATAATGTATAGGAAACTGTTTTCTGATAATTTCAAATTAAATAAAAACTCACAAGGGTAATATAACTCCTATATACATTTTACATGTCTCCAACTGTTATTTTGTTAACAGTTATATTTTTGTATAGTGTGTATCTATTGACATAATTTTTTAGTTTTTTTTTTTTAATGATTTATTTGCTTAATTGATACAGAGACAGCATGAGCAGGGGTAAGGGCAAAGGAAGAGGGAGAGAGATTGCATCTCAGGCAGACTCAGCACTGAGCCCAGAGCCAGATTCAGGGCTCAGTCCTAAGACCCAGAGATCATGACCTGAGCTGAGATTAGGGTACTATAATTATTTTTTATACTTTTGGCTTTTAAATTCTGTACCAGAATTAAAAGTGGTTTACCTATCATCAGTACAATATTAGAGTATTCTGTATCTGTTTATGTATTTACTTTTATCAGTGAAATTTATATTTTCGAATGTTCTAGTGTTGCTGTCTTGTGTTTTTTTCCATTTATCTTGCAGGATTCTCTTGCAGATCTGCTGGTAATGAACTCCCTCAATTTTATTTGTCTAAGAAAGTCTGTTTCACCTTTAATTTTGGAGGATTGTTTTGCTGGTTATAGTATTCTTGGTTGGCAATTTTTTTCAAAGCTTTTTGAATTTTTATGTCTATTACCTTGCTCATATTTTACACATTTCTGATCATTATTTCTTTAACAAGTTTTGTGTCCTCTGTTTCTTCTCTTGTATATCAATCAACTTGTTTTTGTCTCATAATTTCCTTAGGCTTTTTCCTCTTTCTCCATTGTTTTTTATTTTGCTGCTCTAACTCAGTAATTTCAAAATATCTGATTTTGAGTTCACAGATTTTTGTTGTTGTTGTTGTTTGATCAAATTTGCTGTTGAACCCCTCTAATGAATTTTTCAGTTTAGTTATTCTGTTTGTTAGCTCTAGAATTTCTGTTTGTTTCTTTTTTGATGGTCTCTATCTCTTTACTAATATTTTGTTTATGCATTGTTTTTCTGATTTTGTTTAGTCAAACATCTGTTCATAGTTCTATGTTATTGAACTTTTTTTTTTGAGATTTTATTTATTTATTAGAGACACACACACACACACACACACAGGCGGAGAAGCAGGCTCCATGCAGGGAGCCCGATGTGGGACTTGATCCCGGGTCTCCATGATCATGCCCTGGGCTAAAGGTGGTGCTAAACTGCTAAGGCACTGGGGCTGCCCGAACTTTTTGTTTTTTAAGATTTTTTTTAAACAAAATTTATTTATTTATTCATAAGAGAGACACAGAGAGAGAATGGCAGAGACATAGACAGAGGGAGAAGCAGGGTCCTCGCAGGGAGCCGGATGTGGGATTCGATCCCGGATCCTGGGATCACTCCCTGAGCTGAAGGCAGACACTCAACCACTGAGCCACCAGGCATTCCTGTTTTTTAAGATTTTTATTTATTTATTTGAGAGAGAGAGAATGAGCAAGCAAGAGTGTGCACAAGCAGGGGGAGAGAGAGAGGGAGAAACAGGCTCCCTGCTCACTAGGGCTCAGTGGGGCTCTATCTCAGGATCCTGACATCATGACCTGAGCCAAGGCAGATGCTTAACTAACCAAGCCACCCAGGCAGCTCTGAACTTCTTAAGACAATTATTATTTTTTTTTCCAGGTAATTCATCTCTTTCTGAGCTCTCTTTCTTTTGGATTGGTTTCTGGAACTTTGTTACTTTGGGTCATGTTTCCTTTTTTCTTATGCTTTTTGATATTTTGTTGAGTTCTAGAAATTTTTAAAAAATCAGGCATCTCAGTTTTTAGGGACTGGTTTTGTACAGGGAATACCTTTATTAGTTGGTTTAACTAGAGATTCTGGGGGCCTCTGAAACCTTTTTCTGGAGGTTGCAACTTCTCTAAAATTGTGCATGTAATTTCCCATTTTGAATTATTCTGCCTTCTTTTTCACGAGTTTGTATTCTTTTGCTCGATCTGATGTGTATCCTTGGCAATTCAGGTTCTCTGGTGCTAAGCAACAAGCAGCTCTGTTTTCCCTGGTTGTCAGTGGCTTCCAGGCATCCAGAGTGTATGTTAGTTCCCCATCAGCACTCTGAATCAGATAGAACATATATTTTTTTCTCCAAGAAGTCGCTGAAAATCTGGAACCCTGGACACCTGCTCCACTGTTTTCCTTCCTTAGCAGAAACTTCAAGTTCAGACACCCATTTCTAATTGTGCTGAGTCATGTTGGACATTGTTTGCTGCACCATAGAGTCTCTGGTTTCTCAGCAAGGCACTGTCTCTGTCTTTTACTTTCAGCAGCCTCAATTGCCCATCCAAAGTGTACTGGTTCTATTAGCGTTCTGAATCTGGAAAGACAAGACATTCTCTTGGGTAGCCCTCTGGAAAGCTTGAGTGTTGGATGCACACTCTACTTTTTTCTATCTCCATACCCTGCAAGAGAGAAGCCAGAAGCCAAGCCTAATTGTACCTACTTTGTGTAGGGAGTGTTGTGGATGCAGAGTTGGCTTTTCTTAGCCGTTTTAATGTAGCTGTTCTTTGCTTTGCACTTACTTGGGGGTACTGCAACTTTATGGTTAGCTCATAAAGATATTTAGTCTCTATGTTATTTTTATGTTGTATGTGTAGGGGGTGAACAAGGGTTGGGATTTCCTATTCTACCATCTTGTTAATGTCATTCTCAAATTATTTTTTATGTATGGTGTGAAATATAGGTAGAAATTCCTTTTTTTTTTCCCCATATGGTGGTCTAACACCATTTTTAAGAGTTTCATTTTCCCAGACAGTAATCTTGGTGCCTTGTCAAACACAATCGACCATGTGAAAGGAATTCTATTTCTAAAATGTCTACTTGGTTCCATTGATCTGTTTTTATACTAATACCCTACTATTTTGATGATTAAATTTTATAGTAAGTCTTGAAGTCAGGTATTATTTTTTATATTTCTGTATGAATGTTAACATCAGCTTGACAATATCTTCAAAATATCCTGCTGGGATTTTGATAGGAAGTTAATGGAATTAGAATAGGAGAATCAACAAGTTGAGTCTTCTAATCTACAAACATGTTATGTCACTCCAGTTTTTTGGGTTTTCATTTATCCTAACAATGTTTTGTAGCTTTTAGTGTAACAGTCTTGTATATCGTTTGTTAAATTTACTTTCAGGTTTTTTTTTTTTTTTTTTTTTTTTTGAGTAGGCTCTGCACCCAGCGTGGAGCACAATGGGAGGTTTAAACTCACAGTGAGATCAAGAATTGGACACTTAAACCAACTGAACTACCCAGGTGCCCCTACTTGCAATTTTTTGACACTACTGAAAATAAGAACTATTTTAAAATTTCATTTCCCAGT
Source organism: Canis aureus (assembly GCF_053574225.1). Lineage (NCBI taxonomy): Eukaryota > Metazoa > Chordata > Mammalia > Carnivora > Canidae > Canis > Canis aureus. The sequence continues at coordinate 1,056,783 of NC_135632.1, read as the reverse complement.
ATTTTGCTGCCAACATATAGATGTATACTTGATTATTTATTAAATATAATATATATTTTACACAGTATATATTTTGGTTTTTTGTGTATTTCAAATCTTGCAATCTTGCTACTCTTATTAGATCTAGTAGATATTTTTTATATACCTTAGGATTTTCTGTGAGAACAGTCATATTACATGAAAGTTGAGACAGTTTTGTCTTTAAACTGTACACCATTTATTCAGTTTTCTTGGCTCTTTGCATTTTCTAAGATTTCTACTTTACAGTTGTAGAAAAGTGGTGAGATTAGGCATCCTTGACATTTCTCTTTTTTTTTTTCTTAAGACTTTATTTATTCATGAGAGAGAGAGAGAGAGAGAGAGAGAGAGAAAGAGGGGCAGAGAGGCAGAGACACAGGCAGAGAGAGAAACAGGCTCCATGCAGGGAGCCTGATGTAGGACTGGATCCCAGGACTCCAGGATCAGGCTCTGGGCCAAAGGCAGGCACTCAACCGCTGAGCCATCCAGGTGTCCCAACATTTTCTCTATCTTAGAAGGAAAATAGTCTGTCACCTTCAAATTTGAAGTTAGCTGTTGGTTTTTGCTATTGCCCTTTATAACCTTGAAGAAGAATCTTTTATATTTTTTGTTAGCTGAGAGTGTTTTTTTTAACAGTGGGTATTGATTTTTGTCAAATGCCTTATGTGCTAGGATGATTTTGGCTTATTTTATAATACATTTTCATCATTTTTGTTCTAATTCATCTCTTGATTTCTTTTTTAACTTTGCTGGTGACTTCTGTGTATTGAGTGTAGGTAGTGCTCAGGATTTTTACAGATTTAGGTATAAACTGTACATTCCCAAACAAATATTTCCTGGTTTTATTGACTCCCTGTGTTCTTTGGCATGATCTTTTTTTCTTAAGAGAGATACATTTTGATTTTGATTCAAGAGGTTAAATTGAAGACTTTCTTGTATGATGTGAGGGGATTTCTTAAAACTGTATACTCTTATTACATATGTATTGTATAATATATATTTTCAGTAGGAACTTAATACTTTCACATTTCATTTATTGATGTTAGGCTTTCATAGAGTAATTATAAATATTAAAAATTGCTAGTGTTTTCTTCATTTATATTCCAGTTCTTGTATATAAATTGTGTATATGTATATATTGTATATTATTCTGTACCTACTAAACACAAGGAATCAGACATTTCTTGACGAATAGTTTTGTTTCATTTCCTGTTTTTTCTCTCATGCTGCAAATGTGTCAAAGTACACAGGTACTGACACATTCTTTTTATCTCCAGACTTGTGGAGTTAACATAAATCTGGAAGAATTAATTCTAAAATATTTTTTCCTGTTCTGTATAGTGTTTTAATTGTCCTATTTCTGTGATTTCTTTTCCCTTCAAAGGTATATAGGTTCCTACCCACAGGAAGCATGGAATGATGACAAGCACATCACTTGTACATGCATACATATACACGCATGTAGAGGAGACAAACATAGACCAAGACAGTTTTTTTTTTAAATTTTTTTTTTTAATTGAACCAAGACAGTTTAAATCCGCTTGTTGTATCCTATAGACTACAAATGTGAAGGTTGTTAGGGAAGAGGGGGATTACTTTATATCAGAAAAAATTAGGACAGTTTTAATTAAGAATGTAGAATTACAAAGAATAAGTAAAAAATATGCATTAATTGGAAAGAGTGTGACATAATTTCTGGAAATGCATTTATCTAATATATTCAAAGTATTTTCTAACCTGTTAAGCCAATAAAAATGTTAAGTTGTTTTTAGAAAAAATGTATTATTTTTATGATGTACTACAATATTCTTGTGAGTTTGTGTCTATTTTATCATATTTAACATATTTAAAAATATGTTTAATTCTCATTTTTCTTCATGCTATGATTAAGGAAAGAAGGAGAAGATTTCTGGTGTTTTAGCTTTCTGGTGTCCTTTTCTGAGTGTTAACGAGGAAAATTAGACTTTATTTTAACAATATAGTATCAATGTTAATTTCTTAATTTGAATAATGCTAAACTTTTTAAATTTAAAAATTAAAGTTGTAAGATTGCCACTTCATACAAAAGTGGTTAAGCAAATGATCCTTGTTCGAGTGATAAAATTTAAGTAGTAAGTAAAATGTAAGTAGTAAATATCTGGGATTCCTAATTCTTTACTTGGTGATCTCTCCTTTTCTTGCTTTTGTAATGTTTTTCTTTTTCTCATACACTGCCTACCTGTATTACATTGCTCTATTGAATTTTATACATATTTTCTAGTCAGTGAATTAAATCAGAGTACCTTCAGAATTCATTTATTTGTAATCTTTTGAATTGTCCATGAATCAAAAGAAGTCATTGGTCACTGCGTTAGAATACTGTTGGATATATAAACTCATTATGCTGAGGCTGACTTATGTTTAGGTTTAAATGTAAAGTTTGTACTTGGGAATCCTGTAGTTTTAAAATGAGTAGAGTCTGACTTCTGGAATATATGGGTATCTAGAAAATAGAAAATGAGTTAAGATGGGAATCTGTGTATGGAAAATATATGAGTTTTACATTTATTCTTTTTACTTTGATTTTTTTTATGGTGAACATATTAAACATCCTTTTCATATACAGATATAATATTAAAAAACAAATTCATCATTTAAAGTGTAAACTGCCCATGAAACAGTTGTTGAACTTTCTGTTGGGGTATGTTTAGTAAAAAGATTTTAATATCTAATTATGAAAATTATAGAAGTGACCCAAATAGTTAATTTTTCTATTTTCATTTTATTCTTTTATTAACCCATTGATCTTTATTTTGTCTTATATCTGAAAATAAGAAAATGTGTGCTTATACAGCAATTATTTTATTGAGGATACATCTTAAAAGTCAAGAAGTGAAGCTGCTTGGTAATGCTATAAATTTAAAACTGTCCTACAGCAAGACAGTACAATGCAAATATGACTTAATAAGATCACAAACTGAATTTCAGTGAAACAACCAAGATTTACATTAAATTAGGAATTTTAAAACTGATTTAGTTTGTTTTACTGAGCATTTGCTTAATAACATTTTGCCTTCTTGCAATCTTTTTAAAGACAATAATTCGTCTGTGAAATGCAGGCACATCCTCAGTAGAAAAATTGAAAGCAACAGCTCACTTTCTGAAACCACACATATAGCGATATAAAGAAATATTTCAGCTCTACAAAATTTAATAAATCATCCCATTTCCTAATTTGATCATATTAGATGCTGATGTGGAAGAAGCATTTCAAATACCATCTCCTCATTAATATACATCAGTCTGGGGAATAGAATGGAATACTTATGCAGAGATGTCACAGTTACTGTTTCTTAGTTTACTAAGTGGAACAGGTTGATGTGATACTGGGTGCTATTTGTCAATGTCTTGTTAAAATGGTTTGGGTCGAGTTATGGAGTCCAGAAAGACGGCGGCTGATAAATCAAAAGTGGATTGAGTGGACAGGAGGCAGTGATTGATACTGTGACAGGATATGAAGAAAGGAACCTTGATACAAGCATGCATGATATTGAATATGAGAAGGAAAATGGCCCTGGAGTATGGATATTATTCAAGGAAATGAGAATAATAATATCAGCCTGGAAATATTGCTAGGTGAAGATTAGGATAGTCTTTATTAGAGTGTAATACTTTGTCAGAAAGATAGGAGTGAAATTATGTAAAAAATTTATGTGAGAAGAATATTTTCCCTTACATCCAAAGACTTTTTGATGATTATTTATTTCTTAAGGTAGTTTTAGCCTTGTTTTTTCCAGACTAATTCTTAAACTAGTTGTTTATAGAATCTTAACTTCCAGGAAAATTAAAACACTTTTTCTTTCAGATTAATTTAAAGAACATTTACCTTCACCTCTTGATTTTATAGAATTATGTATTCTGAGACTGAACTTGTATATATAAATAGTATTTTCTATCCATTTGGTACTGACTTTTAAAATTACATTGTTAACTGTAAATGAGAAATCTGCATAGCACGGTTTTCAGCATGTTTTGTTAGTCATTTTGAATGGCAAAATAAAGATCTTGACAGAAGAGTTGTTTCTCAAAAGTCAAGGTTATATATACTGAATTTTCTTTTATTGGCTTAATCAGTGAAATATTAGTTAATGTCAGGGAGTTCTTTGTGGGAATCTTGATTAATTTGACTTTTGTCTTTGAAAGTAGGAAGAACTTTTCTTTTGCTTCCTCACTGATAGAATTCTGTATCTAACACTGGTAGAATAAGGTTCTTTGGAAAGGTATTCAGTTAACTTCTAATTTTGTAGTGTATGAGAAACAAGATAATTATAACAATAATACTTGATTTTTACATACGCTATCTCTTTCTTCTTACGAACTTACACCTTATGGCACAGTTTTTGTTAAGCATACAATAGGAAACATTTGTGTGTGTGTTTTTTTTTTTAGATTTTATTTATTTATTCATGAAAGACACAGAAAGAGGCAGAGACGCAGGCAGAGGGAGAAGCAGGCTCCTCCCAGGGAACCTGAATGCAGGACTCGATCCCAGAATCCTGCCCTGAGCCGAAGGCAGACGCCCAACTGCTGAGCCACCCAGGCGTCCCAATAGAAAACATTTGAATTGAGGCATTGCTAAGTATTCAAGTATTGAAACCAATCATGATAAATCTATTGATAATTTTTTTCTAGCTCTTTATAGAAATCCTGATAAATGTATGTAGTATTCCTGGACTCATCAAAACTAATTTAATTAGATGAAAGCTGTTATTTTGGGGTTTATCTCCTCAGCATTTGATAAACTAGCATCGTTTATTGGCTAAGTAACATAGTTTGGAACTTAAGTTCTTTTTTTAAAAATAGAGGTAAAGTTGGTATATAACATTATATTAATTATAGGTATACAACATGATAGTTTCATATTTGTATATGCTGGAAAGTGGTTATCACAAAAAATCTAGTTACCATTCATCACATGACACTTGACCCCCCCCTTTACCCATTTCACTACCACCCCAACCCCCTACCCCTCTGGTAACTACCATTCTTTTCTCCTTATCTGAGATTTTGTTTTGTTTTCTTTGTTCATTTGGGTTCTCTATTAGATTCTATATATATAGTATTCGTTTTTCTCTGTCTTATTTCACTTAGCATGATGCTCTTGAGGTCTGTCCATATTGTTGCAAATGGCAAGATTTCATTCCTTTTTACAACTGAGTGGTATTCCATTGCATGTGTGTGTGTATATATATGTATATATATATATATATATGCTGAATTTTCTTTATCCATTCATTTATTGTTGAACATTTAGGTTGTTGCCTTATCTTAGCTGTTGTAAGTAATGCTGCAATGAATGTAGGGGTACATATATCTTTTTGAATTAGTATATTTGTTTTCCTTGGGTAAATACCCAGAAATGGAATAGCTGGATCATATAGTAGTTCTCTTTTTTATTTTAGAGGAATCTAAGTTCTTACCTGTGCTATTTACTACCACAAGTTGTTTTTTGAGGCCCAGAATGTGATTCTGAGTATTTGAAGAGGAAAAAGAGTCATTTTCAAATTACAGAATACATTTTCTATAGTTTTCTGGAGTTTCCCCTCCAATTTGGTTTTTATGTGGCAGCAAAAATGCAATTTTGGTAGTACCTCTTTTATTTCAGTGGTTTAAATGGTGATGAGGCCTGAAGTCCCTCTGTGATCTGGTCCTCCTGGCCTTGCAAGTACCTCTTTATAATGACGGTCATACCTACAGTCTCTCTGCAGTTACTGTTTTTCTCTCAGGACCCTTGAATATGTAGTTGCTTCTGCTTGAAATGTTCTTTTCTCTCTCTCTCGTCAACCCCTGTTCATCTTTGAGGTCTTGACTTAGAGGCATTTCCTTGGATGGCATTCTCTTATGGTATGCAGTACTCACAGTTCTCAATCCAGCATCTTAAGCCTGCAAGATGATCCTGGTTACTGTTACAAAAGCATAAATTGCACTCGCCCTTGTTAATTTTCAACTTGTGGATTGAGCTTTAAGCTCAATAAGAATCACTTCTCACTGGAGTCTTATTTCTATCATGGGGAAACAAATTTGGAATTATAGGAGCTAACATTAAAGACAAATTAGAAATAGTACAGAAAAAGTTCTGGATCAGATTTCTAAATCTCAGTTTCCTCATCTATACAGTGAGTACTGAATTTATGCTAGATTGAATGTTTCTAAATTTTCTGAGACTAAATTCCATGGTGTATAAGTCTCTTAAAAACTTTTTAAAAATCATTTTTCACTTTTGACTTCTTTTAAAGTAATGGTTGTGCCTATTATGCCTCATTACCATGCTCAAAAAGAATAATTAAATACACTTCAAGGATTGACCTTATTGACTGCTGGCCAGCTTCTACTAGCTTTCCTACAAAGCTCTGGTTTGCTCCTAAAGAGCTTTTATCCTTTATGCGTTTGTGTTGGAAATGCTCTTATATGAGGTTTTGTTTATCTGATTAATAACACTCAGAAGCAGCTGTGAGGCCCAGAAGAGGTATGGATGCAGAATTTTTAGGGCTAGAGGGTTATTTTAGACTACCACTTTTCAGTGAAGAAGCTGAGACTAGAGAGGTTAATCCCAAGGTAACCAAGTAGTAGCTGCAGAAATGGTTCCCTAAGTATGTGGTGATTTCCTGTCTTCTCTTTTCACAAGATTTCCTTCTCCCCTTCTGGTTTATAAATGGCTGTAGATATGCAGGATCAAGAGAACAAGTGAGAAAATCCTGGAGGTGCATCAAAAGTCGGGCAACATTGTTCTTGGACCAGATAGTCTCAGAGGGAGCTGTCTGCTTTGGGATAATAAATTAAGTGTAAGATGAACATTGCACATAAGTACAAAGGGTTATCAATTTGTTTAAAAACTCTGCTCTATTTCTGTAAGGATACAGTTAAATAAATGTTGTTTCTTTATCTTAGGTAGTACATATTTATAAAATTATCCAAAATAAAAGTAAAGTCCAGACTGTGGATCTAGCCATGGATTCAGTAAGATTGTATTCAGGTCACTATTGATTTTTATTAATATGTCTTCAACTGGAGCCAGTATCAGTTTTACAGTGATACTCAAAACAGATGAATTTTTAATTAATCCTATGGAATTAATGAGCTTATTTTAAAAATAGGGTGTGTTCCTGGCATATAAATAAAAACTTAAAAATGGCACAAAAATAAGAAGCTTGTTTCCTTTCTCTGTATGTTTGCTTTAAAACTATTACCTGTTTGTAATTTAATTGTGAGAAACTAATTCAGAGACATTATTGATTCATCAAAGAATTTTGGGCACATGACATAACCACATTAATGTAAGACACCTCTTGCATATTTATTTTTAAATTAACGATGCAAAGTATCACGATGGTTTCAGTAGTTTCATATTTACTAGTTTCTGCATGATTTCTAAAATAGTTTCATCTTTTTTGGTATGAAGTGTTCTTTTGCTTTTAAATAAAATGTTAATTCTCAAAAACCCCAACAGAGTACTCTCCCTGCCCCCTACCCCTCATCTCTCTGTCAAGTTGCTTTTTTAAAATTATTGTTTAAAGTAAGCTCTAGGCCCAAGATGGGGCTCAAATTCATGACCCTGAGATAAAAAGTCACATGCTCTACTAACTGAGCCAGCCAGGTGCCCTTCAATTGCTTTTAAATTAGGACTTTCTAGGTTTATAACATATACTTCAAACTGGCAAAAGGTAAAGTGGTTAAGTATTAGTTATGAACTTCCCCATGTTTGAATAAAAGATTCAATGATTGACATTGAATAAAATATTTTATGTAGCTCAGTAGTATTGGGCTGATTCAATAAATGAATACTGTTCTCTTTGATACTTTAAGGTGATGCCTTTCCAGTTTTCAGGTTATTTTAAATCAGTTTTAATTCTTATACAGCAAAATTGTTGTTTAGGCCCAAATGAAGTACAGTAAAAATTAATTAGTTGACTTAATCTTCCAACTGATTAATTGAGAATATACAAATTTTTAATGGGCCTAGGAACTGGATTCTCTAATGACAAAGTAGGTGACTTTTTCATAGACATTTCTTCTCTCAGCTTTTAAACTGAGTGCTATTTTAGTTTTTCTGTTTTTGACTCAACATCGGAGCACTTTGCTGCCCAGCTAAAATCAGGGCCCACATTCCCCCACCTGGGTGGCAGCTGCATTGTTGGCAACCCTGCCTGGGGAGTCCTGAGCTGACTGGCCTAATAGAACCATTCATTATCTCTTAGCTAAGTTATAACTACTTTTCTGATTTTTAGCCAAGTTTCATGATTGTGCAGGGTGGGATTATGACTTTAAACCAGTTGAGTAGATGATCTGTCCATTTTGATTTTCCATTGCTCCTTTTCACTGGTATAGTGTTATTCATGCAATATTTACCACAGTATCAAGTTAAAGACATTTATTTAATATATACTTCTGGTTGGGGTGATTTCGTTATGGCAGCAGCTGAATTCCTTGCTATTACTCATGACTCCTTTAGAGCAGAGCAACAGAGGAAAAGAGGAGAACACAATGTGGGGATGCTTTATTTCCTGGGCAGAACCCAGGTCAGAATTTACCTTGGTTGCTTGCCACAGGCACTACTGTTGGATGTAACTAACTTCCAGTGTGTTTTATTGGGTGGCTCCTTGAATGTTGGCAGACACTTAAAGTAGTCCCTGCTACAGTTGAGCTTATTGTCATAAGATCTCCTTTTTATCTTTGTCTACTTATCCTTTTACATCATTATGGTATAGCAGAAGATAGAACATAATGTTTCCCATATCCTATGATGTTTGTAGGTGAATAAGGGTAATTTATTGAGGATGAAATTAGTTATTTCCCCTTACTCATTCCTGTGAAGTTGCAGAATTGTGGAATCTTGCTCAAAAAATTGATAATGATTACTTAAAATTACCAAAGTAATTTAAAAATAAACTGTTATATGTTTTTATGACAGTGTTGATTATAAATAAAGGAGTCCTTAATTACACCCTTTACTTTGTTTTTTTTCTGTATTTCACTCATTGTTTGGTGAGGAAGGATCTAGAATATATACTTATAAATCTGTTTCTTGTAAGATATTCTATTTTATGGAAACGGTGCTGAATATCACAACTTACAACTACAACAGGAAATGTAAACATACAGTCTGTAGCCTCATATTATTCACTAATTCTTGTGGTTTATTTATTTTTTACTTTTAAAGATTTTATATTTTATTTATTTATTATTGAGAGAGAGAGAGAGAGGCAGAGACACAGGCAGAGGGAGAAGCAGGCTCCATGCAGGGAGCCTGATATGGGACTCGATCCCACGTCTCCAGGATCACACCCTGGGCTGAAGGCAGGCACTAAACTGCTGAGCCACCTGGACTGCCCTATGGTTTATTTTTTAATACCCAGAATGAATAAACTTTGTATTCACTGAGATTAGAAATGAAAATAACCTAAAATTATTTTTGCCAAATCCAATTAGTCTTTATTTTTTGAAGTTAAATATTGGAAGGTCATTTTGCACTCTAATCTTTCATGAACTTTTGTTGAAATATATGTTTTTCCCTCACAGGATTATTGTGACAAGAAATGAAGAAAGAACTTTTTGACATTATCTACTCTCTCTTTTATTTCCTTTTATTTTCTTCGCCAATCTAGATGTTTATTTAGAGTTTTCATTGGTTCTGTTGTGCTCTTCTTAGTGAAATAATCTGTGTTCATACTTGATCAATACTTCTTGCATTTGGGATCTATACATTTTGTACCAGTTTTCTTTCAGCATTGTTCCCATGCTGAAGATTCTAAAGTTTTATGGCTCACATTCACGTGGAAGGCCACCAACCCTTACCTTTTTAATAATTTTATTTTCACTTCCCTGCATTGTCTGGATCATGTCAGAAGATGGTTTTGTATGAAATAGACTTAGGTAGTATTTTCTTTTCTGTTTCCAATATGCTTTCTGTTAATGGCCACTATTACAGTTGGCCTTTCTGACTATAACAGCACATTGAAAATGTTACTCTTCAGGAAACAGTGTGTAATGACTACCAGATCTCGTTCCAGATCTCTCTTATTTTATGAGTATAGTAATCCTTTCTCATTTATGAGTTTGCCTTATTTGAAATTCAGATATAATGTAGATTTACTTCTGTACTGTATATGTTTTTCAGAACCTCTGCTGGACATCTGGGTCACTTGTTTCTACCTTTGTTCTTCTGCCAGTTGCTTCTTAGGCGATTGGTCACATACATACTAAGTGTCATGAAAATATATTAGATTTTAACATTGAGCTATGTGTATTACCATGTGGTATTTGTAGCCCTTATGATATTGAGCAAGAAGAGACTAAAAAGAATGTTGTTTATGCTGTCAGAACTGTTACTGCCAAGGTAGATGTCTAGTGGTGCTATGCCTAAGTGCTGTGACAGGCGTATTTTTTAGCTCAGTCTCCAAAGACTATGGGAGTCTTCTTGCCAGGAGGGTTTAAGAATGAGTCTCCCATCATCAGGCTTATGGGATGCAGACTAACAAGGAAGTAAGCTCTCAGGTTAAGGAGCAGAGAGCTGTAGTATCACAACACATTCCTATTAATTTTAAAACCAGCAAATAAAATTTTGTGATGAATGTATTTTAAAAAGCAAAGCTTTTTGTAGAAATTAATAGGTACACATTTGGTTTTTAAGGTCTCTATTTGGAGAAAGCATAAGAAAAGTCTAAGAATGGACCTTCAGATGAAGTGTGAATGAATAACTATAACCAATAATGAAGTGAAAAGAGGCTTTCAAAAGAAGTTCACAGTTTATATTCCATTCTCTATTCAAAAGATAGAGAAAATCCTAGTCTTTTAATGGCTTGTCAAAACAGAAAATCTGGTTGGTGGTTGATTCTTAACCTTTCGTTGATCACATCTAATGTAAAGTGGGATGTCAAAGGGAGAATCTGATGAAAACCATGGATCTTCTTAACAAAAATTACATATATTTGCATACATGATTTTTCATGTCCTTAAGCGGCGTTCACAGACATCTTAAAACTCCCTAGACCCACTAGGAAAGAACCTTTATGCCAATGTCAGAGACATTCAAGCAACTTTCAGAAATGGAAGTGCAAATATGAGCTAAGGGAGGCAGCAGGTTCTTCCAATTAATATCTACTTCCTTTCCATTTTAGCCCCATTATTGTCTTTCTCCACTTTAGTAGTACATCTTCTCTTAATTTTAAAGACAAATTGAAAGAGTATAGTTTATTATCAATTTAGGATGGGGAAATGCCTTTGATAGTAATATTGTGTTCTTCGTTTTCTGTATTTTTATTTTAGTGAATGTAAAAGATACTTATGGAACTTCATAGATTGTCTTGCAATCCTACTAAAAAAGACTGAATTCCGTATCCAAGAATTCTCATACCATGGGGATTTTTTAGAACTTAATTGTTACAATTTGCGAGGACCCTTTGCTATCCATTAAATATGCTATATTATGCTCACTGTCATTGTAGATTTTTGTTTCAGGTTTTCTGTCTGTTGATTTTTATTAGGTTAGTTATTTCCCTGTCATCCTCATATGAGATTTCAGTATTATTGTTCCAGATAACTCATAAGTATATGAAATTATGAAATGAGATTGATGATCCTCTAGTTATTTAGAATAGTTCATTTTGGGATACTTTGGAGTACTTTATTTTTCATACCAGCCAGTGAAGAAAATGCTGGTTTTTTCAAGCTCTCCCTCCTTCACTTGGTTCTCAGGTTACCAAAACTTTCCTTAAGGCAGGGATCCAGTCTTACTAATTTTGTATCCTTAGTTTCTGGTATGCTGGTACCTGCCCACCAGTAGATTTCAGTAAATCTAATTGTATTCAGTAGGTTGAGTAAATGATTTATTTCTCCACATTTATTTATTTATTTATTTATTTATTTATTTATTTATTTACTTAATTTTTTTATTTCTCCACTTTTAAAAAAAGATTTATTTATTCATGAGAGACCGAGAGAGCAAGAGAGGGCAGAGACACAGGCAGAGGGAGAAGCAGGCTCCATGCAGGGAGCCTGATGTGGGACTCGATCCTGGGACCCCAGGATCATGCCTTGGGCCGAAGGCAGGTGCTCAACCGTTGAGCCATCCAGGCATCCCTATTTCTCCATTTTCAACACAGGTTTTCTGAAAGTCTAAAAAATTTCCTTTGTTTGATTTCTTTACTGGCCAGAGAAGAGTTGTGTGTATTCTCAAGTATATGCTAGACCAGATCAGCTCTAAGTTTGATTTCCAGGATATTAGTTCCTAAAATTCTGGTTGATGTCTTGGGAAGGAACACTGCAGAAAAATGTTAATAATATGGCTTTTAAGATTATAAGTCAGTCTTTGAAGGACATTCAAGTTTTTTTTTTTTTTTAAGATTTTTATTTATTCATGAGAGATACAGAGTGAGAGAGAGAGAGAGAGAGAGAGAAAGAGAGGCAGAGACACAGGCCGAGGGAGAAGCAGGCTCCATGCAGGGAGCCCGACGTGGGACTCGATCCTGGGTCTCCAGGATCACACCCTGGGCTGAAGGCGGCGCTAAACCCCTGAGCCACCTGGGCTGCCCTCAAGTTGGTTTTAAAGTTCTTCATCAGAATAGCCCTTTCAAATAATTTGTTCCAACTCTCTGAAGAAAGCCCATGGTATTTTGATAGGGATTGCATTAAACGTGTAAATTGTCCTGGATAACATTGACATTTTCACAATATTAATTCTTCCAATCCATGAGCATGGAATATTTTTCCATCTCTTTGTGTCTTCCTCAATTTCTTTCAGAAGTGTTCTGTAGTTTTTAGGGTATAGATCCTTTACCTCTTTGGTTAGGTTTATTCCTAGGTATCTGATGCTTTTGGGTGCAATTGTTAATGGGATGGACTCCTTGATTTCTCTTCAGTCTCGTGGTTAGTGTATAGAACTGCCACTGACTTCTGGGCATTGATTTTGTATCCTGCCACACTGCTGAACTGCTGTAGGAGTTCTAGCTACCTTGGGGTGGAGTCTTTTGGGTTTTCTGTGTATAGTATCATGTCATCTGCGAAGAGGGAGAGTTTGACTTCTTCTTGGCCAATTTGAATACCTTTTATTTCTTTTTGTTGCCTGATTGCTGAGGCTAGGACTTCCAGTACTATGTTGAATAGCAGTGGTGAGAGTGGACATCCCTGTCTTGTTCCTGATCTTAGGGGAAAGGCTCCCAGTGCTTCCCCATTGAGAATGATATTTGCTGTGGGCTTTTTGTAGATGGCTTTTAAGATGTTGAGGAATGTTCCCTCTATCCCTACACTTGGAAGAGTTTTGATCAGGAATGGATGCTGTATTTTGTCAAATGCTTTCTCTGCATCTAATGAGAGGATCATATGGTTCTTGTTTTTTCTCTTGCTGATATGATGAATCACATTGATTGTTTTATGAGTGTTGAACCAGCCTTGCATCCCGGGGATAAATCCCACTTGGTCATGGTGAATAATCTTTTTTTTTTTTTTTTAAGATTTATTTTTATTTATTTATGATAGACATAGAGAGAGAGAGAGAGAGAGAGGGGCAAAGACACGGGCAGAGGGAGAAGCAGGCTCCATGCTGGGAGCTTGACGTAGGACTCGATCCCAGGACTCCAGGATCGCACCCTAGGCCAAAGGCAGGCGCGAAACCGCTGAGCCACCCAAGGATCCCCAGTGAATAATCTTAATGTATTGTATCCTATTGGCTAGTATCTTGTTGAGAATTTTTGCATCCATGTTCATCAGGGATATTGGTCTATAATTCTCCTTTTCGGTGGGGTGTTTGGTTTTGGAATTAAGGTGATGCTGGCCTCATAGAACGAGTTTGGAAGTATTCCATCTCTTTCTATCTCTCTGACCAGCTTTACTCAGCTATTATAAACGACAAATACCCGCCATTTGCTTCGACATGGATGGAACTGGAGGGTATTATGCTGAGTGAAATAAGTCAATTTGAGAAGGACAAACATTATATGGTCTCATTCATTTGGGGAATATAAAAAATATTGAAAGGAAATAAAGGAGAAAGGAGAAAAAAATGAGTGGGAAATATCAGAAAGGGAGACAGAACATGAGAGACTCCTAACTCTGGGAAACAAACTGGGGTGATAGAAAGGGAGGTGGGCGGAGGGTGGGGGTGACTGGGTGATGGGCACTGAGGGGGGCACTTGATGGGATGAGCATTGGGTGTTACTCTATAGGTTGGCAAATTGAACACCAATAAAAAATAAATTTATATATATAAAAAAAGAATAGCCCTTTCAGTCTTTTTTAAGAAAAATCATTCTTCAGTCTTTATCTGAAATAACAATAGATTAAATATTCCACAGGAAGCATTTTTATTGTCTAGGGAGTGATATGGTGTAGCCTTCTTGATCCTCCTTCAGGAATATATATATATAAAAGTAAAAAGGTTAGAATATTGTTCACTATTTTTCTCTTAAATGAAGAGTATTTTGGAATTGTTTAAATTCAGTTGTTAAATTCTTAGAAATCTTTGTACATGATTAGGTTCATGTCTGTCAAAAAATTAGTACTGTGGAAAAGTTCTTTTTGGCCATAGTGATTGCATTAAGTGTTATGTTACTATCATGGTATTCTCTTAATTTTTAGCAGTCGTGATCTCTGATACTCTTAAAGGAAATAAAACAACAACAGTGAATTTCTTGAATTATAGTTAATAGGCAGGAAGGGAATTGATAGAAAAGGCTTCCATGATATCCTGAAGCTTTATGCACTAGAGAGGATATTACCAAGCTCTAATTGACTACTTTGGGAAATTAAACTTCATGTGGCAAAGCCAAAGGCTCCTAAATTATCATTAAAGACACATATCTGCTATTAGATGGCTTTTATCATTATTAACTTCGGGAAGAGTTAAAAATATGACTCTGAACCTGCAGATTTACACTTTAGTTTTTTATTTTAAATTTTTATTTAAATTCCAGTTAATGTACAGGGTAATATTAGTTTTAAGTGTACACTTTATTGATTCAGCAATTCTGTACAACACCTGGTGCTCATCACAACAAGTGCACTTGTGTAGTTATACTTTAAACTATAGCATCATGGCTTCCTGTTACTCTTTAAAAGTACTTTCTGGCATTTCTCTTTTTGGCACTTTGTAAAAGAATGTAAGTACATAAATTTTTTTTTTCAATTTTAAAGTATTTTAGATGGAATAAAATACTGTATTAAATAGTTTTTTTTTCCAGGAATATAAATATTTCTAGCTAACTCATTCTTTTTTTTTCTTTTATTAAGAAAATTTCAAACATCTTCAAGGGGAGGATAATATAATCTACACCCATGACTTAGATTTAACAGTTCCCAAGAATTTTGCCGTAGCCGCTGCTGCTCTTGCAGCAATCTTGGTGATGTGCTGCTGCTGTTCCTCCATCTCTTCTTTTCCACATGCCCCCACTCCTCCTTCTCTTCTGCTTTTTTTCTTTGCTAAAGTATTTCAAAGGAGATTTGGGCACTGTGTTTTTTCACCCACACAATTTATACTTTGCATCTCTAAGAAATATGAAAAATTTCTTAACATGACACAATGCCATTATTAAATTTATGTTTGATGCTGAATTTCTAGCCATCTACTCATGTTCTTACATATACCTATCTTCACGGTTAGGTTAAGCCACCATCACACCTCAGGAGATCTGCATTCCATATCTTTAAAATTTTTTTGTATTTCCTTTTTTTCATTTTTTGAAAGTGCTAAGTTTGAATTTATCCCAGACTACTGGGTATCCTTTTCATTGAAAAAAATAGAAAGATACTTTTCCATGTGGTTCAGTAGTATATATGGTAAGTAGCCTCCAAAGAACAAATTTAAAAAATCTTCTTTCTCGAATAGCTGTTACTTACTGCCTTGCAGATTTTTTTTCAAATTCAGAAATGTAGATTTCAGAAGTATCCTTTCAGTTAAACAAGATGATAAATTCTCATCACATGGCTGCGTAATAAAACTAATTCTGTTTTAAGTAGTTTAGCAGTGCTTTTCAGATTATGTTATGAAGGTTATTTTTCCTCCTAATTTTGAAAACATTGCAGCTAGTACTTTTAAAAATATAATAAAAATGTAGTTATATCAAATTAATATAAGTTTCAAAACTATTCTCAATTTTTTAATGTGTCCTTTTATGAGCTATAATAGTTCATGGACTGGCACTGGCTTTGAAATGCCACTACTATTAAACATGACAGTTACTATGATTTTATCGTTTGTGATTGTTTCAGAAATACTTCTGGGAAAGAGTAAACCACATGTTTCTCACATATTTCCATTTATCTGTCACCTTTTTAGCTCTCCTGGTTTGAAAGTTCAAGACTATTTGCAAGCATTGTATCAATATTTGCATAGGCTGTTGGAGCATTTAGCTGAGCTGAAGGAACTGGATCATTCTTTTTATAAAATCTGCAAGACCTAAGTGTGTACTTGAAAGGTGTTTATGTAGGTGAGATATGGTTTGAAGTCTTAGACAGGAGCCAGACAAACAGCACAATAAAATGGCAATAGCATCAGGCTAGGAGTTACAGGACCTGAATTTTGATCTCTATTCCATGACTTAAAGGCAACATGATCTTGACCTCTAGCTGTGCTTGCTTGTTTGTAAATTGTGAACACTACTCCGATTACTTTGCAAAATTTTGAGCATCATATTCTTGTCTTTTAATTGCTTATTTCTTCTCTACAGGTCTTTGGCAATGTTTATGGGTTTTGTTTTAGTTCACCAGAACTTGTCTCAACTACTGTATACGTTTGTTCTGTTTTCAACTTAACACTTGCTAACTTCCTTCACCCCTGCTGAGTATATCTTTTCTGTACCTTATGGCTTCTTTTTACTTCTCAGTATTTATAATAGAGCACACTTAATGGTCATCTACTCTCCTTTGGCATTTCTTTTTTTTTTTTTTTTAATTTATGATAGTCACAGATTGAGAGAGAAAGAGAGGCAGAGACATAGTCAGAGGGATAAGCAGGCTCTATGCACCGGGAGCCCGACGTGGGATTCGATCCCGGGTCTCCAGGATCGCGCCCTGGGCCAAAGGCAGGTGCTAAACCGCTGCGCCACCCAGGGATCCCTCCTTTGGCATTTCTTATTTTAGCTTTGTTCTAACTGCATCATTTTCTTACTGTAGCCTGGTTCAAATTCCTGACAGTGGGAATCTGATTAGCTCAACTAATATTTTTTATATCTGAGGAGGTGCACAAAGATTGCTAGCCAGCTTATGAGCTGACTTGGTTTAAATCAGATGGTCAGTCACCTGTGATTGGGCTATATCTTTGTGCATAGCCTGGCCAGGGGCCTGTAGGAGTGTCATCATTGGTGCAAGTGCTATGGTCTATGTGAATAGATGGTCTTTAAGAAAAAGATGTGAAACTTTTCAGATAAATACCCAGAGGTGGAATTGATGGATCATGTTGTAGTTCTATTTTAAATTTTTTTGAGGAACCTCTATACAGGTTTTCCATAATCACTGTACTAATTTACATTTCTAACAGTGCACCGACATTCCTTTTCTTCACATCTTCACCAACACTTTTTATTGTGTTTTTTATTTTAGCCATTCTAACAGGTGCAAGATGATAGCTCACTGTGGTTTTGCCTTGTGTTTCTCTGATGATTAGTAATATTGAATACCTTTTGATGTACTGATTGGCTAATTGTATGTCTTCTTTGGAAAACTGTATTGAGATTCTCTGCCTCTTTTTATTTTTATTTTTTTTACTTTTTTTTTCTCTGCCTCTTTTTAAATTGAATTGTTTGAGTTGGGCGAGTTCTTCATATATTTTAAATAGCCCTTTATGAGATATGTGATTTGAAAATACTTTTCTCCCATTCTCTGATGGTTATCTTTGCTCTACAGAAACCTTTTAGATTGATGTAGTTCCACTTTTTGATTTTGCTTTTGTTGCCTTTGCTTTTAGTGTCTTATTTTATGGATATAAAATCATTGCCGAGACCATTGTGAAGATAACCCCCCTACGTTTCTTTCTAGGAGTTTTATGGTTTCAGGTCTTGTGTTCAAGTCTTTAAACCATTTTGAGCAGATTTTTGTGCATGGTGTGAGAAGTGATTCAGTTTCATTACTTTACATGTAGCTGTCCAGTTTACAAACACCATTTACTGAAGAGACTGTCCTTTACTCATTGTATATTCTTGGATCTTTTGTCATAAATTAATTTGCCATACATGCATGGGTTCATTTCTGTGCTTTTTTGTTCTGTTGTCAGTGTGTCTGTTTTTTTATTTTTTTATTTTTTATGATAGTCACACACACAGAGAGAGAGAGAGAGAGAGGCAGAGACACAGGCAGAGGGAGAAGCAGGCTCCATGCACCGGGAGCCCGACGTGGGATTCGATCCCGGGTCTCCAGGATCGTGCCCTGGGCCAAAGGCAGGCGCCAAACCACTGTGCCACCCAGGGATCCCAGTGTGTCTGTTTATATGCCAGTGCCATACTGTTTTGATGAGTATAGCTTTGTAATACAGTTTGAAATCAGAAAGTGTGGTGCCTCCATCTTTGTTTTTTCTCATGATTTCTTTAGCTATTTGGGGTCTTTTGTGGTTCCATACAAATTTTAGGATTGTTTATGTTGTTTCTGTGAAAAATACCATTGGGATTTTGACAGGGATTGCATTTAATATGTAGATTGCTTTGGGTTGTATGGACATTTTAACAACATTAATTCTTCCAATCCATGAGCATAGAATATCTTCCCATTTATTTGTGTCTTCTTCAGTTTTTTTTAAATCAGTCTTTCTTATGATTTTCTTAATGACATTTTCATTTCTCTAGCTTACTTTATTGTAAGAATATAGTATATAGCACATAAAACATGTAAAATATGTGTTAATCGACTGTTTATGTTATTGGTTAGATTTCTGGTCAGCAGGGGCTATTAATAGTTAATTTTGGGAGAGCTAAAAGGTATATGTGTGCTGTGTGGAAGTTGACTGCTCTAACCTTTGTGTTCTTAAAGAGTCACCTGTATTTTATTTGTTTCTACTCTGATCTTTATTTCCTAACTACTAACTGTAGGCTTTGTTTATTCTTTTTTTCCTAGTACCTTGAAGTGTCAAGTTAGGTTGTTTATTTGAAATCTTTCTTGTTTCTTTCTTTCTTTCTTTCTTTCTTTCTTTCTTTCTTTCTTTCTTTCTTTTTTTTTTTTTTTTAAGATTTTATTTATTCATAAGAGACACACACAGAGAGAAAGAGAGAGAGAGAGAGAGAGAGAGAGAGGCAGAGACAAAGGCAGAGGGAGACACAGGCTCCATGCAGGGAGCCTGATGTGGGACTGGATCCCAGGACTGCAGGATCACGCCCTGGGCTGAAGGCAGGGGCTAAACTGTTGAGCCACCCAGGGATCCCCTCTTTCTTGTTTCTTAATGTAGGCATTTATCACTATGAACTTCCATCATAGAATTACTTTTGTAGTATCCCAGAAATTTTAATATATTATACTTCCATTTTTATTTTCTCAAGATATTTTTTTATTTGTATTTTGATTTCTCATTTGACCCATCTTTTGTTCAGTAGCATGTTGTTTAATCTCTACATATTTGTGAATTTTCCAGTTTTCTAGTTTCATCCTATTGTTGGAAATGATGCTTGTTAGGATTTTGGTCTTCTTAAATTTGTGGGAACTTGTTTGGTGGCATGGGGAGCCTGGGTGGCTGAGTTGGTTAAGCATCTGACTCTTGGTTTTGGCTCAGGTGATGATCTAAGGGTTGTGAGATCCAGCCCCATGTTGGGCTTCACGCTAGGGGTGGAACTTGCTTAAGATTCTCTCTCTCCCTTTGCCCTTTCCCACCAGCACTCCTCCAAAAACTTGTTTTGTGGCCTAACATGATTTAGCCTAGAGAAGGTTGCACGTGCACTAGAGAAGAATGTGTATTTTGGTTTGGGATGGAATGTTCTGTAAATGTCTGATAAGTCCATCTGTCTAAATGTGTTGTTGAAATCCAGTGTTTCTGTATTGATTTTCTGTCTGGATGATCTATCCTTTGATGAAAGTGAGGTACTGAATTTTCCTACTGTTATTATATTCCTGCCTGTTTACTGCTTTTGGTCTTAATATTTGCTCTCTATATTTAGGTATTTCTATGTTGGTTGCATAAGTATTGACAAATGTTATATCCTTTTGTTGGATCTGTCCTTTTATTATTATAAAATTACCTCCTTTGTCTCTTACTATAGTTCTTATCTCAGTCTATTTTGTCCAATAGAAATATAGCTATGTTAGCTTTCTTTTAGTTTCATTTTGCATGGAATATCTTTTCCATCCCTTCATTTTCAGTCTGTGTCTGTCTCTAAAGCTGAAGTGAGTAGACAGTGTGTAGTTTTTTTTTTTTTCTTAAATCTATTCAGCCATTCTATGTCTTTTTATTAGAGAATTTTGTCCTTTTACATTTAAAGTAATTACTGGTAGAGTTAATTGGCATTTTGTTAATTGTTTTCTGGCTTTTTTTGTAATTTGTGTTTTTCTTGCTCTCGTGATTTGATAGCTTTTTTTGGTTTTATTGCTTAGATTTTTTTCTTTTTCTTTATTTACTATAGGTTTTTGCTTTGTGATTAACATGAGGCTTACGTGAAACGTCTTGTATTTATAACAGTTTAAGTTGATAACAGCTTAAATTTGAAAGCATTCTAAAGCTCTACATTTTTATTCTCACATGTTTTACGTTTCCAATGTCACAGTTTACCACTTTATCTTGTTTATCCATTTACAAATTATTGTAGTTTTTGTTAATTTTCCTGCTTTTGTCATTTACTTTTCTTTCTTTTTTTTTTTTTAAGATTTTATTTATTTATTCATGATAGTCAGAGAGAGAGAGAGAGAGAGAGGCAGAGATGCAGGCAGAGGGAGAAGCAGGCTCCATGCAGGAAGCCCGACGCGGGACTCGATCCCAGGTCTCCAGGATCGCGCCCCAGGCCAAAGGCAGGCGCCAAACCGCTGCACTCTCCAGGGATCCCGTCATTTACTTTTCATACAAGATTTATAAATGATTAACCCATCACCTCTGCAACATTAGATTATTTTGAATTTGTGCATTTACCCTGTCAGTTAGATTTATACTTTTGCATGTTTTCCTGATACTAATTAGTGTTCTTTTGTTTCAACAAAAGCCCCTTTAACATTTCTTGTGAAGCCAGTGTGAGGTACTGTGTGAAACATGTTTGAGAAGTATTTTGGGGTAGGGTTGATCCTTAATTTGTGGTTTTGGAAGTCCATGTGGATGCATTTGGGTCTGCTATTTTCCTTTTTTGTTTGTGGTGGCGGTGGTATTACTGCTATAACTGGAGCAAATATCCATCTATCTGATATTTTGGGGTTTTATGTGGGATATCATTTGGGAGTGGATTCTTTATTTAATAAAAAAAAGTAAGATTAATAGAATATGAGAATTATGTTTATAAAGAATTTTTTTTTAACTTCTCCTTTAAATTCCTAGTAACTTATTAGTCTGTACTAGTCATGTTATAGTTTCTTGAAGGACTTCATTGAGGTTATTTAGGTACATCACTGTCTAAATTGTATGGGATGCCTGGGTGGCTCAGTGGTTGAGCACCTGCTTTGGCTCAGGACATGATCCTGGATTCCCGGGTTCAAGTCCCACATCATGCTCCTTGCATGGAACCTGCTTCTCCCACTGCCTGTGTCTCTGCCTCTCTCTCTCTCTGTGTGTCTCTCATGAATAAATAAATAAATCTTAAAAAAAAAATTGTAAGCTCTCAGAGAGTTTTATACTTGATATTGCTTTATATGTCACATATATTTTTTGCAATGACTATATTGAGGTCCCAGGCCCAGCGCTACATGGTGTGAATACAAAGACAGGATTTTTAGGAAGCTTAGCTTCTGGTAAAAGATATATGTAGAAATGATTATGATTATGGTATACAAATGCTATACTTTTAGATATTAGAAAAATGTTGAGAAGACAGAGTCTATGTAGTAAACCCTATACAAGTATTAACAAATGAATGTTAATTAAAATATGGTAGCATTGAATTAAAAACCTAATTTAAGTCCATGGCATTACATATCATACATTTTATGTTTTAATTATATAACATACATTTAATATTGTAGAGTAAAAAAAAATGTATTAGGCTTTTTTTTTTTTTTTTCAAGGACAGTAGGATTATTGGAGCCTGTGACTGGCTTGAAATATTAAATTTCTTTCTCTATAATGTATAATATGTATACTTTATTTTCTATATTCATGAGAAAATTACCTCATTAAAATTCATGTATCTTAAGAGCAAATGTTTTCTTTTTTAGATGTGGCATAATATAGGGGATAAGGCCAAGCTATGTTTCTTTTATTAGATGTTTGACCTTTGGTCAATAATATAACTTAGCTGAGCTGGTCCTTTCCTTTTCTTTCCTTTCCTTTCCTTTTCTTTTTTCTTTTTCTTTTTTTGGCTCCATATGCAATGTTGGGCTTGAACTTAAAACCCAGAGATCAGGAATCACATGCTCTACTGATCTGTCCCCTATTCCCACCCCTGCCCCCCTTTTTTTAGCTGAACTGCATTTTTCAAAATATCTGCAACACAGTACTCACAATAATAAATAGCTCCTTGGGAATAATGTCCGTGCCATATTAATATTTCCTAGAAAATGACCAATCGTACTGGCTAGCTTGTGACTTTTTTTGCTTTAACAATGAAACTTCTATGTCTCAAGAAACTCTTCAATCTTAGATGAAGCAGGATGGTTGGTCATTTTATTGGTATTGGTAGTGTCTAGCTTGTAGCTAGCAATTAGTAAGTTAGTG
The DNA here is from genome assembly GCF_053574225.1 of Canis aureus. Taxonomy (NCBI): domain Eukaryota; kingdom Metazoa; phylum Chordata; class Mammalia; order Carnivora; family Canidae; genus Canis; species Canis aureus. The sequence continues at coordinate 1,033,976 of NC_135632.1, read as the reverse complement.
ACTGGAATTGAGTGTCTTCTCTGACCTGTCCACAGAACTGATGTGTAAGAATCAAATGATATTTAGTGGAAGTATTTAAGAACAGTAAAAGCTGTACTAATGAAATTGATATTGTTCTTCCTATCATTGTTCCCTTGGATTCATCTCTGAACTTCTGTGGGAAGTAATTTGGTTGACAAAAACGTGATAACTCAATGTTTCATGCTTTTAGCTGTTGTCTAAAATGAGCTACATGTATTGACCTGTTATTTTTAAAAATAGTTCTTCTTCCCAGAAGGTGATGAGAATTGAACTAAAAATTGAATTGTGATTCTTTAGTCTTAGAGTTTTACATTTAGTATGATTTTTCATTATATTGGAAGAGTTGATTTCACTTTTGAATATGTGGCTTCTGTTCTATTTGATTGTTGTACACATTTTATTGTTGGCCAAAAGTCACTTTAGAGTCTAGCCTTTTCTATTTGAAGAAACTTGAGGATGGGTGCAGAACTCTATGCTACTAAAGATGCTAGCTGAAGCAATTCTTCTTTGCATTTATTGGGTATTTACTGCTTGTTTCTATCCTTGAACAATTTCTTATTTTTCATTCTTAAATAAAACCATCAGGGAAGGGCAACATTTTTGCCAACTACATTTGTTTCTGATGTAACCCAGATAGTATGGCATGGTGTTGTGTTGCAGGGCAACACTGTCATTTAATGAGTGCTTTTAAGAGTTCCCTTGAGATTGCTAGAAAGCTAAGGAACTTGATTTGAAAAGACAGTATATAAGGAATAAATAGATGGGGGGGAATTACTTGATACTTTCTTGATCTTAGGTCTTGTTGGATCTTATGATCTAAGACATACAAAAGATTGGCTTTGATCAGAATTTGAATAAGTGTGACCTTTAAGGAGAGCTGAATACCTCCTAAATACCTGAAGGATTGTGTTCATTATGTTGAACCTTTGCTAGTTAGTTTTGTGAACCAAGCTTGTCTTAGGTTCAGGGACATGCTTTTGAGAGACTTTATATGTCTTGATTATCATTGGCATATAAAACCTGTCTTGTCTATTGCTTCTCTGCTGTGTAATCTTAGGTAGATCACATGTGATGAGAAATCCCAGGGTCATTATGAGATTGGGATACATGTTTGTAAAATATAATTTTTGCAAGATACAACTTTCTATTCTTTCTTCTGTAGTTATTTACCCAATAAAACAACAAAATCCCAAATCTAAAACAACCTGAATCTTTAACTGTATCTTATTTAGCAAACAAATTTTTAAAAAGATTTTATTTATTTATTTGAGAACGTGAGTGAGAGCAAGTGGGGGCATGGGGAGGGACAAGCAGACTCCACATTGAGCACTCAGGAAGCTTACTGAGTGCTTACTGAGACTGAGCACTCAGTGTGGAGTCTGACTGGGGTCTCGATTCCAGGACCCTAAGATCATGACCCAAGCTGAAATCGAAAGTCTGATGCTCAACCAGCTGAGCCATCCAGGCGCCCCAGCAAATAGAATTTTTAAGAAGTTAGATGCCTCTAGGTTTTCTTTGTTATTGTTGAAACTTTATAAGGAATCCAGCACAGTTGTTAAGAAGTGAAGAAATACTGGATAAATTAAAAATTGAGATGATTAGTATTGAGTTATAACAATAATAGTAATGAATTACCTATTAAAGTACTTACTAAGAGCCAAGTACTAATACAGAATGCTTAATAATATTTATTTTTTCACTTAATCCTTAGAGCAGTTCTGTGGAATAGGTAATCATGATATAATGATTTGATGAGGAGGAAACTTGATCTTTATGCCTTTCCCAAGGACTCAGCAATAAGACTAGACCTGGAATTTTTGAAGATAAACATAGTGTGTCTGGCCCCAAAGCCTGGTCTAAAATCATGACTTCGTGTGGGAATATGACAGTTAGTTGTCTTTGGTTATAGAGTAAATTTTCACTTCAACAGTCTTGATCAGAAGGACAACAGGATTGGGATAGAACAGATCTTTGTGTTCAGAGACCCTGAGGTTCTGGCAGTGTTCTAACTGCTCTGTGGGTTTAGTCTTTTTTCCACTATGTGGGAAACAATGAAAAGTAAGTGAGATATCTATCTATCTTATCTACCTATCTCCTATTTGGATTATCAGTACTTTGATTTTACTGGTTTTTAGCTATTTCTGTTTTTTTGTTTTTGTTTTTTTTGTTTGTTTTTTTTTTTTTTTTAAGAGGGAGAGTGGGAGGAGAGGCAGAAGGAGAGGGAGACAAAGAATCCCAAGTAGGTTCTTCACCCAGCATGGAGCCCAATGTGGGTCTGTATCTCATGACCCTGAGATCATGACTTGAGTTGAAATCAAGAATTGGATGCCCAACTGACTGAGCCCAGGCTCCTTAACTTTTTGTTTAAACAAAGAGTAAGGTAAAAGGTTGGTGTCTAAGAGTCTCAAAAATGCTCTCAGAACCACTAATTTGTAGAATATGCATAGTCTACTCCATTAATGAGTTATAAAATATGTACGGATGAATTCAGAGTCTTGATGAAGTGCTATATGAATTCTTACCTTTGCTTCCCATGTAGCAGTTAACTTCTATTTGGTGAAGAAATCCATAGCTGTGTCTTAAAATAATATTTTTAGGAGACATATTCCATTTAGTATTCATTTAAACATTTTTTTAAAAGTTTCCCTAAGATAGCAAACTATCTGCATTGCCTATAGAACTCTCTTTTTCTCTGTTGGAATATCCCTAAAATTGCCTCTTCTCCCCACCCCCACTTTGACTTTCGGCTGGCAAAACTCTGGAAATGAGAAACAAACCTGGATACGTATTTCTCAGAGCTATTGAGTATTTTGGGGTCTTTTTTAGAAATAGAGGTGTCTTCTCCCCACAAGAAACAGCTTTGAAAGCATTCTCTCCTAATGATGCCATCTCTTCTACTTTTTGTTCTTATATGGAAACTAAAATGTTGGATGTAGAGGAATAGCTGTCTGGAGACTCTCTCTGGTCCAGGAAGGTGCAGCTGGGGGTTTGGCTGGCTTGGCCTGAGATTGCAGGGTGTGAAGAGAGAGTTTGGAGACAGTAAGTTGTAAATTAGATGGTATAAAGAAGGAACGTGTGGATAGCAAGGTCAAAACCAGGTTGCCAGTTGTAGGAACCAAGCAAGATATGTGGTTGAAATGGGCTACAAAACTGAAAATAAGGAGGAGCCACTGGGGCAAATATAGGTGGCCTCAAGACTTCTAAGACAGAATATGATGGCTGTTTGTCTGTAAATGGCTTTTGGTTCATTTAAATGACTTTTGAAGCAATAGAGTCCGTGTCAAAGGCAGGAGAACATGAAAACCAGTAGGATGATTGTAGGACTATTAGTATAACCCTTAGGCTTGTGTACAAAGTACACTTTCACAAACACTTTTGATTTGTTCCTCCAGTATTTGAAAGACTTATGATTTATCCTATTTTATAGATAGAGGAGGCAAGTTGTAGCGTCAGTTTCAAGACCTGAAAGCCTACTTTGATTGCATTGTGGCTATTTTTGCAGGCTATTAGAATTCAGTGAGAATATAGCACATTTTTGTAGGTAGAACAGGAGTAGAAATGCAGCTGGTGGGTTTGAGAGGGTCTTAAGCTACAGTAAAGAAATGATTATTCTCTTACTCCATGTCAAGCAGCTAAACACAGAAACAATACGGATATGTGTAACTTTGTTTTTTCCATGAGAGCTTTAAAAAATTTGGAACCCTTTTTAAAAATGTGGGTGACATCCTCAATCATGAGTTTGTTTTATTCAATTATACTTTTTTGGCCAAGAATTTAAAAGTTAACATGAAAATCACATAGCTTCAATAAGTTTTGTTTAGTGCCTTGTGAGAGCATGTGCACATATGTGCATGTATGTGTTTTTGTCAGTCCTATAAAGCTTTAATTTTCTCCATTGCAAATTGTGACCAGTGCAGTGATCAAACAGCTGGTGCTTAAATGCATCTACTCACACTACATTCGATGGAAAGCCTCCATTTTATATGTTTGTGAGCATGAATGAGAAAGCAAGTCTGCTCTGGGAATTTTGTAATGAATACGAGAGAGATCCTGCCACAGGTAGTTATTAAAACGTCCCCTGAAGTCTTTTATGATGAATGATTGTGTCTGTGTCTGAGTCTTTGACCTTCCCTGAAGCCTCTGTTTTTTTTTAAAGAAATCATCGCTACCCAAGCCATTCACTTATTAAAATTTTAAAAACGAATTCCTACTACTAAGTTTTAATTTGTACAGTGCATCTTCTGAATAACTCAAATTTTCTAAGTATATGATCAATTTACTCTGTTCTTCATAAATGGAGGAAATATGTGTAGATGATTTAATTGTCACCTTTTTTGAGGAAGGGATGAAATATAGAGAAAAATAGGAAGGAAAAGGTACTGGAATTTTGCTGATTAAACAAGCAAAAGTGCTCTTCCTGTTTTTACTGTAGGAAAATGTATCATGATAAAAAAACTTATGATTTATAATAGGAAAGGGAAAGATAATTAATAGGATCTATTAGAAAGGGGAGGGCTCTTAGAAATAGACATTCTAGAATTACTTTTAACAGGTGTTGAAAGTTTAATAAAGAAAATGGGTTTACCTACTCACATGTAATAAAAATTTCGTGAGGGATCCCTGGGGGGCGCAGCGGTTTGGCGCCTGCCTTTGGCCCAGGGCACGATCCTGGAGACCCGGGATCGAATCCCACATCAGGCTCCCGGTGCATGGAGCCTGCTTCTCCCTCTGCCTATGTCTCTGCCTCTCTCTCTCTCTCTCTCTCTGTGACTATCATAAATAAATAAAAATTAAAAAAAATTAATTTATAAAAAAATAAAAATTTCGTGAAAGTATAGTGAAATAAAATAGCTTGACTTATAGTCAAGAAGAAAGTAAGTTGTTGAGTATCTACTATATGTTAGGAATTAGAGGATTGTGTTATCATGATAGGTTATTTTATTTGATTGACACAGTGGCCTAACTTTCTAAGTCTGTATTTACCTTCACTTAGCAGATGAGGAAAATAGACCATTGAGGTCAAATAATTTGGTCATGCTCTCATGGCTAGAGCCAGAGATTTGTAACACTTTGGATTTTGAACCCTTGTTGTCTGCCAGGTTTTACTCTTTGTACCTTTTCTTTTTTCTCTTTCTTTTCTTTTTTTGAGAGAGGCAGGGGAGAGGGAGAGAATCTTAAGCAGACTCCCTGCCCAGCACAGAGCCCAACAAGGGGCTCTATTTTACGGCCCTGAGATCATGACCTAAACTGAAATCAGGTGTCAGAGGCTTAACTGACCAAGCCACCCAAGTGCCCCTCTTTGTTCCATTTTGACTAGTGCCAAAGCCTGAATACCCTGTGGTGCCCTGACATCTTTGTATCAGTCAGCTATTGCCACAACAGTGCTCCGTACTAACCATCTCAAAACTCAGTGACACAGCAGAAAGATTGATTTCTCACACAGACTTCTGTGAGTCCGCTGGGCCTCTTCTGTTCTAGGCCAGGGTCCCTGGGTTTGGCACCAGTCTTGATCAGCCCTGCTCCTTGTGTCCTTCCTTGTCTTTGGATCAGCAGTTAATCAAAGGAGGTTTTTCTTAGACAAAAGTAAAACAAGCCCAACTTCCCAAGCACACTTAATCCCCATGCTCAGTGTCATTTCTGCCAGCATCTCGTTGACCAGAGCAAACCCTGAGCTAACCTTACAGTGGGGGATAAGGAAGGCTATCCTGCACATGGTGTGGATGGGGAAAATATAAACTATAAACTGTATTCTGCATAATATTCAGTGCTGCCAAACTCTTGACGGGCCTTATGAAGAAAACACAACTGGGTCAACAAAGCTCTCTCTTCTGTTTAATGTTTTGTGTGGCTTTCCTCAATGCTCTAAGTTAATTATGTCTAAGAAAGATATTTAGATTTTTAGATTAAAACTAGGGTGCCTGGGACTCAACACCATTAATTGGCACTGTATGAGCTGCAGCTATCAGAAGGCTCCTCATAGAATATTTTTTAGTCTGGCCTACTGTATGTGCTTTCCTCTGTTTGACTAATTGGAATGAGGAGAGGGCATATTAATGCTTTTATAATGGGTCGCCTTTATTTTTGTGATTAGTATCTATGTAATGGTAAAGAATTAACATTAGTTCCAATTGAGTAGTTAAGAGAATTAGCATTTTACTTAACTCTCAATTTAGAGCCTAATCAAATTTATTAGTAATGTTAACTATTTAAATCCATTTAAATTCAGTTCATTAGAATCTAAGCTTTTTGGATTGCTTACTTTTTTCAGCTTTTCATTATTGCCTGTTAGGAACCCTTGCTTCCAATTTACTTATGTGGATAAGACTGTTAACACAGGAAGAAGTTTTAGACCAAAGAGGAAATGGATTTTGAGGGGCTAACATCACATATTATTATTATGTATTGGTCAGGCAATTATGGGAAGCTTCCTTGTGTTACTAAAAATGTTCACTGGCTTTATTTTTTTTAGATTTGTTTGGTGGCATAGGGGACAAAAACAGAAGTGAGGGTAAATGATGAAAGTATTCCAGGGATCCCTGGGTGGCGCAGCGGTTTGGCGCCTGCCTTTGGCCCAGGGCGCGATCCTGGAGACCCGGGATCGAATCCCACATCGGGCTCCCGGTGCATGGAGCCTGCTTCTCCCTCTGCCTATGTCTCTGCCTCTCTCTCTCTCTCTCTGTGACTATCATAAACAAATTAAAAAAAACAAAAAACAAACAAAAAAGTATTCCAAATTTTGAACACCTTCAGGATAAACAGAAATGATATCCTTTAACTTCTCTAGATTTAAAAAGGGAAGAACAATTTCTAACCTTTTGGATATGGTGTCTTAGCACCAGTTGCTCTCCTTTCCCTTTCTCCCTGAAATGATATTTACTTTATAAATAAGAATAAGTTAATAAGTTTTGCAGTGAGAACTTTTATTTTCATTTTGAAATTGTTGGAGCATTACAAAGCCAAGGCTTTGTACTCAGATACATTTATATTCGTATTATGTCTCTGAATCACATGCGTTTTTGTCATAGTGGTGCAACCTGGTGCCTATGTTTGGCTCAACCATACACAGATGGATGATGGGCCAGTGTGTCTTTTCTCAATGATCATTTGCATATATTAGGGGATTGACACTTTGGATGTTATGGAGTACTTGTTGGTGACCTACATTATAGTAATTAAAATTATAGCAAAAACAAGCCTGTTTCTATGTTGTAGCCGTTATTAGGAGTTTTTAATAACTTAACTAACTAACCTAACTAAACGTAGGAGTTTAAGTTATTAGGAGTGTATCCCTAAAAAAATTAGACTCTTAACTTCATTATGGCAGAGCCCATGCCTGTCTTATTTCCACTGTAACCTCAGTCCCGTGAAAAGTGCGTAGAACATAGAATGATGAATGAATGATGCTGCTATAAAACATGAAATCCTCTTTCATTGTGAGTCTCTATCTACCTTTCTTGCAAATCTTATTTAATTAGTTTCCATAATCAGAAATTTAAATGTGGGAACGCAAGGTCACTGTGGTTCTGTGCAAAGTACGTTTTTGAATTTATTCTTGAGAAGCTTATGCTAGAAATTATGCTTATCATAATTCTCTATGAAGAAACTTTTTTAAAAAGAATTTTGCTTATAGAATGAGTTTTTTTTTTTTAACTTCATAAATGAAACTGTTTTTATATGGGCTTATCTTCCAGAAGACAAGGGGGAAGATTAATGAGCAACAGCAAATTACAGGGAAGCAGGAGACATCTATCATATGTGGAACTATAGCTTTATTATTAACTGTCAGAACTATTATACTAATAACTATTCTTTTTTATTAAAGGATGTTACTTGTTTCCCAAATAAATTGTTTTTGTTGTTTTGTTCACAGAAATTAAACTTGTTTTTTAAAAATTAAGAATACTTCTTTGTTTCTAAACTGTTTATACAACTGTTTTAAAAATTAGCAAAATTATAAAAATATTCATGTTTATAAAACATTATTTTGCATCCTATTTCACCTTTTGATCATAGCCATTGAGTGCTGTATACTTTGTAGCACAGAATTACATTTCTATTTTTAAAAAGCACATACAGTAGCTATGCCTTTAAGATAATAGGAAATATTGGTGATCTCAGGATATGTGTAAGTTTTTTCTTTGATGGCTGACAATTTATATTGAGTAATTGTTTTATAGTGGCAATTTAGCTAGATAACCTAATATAAATTTAAATGCATTTGTTTTAATAGCATATTTAATCTTTCTTATCTTATTTTCTAATTGAAGGGGCAAAAGCTAAGTTTGTATGGAATTTAAATTCACTTGGATATAGTCCTTAAGCATATTAGTCAATTTTTATCAAAAAAGATGCACTAAAGTTTTCCTATTAAGATTTTAAGATTATTGATTGGAAAAGAGTTTGGAAATCTCTTTTTGCCCCTGTTTCCCCTATATAGCCTTCTTGAAGTTTCTCTAAATTAGATTTTAAATGCCAATTAGGAGGTTGAGTATACTAAAATAAAAGCAAATGCAACCAAAATGGCCTCACCTTATGGCTAGTTAGGCTTTTGAGAGAATAAGTGGAACCTTTGCTCTGAGCATGGCTTTGAGAAAGATATTCATCTTAATGAACACATTAATTAGAACCATAACTATTTATAAGATAATTAGAAACGAAGCTTGGTAAACTGAGCTTTTCCTGCAATTAATGGAGGATTAATTACTGGAGGTAATGAAGTGGATTTTTAAATGCATTAAGGTAAGTACAGAGATGAGCAAGGCTTTGTGATAGTTGCATAATTATTTCAGGCTGTTTGAGCATAGCTCATATGAGATCGTTAATAAGCATCATTGCATCGTTATGTATGCACTTAAAAAGACTTACCACCAAAATGACTGCCTAATTATTTCTAATTGGCAGGACTCTGTGTAGTCATTGAGCTGTTTGTAGCCATTTTAAGGTTCATTTAACTATCCTTGGGGCCATGTGATAGATGGAAAAAGCTTCAACTACATGCTGGCCTTGGCTGGCGCCGTTAATCAATTTTGGTGGGCTTCAGTTTAAATGCATTTGCTCATGCAGAGGTCAAAACCTGAAGTAGTCCAAGCAAAGTTTTGCTTTTTGAAGCCACTTGACTGTATTCATTAGCAATTAGTAAAATAATTGTGTCTGTCACTATATTTGGATTTCCATATGACTTTGGTATTCTTTTATCACTGTCCCTTCTTATTCCGTATTTGCTCCACTGGAAACCAAATATTCTTCCAACAAACCCTTTTAGCGACTTCAGTGTAGTGGCATATGTTCCGATATACTACCTTTCTTCATTCATTTGTTAGCTTAAACAGTGTAGTACATTTCAACACAATCATCTAATTTGCTCCTGATTGATTGCTGGTGAAAGTTTCTACCCAAGGACAACATTTTAGGGCTTTTAAGGACATCTCTGAGGAATTAGTCATTAAGCATTAAGAGAGGAAGTAAGAGGTAGTCAAATCGAATCCTGACATTTACCAGAGTTTTGTAGTTAGAAACATCTATATCTAAGATGTTGAAAGCAAAAAATATCTATCTATATTTTTTCCACAAATCGCCCCCCCCTCCCCCCCAGGGCACATGCTGCAAGCAAGTTGTGTGATGGGGATAAGCTGTGTAATGTCTACATTCGTTTCTAAAGCTGTTCTTAAATAGGTATATTACGTATTACTAACTAGTGCTTTTATGGAATTAATTTAGAAATGTTTGAATGTCAATTTCAAATGATGTATCTTTGTTTATAAAATAATTGATATAAAGTTTTTAAATCATATCAGATTTAATGTGACATCCCATTAGCTAAGCATCTGTAAAGGTTTTCAATGAGCTTGTTGTCTTGTTACCTTAATCATAACCATCTGTGGGATGTTGTCAAGGTATATATGCCATTTGAGTGGTTTAAGAAAACAGTGGTGAAGCAAATTGTAAGCTAATAAAATAAAGGTCAGTTATACCCCTTTGTTATGAAAAATGTGGTTTTAATCATTTCCTTAATGTTAATGCTTAAGGTTAAAATTATTTATGCAGAATATTTTAAGGTATTGCCAACTTTATTGAAACTAGATGTGTGTATTTAGTTCCCTTAACAGTTTCATTATTCAGGAATTTGGGGGTTTAAATGTCAATCAGGCAGTGCATATTTCTTAGGAACTGACTTAATTACTGTGGATTTTAGTCTATTGTTTCAGTATTTAGAAACAATGGATTGAACTACTTAATCTCTCAAATCAATCAACCTGTCCCCTGCTAGAATTATGAACTTCTTTTTAGTTTTTTATAATACCTTTTGAGTATTTTTAACATACCTCTTAAGAGGAAGAGGAAGCATGAAGCTTTTAGTAAATGGATTGCTTGTTTATAATAATGTATCAAATTCTACAAACTTAGACTGTATCTTAATAGAATTTGTTTTGTCTTTGGTTATTCAGAAATCCTAATCTGTTTTTAAAGCATAGAAAAAAATAATTTAAAGGTTGGGATAGAATGTCCTTTTTATGTAATTAGAAATTAACATTCTATACATTGATCAGATTGTCACAGTTCTTATCCTTTGACTTTGTAGACTGAAATTGAAATTTTATTTATTACTCCTTTAGTTTTTAAAAAGATTTATTTATTCATGAGAGAGAGAGACAGAGGTAACAGGCAGAGACAGAAGCACTCTCCCGACGGGGAGCCCAATGTGGGACTCCACCCTTGGACCCGGAATCACGCCCTGGGCCAAAGGCAGATGCTCAACCGCTGAGCCACCCAGGCATCCCTGAAATTGAAATTTTAGATAATGAATAAGTGCCTTTTATTTCTGTGGTAGTTTATTTTCTGAACCTTGTTTTGGTGCTTTAAGAGAATTGTGGTAGTGAAATTCTTATTACTAAACTGAAATGGGCAAAACATAAATGGTTTCACTTTAAGTAAATTCTTTTTTTTTTCATAAGTTTGTAAAGAATGTATTTACAAAAATATTATTAACAGTGCTCTAGAAAAATGGGAAATTATATTAATCTTATGTTGGCTTTAAATCTGCATGTGAGGTACACTGTGAAATGCAGTTCTACAATTTTATTCACATAGATGTATTAATATTCGCTAATTATAACATGAGGAAAAACATTGTAGGATTCCCATTTACTTTTTTTTTTTTTTTTAATTTTGAGAGCGGGAGGGAGAAAAGCTGGGGGAGGGGCAGAGGAAGAGCCATAACTTCGAGTAGACTCCACACTGAGCTGGGAGCCAGACACCTGCTCATTTGCATGACCTTGAGATCACACCCCCAGCTGAAATCAAGAGTGGGACACTTAACTGACTGAGCCTCCCAGATGCCCCCTTTTTAGTTTTCTTGAAGTATTTGGACATGATCCAGGCGGCCATGCACATTGGGCCTTGGCCTTGAACTGTGGTACAACTTTGTCAAGAAACGCTGGTTAGCCTACTGGAAGATAAATTCTTGGAGCAGAGGTGAGACATTCCAGCTTAGTTCCCCTATACCTATCAGCCGACCTACTATCAGACAGGTGAGTGGAGCTACCTTAGACCAGGTGTTAGCAGGCTAGAGTTTACTGGCTTGCTGCTTATTTTTATAAATAAAGTTCATTGGAACACAGCCAAGCTCATTTGTGTATGTGTTGTCTGTGGCTGCTTTCCTGCCACATGGCATAGTTTAGTAGTTGCTACAGAGACCTCAGGTCCTGCAAGACAAATTTTTGCTATCCCATTAAGAAAAAGTTTGCTGCCTTTGTCCTCCTACCTAGGCCACTCATCTACACCTAAGCTATCCAGTGTCCCAACTCATCTTGCTAACCACGGAGATTAGTTGCCAGCTGAGACTGGTTAAAATTTGTAGCTGATCTAGAGAATTGTGAGAAATAATGTTTGTTGTTTTAAGCTTCAGTGTTTTGGGTGGTTTGTTATGAAGCAAAAGTTAAGTGGTATAAACACCGAAGTGTTCCTGCAAGAGAACAAGAGTGATTTTCCATGTGATTTAATTGCTATAATTTTGGCATTCATATTAAAACATTTCAGTGATTTTCATTATTTTTATTTGTAGATTTTTAAAAAAATGTTCACAAAATTCTTTTCATAAATATTATTTTATTAAAATGATTGACATAGTTGAAAGTGTTTATGTTATGAATTGTTTAGTATTGATTTAAGTTGCAGTGTTTGCAATTTTGATTATCATTTTTTGGTACAAGTGCCTCAGAATCTGTTGTTACCTAGATAATAACTACATTTAGTTTTTTGGGTATATAACTTGTAAGTAATCTATTAGTTGTATGTTGGAGGCTGTACCGAGTAGTTAGCATTGAGTAAAAAATATTTTGGAGTGCTTTATTGATTTTTCTTGCATAACTAATGTGAGCATTTGAATATATTTTCTTTAAATTTTAGAGTAAAAATATTGCTACCATATTTTTCTGTTTTGTCTTTTTCTTTAATGTTCAAGCAGTTTCAGAATTACATTTTTTAAGAAAAATTTTATTAATTTGAGAGAGAGAGCATGAGGGAGAGGAGAAAGATCACAAGTAGGGGGGAAGGGCAGAGGGAGAAGCAGACTCCCTGCTGAGCAGGAGCCCAGTGCGGGACTCTGTCCCAGGACCCGGGGATCATGATCTGAGCCAAAGGCAGATGCTTAACGTTCTGAGCCAACCAGGTGCCCTCAAAATTACATTTTTGAAAGAAATCTTGGCTCTAGCTTTATGTGCTTCTCTTGGTTTACCTAATAATTGGGGGAGGGGGATAGTTTCCTTCTATTTAGACTCTAGTTTTTTTTGTTAGAATCCTCAATTTCGTGTAAGAGAATGCTGCTACTATCCTCATCTGGGTTGAGTGTTACAATACAGATTTCTGTATCTATAGTAGCCACAAAAATAGTTGTCTGACACGTACTTGTCAGGTGATGTAATGTCAAGCTCACTGCTATGCAGAACCTTTAAAAACTTTGTCAAGAAGAAGAATATGGGTGAATGATTAAAGGATATATAGTGTATCTATTTCTTTTTTAGTTTAAGTTCCACCTCCTATTTAAGCCCGAATCTTATATCTGGACCCATCATATTGACCTTCTCTGGAACTGATTTACTGATTGTTTTTGACATGTGGCCTATATTTCAGGAAGTTATGGCAAATTATCCTGTGAAATTTATTAGAGGGTTTATTTTAACAGTGATCTCAGGGTCAGGGATAGTTGTACCTGGTTTGATAACCTGGTTTGTTTTTATTCATAAGCATTATGTTCTTTCTTCTTTTGAGGTAGCTGTTGGAAAGCTTAAAGCCAGGTTGTGTTCTCATTCTGGCAAATAAAAGGGACTTAGGTCCGGTTTTCATATTAACCTTTTTCCTGGTTCTGTTTTTATTTTTCCTTTTGTTCTTCCTCGTTCTCTTTTATAACATTTTTATCTTTAAGATATATATATTTTGTGGAACAGTGCGTAGGGGTATAAATTAATTATACACGTCCTTTGGACTTACCGTGCTTGAAGGGTATATAGTGTATCAAGCTTTACAAGATAGAGTAAGTGCATTTAGCCTGTCTCTTCCGTTTATACAACTCAACTTCTGAACAGAATGGTAAAAGAAGCTACTTTATGCCTCAGAAACAATAGGAGGTAGATGGTGGAGGAGAACCAAAACATGAGGCGACCCATGTGCTCAGAGTTGCCCATTTTTATTTTTCTTTACTGTCCTACATTTGACCCAGACAATTCTTTGCAGAATTGTGCAGTGGGCAGCAAAATGTCTTAGGAAACTACATATGTCTGGCTTGAAGAAGGGAAAAGGAAGCCCTGGAAGTCAGAGAAGTAGGGGGAATCCTTGTTTTTGGTTTGTTTTTGCCTTCTTTCTTTTCTTTTCTTTCTTTTCTTTTCTTTTCTTTTCTTTTCTTTTCTTTTCTTTTCTTTTCTTTTCTTTTCTTTTCTTTCTTTTCTTTTCTTTTCTTTTCTTTTCTTTTCTTTTCTTTTCTTTCCTTTTCTTTTCTTTTCTTTTCTTTTCTTTTCTTTTCTTTTCTTTTCTTTTCTTTTCTTTTCTTTTCTTTTCTTTCCTCCCTCTCTCCCTCCCTCCCTCCCTCCCCTGGCCCTGCCCTGAGGACAGCCCCAGATGTGGACTGTGGAATCCCTGTTATTTTTTATTCCTCTTTTCTCTGACTGTAGTGTTTGCCTCTGGAGGCATCCTCTTCATGTAGAACTGCATGATGGCAGTAGAGGCAGCTGAAACTCCAAGAAAACCCCCATATTTCTCTCCAGAGGCTGGAGAAAGGAGCTTCCATGAGCTGAAGAGTATGGGGATAATCCCAGAAAAGAGAGAGAGAAAGCGATCCTCTCATTCTGTGTATGACTGTCACAAGGCCTGGGCTCACCTCTGAGCTGCACATAAGTACAGAGACTATAAGCAACATAACAAAAGCTTTGAAAACTGGATGACATTGGAACTGTAACCCACAGAAAGTGAGACAGAACTTTTGATCTAAACCCAACCAGGTTAGTTGCCTACAAAACAACAAAATCAATCTACAGAGAACTTTAACAAGACCCAGAATCTTGCAGCATTGTATTCAGAATGTCCAGGATACAAGCCAAAAGTACTCAACATACAAAGAACCAGAAAAATCTGACCAATATTTAAGGGAAAGGCTAATCAACAGATGCCAACTCCAAAATGAACCAGATGTTGGACTTAAAGTCGGATGAAGACTTTAAAACAGCTCTTATAACTATGCACATGAGGTAAAGGTAAACCCTTCTGAAATGAATAGAAAGAACTTCTGGGCAAAGAATAGAAACTAGAAAAGAAAGTTAAATGGAAATTTTAGAACTGAAAAATACAGTATCTGAAATAATAAATGTGCTGAATCGATTCAATATTAGAATGGAAATGACAGAGTCAGTGAACTTGAAGATACATAAACAAGAATCCAGTCTGAAAAAGTAATGAGGAAAAATATTGAAAACAGTGAATGAAAAGTCAGGAACATATGGAATAGTAACAAAATATCTAGCATGCATGTAATTAGAGTCCTAGAAAGAGAAAAGAGAGAATAGGATAGAAAACATATTTCAGGAAATAATGGACAGAAATTGCTCAAATTTGATGACATACATTTTTAGAAATAAGAAGCTCAGTTAATCCCAAATAGGATAAACTCAAACAAAACCACATCTAGATACATCTTAATGAAACAGCTAAAACCCACGAAGGAGAATTGTTTTAGTTGTTAATGATTTTACTATCAAATGAAATATTTATCTTTTTTGTCATGTATTTATTTTACCATCCAAAGAGGCATTGGTATATTTCCTGTTGTGCTTAAGTGGGAAAAACAAGTAATGGAGAAAACAGTATTTTTTCATGCAATTTTGAATATAATTTTTTAAAGAACAAATTTTGCTTGTATTGAGTGAGGTATTAAAAGGAATATTTTAGCCATACATTTCTTTTCCAAACTTATTTAGAATTAGTTTGATATTCCTTGATTTAGTTGGAATTAATCACTCTAGGTTAAAAATATTAATTGGCATATGTTTATTTACATTTTAACCCAGGGAATTAGTTTTGGGACCATTGAAAAAGTTTCTAAAATTAAACATAGTTTTATTAAAGTATTCATCTGTAGGATGGTTAATCTATTTTCTATGTTAGAAGTGATTAGTAGTCTTTATTTGAAAATTATAGTTATTTTAACAGATTTACATATATACTATTGGTGGTGCTGGGGACTATGGATCATTTGCTTGTAACTCAGTTCTTCAGTGTCAGTTGAATTTTTCTAACTGTGCAGAATCTGCTGCTTTAACTAAAAATTGGATACTTTGCATCAAACATTAATTTGAAATACTTGTTTTTAATAAAGCTCACTTATTACTGATAATCAAATCTTAGGACATTTGAAGATTAGCCTCAAGTCTTAAATTTTCTATAAATCCTTCCTGACCCACCATGCTTGCTTTCTATTTAGATTTTGTACTGGTTTCTTTGTCTGTTTATCTGTCCATCCATCCATCCATCTAATTTAATATACAGTAATAAACCAAGAAATTTAAACATAAATTTATAATATGAACCAACAATTCCACTCTCAGGGATTTACCCAAGAAAAATGAAAACATACATCCATACAAAGAGTTACACATGAATGTTTTCAGTAGTATTATTTATAATAGCCTAACCCAAATGCCCACAAACTAATGAATGAATTAAAAATGTCGTATCCACATAATGGTATATTATTCAGAAATACACAGGTACAAGTTACTGATACATGCTATGATTTGAATACATTATGCTAGGTGAAAGAAACCAGATACAAGTGATCACATACTATATGATTTCATTTATTTGAAATGTCCAGAAAAGACAAATCTATGAGGACGTAAAATAGATTAATGATTGCCTAAGGTGGAGTAAGGGATGGGGATTAATAGTAAATGAATATGAGAGATCTTTGGGAAAATGAAAATGTTCTAAAATGTATTTATGGTGATGATTGTACAACTTGGTAAATTTGCTGAAAAGGCATTGAAAATTGTACAAATATGAGTGAGTTTTATAATATGTAAAATATGTCTCAATGAAGTCATTAAAAAAGAAAAAAAAAAAAACCCCAAGAGTATGAGATAGTATTTGTTATCTCACCATTGGCATTGTAGCCATGTCGAGACTTAGCTTAATGCATGGCATTTTGATATGTGCTTAATGAAGGGTTGATTTAAATTTTAATTAGTTGTGCTTTCAAAATTAAACTGAGCCTAGTACCTAGGAAAACATTTCAGAAAGATGAGTCTTAAATCAATAAGTAAGATAGATGAAGTTTATTTAGTTAAAGCTTTTTATTCATATCAGATAATTGATTAAAATGCAGAAGTCATAAGTGTGCAGCTCAGTGAATTATCAAGTAATGAACATACCTGTTTAAACACTATGGAGGTCTAGAAATAGAATATTAAGAATGCCCTTGAGTCCCTCTTCATACTCCTCACAATCATTACCTTTTATCAGTTCTTCACATATATAATAGATGGCTAAAGGTAGTCACTCTCCTGACTTCTAAGTCCATAGATTAGTTTTGCCTGTTTTTGAACTTTGCATAAATGGGCTCATTAGGTGTGTAATCTTCTTTATAGGGCTTCTTCTGCATAACAGTGTTTATGAGATTCATTTATATTTTTTCATGTCACTATAGTTTGTTATTGAACATTATTCCATAATATAAATATACCACAATTTACTATCTGTGTTACTTATTTATTTTATCTACATTATTGATGGGCAGTTGGGTTGTTTCTGTTTTTGGCATTACAAAGTATGGTACTGAAAACATTTTCCTTGGTATCGGGTTTGGCTATGTACATCAGTTTCTTCTGTGTATACATACTTAGGAATGAAATTGCTATGTTATAGAATATGTATATGTTCAAATTAATGCTGTACTACTTTCCAAAATGTTTTATACTTATTTGAATTCCCACTAGAGGTATATGAGAATTTTCTGCACTCCACATGCCTACCAACATTTGATACCAGTTATTTTAACTTAGTTGTTTTGATATCTATTTGGGCTTTAATTTTATTCCCCCGTTGGCTTGAGCACATGCCTTTATTGGCCATTTGGATATTCTCTTTAATGAAGTGTATTAAATCTCTTGTCTATTTTTTATATTAGGAGGTCTATTTCTTAATGATTTGTAGCAGTTTTTAAGGTTTGGTGTTTTTTTAAAAATATATTGTGGTTATAAGCTCTTTGTCTATTAAAATGTATTTTAAGTATCTTCTTCCACTCTCTGGCCTTTTTTTTTTTTTTTTTTTTTCCTTTTATAAGGGTGTCTTGACGTTCAGGACTTCTTAATTCTAATGTAGGCTTTCCTTTGTGGTTAGTGCTTTTTGTGTCTTTGTAAAGAAATTGTTGCTTATCCCAACATCATGAGCAGACCTCTTAGAAACTCTGTTTAGTTTTAGATTTGACACTTAAATCTGGAATTTATTTTTATGTGTGGTGTATACAATGTGAAGTTTTTTTGTTTTTGTTCTTATTTTTAATGGTCATTCAGTTGACTGAACACTACTTATTGAAAATACTGTAACTTCTTCCAGTAACAAAATAAATATGAGGATGTGATGTACAGCATGGGGAATATAGTTAGTATATTATGACAACCTTGTATGGTGACAGATGGTAACTATACTTATTGTGGTTACCATTTCATAATTTATATAAGTATCAAATCATTGTGTTGTGCACCTGAAACTAATACAGTGTGGTTTGTCAATTATTCTCCAATAAAAGAAAGAAAAGACTTTCCTTTTTTTCCTGCTTTTTAGGGTATTGTCTTAATCAAGTGCCAATATGTGCATGGGTCTTTTGAATTCTCTATTTTATTCCATTGATTTGGAACTATCCTTACACCAACACTATACTGTCTTAATTGATTACTGTTGCTCAAATTAAGTCTTGATACCAGCTCAATTTTTGACCTAGTGTTTTTCTCCCAGAAGAGTATGTTGGCTAATTTTGATCGTGTGTATATCCATGTAATTTTTAGAATCATCTTGCCTAATTCTAAAAAAAGAAAATACTGAGATTTTGATTGGGATTTTTATTGACTTTATAAATCAATATAGACAGACTTGACATCAAATTTTCTAATTTTGTATATGCCAGGCATTTATTCATTGAATTTAATTTTTTAAATAGATTCACAGGAAGTTAGACTCTGTTGTGATGAACCATTTTTCATTCCTGGTAGTAGTAATTTGAAATTTCTCCATTTTTCTTAATCAGGTTCATCAAGGATTCACCAGTTTTTTAACTGAAGCATAATTAGCGTACAGCATTATATTAGTTTCAGATGTGCAATATAATGATTCAACATTTCTATGTATTTCTTAGTGTACATGATGATAAGTGTATTCTTAATCCTCTTTATCTGTTTCACCCATCTCCCCCCCGCCTCGCCAACTCCCTGAAATCACGAGTTGTTTTCTGTATTGGAGTCTGTGTTTTGGTTTGTCTATTATTGTCTTATTTGTTTTGTTTCTTATTTTCCACATATGAGTGAAATCACATGTTATTTGTCTTTCTTTGACTGATGTATTTCACTTAGCGTTATACCTTCTGGGCCCACCCATGTTGCGTAAATGGCATGATCTCATTCTTTTTTTTGACTGAATAATGATCCATTCCATTTTTTATACACCACGCACCACAAATTCTTTATCCATTCAGCTGTGGATACACACTGGGTTATTTCTATATCTTGGCCATTGTAAATAATGTCACAGTAAACATAGAGATGCATATGTTTTTTCAAGTTACTGTTTTCTTTTTCCTTTGGGTAAACACCTAGTACTGGAATTTTTGGATTGTATGGTAATTCTATTTATAATTTTTTTGAGGAACTTCTGTACTGTTTTCCATGGTGGGTGTACCAATTTACATTCTTACTAACAGTGCACAAGAGTTCTTTTCTCCACATTCTCGCCAACACTAGTTATTTCTTTTGTTTTTTAATTTAGCCATTTGACAAGTATGAGATGATACTCTCAGTGTGGTTTTGATTTGAATTTTTTAAAATGATGAGATACTGAGCATTTGTTGGTCATCTGTTGTCTTTGGAAAATTGCTTTTCAGGTGCTATGACCATTTTTAAATTGGATTATTTGGGTTTTTTTGTGTTGTGTAAGTTTTTTATGTATTTTGGATTATTAACTCTTTATTGAATGTATAATTTTAAGATATCTTCTCCCATTCAGTAGATTGCTTTTTTTGTTGATGGTTTCCTTCTATGTGCAAAAGCTTTTTATTTTGGTGTAGTCCCAATAGTTTATTTTTGCTTTTGTTTCCCTTTTGTGAGATGACCTATTTAGAAAAATGGTTCTCCAGCAGATGTCAAAGAAGTCACTGTTTATGTTTTCTTCTAGGAGTTTTATGGTTAGGTCTCACATTTAGCTGTTTATTCCATTTTGAATTTATTTTTGTGTATTATGTAAGAAAGTGATCCAGTTCCATTCTTCTGCATGTAGTTGTCCAGTTTTCCCAACACCGTTTGTTGAAGAGACTATCTTTTCCACTTTGTGTATTTCTGCCTTCTTTATTGTAGATGAATTGACCATATAATTGTGGGTTTATTTCTGAATTCTGTATCCTAGGATTCATCAATTTTTAAAGTTTTTCAAAGTATTAACTTTGTTTTACTGACCTTTCTCTTGTTTATTATCTGATCGTTAATTTTTGCTTGAAGTATTTTTTCCTCCCTTTGGACTTTGATTTGCTGGTCATTTATTTAATAATTTCTTGAGGTGGGTGCTTATTATTATTACATCATTGGTTTTTTAGTCTTTTTTCCCCTAATATATCCATTTATGGTTATACATTTTTCTCTAAGTGCACAACTTTAACTATATCACGTAAGATTCATGTAGAAGTATTATTATTGTTCAATAAAGGATATTTTCTGATCTCCATCATAGTATCTTCTGTGACCCATGGATTATTTGGAAGTTCATCTTGAAATTTCCAAGCATAAAGTGTTTTCTGGTTTTTGTGTGTATGTTTTAGTTTTATCTTTCTGTTACTATATTCTACTTTAATTTTATTATGATTCTTTGCTCAAAATATGAGCATATTTTGAACATTTTCAGTCCTTTAACATTTGTTGGGACTGCTCCATGATCCAGGGTATAGAAGCCCAAGCTTTGTGTGTGTGTGTGTGTGTGTGTGTGTGTAGTGTATGTTTTCAGTTATTAGTAGAATTCTTGTTTATTTACTGATTAGGTCATATTTTTAAATCTTGTTCAGATATTTTGTTGCTCTCCTCATCTTTTGTATGTTGGTTCTCAGTTACTGTGAATTGTCTGTTAAATTTTCTCCTTTCTTTACATTAATGAATTCTTAGTCTCTATTATTATACATGCCTACAAATATGAATTATAATTCTCTTGAGCATTTTATAATTATAATTATAATTATAATTATAAAATGTATATCTTCTGCTGTAGTAAATTCTTTTGGTCTTAAAACCTAATTTGTCCAATGACTGTTTTGGTTAATGTTTACCTGGTATATCTTTTCCTCGTCTTTACTATCAAACTTTCTGTGTACTTGTGTTTTATGTATGTTTTTTGAAAGCAACAATTCATTCTGCTTTGCTCTATCACTTTTTAATTGTAGTATTAGCCTTTTATCTGTGATAGGTTAGCAAATATTTTCTCCTATTTTGAGTCAGATTTAGCAGTTTTCTACCTGGAATTTTGGACATAGAGAACCTTTTCCTCATCGAGGTTATAAGAGAATTCTCATATATGCTCTTGTGGTATCTTTTTAGAATTTTATATTTACATTTACATCTCTAATCCATTTGGAGTTTATTCTTGTATATGATGTGAGAGAACTTGATTTTATCTTCTTCTGAATAATTGTCTTTACCCCAAACCAGTTTTTTAAAAGACTATGTTTGCCCCAGTGATACCACCTTTATTATATACTAGTTTCTTACATGCAGTCAGATATGTTTCTGGACTTTTTGTTCTGTTCCTCTTGTTTGTTTGTAATTATGTGCCAGTACAATTCTGTTCTATTAAAGGCTTTGTAGCATGTATTAATACCTGGTAAGGCTGTTCTCTTTTAAGAGTTGTTTACTTTTCAGGGTTTTCCTTAGCTATTCTTAGATGTTTATTTTTCCATGTGAATTTTAGCTTCAATTTTTTTAGCTTCATAAAAGTGCTCATTGCAGTTTTTATTAGGATTACCTTAAATTTGAAATTGATTTAAGAACTACCACCATGGTGAAATTGAAACAGCTTAACCAAAGACAGGAATGACGTTCTACTTTTTCCTGTTTATTTATGTGTATTTCAGAATTGCTTTACAGGTTTTTTTTTTTTTTTTAATTAGGTTTTGAACATTTTTTGTTATATTTATTGCTAAATATTTTAAAAATTGCTATTGCAAATGGAGATTTTTCATCCATTATGTTTTCTGACTTCTTTGTGCAGTCGAATGCTACCAACTTTTAAATGTTAATTTTATTTCCTGTTACCTTGCAGAATTCTTTTTGAAATTACTTTTGAATGGTTTGAGTTAGTTTTCTACTTATTTTTTATTTTTTTAAGTATTTAAATTCCAGTTAACGTACATTGTAATATTAATTTCAGTTGTATAATAAAATGATTCAACAGTTCTATATATCACCTGGGATTTTCAAATATTTTGCCTGCAAATTGAATTTTATTTTCACTTCTTATGCCTGTTATTTTTTAATATAGTTCTCATTGCATTGGCTACTACTTTCAGAACAATGTGTTTCTGTATTTTTTAATTGAATGTTTTATCTTGAGATAAGTGTGGATTTGCATGCAGTTCTAAGAAATAATAGATCCCATGTACTCTTTTTTTAGTTTGCCCAATAGTAGTATTTTCCAAAACTGAGGTA
The DNA here is from genome assembly GCF_053574225.1 of Canis aureus. Classification (NCBI taxonomy): domain Eukaryota; kingdom Metazoa; phylum Chordata; class Mammalia; order Carnivora; family Canidae; genus Canis; species Canis aureus. Next base: position 1,011,522 of record NC_135632.1, on the reverse strand, counting down.
CAATATCACAAGCAGAATATTGACATTGATACATTAAAAATAGAGAACCACAATATCACCACCAGAATCCCTCATGTTACTCTGTAATAGCCACTCCACATCCTTTTTGCTTGTGCCCCCTTCTTAACCCATAGTAACCAATCTATTCTTCTTTTCTATGATTTTTCTCATCTAAAAATGTTATATAAATTGTCCAGTGTGGAGTCTTTCGGATTGATTTTTTTCAGTCAGCATAATTCTCGAGTTATGTAGATAGTTCTTTGTATCAAGAATTTGTTCTTGGGGCACCTGGGTGGCTCAGCGGCTCAGAGCATATGCCTTTGGCTCAGGTCATGGTCCTGGGATCAAGTCTTGCATCAGGCTCCCTGCAAGGAGCCTGCTTCTCTGTCTGTCTGTGTCTCTGCCCCTCTCTCTCTGTGTGTCTCTCATGAATAAATCAATAAAATATTTTTTAAAATTTTTGTTCTTTTTATTGCTGAGTAGTATTCCATGGTATGGATGTACCACAGTTTAAGCATTCAAATGTTGAAGTATATGGGGGTTATTTTCATGTTTTGACTTTTATGAAAAAAGCTGCTATAATAATTCATGTATAGATTTTGTGTGAGCATGTCTTCCTTCCTGGAGGATAAATGTCCTGGAGTACACTTGCTGGGTTATAGCTACATAGTTACAGTTTCTTGCAAAGCTAAACATGTGTTTTCCAGAGTGGCTGTACCATTTTACATTCTCACTAGAGCGGTCCACTTTCCCTGGTTCCTAGTCAGCATTTGATGTTGTTATTTTCTGTTTTAGTCATTGTGATAGGTGTATAGTAATAGTTCATTATGATTCTAATTTTTTAAAAAGGTTTTCATTTTAATTCCAGCTAGTTAACATAGTGTTATATTAGTTTCAGGTGTTCAGTACAGTGATTTAGCACTACATACTTTTTCCCATTTGTTTTGTTTCTCAAATTCTCACATATGAATGATACCATGTGGTTTTTGTCATTCTTTGATGGACTTATTTTTGCTAAGCATTATACTCTAGCTCCATCCCTGTCATTGCAAATGCAAGATTTCATTCTTTTTATGGTTGAATGATATTCCTGTGTGTGTGTGGGAGGGTGTGTGTATCACATCTTCTCTCTCCATTCATTCCATTCATCAGTCAGTGGACACTTAGGTTGCTTCTGTATGTTGGCTATTGTAGTAAATATTGCTGCTATACACATGGGGGCTTGCTAGTGTTTCTTTGGGGAATTTTGTATCTATGTTCATCAGGAGCTTGGCCCATACTTCTCTCTTAAAATGGTATCATTTATTTAACCATTGTGTAAGTCAGCTCCATGTTGGGCATGGAGTCCAGCACCAGGGCTTACACTCACGACCTGAGCTGAGACTGAGAGTTGGCTGCTTGACATACTGAGTCACCCAGGTGCCCCTTTTAGTAGTATCTTTATTGGGTTTTGGTATCAGGGTAATGCTGACCTCATAGAATGAACTTGGAGGTTTTTCTTCCTTCTATTTTTTTTTTTTTTTTTTTTTTGAAATCGTTTGAGAAGAATAGGTATTGCATTAAGTCATTAAATATTTGGTGGAATTTGCCTGTGAATCCATCTGATCCTGGCCTTCTGGCTTTTGGGAGTTTTTTGATTATGGATTTATCTTCTTTGCTGATAATTGGTCTGGTTCAACTTTTCTATTTCTTCCTGTTTCTGTTTTGATAGTTTATATGTTTCTAGGAATTTATCTACTTCTTGTAGGTCATCCAATTTATTGACATATAGTTTTTCATGATGCTGTCTTATAATTTGTATTTCTGTGGTGTTGGTTGTTATTTCTCCCCTCTCATTTGTGATTTTATTTGGGTCCTAGCTCTTTTTTTCTTGATAAGTCTGGCTACATCGTTTCAATTAGATTTGTTTATAACCTCTTCTGGATATAGAAGTCTGTATTAAGTTGATGGTCCTTTAAGTTTGATCCTATTCTTTACTCCCCTCCTCATATTTTAGGTATATGTTTTTATATTTTTATATCCCTTTATTTTGTGAGTTCCTTGACTGATTTTTTACAAAAGTATTCATTTTTACACTTCTGTGTTTCCTACCTTTATACTGTCACTTTTGGCCTCTCCTGTTCACTTAGTCTCAGTCTCCTTTAATATTTCCTTCAGGGCTGGTTTAGTGGCCATGAATTCTTTTAGTGTTTGGGAAACTTTCTCTCTCCTTCTATTCTGAATGATAGCTTTGCTCAGTAGAATATTCTTGGCTGCAGGTTTTTCCCAGTCAGCACTTTGAATATATCATGCCTCACTCCCTTCTAGCTTGCAAAGCTTCTGTCAAAAAATCTTCTGCTAGCCTTATGAGTTTGCCCTTTTAAGCTACTGTCTTATTGCTTACAAATTTTGTTCTTTATCACTATATATTGTCTTCTTATATTTAGTTGCGGAGTTTGTTCCACCAGTCTTCATCAGATTGCTCGCCAGTTTATTTTGGATGTGGATGATATCTATCTGTAGATTGTAAATTTGGAATGGGGTAAGCTTAGTGTCCTCCTATTTTGCCATCTTTCCCCCAAATGATTCTAACTTTTGTCTTTTCATCTGATTATATGTTATCTGTATATACATTTTGGTGAAATTTCTGTTAGTGTGTTTTTATTTTCCAAGGGAATTGTCCTTTTTTATTTTTTTAACTGATGAGTTTTGAGGGTTCTGTTTTGTTTTACTTTTTTTTTTCCTAAGAGCTCATGATATATTCTAGATATTAGTTTTTTGTCAGATATGTGGTGCAGATATTTTCTCCTAATCTATAGCTTGTCTCTTCATTCTCTTGATGGAGTCTTCTACAGAGCAGAGCAAAAGTTTAAATTTTCATGAAGTCTAGTCTTTCAGTTTTTCCCTTAATGGATTTTGTGTTTTTGATACCAAATCTGGTAACTCATTGCCAAGTACTAGATTCCAAAGCTTTTTTTCCAATGTTTTCTTCTAGAAATTTTACAGTTTCATATTTTACTTTTAAGTCTGTGATCTACTTAGAATTAATCTTTGTATAAGGTATGAGGTGTAGGTCAAGGTTTATTTATTTATTTATTTTTATTTTTGACCATAAGTATATTTTTAAAAGCTCAGGTGACTGAGGATGGCCCAAGGTTGACAATCCTTGAACTAGATGATCAGTAAACTCATTTGAGTCCTGAAAGTTTATGAAGTGGCTTTTCATAAACTGTATTGAGGAATAGTAGATATTAATTAGGGCTCTAAGGATAAGGGAGCAAAGTGATTTTGGTAAATGTGGCATAATAAGGATAGTAATGATCCTTCTTCATAATACAAGACTGCTTAGAATAAGAATTCTTGATACATGAGAGAAATTTCTGTCATTAGGGGTAAGTATTTGTGTTCGGGAGGGTGTGATGTCATCATGATCCCAGAATTGAGAAAATACTGCAAATTTTGGCTTTTTAGGGACTTGGTTACTTTCTCAGTTCCTTGCATTAATTAGCAATATATGCATTTGTTTTGTTGAAAACTAATGATAAAAAGTCACTTTATTGCAGTTTTCTTAATGTCTTTTCTTAGGTGTTATTGTTACAATGTGAAAGACACAAAGCAATGAAAACTTGAAAGAATAGTTTATTGTGTTATTATAATTTATCTTGTACATATGCTATTTTATTAGGAAGAGATGTCATTACTTTCTCATAAGATAATCTAGACACATGGAAATGACAGATTAGATAACAAGTATTTAAGTGAATTTATTAAGAAGAAATGTTAAATAATTGTGCAAGATTAACTTAAAAAAACGGCAGAATTCAAGAAGTAGTATATGAATTTATTTATTCATTTTTAACAAATATTTTAGTCTCTTCTTTGTAGCCAGGCACTTGGGATATACGTCAGTTAATAAAAGGGATTATCCTTTTAGAGTTTACAAGGAGGTTAGTTAATAGACAATAAATATAAGTAAACCGTATAAATGTTAAGTTTAATGCAATGAAAAAAAGAAAAAGAAAACGGGGTTGGGGAACTGAGTGCTGTGGAGGTTAGGGGAGAGGTCAGGTTTCAGTATTTAGCAGAGTGACCATTATAGAGGTTAATGAAAAGATGACATTTGGATAGAGATTTGAGAAGTAAAGGCGTCTGAAATGTCTGGGGAAACAATGTTGAGACAGTTGAAGAGCCAATGCAAATGGCATAAGGCAAAAGGTGTCTGGTGTGTTTTTGTATTTTTGCCTTCTCAGTTTACATTTTAATTTTCTTTTTGTCTTTTCAGTTTTATACATTGATCACAAATCATGTATAAAGTTCATAATGTCAAATATATAACTGACACGTAATGAACACGAACTAATTTTATAAATGCTTTTCTTAGGGTGTTAGGGAAACCCCAACTGGGATTCAAATTGGTTTGTCGGTATGCCTGAGATTGTAAACTTTGTTTTAAAATCCCTTCATGAGATATTTTTCTTGGTATTCTGGAGTCTAGTTTATTCAGGTTCAAACATGAGTATGTAAGGCAGCCTTAGGTTTCTTCAAACTCTGAGTTAATGTTTCATGCTAAGTGTTAATGGAAAATAACTTTGAGAGTTTGTGTGGAAACCTTTGTTATTTTAAGTGCCCCCCCCCCCAATTCTGTACTTTGCATTCAAAAGAAAGAATGGTTCAGGGACACCTGGGTGGCTCTGCGTTTTGCTCAGGGCATGACCCCAGGGTCCTGCGTTGGGCTCCCCGCAGGGAGCCTGCTTCTCCCTCTGCCTGTGTCTCATGAATAAATAAATAAAATCTTAAAAAAAAAAAAAAAAAGAAAAAGAATGGTTCAAATAATAATTAGAATTCTTTTTTTTTTCTGATTTAATATGTTTTGAAGAATATTCCTCCCTAAGGATAGGTATTTCAGGTTTTAGTTTTCATGAGTAGCATTTTGGTTTTTGTTTTTTGAAATGGAAGTTCAAGTCCAGTTGTATTCTCTTTTTGCTAATGACTTGGGACCTTTGTGAATATTAGTTATGGCATGGTATACTGAGCTGTATGGCAATGCTATACAGTGCATTTTTGACTAGTAGGCTACATAGTCCCACAGTATTCTGATTTGATAGTTCCAATGTCTAATTTTTTAGTATATTCTGCATCTTTTTTTACTTTTTATTTTAATTCCAATCTAGTTAACATAAGGTGTTAGTTTCAGGTATACAATACAGTGATTCAGCGCTTCCATACAATACCTGGTGCTCATCATGACAAGTGTACTTCTTAATCCCCCCACACACCTCCTCTGGTAACCAGCTGTTTGTTCTCAGTAGTTAAGAGTCTATCTCTTGGCCTCTGTTTCTCTCCTTTTTATTTTTCCTTTGGTTGTTTGGTTTCTTAAATTCCACATATGAGTGAAATCATATGATATTTTTCTTCTCTGAACTTATTTCACTTACTGTTACACCCTCCAGCTCTGTGTTGCAAATGACAAGATTTAATTCTTTTATATGGCTGAATAATATTCCATTGTATACACCCCCGCCCATTTTCTTTATCCATTTATCTATTGATGTACAGTTGCGCTGCTTCCATAATTGTAAATAATGCTATTGTAAATATATATTGCAAATAATGCTGCTATAAACAGAGGAGTGCATCTATTTCTTTGAATTAGTGTTTTTGTGGGTTTTTGGGGCTACCCAGTAGTGCAGTTACTAGATTGTAAGGTTGTTCTATTTTTATGTATTCTCTTTTTATAATTAGCTTGTCAATTGTCACTGCTTCCAATTCTAACACTTCCTCCACATTAATCTGTATTAATGCAAATAAATGTAAGTAATTTAATGGGAAAGTAGCTTACTTTCTGTATATCTATAAAGAAAGCTCTGGCTGATAATTTGAGGATTTAAAAAGTACTTTTAAGAGAATAAAATGGTTTTTATTAATTTTATTTTCAAGAGAGTAAAGTGGGTTTTAATATTCTTTATTAAGTCAAGTGATACAAAGTTACCCTATTTTTTTCACAAAGTTACTTTTTAAAATAAGTAACCTCCTCTTCCCTTAGTCAGTAGTGAATGAGAAACAAGTGATTTTTAAAAAAGTACTTTTCCATTTTCTGTGTTATTTGTTCTTCTGGTGAACTCTTATGGGTTATTCAGAATCGATTTGGTTAAGTTGTGTTTATGCTTGTCTTGTTTAGAAAGGAAAATGTCAGCTTAAAATAGGCATAATTATGTATTGAAACCATTTTTTTATCAAGGACCTTTGGAAAAAAAGAAATTATATAATAGTTAACAGTAAAATGATAATTTAAGTTTGAATGTAAGCCTAAGATTTTGTTTTTGATTTTACTGTTGATAAAATTCCACACCTGCTAGGCATTATTGAGGTGGGCTCTCACTTTTAGGTTTACTTTCTTTACTTGTTGATGCTATTTCCAACAGTATTTAATCAGTTATTTACACTGCATTTTGAACTTGAATTGGCGAATACCTTTCCAGATCATTCTGGAAACATGCAGGTTAAAGATCCAGGGGAAACCAGGAAAAAGTATGACTTTTGAATTTTGATTTAGCTATTTAAAACATTCTTACACATTTCCATCTTGCCTTTGTTTCTTCTTGTATTGGAATAAGACCTTGAAGATTTAAAAAATCTCCCCTGCTTCCTATTGTATGGTTTGTGGGGGGAGAAACCATACTAGGATTATTTTTAAAGTACTCGGACGAAATCAGGAGTAAACTAATACATGCATACTTCCACTTCAAGGATTCATCTTGTACCTGAGCATATAGTTTAGTACAATACAGTGCCCCATAGTGCTAGGTGTCAATCTGATCCCGGTTTTCACTTGTGTGGAGTATTGAGAAAAGTTTCATGCCATAGGTGTCTTGTTTTCTCTGGTTATTTTATTCCATTAATTGCCTTTGTTGTACAGTTTTTTCACAGTTTGGAAAAACAGCAAAAAAACAACAGAATTGGAGATCCCACTTGAAGGCAGCAGAATGTAATCTGATTTATAAACCATCAGTCTTGCATTTAAGTTATTTATTTATTTAAATTCAATTTGCCAACATGTAGTATAACATCCAGTTATACTCCTCATATCACCATTTAAGGTTTGTGTTTTATGTGTTTGCATTGAATGAAGTCTTTCAGCGAATCACTTCAGGCTTTCAAAAAATAATTAAAAATATTTTTAGTAAATAACTTTAAACTGTTCAGTATCTTAAGATTTTCCTCCAGCTTTGTAATCAAAGAATTTTCTATATAGTTGAAGAATGTTAAGCTTTTTGTTCCTTTTAGTCTTTATCTATTATGAAAAAGGAAGTAATCTTTAAATGGAAAATTTTAATTAAAAAATTATTTTGGGGCAAAGTGATCTCTGTTTTTTTGTTTTATTTTCAAATATGATGTAATTAGTATTAATGTTAACCATAAAAGACATGAAATCAGAGTTTGATTTTATAGTCAAATTTGTTATTAAAAAGATTGTTTTTGGTGGAAGAATTCCATGGCATGTAAATATTTTCATGTAAAGTTTTAAGTATTGCAAATTAGAAGGAGTTTTAAGTCCACATTTGATTTCCAAAACTAGGATGACAGAATAAAAATCCTTGTTAATAATTTAAATTTTTTCATTTTTTGTTTTTTCAAGAACAATTTTGAAATTTAGTGTCTTTGATGCTTACATGGGATGGCACATTATTACGGAGGTGAAGGAACCTTAAGATTCTTAAATTTACTTAGTTGGTAAACAATGCACTCTCCTCCTCTCTGGCTCTTCCCCATGCATACAGAAAGTGCAGGAATTTGCTTCATTTTCCTGTTTTATTTTGGAAAATTAACCATTTTCCTTTACAAATATTAATTACTCAGTTAAGGACTTCTTAAAACATTTGCCTACGAAAAAATAACATTTTTATGATATTAAAAAAATAATGATAGTTATAGCCTACCAATGAAATTATTGGCTGGGTAAACATTTTAATTTTTAGAATTATGTATTGTACTTATGTATTTAAAGTGATTTTAGTGCTAATAAGAACTAAGAGGTGTAATCTCATACTTACGGGCATTCATGAAAACCTATATGCAAAAGTCATATGGTTTAAAATATAATGCTGGTAGCTACCAGCTGCTAAAGAATTTCATTTACCGATTTTATTCTTTTACTCCTTTGTAATTTAAATGGCTTTATTTAAAAAGTTTAACTTAAGGATATTGTAAAGTATATAGTATTTTAAGATTAGATGGTATCCAGAACATACAGTCCAATGAGTTAGTCCAATGTAATTGGAGGAATTATTAAATGACACTGACCTCATTTCCTTTAGAACAATGAAAATTAATAGTTTCACGTTTTATTAGGCTGATATTCCAGATGTAGTGTACATTTAATTAAGTGTAGTTTCCTTTTAGTTATGGTATGTGTATCTGTTTTTTGTCGCGAATTCTTTCTAGTTTTACAGTTTTCCACATGTTTTCTTTCACCATTTATGATTTTTTTCAAAGCAGAGCTATAAGGACTTAAATCACTTTAGCATGCAGCAAAACAGTTCCCATTCAAACAATAAACGCCATTTTAAAAAGCCTTTAGATCTTCTGTCACTTCATAAATATAAATGTATAAAAACGTTATGCAGTTGTAGTGCCCACCTGCTAATTAAATGCAGATTTTCTCGAACTTGCTTAAAATCTGTCTGTTTGTTTCAACTCTCTCTCTGTTCAGAATACATATGGCCCTTGTGAAACTAATTATGCTTATGGAACAGCTGTTAAATTTAGTGCAACTAATTTTATCCAATATTTTACATTTTAATTGATTACCTGTGAAGAAATTAGCAAATTAACACTTATTGTACAGTAACTGAATGGTCTTTTATGGTTACTTTCAGATTTAACAAGTGAACTAGGCAGTGATAGAATAAAGACATTTCTAAGATTTTTAGATAGGAAAGTTATTGGTGGACCTTGATTATCTGGTGTGAAAATTTAGGAAGACTGATGAGTGATGCCAAGCATCTGTGTGTTCTGTATCTTAAACATGAGAAGCAGATTGGAAAGTAATAGCTTTTTCTTAGAATTTTGGTAACATATGGGCTTATCTGGATCTAAGAAGTCTTTGAAGATCTTTGAACTTGACTAAATGACTTAACCTTTGGCATAGTGGGTGGGTTATATGCTTTTTTAGGGGGAGAGGCACTGGCATTCCGTATTTCTCTTTGGCTTTTTTTTTTTCTCTTCCTGATTGTATCTTTTAATATCTTCTTTAAAAATCTGAGGACTAGTAATGATGATTGGGAATTTTTGAAGATTGACATGATGAGAATTCCAAGATACTTAGTGGAATGGATCTACCTGTAATAAGGTGGACTTAAATCTTTTGGTAATGTTTTGGAAATGAGTTTGTATAGATATTTATTTTCTTACAGAGTTTATTTGAAAATGATACTGCAATCAGATCTTACTGGCAGCATGTTGTATGTAGTTCAAAGGATGTGGAGAAACCTGGGTTCAAATTTCACCTCTATCACACATTGTCTCTGTGAACTGAAAAGTTGAGAGTTTTCTCAGAGTAAAAACCAAACCAAACCAGCCAACCAAAAAAAAAAACCCACCCCCAAAAACCCCAAAACAGAAAACCTGTCTGCCTCCACCCAAAGCAAGAAAAAAATCCCCCAAAACCAAAAGAAGAGGATAATAACAAGTGTATGTTTAAATACTATGGAGAATTAAAAGGTAGACTAGACGAATACAGCTAGCATGCTTCTTAACATGTAGAAGATGCTTAGTAATAAAGGGGAAAATGTTATGCCCTATAACATCGCTGAATAAGAGATATAATAAGCAAGCATATTATTACACATATTTTAGAGCATAAACTATCATGGTAAATGAAAGATTGGTTTTGATTTTTATTTACCAGCTTTGAATTCTGATGTCTGTTGTAAAACTTGATGTCAGCTATAGGTCCAGATAAATGTGTCAGGAATTTTGACAAAAAACATTATTTCAGTTGGGACACTGTAGATAGGGAATCACTGTGTGTCTGGAGTATTCAAACTACCCCTGTTTCCAGTACTTGATCTACCACAGCGAGAGGCTGATCCTCTGCCCCTGGTGAGGACCGTTGATCTTGGTTCTGCAGTTTAGGATCGTTGGCAATTGTACTGATCTAGGTAGATTTCTCTGAGGCAGATGTAGGGTCCATTACTGACCAAAGCTGAAGAATATTAACCCACTGAATTTATCTTAGTCAAAATTCAGAATGTGCATGTTTTCTCCAAAGGAATAGCATTATTGTTGGCTGTTTTTGAAATAGTCTTTCGGTATAAGGTTTGAGGTACTTTCTATTTGTAGGCTTATGTGAATTGGATCGAGAAACTATTGTGATTTGCATGGTGAATTTTAAATAACCAACTTATTATAAATGAAGTTTCAAATAATTTTTTTAGCATGTAGAAGGAAAATTTTAAGCATCCACTAAAACAGAGACGAGAGTAATACACCTCATGTACCCGTGATCTAACTTCTTTAGATGGTATTTTGCCAATATCGGGTCTTGGTTTTAAGCTTCATAAGCGTGGTCCAGAGTACCTCTTGACTGTCTGGCTTATCTGTCTCCACTGTGGCTGGTGGAACACCATTTCTCCCCCTGTAGGATATTCAGGATTTCTGTTGCTTTCCCTGGTCCCATGGAATTTCACCTCACATATCTATAGATGAGAACTTGTTGGAAGATGTAGGGGAGCCCACTGCCGATTTCTGGATCCCTCTCTCTCTGTCCAACTTCCTTCTAAGGCCTTGCAAATTCTAGCCACCTTGGCCGTCTTGAAGGTTTGTCCCTGTCTCCTTAAGTCAGCAAGTCTTCAAAGCTCTGTTTGGGTTCCCTCTGCTTGCTCTGTGGCTTGGAAACTTACTCAAGGCAGTAACCTGGGGGTAATTCTAGGGTTCCCTTATTTGTTTCCCTTTTCTTGGGGAATCACGGTTTTGTGCTGCCTTATTCAGTGTCTGAAATAGTTTCATACATTTTGCCTGTTTTTCTAATTGTGGTGAGATGACTGTTCCCATAGCCTTTAACATCCCTGTGTGTGAAAGGTCATTTAACTATAATATTATTTTATTTGTGATTTCTCTATTTTTTTTGGTCATTTCCTCTGACAGTTTATCCACTTTATTAGTCTTTTTGAAAAATCAATGATCTTTCTGGTTCATTACTTTTTGCTTTTATTTCTATTTATCTTCTTTGAGTATAAATTTCTTTTTTTTTTTTTTTTACATTTTTTTTAAATTGGAGTGTGATTTTCTGTTTTTTTTTTTCTAACTCTTTAAAATGGCTGCTTAGATCATTTATTTTACTTTTATTATTTTCTGATGTTTTTAATGCTGTAAATGTTCATCTTTGCTGTGCTTTAGCTATAGCCTACATATTTTTGATATGCCATATTTTAGTTTTCATTCAGTTTAAATATTTAAAAAATAATCGTTGTGATTTCATCTTTCCCATGAGCCATACTGAAAAAACTATTTCCAAACATTTGGAGGCTTTTTGAGTTGTCTTTTTTCTTGCTTGCTTATTAATTACACTGTAGTCACAGAACATAACCTTGAACTCTTTTCATTATTTGTTTTTTAAGATTTTATTTTTAAGTACTGTCTACACCCAACGTGGGAGTTCAGACTCACGATTCTGAGATCAAGAGTCACGTGCTCTACCGACTGAGCTGGATAGGCACCCCGAACACCTTTCATTTTTGAAATGTATGAGATTAGCTTTATGGCACATCATAAGGTTTATTTTAGGAAATATAAAAGACACACATGTTAAGAACGAATAGTAACAGTTTGGAGATACAATTAAATAAGTGAATTTAACTGCCATTTGTTCAAATCTTCTGTATCTTACCTTTTCTCCTTTTAACACCTGCTTTTTTTTTTTATCAGTTAGTGAGAGAACTGACAGACAAATCCTGATGGTAGATTTGCAAATTCAGAATTGTTTTGTATTCTTCTTGGAGTGACCTTGTCATCATGAAATGTCTCTATTTCTACAAATATTTCTTACCTTGATGTCTATAGATATTGATACAATCTTATAATTTAAAACTTTTTTTAGGGGATCCCTGGGTGGCGCAGCGGTTTGGTGCCTGCCTTTGGCCCAGGGCGCGATCCTGGGGACCCGGGATCGAATCTCACGTCGGGCTCCTGGTGCATGGAGCCTGCTCCTCCCTCTGCCTATGTCTCTGCCTCTCTCTCTCTGTGTGTGACTATCATAAATAAATTTTAAAAAATTAAAAAATAAATAAATAAAACTTTTTTTAGTGCTTACATGATATTTTTTCCCATACTTTCACTTTCACACTTTGTTTTATATTTAATGTGGTTATTTTGAAAAGCTGTCTATAGTTTGCTTTTTTCAGTCTGACAATCTTTTTATTTCCATTGGGCTATTTAGTCTATGTTTATTGATTACTGTTATATTTGGATTTAAATCTCTCTTCTTTGTTTTCTGTTTGTTCCAATCCATTTTCTTTTTTCCCCTTCTTTCTTACCTTCTTTGGTTTAATGTTACCGTATTTTCTTACTAGTTTGTTACCTTACATTCTTTTAATTTACTTTGCTTAACCTGGAAATTGTAGCATGTCCTTGACTTATTAGAATCTAACATAAATTAGTACTTTCATCACTTTTTTCCTGTAGCTTTGGAACTTGAAGGATAGCTTAACTAGATGTAACATTTTGTGAAATGTGAACACCTTTTCCCCCTTGAGCTCCTCAAGGAAAATTAACGCCATTGTTTTGCTATTTATCTTGCATTTAAGAAGACTGATGGCGACGTGACTTTCCTTTGTTATTAGCGATTTGATCAGAGTATTCTATTTTCTTTAATGTATATGCAGTAACTTCATCGGGATATATTTCAAGAGTTGACTATGGTTCATCCATTTCCCCAGATACACAGTGGACCATTCCTACATATAGATTCTTTTAGTTGCAAAAGTGTTCTTGGATTATGATTGTAATGTTAATTCTGTTACCTTTTTTTTTCTTTTTCTGTAACCTCAGTTAAGTTGGATGTTCATTCTCTATCTCTTCTTTCCATTACTTTTTCTCTTTGTTTTTGCTACTTTTATTTTTTAGGAATTTTCTTTTTCTTGAATCGTTATCACTAACAGTGTGTCTCTTATTCTATGCTATATTTAATTAATGCTGGAGTATGATGTTATAGTCTCCTCTGCTTCATGGGTATTTTTGTGGGGCATATTTGATTCTTTTTATTTATTTAAATACAGTTGGCTCTTGGGGCACCAGTTCCCCACATAGTCAAAAATCTACATATAATTTTTGACTCCCAAGAAACTTAACTAATATCCTGCTGTTGATCAGAAGCCTTATTGATACCAATCGACTAGCACATTTTATTTTTTATATACTGATTTCATATAATAAAGTAAGCTAAAGAAAATATTATTAAGAAAATCAGAAGGAAAATACATTTGCTATACTGTATCTGTTGAAAAAAAAATCTGTGTGTAAGTGGACCCATGTAGTTCAAACCCATGTTGTTCAAGGCACAACTGTAGTTGCTTTGTATGGATGTTAGATTCCTTTTGTTGTTGTTCATGATGTGCAGAATTTTTCTGGGTTAGCAGTAATAGGCAAAATTGTGAATGAACTAAAGGTTTTAGGTGACTTAACAAGGCTTCTTGAGTGGCGCTGTACATTGTCAATACAGTGAGATGGAGTTTCTCTAATAAACGAGGAACTCACTGGGAAAAGTTAAGTTTGTTTTCAGATCCTTCCATGTCATCTTGTTTTATGGAGCCCTTAGCCACCAGTGGACACTTCCTTTTTCATAGTATATTTATTTCCTGGAGTGTACATTCTTTTAAAAAAAAATTCCCCTTGTGGTTATGGTTTTATTTGGATTTCAGTTGGGTGTGAAAGTAGATGTCCATGTTCAAAATGTCATCCTGACATGGAATTCATGTTAATTTATTCAACGTATAATTTTAAAATTTAATTTTAAGGATAGTTTTTACCTTATGGTAAATATAGTCTTTATTTATAGAACTCTACTTAAGAGACTATTTGAAGTATTGTAGTTATTTTTTGAAAGGTAAAATATTAGGATATTTGTTTTGATTACATGTGTTTAGAACTTATTAGCCAATTAAGAAACTTGACATATTGGTTTTTGAGGGCAGTAATTCATTTTATGTAGGGATGTTATGATGATTGTTCCTATTCTGTAGATATTGAAAGCATTTATCTGGTATAATAGGACATCTTGCTGTCCATTTATCGCTTATATATTGTGTGTTCTAGAGGGCCACATTTTTTATCAAATGTTTTTTTACTTATAATATATCTCCATTTTGGTTATGGTACTCTAGAGACTTCTAGAGTGATTTATCAGAAGGGTATTTATTTAAGGAATGAGGGACAAATAAAATTTTAATGTAGTTTCTTTAACTTTTTTGTCTTGTCAGGATAGGAAATCTCTTTCCTGTGATCTGTTACTTTCTTTTTGATGGAGATCCTTCAAATATAAAAGTTACTTAATAAAGTAAATGGGGTTGTTCTTGTGTCTAAGATCTGCATTTTACTCAAAATTGTATAAAGTAATTCTCATGACAACTAAGAAGTCAGCAGCTTAATTCATTTTAAATCTTTGATTTTGCAGTCCTTTTATACAGCCTTTAGTAATGTTATTTTGCCCATGTTTCAGACTTACTATGTTTTCCCCATGTATTCTCTCCAGTGTCATTTTTTGCTCCCTGTAGCCTATAAACAAAATTAAGAGGCATACAATATGAGAATTAAAATAATGAACATCAAGATATCAGAGAACGGTCCAATACCTTATATTGCATACTGTGATATTTTAAAACTTTTTACTTTCTTTAAATTTGACCTCATGGATGGCTGAACTTACAGATCTGCTGTTGCTGTCCTCGTTCTTTGAGCCATATCAGCAATATTTCTAGGAGAATATTTCAAAATGGCATGAGTTGCAGGTATTGACATATGGTTGAGTAATGAGCAAGATGCTTTGGGGAATGGCAGTTTTCTATTATGGAATCTTTGTGTTAGCGAAGACCATGAGGTGAGCTTGGAGATAATTGTGTGTATTTTATGAATTGGCTATATTGCGAGGAGTAGAGATTGGTAAATAGATGCTATGGGAGAGTAGGCAGAGATCATTTGATAGAAGGTCTCTAATTGAGGTATCTAGCCATGCTGATGGAGAGAGAGTGACCCTACTTTCTGGTTTCTCTGGGACCAGAGAAACAGTGCCAGTGTAGGCCTGTTGTCTTTATGTTGTAGGCCTTTTTCGACTCCCCAAAATCTCCCCTTTTGTTTTTCAAAACCTTGTATGATAGGTGATGTAATTTTCTTTTTAATAGTAAATCTGTGAAAATCATGGGTCTACTGTGGGTTTCCTGTGGAGAAGACATGAATTGTTGGCCAATATTATTATTACTTACCTTCCTTTATACAAGAAATATATTGAGACTTGAGTAATCCTTATGCCAGCCTTAAGATTTTAAAGGTCTGTCAAAATCAAAATGTTGCTCTTTCCGGGATTAGCTATAGTTTAAGGGAAACATACTTAACATACTTCTGATTCAGATTTTACTCATTCATTCAGAGTAGCACATGCCTCAGTTACTTCTTTCTCAGTGCCTGCCTGCTCCCAAATTACTTGCCTGCTATCTTACAATTCAGTTAGGTAACCCTGAAACGTAGTTATTATCCCCCTTTTGTAGATAAGGAAACAGATCCCCAGAGAGGAAATAACTTGTTAGAGGACACCACAATATAAAGAATCCTTTATTTTTTTAAACTTAATACTTGTATAACTTTGGGTATATAGATAACAGATACATCTGTTTTTTAAGATACAGTGAAAAAACATGCTTTCACCCAAATCCACCTGGTTTGTAATCCACAAACGGCTGCACATTTTTGTCAAACAGTGTTTTGTTTTGTTTTTTTGACCAAAAAACAAACCACTAAGAAATGAGCTTACTTTAAAGATTCATTAAAAAAGAGAAACTTAGTTTTGTTGTTAGGGTTTAAACTAATGTTAACTCATCTTTTGTAGTCCACATTTTCACCAGTTAAATGAAAACTAATTGCAAGAATCATATTTTGGTCTTGAACAATGTGGAACCAAATTAAAATAATATACTCTATGTGTATATACATAAAATATATATGAATAGTGGCTGAGGCTGTCACAAAAAAGGCCCCCCAGCATTTTTATTATTACTTTCTTTTAACAAAACTTAAAATTTTTTTAAAGAAAACTTTACATTTTTATGGTTATTCAGAGATTTTAGAATAATCTGTTAAAATTTCTATATATTCACATATAACAGAAGATTTAATCAGAAATAAATAAGCTAACATTTGTGGGAGAAATTAATTGTCAGGATAAATTAAAACTTTACACGGAGAGGGGTCCTGTGTCAAAACTAAGGGAGAATAATCAAAGAGAAAATGATACAAATTTAATTTTTATAAATGAGGATAATAAACCCATGTTGACATTGCTAGTAAGAAATATTGTAACTTCTCAAAATCACATACTAAAAAAAGTTTGTGACATTGTGTAATATTGTTCTCCATTCACTGAGTAAACTAATTAGGGTTAAAAGAAGACAGGTATTATTATCATTGAAACCTTTGTAATTCTCTTCAAGACCATCATATGTCCTAAATACCCAGGTCTAATTTATGCGATCTTCCTATCATCGCTTGGGGGAGTAATTTGGGTTTTTTTGCTTTTTTCTATTTTGCTTGGTTAGTCTAGCTAGGGATTTACCAAATATGTTGATATTCTTAGAGAAGCACATTTTGGCTTTTTTTTTTTTTTTTCTATTCTATTGATTTTTGCTCTTTAATGTTTCCTCCTTTCTACCTACTTTGGGTTTACTTTGCTCTTCTTTTACTAGCTTCTTAAGATGAAACTTTAGGTATTTGATTTTAGTTCTTCTTTTTTAATATAAATATTTAAAGCTATAAGTTTCCCTCTAAACATTGCTTTTAGCTCGTCTTACAAATTTTCCTATGTTGTATTTTTATTGTCTTTCAGTTCAAAATATTTTTTCTTGTGATTTCTTACTTGATCAGTGCATTATTTAGAAGACTCTTTTATTTCTCTGTGTTTTTTTCTAGATTTTTTTTTATTAAACTCTAGTTTAATTCCATTGTGGTCAGATAAACATTTTATATGATTTCTACTTGTGAATTGATCCTTTGATCATGATGAAGTATCTATCTTTCTTTCTTTTTTGTGATACTTTGCTTCTGAAGTCTAATTTATCTGATATTAATATATTTATTCCACTCTTCCTATGCTTACTGTTTGCATGATAAATCTATTTTTAACCATTTACTTTCAATCCTTGTCTGTATATTTAAAATAAATATAGATAGCATGTAGTTGTGTGTTGCCTTTTGATTCATTTGGACAGTTTTTTAGTTTTTCTTTCTTTCTTTTTTTTTTGTTTAAAGAGAGCAGGGGGATAGGGGCAGAGGAAGAGGGAGAGAGGGAGAATCTTAAGCAGGCTGCACACCAGTGTGGAGTCGAACTCAGGGCTCAGTCTCATTAACCAGAGATTATGACCTGAGCCAAAATCAAGAGTCACTCAGGTATCCCAGGACAAGCTCTTTTTAATTAAAGTATTTATTCTATTAATATTTAAGATATTTATTGATATATTTGGATTTGTCTACCATCTGATATATATCTATTTTATGTACTTTATATGCACATTTTAATGTGTTTTATTTTATGTATTTTTATACATATATTTATTTTATTTTGTTCCTTTGATTTTTGTTTCTTTGAACTTCTTTTCCAGCCTCCTTTTGCATTAATGAATATTTTTTAAGAATTCTTGTTTAGCTTATCTTTTGACCTTTTACATATAAATATTTGCATTTTTTTCCGTTTTATTTTTCTTATATTGGTTGCTCTAAGGACTACATATATGCCCTTACCATTTCAGTGTACTTAGAGTTACTCTTTCACCATTCATGTGAAATGTAGAAATGTTATAACTGTGTAGGTCTCCATTTACATACTGTGTAGTTTATTTTATAGGCTATATATATTAAATCTACTTGCATTATAAACTCTACAGTGAAACATTGTAGTTTTTACCTTAAGCACGTGTGTGTGTGTGTGTGTGTGTGTGTGTGTGTATATTTTAAGTAGGCTTCATGCTTGACATGGAGCCCAAAGTAGGGCTTGAACTCATGAAGACCTGAACTGAAATTGAGAGTCAAACACTTAACCAACTGAGCCACCCAGGCAACCCTAGCACATTTATGTATTTTAAATAAGTTAAAGGCAGTAATTTTTTGTAGTTCCCCATATATTTACCATTTCCATTGGTCTTCATTCTTCCTAAAGATCCCAAGTTTTCATCTATCATCATTCTCCTCAGCCTGAAGAACTTACTTTAGAACTTAGTGTAAACAGATCTACTGTTGATGACTATGGTTTATTTTTCCCTTTATCTTAAGAATATCTTTATTTTACTTTCATTATTTGAGGAATATTTTTGCTAAATATAAATTCTGAGCTGATTGTTTTTTTCTTTCACCATGTTAAGAACTTTGTTCTATGTCTTCTGATTTCCACTGTATCTAATGAAAAGCCAGCAGAGGGGTGCTGGGGTGGCTCAGCGGTTGAACATTTGCCTTCAGCTCAGGGTGTCATCTTGGGGTCCTGGGATCAAATCCCACATCGGGCTCCTTGCATGGAGCCTGCTTCTCCCTCTGCCTGTGACTCTACCTCTTTCTCTGTGTCTTTCATGAATAAAAAAATTAAAAAAAAAAAAAGCCAGCAGAAATGGCTATCATTGCTCTCTTTGATTGTAATGTGTCAGGTTTTTTTCTGAATACTTTCAAGATTTCTCTTTACTTGTAGTTTTTATCAGTTTCATCAGTAGCCATGATCTCTCTATTTATCTTTGGGGTTCACTAAACTTCTCAGATCTGAAAATTTCTTTCACTAAGTTTGGGGAAATTTTGGCCACCACAAAAAATTGTGTTCTTATTATATTTTCTACTTTTGGGTTTTAATAAACATGTTAGACATTAGGATATTGTCACAGAAATCCTGGAGGATCTGTTTTTATTATTGACAGTCTTTTTTTCCTCTTAGGTCTTTGATCAATAAATCTTGATTTATTTTCAAGTATACAGATTCCTCTGTTGTTAGTAATCTCATTAATGATTAGTAGATTTTAATCTCATTCAGCATAATTTAAATTTCAGATTTATTTTTAGTTATAGAATTTCTGTTTTTTTCATTTTCTAGTTTTTCTGTTGAGATTTCTTTGTATTGCAGGCATAGTCATACTTTTTTAAAACCCTTGTGCTAGTCTAAGATTTGGCTTATCTCAGGATTAATCTCCAATGATTATCTTTTCTCTTGAAATTGGATCACATTTTTCATGCTTTGTTGTATTATCTAGTAGTAACTTTGGATTTTATCTGGACATGATGAATGTCATATTTTTGAATACACTGGGTACTGTTATATTCCTCTGAAGAATATTGATTTACTTTTTTTGTTTACTTGTTTGTTTTAGCAGGAAATTAAGTTAGTTGAATTAAAATTGTAAAAACCCATCTCTTCAAGGACATTTGATGTTTTCAGTTCTTTTAGCCTTAGCTATCTGCGGAGTTTCCCCCTCTTATGTATAATGTAGGAGTCAGTCCAAGATTTGAGTACTATTTATATCTAGAATTTTTGGCTTCCTCTTCTGACTCTTTTTCAGGATTCCCCTTTCATTTTCCTTTTGCAGTGGTTGCACTGAGTCTTCTGCTTTTTTTCAGGCCAGAAATCCTGAAGCTTTCTGTTGGAGTTTTAACTGCCCTGAACTGCCCACAAACTTAGCCTCCCCCTTAGAAAAGAAGCTGATATAAAATGGGAAACTTTCTTGTTGCTCTGCTCTTTTCCCAAGTTTGGCCTCCTACAGAATCTGCCTTCCTTTGGTCACTATTGAATAGTGCCTTTAGATAGTTGTTTTTTATAGCTATCTATCAACCAATCTGGTAGAGGCTTTCTTTCAGCACCATAAGCGGGATCTGAAATCTTTACTTAAAAAAAAACCAAAAAACCAAAAACATAGTATATCCTACCTCATACTCTGATTTAATACAAAAAAATAGCTGGATTAGGGTAGAGGAGAGAAATAGTTTTATTTTAACAGTTAGATATAAGAAAAGAAGTTGAATAGACATGGAAGCCAAGATTGTAGAGATAGGAAAGACCCTATTTTGGAAATTAGCTTAGATATGTTTAGATTTGTTATATTATTTGAGGAGGCTTGAACATTCAAGGCAATTTGAACCTTTAAGACTTACACTTGTAGGCACTTTTTGACCAAATCTAATTTCCTCTAAAGATGACATTTATTTCCCTCATATCATTTTAATTGACTATACTTATTCATAAAGAATCCTATATACTTACTTACTTCCCACATTTAGTTACTGAATTCATAATTAAAAACTAAATCCTTTTCTTTTAGATTATTTTTAAGAATATTTGCATTTCATAATACAAAATATACCCTAAATTGATGTAATAAAATCTGCTTATTATAGGTCCAGGTCAAGACCTCGTCCACGTTCCCATAGTCGAAGCAGTGAAAGGTCCAGTCACCGAAGAACCCGTAGTCGGTCTCGGGATAGAGAACGACGTAAAGGCAGAGACAAGGAGAAAAGAGAAAAGGAGAAGGATAAATGCAAGGATAAGGAATTACACAACATCAAGCGTGGGTAAGTTGAAGTAAATCTTCAGTAGTGATGCCTCAGTGATTCCATGGCAATATTCAAACTAAATTTTCATTTTCTGAGGTTTTCTTAGATGGACAAAAGAGGAGAATACGTTAAATAAAGAAGAAAGGATAAATCAAAATGGTTATCTCAATTTTTTTTTTTTTTTTTTTTTCTGGTTATCTCAAATTTGTACTGGGCTTCCTTTATATTCCTGTTTTCATTTACTACTTATATAACAAACTTGCCAAACACAAAATAAATGGTACTATCAAAACTTAGTATGTCAGTAAAGGAAAATTTGCATAATTCTTTAGGAAAGTTCTACATTAATTTCCTTATCATGAATACGATTTTAAAATTTAAAGACTAGCTCATTGTTAAAAATGTTTATTAATTTACTGTAAAGCCGTTAGGGGAAAAAGATAAAGGTGAAACGAAGGAAGATTTACTTTACTTTACTTTACCATGTGATTTACTATTGATTAGGCCTCTTTCAATATAGAATGGGAGTTAGCACTGTCGAGGTAGGTGTGTGTGTGTGCGTGCATGCGTGTGTTTGAGTGTATGTGTGTGTGAGACCAAGAATTTATTTTTCTGGAATTGGTATTATTGAAACAATTATTCTAACTTTGTCCAGTTGGAGGTTGAAATCCATTCATAACTGTTTGTTAAATTAGAAAATGTTAAAATGAAACCAATCTTGGTTTGTAGTTTAAATTGTAGCTTCTTGTTTATTTTATTCAAAACCAACATTGGGCTCTTTTATTATAGTAGAACATCTTAGAATTTATTCCCTTTTGTGAGTCTTTCAGCACCCTATGTATACTCACTGTAATACTTCAGTACAAAGTCTTTATTTGTAATTTATCAGTTTATACTATAAAATCAAAGAGCTTGTCGGGATCTTGATTGTAGTTCCTTAAGATCTTGAGTCTATAAATAATTAAATTTATTAAAGGATATGGAACTTGTCTCTCCTTTTCTTTTTCTCAGTTGTTTATTTTTTATTTCCAGATTTACAATGATATTACATAAACCTGCTAGACTCTTTGAAGTGATAAACTTGTGGTGGATTTTGGAAGAGGATAATATTATTACATGATTTCCTTAATGCACATAGAGCAGTTGTGGTCTTGTAAAATTCTGAGTTCTTCTAGTTTTAAGGGTTGTTGAACGTTAGAGGAGATGGGGTTAGTATCTGACCATAAGGATAGGGAGATGGATTTGGCTAAAAGTGGCAGAGTGGAATTAAGATCAGGGAGGATATGAGAGAAATCTATTGAGAAAGGGAGAAAGTCAGGAGGACGATAGACTTGAAAAGAGGATGGAGAGTAGGTTTTTGAGACTAAGAAAGTATGGATTAAGAGGATGAATAAATTATGTCTGTTAAGGAATTTTCTTGCCCCTTATTCCTTTTTTGTTTTCTTCTTCTTTCGGTTTACACTTTAGATGTTACGTGGTTATAAAAAAAGTGACAATGCTTTTTAGTAATTAAATTTTTGCTTTCCACTTCACCAGAATAATTACACAGTTGTATAAAATTGATATTACATAAAGCATTAACTTGGGGATTTTAAAGGTAAGAAAAATAATTTAAAAAAGGGAGATTGGCTGGTTTCAGGAAAGATTCTTGTATGGTGACATTAATCTTGAAAGTTTGGGTCAGCTTTACAGGTTAGACTCAGTGGTGATTATGTTCAAGGAACTGAATCCTGGACGACAGGTTTACAAGATAATAATGTTGTATTCATCATCATTTTTTAAATCTCAATAAAGGGGATGAACAAGGTCAAAACTAGAGGTGTCAGTTGAAGGGCTCTGGGAACTGAGGTCAGAAAACTGTGAGTAGCTTCACTAATTAATTTCCATGGTTTTAGTGGACCATAGTGTAGAGTGGTGTTATATCAGGGTATTCTCTCTCCTGGTTAGTGCTGAGGACATCCATATTCTTATCTTTTGTTATGATATAAAATCAGGATTTTTAAGGTCCATGTACACATTTAATGGTAGTACTTATACATGTATAGATGTACCCTGCTTCTGAAATAATTTATCTTCTTTTTTTAATGCTTACATGTTTATTTGATAGACCTGATTTCTTAAGCCATTTGGGGCAGAGAATGTATGTCTTCTACTCTTTTATATCACTTGGAGTACCTGATATACATGTCAGTTAATAAATAATCGATTGGTTATCGATCAGATATACTCATTCATTCGTTTGCTTGTTCAGTCAATAATGTTTAAATACCTTCTACTTGTCAAATACAGTATTGGTAATAGGGTCATAGTAGTAGGCCAGTCCTACTTGGAGAGTTCATGCAGATGGCAAAATAAGGATAGAAGGGAAGATATGTAAGTAATTACAGTGAAATCAGATGAAATGTTTCACAGGGAAGTTAGGGAAATAAAGTGAGTTAGGACGCTTTTGGCTATAAGTAACAAAACCCAAACAATAGTAGCTTAAACCAGGGACAGCAAACTTCTTTGTAAAGGGCTAGATAGCAAATAATTTAGGCTTTTTAGGCCATATGTCTCTGTTGTAACTACTGAACTCTATCCTTTTAACACAAAGGCAGCCAAAGATAATGTTAAATGAATGATATGGCTGTATCACAATAAAACTTTATTTACAAAGATGGAAAGTTGGCTAGGTTTGGCTCATAGGTTGTAGTTTCTTAGCCTCTGGCTTAAACATTGAGCACATTTATTTTTTATTTTTATTTTTTAAATTTATTTATTTGAGGAGAGAATGAGCAGGGAGGAGAGGGAGAGGGAGAGGGAGAGAGAAACTGCTCAGAACACAGCCGGACACAGGGGCTTGATTTCAGGACCTTGAGATCACTACCTGAGCTGAAACCAAGAGTTGGGGGCTTAACTGACTGTGCCACCCAGGTGCCCCCGTAAGCACATTTATTGCTAATATGACAAAGAGCTTAGAGATAAGCAGTTCTGGGCACTTTTTTACCCTTCCAACAGGCCGTTTTAAGCATGTTGGCTTCATCTTCCGTCTTGACACATTATGATTGCAAGATATTTCCATGACCATTAAGCTGGTTGGTCCAGACTAGTCAACAGGTCAGGGAGGGTCTCTCAGAAGCAGTCGTGTTTTTACATTGAAGGAAGGAAGAGATGAGAAAGAATCTTATGTGCAAAATGAACTTCAGCTGGAAAGCCTTAGAGGCAAGCAGGGATGTGTGGCATATTTGAGGAACTAAAGTCTTGGTGTAGAGTTAAAGAGCAGTGATGGTGAGAAATGATTATTGGAGTACCTTATAAGTTAAGTTCGGAGTTTTAATTCCAAAGTCAGTGAGAAGCTGATGAAGTTGCAAGTGTGGTAATGATATGATCAGGTCTATATGAGACATGAACAAAATGTTTTATTTACAGTAGACATAATAATAATGTGTTTAACATTTTAAATATATTTTCAGTGTATCAGGAATTTTGCTAAGCAGTTGAATGCATTATCTTATTTAGTTTTCATAATAGCCTCATGAAATAGCTACTTTTATTATCCCTCATAGAGATGAAAACTTGTGATCATAGAGCTAGTAAATGGTAGAGTTAGGGTTCTGATTCATGTTTGCTGACAAGAGCATCTTGACTCTAAACAGTAAATTATCCTCACTCCTTTAGTAATCCATAATCATTGATGATGAGATATAATGTGTGAGATCAAGTGATATGCTGTTGCTTAAATTTCCCTAGAAAATATCTAAAGAGAAGTGAAAGGATTTCTGTGCCTTATTTTTCTTTGATCAGAAATCTGTCATCAGTAAAAGATTGATTGCTTTTCTCCCTCTCTTTTTCACATATTATCCTGCAACAACATTTCATTTATTTATCTAGAATTATATTTAACTATATTTAATAAAACCACATTTCTAGCCCTTACTTAAATATATTTCTGTGATCATTTTGTTAGCTGTCTCTTGCCACGTGACTCAGGCCCACCCCCCAAAAAAAAGTGAGTGGAGAAAAAGAAAAAAAAATTCACAAACCATATAATTAGGACTTACATATTAGTTCATTGTGGTTGTGGAACCCAATGACAAATATTTTAGTTTAGACTAAAAAGCCTAGCTGCTTCCTCACATAAGAGGAAATAAAAACTCAATGTGCTTCTGCTTCTTTGTGTATAACAATGTTTGTTTTTATCCAGTTTGAAAATATCAATATTATATGAAAATTGATAAAACATAAAGCATGTGTTTAATTTTTTTAAAGATTTTATTTATTTATTCATGAGAGAGAGAGAGAAAGAGAAAGATGCAGAGACACAGGCAGAGGGAGAAGCAGGCTCCATGCGGGGTGCCTGACGCGGGACTCGATCCTGGGTCTCCAGGATCACACCCTAGGCCAAAGGCGGCACTAAACCGCTGGGCCTCCGGGGCTGCCCAAAGCATATGTTTATAAAGTACAAAGTAAGAGTGAGAAATGGTAAGGGGGTATTTTATAAGTTGGGAAAAATAAAAGTAGGAGAGAAAGGAATGCACCAAGAAGAAATTAATGAGCCTAATAATAAGGAAGAGTTTTTTTTGTTGAACTTTTGAGGAAAAAGATAACCAAATTAATAACTCTGAAAACTCTTATAAATATAGCAGCTAATTAAATATAATTCTTGGAATTTTTGGAACATTTGAATGATCATTTTTTATAGTGTTTAAATTGATCTCGTCATTTTATTAAGGTACTGTATAAGGAAGGCCTAATAAAAGTGGGGAGGGTATGAGGAGTTTGTAGGGACTAAAAGGTGTCTTTCCTTATAACACTATGTGAAGGATTAATTTAAGAAAGACACCAGCTGAGCCTTGTCTTAGATTTTTTGAAGAAGGTTTAATGATGTTAATTTTTAATGTTTTACATTTATAAGATTAGGTTTTAAGACTGTTTTAACTTTAAACATTGATACAAATTTTTCCTGTTTTTATTAGCTTCCTCACAGGTTTTTAAAACTGAAAATATTTATCAGATCATTAATATTTGCATTTATTTTATCAAGCTATGCTTTTACATATGTAAACAAAGTTTATTTTTCATAGTTATTAAGTTGAAATTGGACACTAAACATTATTTTTGTTAAGCACACTTATACTGAGAGTAAAAAATCAGAAATATGAAACTTGTTATGGAATCTCCTAATTACATCTTGGTTTGATGATTGTGAATATTCTACACACCATCTGAGTCTTCTGTGGATTCATTTTGTGCCTTCTTTATTAACATTTTAATCAAACTCCATGAAGTATAATTGGCTATTATAATACATCTTTTAGAGACTTCTTTGAAAAATTGGTTGTAAATTGTTACTACTACCAGTGACATTCTGATTATTTATTTATGATTTTATTTATTCATTTTTAAATTTTATTTTTTAAATTTCTTTTTATTGGAGTTCAATTTGCCAACGTATAGCATATTTATTCATGAGAGACACACACAGAGAGAGAGAGGGACACAGACAGGCAGAGGGAGAAGCAGACCCCATGCAGGAAGCCCGATGTGGGACTCCATCCCGGGTCTCCAGGATCATACCCTGGGCTGAAGGCAGCGCTAAACTGCTGAGCCACCCGGGCTGCCCCTCTACTGTTTATTTTAAATCATTGTACCATCCTTAGGAATAGAATTTGGATGGATTTGATTTAAATCTATTTTCCATCAGAATTTAAATCACCACCAGGAAAATTTGGTTTAAAGTAGTTATTTCCTAGTAAAATACTTTCTTAATGTGAGTAACTTTGGGATTCATCAGAAACCTAATTTAGTATTCCTTAATGTATTCGTTAGATATGGTACTATGAAAGGCTTTCAGTTATTTTTCCCTTATTGACTTTTTGGTAGATGGATGTTGATCTGAGAAATGTGCCCATCAGGACTTCTGGAATATTTTGCTCAAACCCTTGAGTTTGTACTTTTCTTCTTTTCTTTCTTTGTATAACTTTTTGAACCTTTTTGCTTTTAGAGAGGTAAGTATGTCCCACTGGACATAGAAATCCGTATCTGGACAACTGAAGCAGTTCTTTTTGGTGGGTAATAGAAGGGTAATATATTTAAATAGAATTTCTTATAATGAAATGTGACTCCCACTACATCAATTGTCTTTAAATCTTTCTGAACATATATTAGAAACTACTAGGACAGTGGTGAAATTGGGCTTCATAGCCCTGTATGTTACCTATTTATAAAACCTTTCATTAAAAGTTTTACTGTGCAATATAATGAGAAGTTATTGCTTGTATTGAAGCTGTTTCAGGTATGTTTTTATAGACTAAAAACACAGAAAGCTTATCAACAGAAGCAACATACATTTTTCATTCATAGGAATTACTGCCTTTGAAAGTAGTATTCTCAAATATATATATGTGTATATATAGACACACACTCTCATATACACACATTTAAAAATGTGCTAAGGCATTTAGAGTCTGTTAGATTCTGAAAATTAACTTGCAGAAATTATAATTATTGCTCATTTTAAAGCAATTACAATTTTTTTTCTTATTAGAACAAGTTAGTCTCTTTGAGCCTCAATTTATTCTTCTGTAAAATGGGGATAATAATACTAGAAAAACCAGAAGTGTTACAAGCAGTGTTTATAAGAAATGTAGTAGCATGTAGTAATCATACATTATAGATATATATTGGTTATGACTTTGACCTGGCAGTGTTCCAGAGTCTTCAGTTGTAGAGTTTCATGTACTAAGTTTCTGTTGATGAGATTTTTCCTACCTAGTGCTTGGCAGAAGATGTTGAAGTGATTTGGGAATGCTGGACTCCCGAGTTTTGACAGCAGTTACATACTCTTAGAGGCTGTCATATTTTTCCTTACCTCTTATTTCTTTATGCAGCAGGAAGTCATTTATGCTAATTTGCTCCATTTGCATATAGGTTATAGAGTTCTGTGGTGCAGAGCGTGCTTAGAACTCCTTTTAAGTGTCTGTTTGGATCAAAGCAGGGCTGTGTGATAGCTGTTGTCTGACACCAAGCTGTGTGGTGTTGTTTTCATTAAACATTTATCACACTTCGAATGTGACAGCAGGCAACTTTGTGCCAGTATAACATGTTTTCATGCAAAATTTATTGAAAAAGACGAGACTTTGTAAAGAGATCTTGTTGCCTTTCACCAGTGGCGAAGGGTAAATGTTTGGTTCGAAAGAAGCGTATCCTTTAACACATGTCATTGTAGCATGCAAAGGAAGCTTCGTACTGTCAATTTTGTTAAGCAGGTAAACAAATACATTTTTATATAAATGCGTGCACTGGATTTTTCTTCCTTTTTGAATTAAATTTTTTACAGTTTCCTTGTGAATTGAATGAATTCTGTACCAGTGGCCCTTTATGTTGTTGGATATTTTTTATTGCAAGAAAATTTGCCACCCAATTTCCATTGTGTAGGTTTGCCACTAGGTGTTAGTTTTATTCAACAGAAACAATCTGTAATTTTTTCGAAAAGACTAGGTCAAGAAAGGGAGTCTAACATAACAAAAAGAATAATCAGCAAAAGCAGGAGGCAAGGGTTTTAGAAGTTCTCCCCCAGGTCGCCACCTTTCTCTTGTTCATTATATCAATACATTTTAATTATCCCACAGTTTGCCCAATGGGATTTGACTTGAATTATGCCTGATAGAGCATTAAATGGCATGAATTGTAGGTTCATTCTTTCTTATTGTGGTTGCCTGGCTTTGAAAAGCCTTGGAATGAGAGAAGGTATTTTTATTTTCCTTTTTCATTCCACAGGAGGCTCAGGAATTACAGTTATGTGAAATTAGTGAGAAACTGAAAGTAGCCTTCTGCTGGACTTATTAGTATGTTTCATCACATGGACTATAAAAAACTTGGTGGGACCGGGACCCTTGTAAGAGGTATTAGAAGAAATTGTGTTAGCATTAATAGTCAAGAATAAAAGGAATAAATAGTGTATAATGGAAGGAACTTTATCTTTGGAACCATAACAGAATCTACACGATCTTTCAAATTCTGACTCACTGTGCTTTGGAGCTATTAAAGGATAATTGTTAAAGAAGGTAGAATCATGACTCATAAAAATACTCATGAACATGTGCCAAAGGTATTATTTGACTCATTCATTAATGAGAGAGCCATGAAGATGCTACTACAGTAGCTCCAAGGAGAATCCAAAGAGCAGACACATATTTATAGGATGTGAAATTGTTTAGTAGAGTCAAAACTGGCTTTTCCACAGGCAGGGTGGAAATCAGTGACAACTCCACTGGACAAAATTCAGTTGCATATCTATGGAAAATAATCATCTGTATTGCTATCAGTTATCTATAATTTCTGAAATTTAAAAATAGGTAAGGAAGGACAGAAAGGTAGAGATAACTTGGAAAGGCATTCTAGATAAGATACCCAGTAATTTTTAGCCATTTCAAGTCATTAAAAATTGTTTCCTGTCAGGGCAGATTATTTTCTTTGAACCTTAAATTTATTCTTCTGTAAAATGGGAAGAATAATGATCATTGAAAACCTGTAAATACTAGAAGCAGTGTGTGTAAGAAGGATAGTATAGAAGAGTAGGATCTCAATAAATGGTATTTTATATAAACAACACACATTTAATTATTGATGCTTGTGGTTACCAGTTTCTCAACTACCACTCTTTTTTCTAATTTTGAGTCTTTTGAAAGGCTGTTTTCTCAGTGTGAAATAGCCACTTTTTCTCCATGTCTCCTGCCAGTTCCATTCTTCTTTTGGGGCTCACTTTAGGTATTAACTTCCTTCACGAAGTGTTCTCTGCCCTTTTTGAGTGTGTTCAATAGTCTTGCAGTTTAGCACCTATGGTATCTACGCCTAATCAGAATAGAGAGCTTTGTAATTTTGTAATTACAAAATATTGTAATTGCCAGATGATATATTCCTTGTCTGTCTTACTGAACACTATATTTACCTGGAACACTATATTTACTTACTTACCTGGTAAGTACTGATGTATTTGTAGAGATGGTTTTAGAAGTTGTTTCTAGGTAATAAAATCTAGCTTTTAAGCATTTGAAAATGACAAAATTGAATTTTTGGTATTAGAAAAATAAGCAGCTACTCCATGCCTATTTTAAGTGTGCATGTCTACCCATGCATATATACATCACCTCCATCAAAGTCTCCAGACAGCATTTTTTACCCAGTATATAACTTCCATTATCTTTTTCCTGTACTTTAAATGTTATCAGTTATGTTGTAGTTAATATCATTTAGCATCGGTTGCTTAAAAAGCTTTATTTTAAATTACTGATTAAAATTCCAGTCCTCATTGATGACTCTTCACGCCTGATCTAATTTATTTCAGGATCTTAATTGGTATCACCTACTCTGTTGATTTGGTACATGGTTACAGGGCAAACGACTAAACCTAAGTATACAATTCCATAGAGATCCTTTACCGAAGGCCTTGGTGTTTGCCTTCAGTTAGGTCATGTATGGTTTTGTAAGCTAAAAAATCTGCACTATTGTTAGAGAAATGGAGAGGGAATAAACTTGGAGTGTCAGCCAAGTCTTTTCTTCCTAAATAAACAAGCAGTTCCCCCTAAAAGCTAAGCTGTTGCTTATAAGCACTCATTATAGTTCTAATTTATACCTCATTATAAAGCACCTGGAGTATCCCAACTATGAATGGTGCTAATCCAAATAGAAACAGTCTGTTCAATATATATATATATACATATATATATGTATATATATATTTAAATCTGGTTTATTCAATTCTCATAGGCTTTCTTCCCAGTCTAGTGAGCATTGTAGTGGCATCTCCAAAATAGAACAGGTTGGTATAAACCATAATGTATGTGTGACGTATTAGATAAATCTTGGTTGGCACAAGTAGAGAAGCAGAGGTTTAAAACTCCTTTGATTAAACAGCAAAGATTGGGAAATAGTGCATGATGATCTATTTTTATATCCTAATGTGCTATTATAGGACAGTTTTTAAAAGGCTAGCTTAGCTGTTCTAAATATCCTGGTAAATGGAGTGTATAGCTAGATGATAGGAGTAGCATATGTCTTTTTGGATGATGTAGTTATGGGATGCCCTTTTCCACTAAAGCAGAGTAAGTTGTAATACATTCCATTCATATAAGTATTGCTAACATAGCTTAGACTTCAAGACATTGAATACAAACTCCAGATGGTGTCATTGGGGTTAATGCTTTTCACTTAGTGCTAAGGATATGGCCCTTAGTTTTTGAGATTGCATACATAACTACAGGAAGATTGGAATGAATCTCAGTCCGAGATAGGACCTTGTGGGTATAAACACAGAGCACTTTCTAAAGGCTGTTATATGTGATGATCATTTAGACAGCAAGTGCAGTTAGGGAGATATAACAATGAGTGCTGCTGTTTTAATTCTGTATGAACACTTAGAGGAGGTTTTGAAATGGCAGCCTTTGGCCTCTGTGGATATGCCAGGCTGTGACAGGCCACCTGGAAGTAGATCATGAAATCAGTTTGGTTGTGATGTTACAGTCTTAGATTCGTTTTCTTGAGAAAGATAAAGGAGGGCATTCCACATTAGAAAAAGAAACTGGTAGATATCAAATTTTGAAAAGTAATGTGTTTTTGGAAAAAGCCAGAGTTAAAACTTATATTGTGATGACTTAGAAATTAAATCTACTCAACCAAAGGAATGAAAGATAAAAGTAGAAGGAAAATGTTTTCATCTTTCAAAGCTGTCTAGACAAACAAGAGTAGTACTTTTGTGTAAACACACATACACAACCACTCAGATTGATAAGTAACTATTTGATTATTTACAGTTTAAATGAAGACTTTTAAATGTCATACTTCATCGGCAATATTAGGTCCAGTAAATTTGCAACTGCAAAGTAAATTTGAGAAATTGTCTTGGCTTAACCTAAGCCCAAGAAATTACACTGATATAATTATATCACAGTATGTGGGCTTTTGAAGTTAAAAAGTAGTATCTGCTTAAAATATTTACCATTGATACTATTTTTAGAAATTTTTAAATGTCATTTTTTTCTATATTAAATTTTTCTTTAGGTAGATTTATTAAGATATAATTTATATGCAGTAAAATTCACTTCTTAGGTGTGTAGTTCTTTGAGTTTTGGCAATCATATGACAGTTATATAGTCATCTAATTCTCATCACAGCCAAGGTAATAGAGTATTTCCATCACCCTAAAAAGTTTCCTTATGTTTTGTATGCAGTCTAGTTCCTCCATTCCCACCAACTGAGGAAGTTTGTCCTTTTATCAAACTGAGAAGTTTCACCTTTTATCAGTATCAAACAAATGGAATCATACAGCATGTTGCCTTTTGTGTCTGACTTCTTTTACTTACCATAATGCTTTTGGGATGTATTTAATTAGGTTGTTCATGTATCAGTTTATTCCTTTATATGGCTAAGTAGTATTTCAGTTTATGAATTTACCATAAATTATTATCTATGTACCAGTTGAAGAGTTAGTATATTCTTTTATTTTTATAATGTAAGAAACTAATTTTAAAAAAAATAATTATTTATTCCTGAGAGACACGAATAAATGGGGGGGGGGCAGAGACACAAGCAGAGGGAGAGGCAGGCTCCCTGCGGGGATCCCAGGACCCTGGGATCATGCCCTGAGCTAAAGGCAGACAGATGCTCAACCACTGAGCTACCCAGGTGTTCCAAAACTATGTAATTTTAGTGTTATTTTGTCCATAAGTATTTGTTACAGTTCACAAATGAAGCCACTAAACCTAAAGATTATTATTTTTTTTCCTAAAGATTATTTTATGAACTTATCTTTAATACTCATAGGACCAAATAAATTTGTGTTGTGTCAGTTTGGGTATGTTTTACTTATTTTTTTCTAGGAATTAGTTCATTTTCTCTAAATCTTCATTTTTTTACACAAAAATCTTTATAAGATTCTATCAAGATTTTGTGTGTGTGTGTATACATATATACATTATTTGATGATAATCCTTTTCTCATTCTAATATTAACTATTTTGGCTTTCCTTTTTTTCTTAACAGTTTTGTTGGGAATTTATCAATTTTACTAGTTTTCACAACCAATCAGTTTTGGGTTTTGTTGATTCTTTATACTGTATGTTTTCATTAATTCTTACTATTCTTTTAATTCTTAATTTTTTAGGTTTTTTATTTTTTTTAGGTTTTACATGACATTTGTTTTCTGTCATTTTGAGAAGGATGTTTAGCTCATTTGTTTTGATTTTTCCTCTTTTTCTTATATATTCATCTAAGGTTATGAATTTTCCTCTAAGCTTTGGAGTACATCCCATATCATTCAGTTCAGAATTTCTAATTTCCATTGCAACATCCCCTTTGACTTACGTTATTTAAAATATTATTTTATGAATTTCCAAACATAGAGATTTTCTAATTATCCTTGTTATGTTTAATTTTATTTTTAAAATTGGATATAGTAAAATTGGACTTTATTGGATGGATAGTGTGTGAATTTTAACATTGTGTATAGATTCATGTAACCACCACCACAGTCAAGGTAAAAAACAGTTCCATCACCCCTCAAAAATCCCTTGTGTTATCCCTTTGAATTTATACTATTTATACTATTTACCCGTTGCTAGCACCTGGCAACCACTGTGTAAAGGTTTATATTTTTTTGCAAATGTTATATGAATGAATCATATAGCATGTACCTTGAGACTGGCTTTGTTCCCTTAGCATAGTACATTTGAGATTTGTTCATGTTGTAGTAAGTACAACAGTTGCATTTGTTTCTATTGCAGAGTAGTAGTCTGTTGTATCAGTGTTTATTTATTTCACTTGTTGAAGGACATTTGGTGATTATGAATAGAGCTTCTATAAAGATTTGTGTACAGGATTTTCTTTGAACATAAGTTTTTGTTTCTCAGTAAACAGCTGGATGAAGGACTTATGTAAAATATTATAAGTATACATTAATCATTATATAAAATTACTCCTAAACTGTATTCCAGGGTGATTGTATTATTGTACATTCTTACCAGCAATGTATAAGAGTTTCAGTTGCTCCACATTATCATCAGCACTGAGTATTATAAATATTATTTTAGCCTTTCATATATGTGTATAGTGATGTC
The DNA here is from genome assembly GCF_053574225.1 of Canis aureus. Classification (NCBI taxonomy): domain Eukaryota; kingdom Metazoa; phylum Chordata; class Mammalia; order Carnivora; family Canidae; genus Canis; species Canis aureus. The sequence goes on along the minus strand of NC_135632.1, from coordinate 977,678 downwards.
TCGTCATAGCTTTTTTTTTTTTAAGATTTTATTTTTTATTTATTTGAGAGAGTGGGAACATGGTGGGGGGGGAGGGAGAAGCAGACTCCCCGCCAAGTGGGGAGCCCAATGTGGGACTTGATCCCAGGACCCTGAAATCATCACCTGAGCCGAAGGCAGATGCTTAACCGACTGAGCACACAGGTGCCTCTTATCATGGTTTTAATTTGAATTTCCCTAATGCTTATAATTAACCAGTAATTAATGTTGAACATATTTTCATGTACTTATTTGCAATCCATATAATCTGTTCAACTCTTTGACCCATTTTTAGATTATATTTTCTTACTAGTAAGTTTTGAGAAATCTTTATGTATTCTGCATAGAAGTCCTCTGTTGACAGACTTGAAAGTGCGATATTGTGCATCTTTTGGTGTGTTTATCGGTTATTTATATTTCTTTTTTGAAGTATCTCTTCAAATCACTTACTTTTAATTGTTAAATTGTAAGAGGTTCTTACATATTTTGAGAACTTGTACTTACCTCTTTTTTTTTTTTAATTTATATTTATTTATGATAGTTACAGAGAGAGAGAGAGGCAGAGACACAGGCAGAGGGAGAAGCAGGCTCCATGCACCGGGAGCCCGATGTGGGATTCGATCCCGGGTCTCCAGGATCGCGCCCTGGGCCAAAGGCAGGCGCCAAACCGCTGCGCCACCCAGGGATCCCTGTACTTACCTCTTATGTGCTGTGAAAATTTATTCCTATTTTGTGGCTTGTGTTTTCATTGTATTATTGTCATTTGCAGGCAAATTATTTTCATTTTGATGAAGACCAGTTTATTGATTATGTCTTTACCTTGCTTTTCATAGGATGTCTAAACATTTTTTGGCTAAACTCAGGTCAAGAAGATTTTCTGTAAAATGTTTTATAATTTTACAGATTTTGAGTTTTTTATTTTTTATTTTGTATAATTTGCGAGGTTTAGATCGAGTGGGTTTTTTTTTGGGGGGGAGGTGCATGTGGATGTTCAGATGTTGAGTTGTTCCAACACAGATTTGTTGAAAAGACTATAATTTATTGATTTGCCTTTTCAGTTTTGTCAAAAATCAATTGGTCATTTTTCTTTGGGTCTATTTCTGGCTTCTCTGTTTTCTTTCAGTCACCTGTGTGTTTATTCCTTTGCCAATATCACACTGTATTGTTTACTGTAGTTTTATAGTAAGACATAAAATCAATTGGTTCCTCCAACCTTATTCTTTTTTAAAAACTTCTCTTTTGGCTCTTCTGGTTCCTTTGCCTTTTAAAATAAAATTTAATGTAAATTTGTCTATACGTACAAAATACCATATTTGGCTATATATACAAAAAATATGTTGGTATGAATTGTATTAAATTTACAGATCAACCTGAGAAGAATTGAGAGAAAATAGTTTGAATTATTAGCCTTTTTTAAAGTTTTTGGCATATAGATTTTATACATATTTTGTTAGATTTATGTCTAAGTATTTTGTCTTGGAGGGAGCTAATGATTTTTAAAATAATTTAAAATCATTTTTAAATGATTTTTAAAATTTCAGTTTCTTGAAATTTTACTTAACATATAGAAATGGAATATAAATAATTGAAGTATAACTTGTATGTGTGTCTGTGTGTGCTGTGCATGTGTGCATATGCATTGACTTTATAGTCTATGACATTGCTGAACATACTTACTAGTTCTAGGAGTTACTGTGGTAGATTCCTCAGGACTTTTTATGTATGCAGTTTTGTCATCTGTAGATGGGGACAGTTTTATATCTTCTTTTTAAAATTGTATATCTTTAACTTATTTTTCTTGTCTTTTGTACTGAGTACGACTTCCAATTATATTTTCTTTTTTTTTAAGGTTTTATTTTATTTTTTAAGATTTTATTTATTTATTCATAGATAGAGAGAGAGAGAGGCAGAGACACAGGCAGAGGGAGAAGTAGGCTCCATGCAGGGAGCCCGATGTGGGACTCAATCCCGGGTCTCCAGGATCACACCCCAGGCTGCAGGTGGCGCCAAACTGCTGCGCCACCAAGGCTGCCCCCAATTATATTTTCAATAGGAATGAGGGGCAAGGATATTTTGGGGGAGAAATATTCAAATTTTTATCATGAACAAAGATTTTCGCTCTATATTTTTTTCTTGATATCCTCTATTCTGAAAAAGTTTTCATTTATTCTTATTTTACTAATTTTGTATCTTGTATTGGATGCTAAATTTTGTCAAATGCCTTTCCACCATTGACACAATCCTGTGTCCTTTAGGCTGTTAATATGATAGGTTACACTCATTTACTTTTGAACATTGAACCAGCTTTGCATTCCTGAGATAAATCCCATTTGTTTGTGGTGTATGCTTTTTTTATTTGGCTGGTTTCACTTTGCTGATACTCTGTTGAGAATTTTTATGTCTGTTCATAAGGGATATTGCTCTCTAGAGGTTTTGTTATCAGGTTAATGTTTGCCTCATATAGTACAATGAAAATTATGCCAGGGTACCTGGCTGGCTCAATTAGTAGAACATGCAACTTTTGATCTCAGTATCATGAGTTGGGAGTCCCATATTGGGCATAGAGATTTCTTGGGAAAAAAAAAAAAAAAAAGAATGAAAAATATTCCCTCTTATTCTGGAAAAGGTTGTGTAGAATCGATATTTCTTTTTGAAATATTAGGTAGCATTCTCCAATAAAACCACCTGGGTCTGTAGCCCTCTTTTTTGGAAAGTTTCTAATTATGAATTCCATTTCTTTAATAGTTACTACTTTTTAAATAATCATTCCAATAATCTATTCCATATTGGGTGAATTTTGATGATTGATGATTGTCTATCAGGGAATTGGTTTATTTCATCTAGATTGTTGAGTTTACATGCATAGGGTTGTTTCTGAGTATTTTATTTATTTATTTTTAAAGATTTTATTTACTTATTCATGAGAGACACACAGAGAGAGGCAGATGCAGGGAGCCCAATGCAGGACTGAATCCCCAGACTGAGGATCACTCCGAGCCGAAGGCAGACACTCAACCACTGAGCCAGTCAGGCATCCCTTAAGTATTCTTTTAATATCCTCTTAATGTTTGTATGATTTGAAATAACTCCTTTTTCTTATTTTGATTTTCTTTGTAAATATTGCTAGATTTTTGCATTTACTGAGTTTTTTTTTCTGTTTTCTTGTTTGATTTCATTGATTTCTATTCTTTATTATTTCTTATTTTGAATTTATTTTGGACTTAATTTGGATGGTTTCTTAAGGTAAAATTAGTTTATTGATTTGAGACTTTCTTTCCCACTGTAATCATCTAATGGTATAAATTTCCTTCTAAGCTTTTAGAAGGAAAAGCTTTGGCTGCATCTCACAGATTCTCATGTTGTATTTTCTTTATCTTTATATATTCTGCGTTTCTTGGTTCTGTATAGTTTCTAATTTCTTTTGTGACTTCCATTTTGATATACGCATTATTTAGATGTGAGATTTATAACTTCCAAGTGTTTAGGGATTTCATTGTATCTTTCTGGTATTGATTTCTAGTTTCATTCCATTATGTTCACAGAACATGCTTTGTATGATTTTGATTCTTATAAATTATTTAAGGTTTGTTTTCTGAGTCAGGAAATGTTCTATCTTGGTGAATGTTCCATGTGAATTTTTCTGTTGTTGGGTCATGTACTGTATAAATGTTAGTTAGCTTCTCTTGGTTGACAGTCTTAGTCTGTTTTTCTCTTGTTATTTTCCATCTGGTATTTATTTTGATTACTAAGAGATCAATGTAGAAGTTTCCAACTCTAGGACTTCTAGGGAAGATGGCAGAATAGGAGGGACCTAAGCTCACACAGATCTGCTAATGTAACGAGATAACACTCACATCAGTGTAAATTACTGAGAAAATGATCTCAAGATTGATAGAAGAAACTCTACAATTAGCTGTAGAGAAGTGGCCACATTGAAGAGGTTAGGAAGGGTAGAGACAAGGTCAGGAGCTAAAAGGACAGTGGGTCTGTCTGCAGGAGGAGGGACACGGTGGGTGTATAAAGAGAAACAGACCTTCACATTAGAGAGCCTAAGCAGGGAAGAAAAATCCCCATAACGTTTGCTTTGAAAAACAGACGGGCTAAATTTTGTTAGTTCTTATAACCAAGGGGACTTGAAATCTGGAATTTTAAAAATCAGTGGGTTCTGCTTTTGGAGAGCCAGGAGGACTAGAGGAGACTGAGTCTCCACCCTTGAAAATCCAGCAGTACAAATAGCCAGCAGAGAATATAGCACAGAAGCAGCAGTTTGAGATATACAGGAGGGAGAGTAATTTACTGATAGTCAGCATGTCCAGAGGAGCAGAGATCCCTGGGATAGATTTCACCAGGAATAAAAGAGTTGGCAGGCATCATTTTCCTCCTCCATTCCCCCACCATAAACAGGCGGCCAGCTGCCAGAACCCACATAGAACCTACACTCAATACTTAATTTGTTAACAGTACTGCCTCTCCCGCCTCTCTCCCCAGTTGTTCCTGTGCATTATGGATCTGCTCCCTCCAATATATTGTTGACCTGAAGCCATTCAGGGTGGTGCTGTGGGCCTTAACAGTGTGGAAGCAGATCCAAAAGCACCACTTCAAAGTAACATTTGCCCCAGGGAGAAGGAAAAATGACCACCCCACCAGTTAGAGTGTGGCCCCTGCAGTAGGCTGGAATCAGACATCTTGTGATTGCAGGCCCCTGTCCACCAATGGAACCTTCTCAGGAGGCAACACAGGGAAAGTGCCCTGCAGTTTGGTGCTGCTACTTCAGGGTGACTGCCTGATCTGACTCAACCCAATCCCAAGGCATCTCCAAACTGGCCTACTAACACGAGAGGTGCCAAACACAGCCCCCAATAGGCAAAGATAGCCACTGCAGACAATTGGACTAAAGGAAAAAGCGGCTCAACCATAAAAGTGGGACATATGCAGTATACATAGGAAACATCCCTGCAGTGCCAGGTTCCAGTGAATGTGGGACAGTACACTGCGGGGCTTTACAGGAGCTCTCCTGTGTAAGGCCATTACTTTCAAAATTAGGAGATGTATCTGACTTTCCTAACACACAGAAATAGACACAAAGAGTTAGACAAAATGAGGAGACAGAGGAATATGTCTCAAGTGAAAGTACAGGATAGAGTCACAGCAAGAGACCTAAGTGAAATGAAGAAAACTAATACACCTGATAGAGAATTTAAAGTAATGGTCATGAAGACTCTCACTGGACTTGAGAAAAATTTGGAAGACATCAGTGAGACTTAACAAAGAGATAAAAAAGAACCAATCAGATGAAGAATGCAATAAATGAAATAAAAAATACACCTAACATAATAAGTAATAGGCTAGAGGAAGCAGAAGAATGAATAAGCAATGTGGAGAAAAAAGTAATGGAAAGCAATCAAAAAGCAGATAAGATGAGAAGAAACTTAGGGTGCTCAGTGGCACTATCAAGTATAATAACATTTGCATTTTAGGGATCCTAAAAGAACAAAGAGAGAGACAAGGGGGTAAAAAATTATCTGAAGAAATAATAGCTGACAACTTTCCAAACCTAAGGAAGAAAACAAGTCCAGATCCAGGGAGCACAGAAATACCTCAACAAAAATAACCCAAGCAGGTCCACACCAAGACACATAGTAGTTAAAATGGCAATAAGTGATAAAAAGAGAATTTTAAAAGTAGCAAAAGAAAAGATAGCAGTTACATACAAGAGAAACCCCATCAGAATATCAGCTGATATTTCAGCAGAAACTTTGCAGGCTAAAAGAAAGCATGATGTATTCAAAGTGCTGAAAGGAAAAAAAGTCTGTAGCTAAGAATACTCTGTGCAGCCAAGCCCTCATTTAGAGTAAAATAAGGATAAGGAGTTTCCAGGCCAAAAAAAAAAAAAAAAATTGAAAGGAATTCATCATCACTAAACCAGCCCTATAAGAAATGTTTAAGATGTCTCTAAGTGGAGAATATAGACCATGAGTAAGAGTAAAAGAACAAGGGAGGACAGAAGTAGTACAAACATCTGTAAAAATTAGTTAAGGAACTCATACAATAAAGGATGGTAAAGTATGACACCGTATATGTAAAATGTGGTGGTAAGAGGCATAAAGAATGGGTTCAAACTTAAGCAACCATCAACCTAATACGAACTGCTATATGCAAAAAATGTTATATTCAAACCTAATAGCAACCACAAGCAAAACCCAGTAGTAGATATGCAAAAAAGTAAAGAAAACATAATCCAAGTATATCACCAAAGAAAACCAGCAAATCATGAGAGAAGAGAGCCAGAGAAGAAAGGAACAGAGAGGTACAAAAACAACCAAAAAACAAGTAACAAAATGTTAATAACTACATATCTATCAGTAATTACAGTGACTGTCAAGGACTAAATACTCCAATTAAAAGACATAGGGTGACAGAAGGGATTTAAAAAAGAAAGAGAGACATTTATATGCTGCCTACAAGGGAATCATTTCATAACTAAAGACATGTAGATTGAAAGTGAAGGGATGGAAAATATTTATTATGCAAGGAAGTGGATGTGAAAAGAAAGCTGATGTAGCAATACTTATATTGGACAAGATATACTTTAAAACAGATTATAACAAGAGACAAAGAAGGACACTGTATAATCATAAAGTGTACAATCCAAGAAGATATAAAAATTGTAAATATTTTTTCACTCAACATGGGAGCACATGAATACATAAAACAATAACAAACCTAACAGAAGTAATTGATAGTAATGCAATTATGTAGGGGACCTTAAAACTCTGCTTAAATCAATGGACAGCTCATCCAAACAAGTTCAACAAGGAACCGGTGACTCTGAATGAATATTGGACAAGATGGATCTAAGATATATTCAGAACATTCCATCTTAAAAGAACAGAATACACATTGTTTTCAAGTGCACACAAAACAGGATAGATCACATATTAAACCACAAAACAAATATAATTAAATTCATGGGTGCCTAGGTGGCTTAGTCTGTTGTGTCTGCTTTAGGTTCAGGTCATAATCCCAGGATCCTGGGGTTGAACTCTACATCAGGTTCTCTGCTCAGTGGGGAGCCTGTTTCTCCCTCTCCCTCTACTGTGCCCCATACCGTTGTGATCTCTCTCTCTCTCTCTGTCTCTCAAATAAGTAAAATCATTAAAAAATATATAAATAAATTCAAAACCATTGAAATCATACCAGGTATTTTTTTGGATCACAATGATGTGAAACTAGAAATCAACCACACACACAAATGTGACACACACAGATCTGGAAAGAACACAAATAATGGAGGTTAAATAACATGTTACTTAAGTAATAAGTCAATCAAGAAATTAGTGAGGAAAGAAAAAAATACATGAAGACAAATGAAAATAAAAACACAACAGTCCAAAACCTTTGGGATGCAGCAAAAGCCATTCTAAGAGGAAAGATTATAGCAATATAGGCCTAACTCAAGAAGCAAGAAAAATCTCAAATAACCGAACCTCACACCTTAAGGAGCTAGAAAAAGAAAAAGAAACAAAACCCCAAACCAGTAGAAGGAAGGAAATAATGAAGATTTCTGCAGAAATAAATAGAAATAAAAAACCAGTAGAACAGATTGATGAAACCAGAAGCTAGTTCTTTGAAATGATCAACAAAATTGATATATCTTTAGTGAAGCTCATAAAAAGAATGTGGAGGGGGGGACTCAAACAAAATTAGAAATGAAAGAGGAGAAATAAGTGACACCAGAAGAAATATAAGTGATTGTAAGAGAATATTTTGAAAAATTGTATGTCAACAAATTGGACAACCAAGAAGAAATGTACAGATTCTTAGAAACCTATAACCTCCCAAAACTGATCAGTAAGAAATAGAAAATTTGAAGAAACTGATTGCCAGTAATGGAATTGAATTAGTAATGAAGAAATTCCTCAACAAACAAAAGTCCAGGACCAGACAGTTTCACAGGTAAATTCTACCAAACATTTAAAGAAAAGTTAATATCTATTCTCAAATTATTCCAAAGTAGAAGAGGAAAGAAAACTTCCAAATATATTCTATGAAGCCGGCATTACCCAGATAGCAAAACCATATAAAGACACCACAAAAAAAGATAATGATAGGCAAATACCTCTCATGAACATAGATGCAAAAATCCTCAACAAAATACTAGCAAATCGAATCCAACAATACATTAAAAAATCATTCACCAAAATCAAGTGGGATTTATTCCCGGGATGCAAGGATGGCTGAACATGCACCAATCAATCAATGTGAAACTTCACATCAACAACAGAGAGGTTAGGGATCCCTGGGTGGCGCAGCGGTTTGGCGCCTGCCTTTGGCCCAGGGCGCGATCCTGGAGACCTGGGATCGAATCCCACATCGGGCTCCTGGTGCATGGAGCCTGCTTCTCCCTCTGCCTGTGTCTCTGCGCCTCTCTCTCTCTTTGTGACTATCATAAATAAATAAAAATAAACAACAACAACAACAACAGAGAGGTTAAAAACCATACAGTCATTTCAATAGATGCAGAAAAAGCATTTGTCAAAGTACAGCATCCATTCATGATAAAAACTCCTAACAAGGTAGGTTTAAAGGTAGCATTCCTCAATATGATAAAGGCCATATATGAGAAACTCACAGCTAAACATCATACTCAAATGTAAAAAGAACTGTGAGCTTTCCCCCAAGGTCTGGAATAAGACCGGGATGTCCATTCTTAACAGTTTTACTAAACATATTACTGGAAGTCTTAGCTACAGCTTTTTGTTGTCAAAAACAACAAAAAGCAATAAAAGTCACCGAAATTGGTAAAGAAGAAGTAAAACTTTTGCTATTTGCAGATGACATACTACATATAGAAAACCCTGAAGACTCCACCAAAACACTATTAAAACTAATGAATGAATTCACTAAGGTTGCAGGATACAACATCAACGTTCAGAAATCTGTTGCATTTGTATATATTAATAGTGAAGCAAGGGAAAGAGAAATTAAAACAATCCTATTTACAGTTACATTAAAAATAATAAAATACCTAGGAATAAACTCAGTCATAGAGGTGAAAGACCTATGGTCTGAAAACTATAAAACTTTGATGAACGAAATTGAAGATGACACAAAGAATAGAAAGGTATTCCATGCTCATGGATTGTAAGAACACATTTTGTTAAAACGTTCCTATTATCCAAAGCAGTGTAGACTTAGTGCAATCCCTGTCAAATTACCAGCAGCATTTTTCACAGAACTAAAACACACAATTCTAAAATTTGTATGGAACTTCGGAAGATCCTTAATAACCAAAGCAGTCTTTACAAAAGAGGAACAAACTGGAGGTATTACAATCCCAGATTTCAAGCGCCACTACAAAGCTGCAGTAATCCAAATGATATGGTACTCACGTGAAAATAGACACATGGATCAATGGAACAGGGTAGAAAGCCTAGAAGCAAACCCTCAATTATATGGTCTATTAATCTTCAACAAATGAATCAAGAATGGGAAGAAGACAGTTTCTTTAATAAATGGTGTTGGGAAAAGTAGACAGCTACATGCAAAATAATTTAACAGGACCGCTCTCTTACACCCTACACAAATATAAACTAAAAGTGGATTAAGGATCATGTGAGACATGATACCATAAAAATCCTAGAAGAGAGCACAGGCAATAATTTTTCTGACATTGGATGTAATCCACATCTTTCTAGATGTGTCTTCTGAGGCAAGGAAAGCAAAAGCAAAAATTAACTATTGGTATTACATCAGTATAAGAAGCTTCTACCCAGCTAAGGAAATAGTCCACAAAACAAAAAGACAGTCTATTGAATGGAGAAGATATATGCAAATGACACATCCGATAAATGGTTAGTATCCAAAATATATAAAGAACTTCGATAACTCAACACCAGAAGACATACTCCAGTTAAAAAATGGACAGACAGGGGATCCCTGGGTGGCTCAGTGGTTTGGCGCCTGCCTTTGGCCTGGGGCGCGATCCTGGAGTCCCGGGATTGGGTCCACATCGGGCTCCCGGCATGGAGCCTGCTTCTCCCTCTGCCTGTGTCTCTGCCTCTCTCTCTCTCTATCATAAATAAATAAATAAATAAATAAATAAATAAATAAACTTTAAAAAAAAGTGGACAGACAGCATCAACAGACATTTCTCCAAAGAATATGTACAGATGGCCAACAGACACTTGAAAAGATGCTGAACATTACTGATCATGAGGGAGATACAAATCACACCTGTCAGAATGTCTAAGATAAAAAAACATAAGAAACAACAAATGTTGGTGAGGATGTGGAAAAGGGTAACTCTTGTAGACTGTTGGTGGAAATGCAAACTGGTTGAAGCCACTGTAGAAGACCATATAGAAGTTCCTCAAAAAATTAAAAATAAAACTACCCTATGATCCAGTAATTGCATTACTGGGTATTTACCCAAAAATTACAAAAATACTAACTCAAAAGGATACATGCACTTCTTTATTTACTGCAGCATTATTTACTATAGCCAAATTATTGAAGCAGCCCAAGTGTGCATCGATAGATGAGTGGATAAAGAAGTGGTGTATATATACACACAATGGAATATTATTCAGTCATAAAAAAGATTGAAATCTTACCTTTGCAAGAGCATGGGTGGAACTGGAGAGGATAATGCTAAGGAAGATAAGTCAGTCAGGGGAAAGTCAGATACCATATGATTTTACTCATAATGTGGAATTTAAGAAACCAAGGGAAAAAATTGACAAATCATAAAAGAGAATCTTACCTATATTCAACAAACAGATGATACCATAGGGGAGTGGGGTGAAATGTGTAAAAGGAATTAAAAGTACCCTTATTTTGATGGGTACTGAGTAATGATAGAATTGTTAAGTCACTATATTGTACCCCTTAGCCTAAGATAATACTCTATGTTAGCAATACTGCAATTAAAAGAAAATACCTACATATAAGTGGATCCATGTAGTTCAAATCCATGTTGTTCAAAGATCAACTGTAATTGTATATTATTTGATAATAAAAAAGAATGAAGTACTGATACATGCTACAAATGGATGAAACTTCAGGTAATTAACACACAACATGAATATAGTATAAACCAGTGAATTGTATACTTTAAAACGGTGAACTTTAAGGTATGTAAATTATATCTCAATAAAGCTGTTACTTAGAAGAAAAGAAGGCTCTGACAATAATTTTGAATTTGCCTATTTTTCCTTCCAGTTTTTGCTGTGTATATCCTTCAGTCTTTTTGTTAGATGTATATAGTATAGATTTAAGATTGTTAAATCTTTTGGGTGAATTGACCCTTTCATCTTTATATGGTGTCTCTCTGTTCTTGGTCTGCAGTGAACATTGTCTGATATTAAGATAGCTAAGCCAGATAGCTGTTGTCTTTGAGTGAGTTTTTTTGCAGATGGGTAGATATTTTTATCTTGGTTATGAGGAGGCATTTTTTTTTTCAGTTAAAATATAATTGAGTTACAACATTATGTTAGTTTCAGTTATAGAACATGATTTTTTCTTTATGTGCATTGTGAAATGATTGCCATATCGTCCACCCTTTGTCACTGTACAAATGCTCTTTTTTTTCATGTGAGGCAGACTTAAGATTTAGTTTCTTAGCAATATTCAAATTTGCAGTAATTTTGACTGTAATCCACATGCCATTGGTGATGTATATTACATCACCACGACTTGTTTTAAGTTTCTGTCTCTTGATTTTCATCCATTTTGCCCATTCCCAACCTCTTTCCCCTCTGATAAGTACCAATATGTTTGCTGTATCTATGAGTTTTGTTTTGTTAATTTTGCTTTTTAGATTCCAGATATAAGTGAAATTTGGCTTCCTCTCAGTTATTTTACTTAGCATAATACTCTTGAGATCAACCCATGTTGTCACAAATGGTAAGATTTCATTCCTTTTTAAAGCTGAGTAGTATCCATTATACACACAAACACACATTGTCTTTATTTATCCATCAGTGGACATTCAGATTTTCCATATGTTGGCTATTGTAAATAATGTTGTAATGAACATAAGGGTGCATAAATCTATTTGAATTATTGTTTTCATTTTCTTGAGATAAATATGCAGAAGTGAAATTGCTGGATAGTATGGTAGTTCTTTTCTTTTTTCTTTTCTTTTCTTTTTTTTCTTTTCTTTTCTTTTCTTTTTTCTTTTCTTTTCTTTTCTTTTCTTTTCTTTTCTTTTCTTTTCTTTTCTTTTCTTTTCTTTTCTTTTCTTTTCTTTTCATGTGAGCAGGGGAGGGAGGTGGTGGTGGTACGGAGGGAGAGAGACTCTTAGGCAGGCTCTATGGTAAGTGTAGGGTTTAGTTTCATGACCCTGAGATCTTGACCTGAACTGAAAGCAAGAGTTGGACTCTACTGACTGAGTCACCTGGGTGCCCCTGATGGTTCTGTTTTTAATGTTTTGAGGAATCTCTGTTCTGTTTTCCACAGTCACTGCACCATTTTACATTGTCACCAAGAGTGCACAGGGGTTTTCTTTTCTGTACATCCTCACCAACCCTTGCTATTTCTGGTCTTTTGTATAGTAATCATTTTCATAGTTGGGAGGTGGCCTTATTTTGGTTTGCATTTCCCTGATTGAGCATCTTCATATGCATGTTGGACATCATGTCTTCTTTGGAAAAATGTCTATTCAGTCCCCAGCCAGTTTTTCTAATCAGATTTTTTTATTGAGTTCTATGAATTCTTTGTATATATTTGGTATTAACTCCTTTATTACTTCTAAGAGCTTTTGATGGAGTCTTTCAGGTTTTCTGTACATCACAATGTGTCAAGAGTTGGTATCCTTATCTAGTTCCTAATCTTAAGGGAAAAGTTTTCAGCATTTGTCCGTTGAATATGATGTTAGCTGTGGGCTTATCATATATGGCTTTTATTATGTTGTAGTATTATGTTATGTCTGTGTCCGCTTTGTTGAGTATTTTTATCAGAAATGGGGGTTGAATTTGTCAAATGCTTATTCTGTATCTGTTGAGATAATCAGGTGATCATATCCTTCATTTTGTCAATATATTTGTATAACAGTGATTGGTTTCTGGTTGTTGAACCATCCTTGCATTCCTGGAATAAATTCTGCTTGATCAAGGTGTATGATCCTTTTAACATATTGTTTAATTGAATTTGCTAAATTTTGTTGAGGATTTTTACATCTACTTTTATTAGAGATTGGTTTGTAATTTTCTTTTTTTGTGTTGTCCTTGTGGTATTATAGTAATATTGTCCTAATAAAATGAGTTTAGAAATATTCCCTTTCACTTTTTGGGAAGAATTTGAGAATGATAGGTGTTACAGTTTCATTGAATGTTCAATAGAATTCACTTGTGAATTTAGTCCTGGACTTAGGCTTCTTGTATGTTTTTTAAATTTTTTTATTAAAGATTCAATCTTTTTACTAGTTATCAGTCTACTCAGATTTTTTATTTTTTCATCATTTAGTCTTGGAAGTACATGTGTTTCTAGGAATTTACCCATTTCCTCCAGGCTTTCCATTTCATTGGGATATAATTTTTTTGTAATAGTATTTTATGGGTTTTTTTTGTATTTCCTTGGTGTCAGTTGTAACTTCTCTTTCAATTCTATTTCTTTGTGCCCTCTTTTTTTCTTACTATAGTGAAAGGGTTTTTTAAATCTTGTCTTAATTACATTGATCTTTTCTATTACTTTTATAGTCTATTTCATTTATTTCCAATGTGATCTTTAGTATTTCTTTCCTTTTACTAATTTCGGATGTCTTTTTATTGTTCTTTTAGGTGTAAAGTTACATTATTTAGTTGAGATTTTTCTTGATTCTTAAGGTAGGCCTGTATGGAATTTTAAAAAATTCATTCTGACAGTTACTCTCTTTTAATTGGTATGTTTAACTTACTAAGCTTAAGTTATTTTATAATTTATGACTTCATTGTGTATAGTTCCAAATGGATCCATTTCTATTGCCTTTGAAGGCAATCTGGGATTCTCTTAATTTATTCTCAGCAATTGAATTGCTAACTTTTTTTTTTTTTAAGATTTTAATTATTTGAGAGAAGAGAGTACAAGTATGTGTGGCAGGGGCGGGGAGAGGGAAAGGGAGAAGCAGATTCCTTGCTGAGCAGGGAGCCTGATGCAGGTCTTGATCCCAGGACTCTAGGATCATGACCTGAGCCAAAGACAGACGCTTAATTGACTGAGCCATCCAGGCATCCCTTGAATCTCTAATTCTTAAATACCATCAAAGAGGCCATAAATATTTCTTAAAAATTTCTACCCATTGTAGTTTTTCTTAGAGAAAGAGTTGATCTGGATTTATTTAGTCTGCTATTATTAGAATCTGAGTTTCCATCTTATTTTATTACTTCCAATATTCCTCAGTGTGAGGAGATCAATTTGTTATCTTTTGTACTTTCTATTTTCCCTTCCAAATGATTGTTCTTTCATCCTTTGGTCCAAACAGAGTAAGTTAAAATACATTTCTGTGGAGCTTAAACCATTCATCATGAAACTTTCTTTACCTTTCTTTTGGTGCCCTATATTTCCTAGATAATATTCCTCTTTCATGAAGACTGGCATCTAACTTACTGTTGTCTTTCCTTGAATCCATGATCTAAGTCTTCAGTAGGCCAGAGCTCCTCTTCGAATCTCAGATACGTATTTATTAAGTGCATGTTCCAGAACCTTAAGTCCAGCCTATCTAAAACTAATCTCATGAATCCACCCAAAGTTTTTCCACATCCACAAAACAATTTTAAAAATTTATACAAGGTTATACTTCTGCTGATGTCCAACTAACTGCTTTCAGACCATTCATCACATAGATAAGAACTATGCTGTTATTGAGTATACAATTTTTACATGGTTCTTTGGAGCTAATGGTTATGACATTTTCTCAGCCCAAAATTGTAGCATATGATCAGACAAACTTGTATGTACCTACAGGGCTACTAGATTATAAATTAGTAATGAGTATTGCATTGTTTTCTCTGAAAAAAAAAAAAGCCATAATGTTTCACCATAGTAGATATAGTGGATATTATATTAGACTGGTAAGTGTGGGCTCTAGTCCTGGCTCTTCTGATTTACATGTGACTTTGGGTTGGTCACTTCATTTGTGGGTTTATATTCTTTAACTGTAAAATAAGAGGGATAGAGTATATAGTCTCTGAAGTCTCCTTTCGTGGTAGAAGATTAGCTTACCAGTCTTGAATGAAGAAGAGTATATATAATATTTCTGATTGAAGGGGAGGGAAGGGGGGATCTCAGGATAAACTTTAAGTTATGATTAGGTTCTTCACATTAAATTAATTACCCTAATTTGGAATCTCCACCTTTTCTACATGCAAGGACAATGATAACTAAATATAGCTTAGGTGTTACCATCTAAGACATGCCCTTCTTTCTTTCTGTCACTAGTTTATTTGTGTGAAGTACCGACTGTGTCTGGCACTGTGTTGTTGCTTGGAGATCCCTCAGTGATTGATAACCATTAAGGTTTCTGAATCCATGGAGCTTATAGTCCAGTGAGGGAAAATAACAATTATGGAGTCACATAAAAAAACATAAACTTTCAGTGGTGATAAATATCATGGATGAGATATGCATAGTACTTTACATAGCATATAATAGGGGTGGGGATTTGATTTACAACAGTTAGGCAGACTTTCCTAACGAAATGAGGATGAATAGAAATCAGTGAAAGAAGGAAGAAGAACATTATAGAGAGAGGAAGCATCATCAGCAGAGGTCCCTGGATGGGAGAGAGACTGATATGAACAGTAACTGGAAGATGGTCAGAGTAGCTAGAATGGAGAGGAGGGGGGAACACAGTGTGAGTTGGGGCCAGGGAAGCCGAGAGGGGCTAGATTCTGTAGGGCCTTGTAAACCTGGTTAAGGATTTTGGTCTCTATCTTAAGAATAACAGGATGCCTTTGAAGTGTTTTAATCTGATTGGTGACATGATCAGATTAGTGTTTTGAAAAGATCACTCCAGCTGCAGTGTGGAAAACAGATTGCGGGATAAGAGTGGATGTGGAGAACCAGATTAGTAGCACAGTAGTCTAGGAGAGATGTAAGAGTAGTTCAAACCAGGGCTGGATTTGAGATATATTTATGTATTTAATGATGGATTCCATTTGGCAAGAAGGATGAAGATACTAAGGATAATCAGGAGTTTTCTGGTTTGTATCATTGGAATGAGGTTTTGTGTTTTTTGTTTCTTTGTTTTTTTTTGTTTGTTTGTTTGTTTTACTGACCAATGTTTATCCTGGAGGAGACCATGATATGACAGGAGATCATAAGTTTGCTTTGGACGTTCAAAAAGTGAAATAAAGTAGGCAAGAGGATATGTAGGAGTGTTCTTGCCTGGAGTGTTGGGTTTTTAATTCCTGTTTATCTTGAACTCTTTAGATATTTTGCTTGGAATTTGATAACTGTAGAGACCTATAAAGGAGAGGCTGTAGTGACCAAAGCAATATTTCCCATATGGAAAGATTAAATGACAGTGACTGCTGAATCTGACCCATGGGCCATCACAAAGATAAATACCATGTGCCATAGATTGCTTTGGGGGCTGTTAAAATGTGTCTGGCACTATTATGGTTATTAGAGATTGTGAAGATGAATACGACATGGAAACTTTCATCTAGTTTGACAGTTGGACACACAAATAGATGATAACAATGTCATGTGAGTGCTATGACAGAGAGATGCCCACTTTACTAGAGGAGCATATCAGAGAGCAGCTTAACCCAAAATGAGTCAGTTAAAGGATATTTTTTAAAGGTGTTCATACCTAAGCCATCTGAAAGCACAGAACATGGAAGAGGAAGTAAGAAGGAGAGGGGAAAAGGAGAAAGACTTAAGCAAGAGGGATCATAGATTTTTGGGGAATTATTTTTATTCCCTCCTTTTGGGTGAAATTACCATTTTATTGTCAGACAAAATACAGAAGGTGCATTCTGGAAACAAGAGGGTGACATTTAGCTTTGTTCTTCCTTTTTTTTTTTTTTCTCTCTCTTCCCCTTCCTTTCTAAACCTTTCCTCTTTTTTTCTTAATAGATAGTATACTTATATAGTTCAAAACTTAACATTATATAATGGTATACACCTACATTAAAGAGTTTCTTCCACCTTATCTCTTATCCACTCAATTCCTATCCTCACCCCAACCCCCAGAAATCCAATTCACCACGTTTATTAGTTTCCTACACATCCTTCTAGGATTTAAGAAAGTTATAAGCAAATGTAAATATATACATTTAAATTTATCTTTCCTTTTGAGATCATTGTGACTAAAATAAATTTTAGCAGAGGTTATAAAGAGGCAATGTCAGAGGAGTTTTGAGTTGAACAGTTTTAAGTCTGAGAGGCAGCACTAAGGAGAATGGGTCGAAGATTGAAAGACCATTTAGAAGTTTTATCGTAAATACTGTTGAGAGAGCACTGGTGAAGCTTTAGTTAAGGTAGTGGTAATAGAGAATAAGATAAGTAAAAATAAGTAAAGAATACCATCCAACTGGATCTTGATCTGACTTGGATTCAGGAACTAACTGGTTATTTAATACTAAACAGAAGTGTGGAGACTCTAAGGGTTGTGTTTGGATAAGTTGTGTGAATGAATGACACATGGAAAGAAGGATGTAAACCATTGTAAACCAAGAATGTATCCATGAAATGGGAAAGAAGCTCATACAGAAGCCAGGTTATACAGCACAATGATTAGTAGCTCATACACTAGAGTTTTGTAGACCTGATTTTAATTTTTTATTTTTTAAAAAGATGTTATTTGCCACAGAGAAAGAGCACAAGCAAGTGGAGAGGCAGGGAGAGGGAGAGGGAGAAGCAGGCTCCCTGCTGAGCAAAGAACCCAATGAGGGGCTGGTTCCCAGGACCCTAGGATCATGACCTGAGTTGTAGGCAGATGCACGCAGCTGACTGAGCCACCCAGGCAACCATAGACCTGATTTTTTTTTTTTTTCATAGACCTGATTTTAAATCCATCTCTTCCATGTACTGGCTATGTGATCCTGGGCAAGTCACTTAATCTAAGTTTAAGATTTTTTACCTGTAAAATGACCATGATGAACACAACTACCTCTTGGGA
The DNA here is from genome assembly GCF_053574225.1 of Canis aureus. Classification (NCBI taxonomy): domain Eukaryota; kingdom Metazoa; phylum Chordata; class Mammalia; order Carnivora; family Canidae; genus Canis; species Canis aureus. The sequence continues at coordinate 959,554 of NC_135632.1, read as the reverse complement.
TTGCATGAGGATTAGAAGAGATAATTGCATCCAGGGCTCACAGAGAAAGGATGATCATAGATTGGGAGGTCATTTGACCATATGAAGTGAGTGAAGGTAGAAAACAAGAGGGTGGTTAAGTCAAAGTAGAAAAGATCATGAACTAGTTATCTGGTTATTTTGGTAATCTGCCAGTAGTTGACTTGAAAATGCCACGTTGAGTTCTTTGGACCTCAGTCTGTCTGTCTATAGCATAATAATGTTAGACTAAGTGATCGTTGAAGTACTTTTAACTCTTTTCTTTGATACCATAACTAGCTGTCTTTGAACTCTAAAACCATATCATCTATGTTAGAGGTTTCAGAATAAAAACTACTCTTCTTTCAGATGCTATTAATTTTTTGACTTGGATTATGACAACACTCATAGTTTTACCTCTGTTATACATTTAAGTTTGTTTTTATGTGGCTGCTTTCTGAAATAATTTTGTTGTTTTGGCCATAAAAGTATACATTTTTCTTTTCTTTTTCTTCTTCTTCTTTTTTTTCAATAACCACCTTGTAAAAAGACTATTGTTTGCCTTGGCCCTTTTAATCTGCCCATGAGGAATTCAAGCCGAATGATAGGGAGCTGTGAAAATCCAGTTAGTGTGAGCTGTAATCTTTTTTGCTGGCTTTAAATAGTTAGAGTACCATGCAGACACCCTGCAGATAACTGAATCAAAACATAAAGTGATCACCTAAACATGGATTATGCCTTTGCTGTTACGGAACTACAGTAGAAATCGCTAATAACCATTTACTTCTCAGAAAAATACTTGATCGTGATACCAAATAAAATCAGGGTGAGACATTAAAAGCTCTCTTTCGCAGGTAGGCACCCTGGTGTTTGGGAAAAGCGTTGATTTCTGAGAGTTTGCTATCATCCAGTATTCGTGATGTCTTCTATTATAGAATTAGGAAAACATCTTTATAGAAAGAGAATATTTATAATCCTCTAATCTTTCAGTTGTCTTCTACTTCAGATATTGCTCAAGGAAAACAAACTTAATATAATCAGGCTTTTTGAACTATAATAAAACACAAGAACAAAGTATGTTGCCTCTCTTTTTTTCTTATAAAAGAAACTGGTTTCACTAATGCAGTTTATTGAATTGAGGTAGCAAAATATTCTCTAATAACTTTGTCAAGTGGAGGTCTATTATTCTAGGTTTACTGGCTGCTTTTTTTTTTTTTTAAGTTAAAAGATGGATCTCTCATCCATTAGATTCTGCATTAGAGCGATGAGAAACACTGTGTGCAGTATGCCGATGCTGCCTCCTAATTTTATTAGCTTTCCATTTTCTAATACTGCTGTTGATAATATTCTGGTGAAGTTTATAAAATAAAATAGGCTATTTGTTGAAACCAATATCCTAGTGTTGCTGGCATGATTCATGCTATATTAGGAGTTCATAAGTCATTAGTAATCTTTTATGTTCAGTGTATTATCCTGAGCAGCAAACTTGCACTCCTTTGTTTTGAAAGATTCATACGGTCTATTCCAGGACAAAGGTTTCATAAAGTGGATGCCTTCCCTATGCTTATCACTTTGCCTTAGGCAATTTATAGAGCTCAGCATGCCAGGTTTTCAAAATAGAGGAGCCCACTTTTTATCAAAAATATAGATTCTGAGACTGTGGTTGCCAGTCCACATTCTCAACACTTAGTTTTTCTTTAAACTTTTCATTATAGATACCGTAAGACCTAAAAGAAAGTGAGAGATTGGTGTGACGAACCCGATTTATCCATCTTTTACTTCCAACAATTTGCAACATGTGGTCTGTTTTAGGTATGCTGTGTACAAATAGTTTTGAAAAACTATTATTACTATTATTTTTTAGATTGAGGTATAATTGATGTATCACATTCTATTAGTTTTAGGTGTACAACATAATGATTCGATATTTATGTATCCTGCAAAATGATCACCACACTAAGTCTAGTTACCTTCCATAGTAAAATAAGCTATTATATTGCCTAAGATATTATTATTATGTTGCTGAATGTCTCCATGAAAGTTCTAAAAGCCATTGCCATTTCAGTGGAGTAATGAGTTTGGGTATGTGGTTAGATTAATAGTATTATTAAGAGGAACATTATAAATTAGATTTTTTAAGAGCAGTTATAATACTCTCATTTGCATACAGTATACTGTGTATGTTGTGTAAAACATTCTGACCAACAGATATTAGTGGCGGAGTATCCAGGCATTTGCTAATAATGATAGCATTACTTCTCCCTCATTTAGCTTCCATTTTCTCACTTGTAACTATATTTGTCTCTATCCTTTCCAAGCTGGGTACTCCTATAGTCATGCCAAATGTAAGGCTCAAACTTGTGGCCCCGAGATCAATAGTTGCATGCTCTACCATCCTATAGTCACATCTTAAAAAGTTAATAAGTTTGTCATTATCACCAGCTGTACCCACCCCATGAAATCTTGTTAGCATATATTCCTTTCTCTGTCTACCACCATCTATATTGCCAACTCAGTTACTTTAGTATCCTCTATAAAAATGTTTGACCTTATTGAGGCCATCAAAAGAAAAAGCATTTTCTTTTTTATTTATCTGCACTGATACCTGAATGAAGTGATATTTCCACTGATATGGCCCAAGCCAGTTCCGTTTTCCACCAGCTTAGTGTCTTAGTGGGACTTTCTTTTCTTTTCTTTTCTTTTCTTTTCTTTTCTTTTCTTTTCTTTTCTTTTCTTTTCTTTTCTTCTCTTCTCTTCTCTTCTCTTCTCTTTTCTTTTCTTTTCTTTTCTTTCTTCCTCCTTTCCTTTCCTTTCTTTCCTTTCTTTCCTTTCTTTCACTTTTGCCCTCCCTCCAAACCATTATCTACACAGCAACCAGAGAGATCTCTTAAAAATATTAGTCATCCTCCTTCACCTCTCTGCTTAAAATGCTACAGTGACTTCTTACTGTATTTCTTACCTTGAAATCAAGGTTTGGCAAGCTCATGTACTCCAGCTTATCCTACCACTCATTATGCTCTAGCTGCACTTTTTTTCCATCTTCCAGATCTTTGCCGTCGCTGTGCCTCTGTCTGGAATGCTTTCTCTAGGATCTTTGTGTATGGCTTCTCATTCTCATTATTTAGGTCCTTGGTTCAAGTATAAACTTTTTAAAGAGGCTTTTCCTCAACACCCAATGTAAATTAACCATCCCCCACTTCATTACTCTATGCCAGATTTATATACTTCTGAGTATGTATCACAATGTGTAACCATCTTAGTAGTACTCCCACCAGAATGTCACTTTCAGAGGGGCAGGATCCTTGTACCCGGCTCTGTTCCCAGAGCCTGACACATAAAAGGTGCTGAAGTAAGATTTATGCCTAAGTGAGTTAACTGATTATGTTACTTCAGTTTAAGCTCAGGTTTTTTCAGTGGGTTATCTATAACTTTCATTTTTTAAATGAATTTTTAATTAAAATTATTAGTATAGGTGTATGCTTCATAATAATTATTTTTTAAATTTAGAATACATTAAGTGAAAACTCTCCTTCACTCTGCTCCATACTGTCATGCATCTTGCTCTTCAGAATTAGCCATTGTTTACATTTGCATGCATGATTTGGGGTTTGTGTACTTTCATTTATTCATGACAATAATATACAAGGTATTACACGAATGAAATTATGCTATATAGACTTGTGCAAATTTGTTTTTATTGTATGGTAACTCTTGAGTACTAAGACCTAATATTTTCAATTGTGAAATCATAAAATTTCTTGCTTTAAGGAGTAGATGTTAAATCCATATTCTAAAGTTAAAACCTTTCTTATTTCTTCTGTATAAAAGTAGTTGAACTGTAAAGTTTTAGAAGGAAATTGCCAAGGCTACTGTATCAATGCGGATGAGATATAAGGCAGATAATCAGAATTGGAATTTTCCTCAGCTTACATTAGAACAACTCTAATTGATTATAAAATTTGAAAGTTGTTTTCACCAAATTTCCCTTACAAAAAAAAAAAAAAAATTTCCCTTACATCAAAAACACTACCAGTTGCACTATGTTAAGTGGTAACTACTAAATCATAAATGATCTGGCCTATCTCATAAACCTTTAACTGGAACTTTAAGTATAATATTTCTATAAATAAGCTGTGAAAGCTTATGTATGGTCTAACAATATGACAGGTGGTCAGACAATTTGAGAGAAGAATATCAAAACTAACAGTTTTTAAAACTGAAAAATAAAACAAGACATGTTTTCTATTTTTTTTTTTAAGATTTATGTATTTATTCATGAGAGACACAGACTGAGAGGGAGAGAGACAGAGACACAGGCAGAGGGAGAAGCAGGCTCCATGCAGGGAGCCCAATGGGGGACCCGATCCCGGATCCCAGGATCATGACCTGAACTGAAGGCAGGCGCCCAACCGCTGAGCCACCCAGGTGCCCCAACATGTTTTCTATCTTAAAGAGAATTTAAGAAGTATCTTTTCTGAGTTATTAGTAAATGTTTTCAAAGCTTGTGATAATAGGAATAAAAAATTTTTTTTAAACCAGGTAATTCGCCTGTGATATATTTTCTTCCTTTTCCTTGACTTAGAGGAAAAAGATAAAGAATTCCCCAACATTTGTATTTGAATCTCCTTCAGATTATGTTTTTAAACTATCAATCTTGATACTTTTTTCCACCTCTTTACTTTTTCCCTTTACAAAACCCATCTTTTGTTTCTCTCGATAATGATGCTGAGCTCTCAATGCCTCAATACTAAAAGAAATGTTATAGACTGTCATGTTAGATATATGGCAACAGAGACCTAGTCCAGCCTGTTTTCTTTACAGATGAGAAAACTGAGGCTCCCAGAGGTTAAATGATGTATTTTTCCAAGGTGGCTATCAAAGTGAGATTTTGTAAGTTAATAGAGATATAGTTGGATAAATAATTCTTCTCATTGAAGTACATGTTTTGTACTTAGACATTTTGTATCTCTCCACTGTGACTAACTCCAATATATATTTAAAAATGTGTTAATAAATATGGGCATTTTTCTGGGATTTTAAGATTCAGTGAACCTGCTGCCTCTTGATAACTCATTAAAGTCCATTCCTCTACCTGTGACTGGCTATTCCAGTTACTGCTGTCCAGAATTAAAGAGTTTGCTGTTCTTGTTAAAAAGAAAGACTTGCATCCCTTTGGGCTTAGACACAATTAGAAGGTATAGGACAGATGAAGGATAAGTATCACAGATACATTAGTGACTTCTTGGGGTTTTCTCACAGATATAACCAAAAAGAATTGTGGGAGAAAGAAAATCTTATACTTTACAGGAAAAAAAATTTAGGGAGATTGAAGTGTGAATACATTCTAATGGTCCTTAAAAATATTTTTTATATAAACTAAAATTAAACACTAAAAATAACACCTGGAGAGAATGTTAATTACCTCTAGAATAAGGACTGCTTGATACTCTTGTATCAGTTAGGGACCGGTCAGGAAGGTGAAACCACACTAGTTACCTTAATAGAATTTTTTATGGAGAGTTGGTTAAATAGGTATGGGAGGGTGATGCAAAAGGGGGAACACTGAGATAGCAGAGATAGTATTAGAAGGATCCAGTACTGCCCCTGGGGAAACAAAGAAAAGAGGTTGGGTGCTCTCTTCAGCAGCACATATACTAAAATTGGAACAGTACAGAGAAGGTTATAGCATGGACCCTGCACAAGGATGACATGCAGATTCATGACACGTTCCATTTTTTTTTCCAGGATCTTTAGGAGGGTGAGAAAGAGGTTGGGATTATTAGGATTTAGGATCTCAGAGAAAGGCAGAGCTTTGACCCAGACCTGCGAAGAGCGAGTGTTACTTTACTAGTATTGGTACTTCAGGGGCTGGTAGGATGGATTCCACAGAGCTAAGAGCTGAACTTTTGGAAGGGGATGCTGCTTGGCTGCTGCTGGTGGCTGGCCTCTGAGGGAGTGTGATGGGTCTGGTTCTGGGAGAAGAGAACAAGGACAATAGAAATCAGAACCAATTCTACTAAGGAGTTATTTCTCTAGAGTAAAGGGTTGTTACTGGGGCAGCCCTGATAGGAGCACTAAGTAAAACAGGGAAGCCCTCCTCACTTTCTGGAATGATTCAACTTCCTTCCAACACCTCTGCCTAGCAGAACCTAACAGGGAGCTAGCTGGCAAAGGAAAAATGCCATTTACAGAGTTCTGTAATAGATACACGGCAGAGGCAACTGCTTAATAGCTAGCATAACCGTTCGTTGCCATTTTCATCCGTTTATACTAAAAACTTTCCATTTCTCTTCACTGAAGTGCTAATAGTTGTTTATATCCATTGGTTCCTACTGTTGTTCAATAGATAACAAATAACTTGAATGTCTGAGATTATCAGTGAGGTCTTTCTCAATCTGTGTGCCCTAAGCCTGGTGTTATGTAAGGTTATGTATGCTTTTGCCTACATTGCTAACTTCATCATGTAACATGTGGCTCAGTGTCCTCTTTCTATAGTTCTGAGTCTTGAGTTTACTTTCCTCTGCACATTTTCACTGCAATAACCTTCTTTTTGCTCTTTTACTTTCCTTCCCTTTTCTGTACCCACCTGGAGTTTCCTCCTGGACTGGCTCATAACAGGATTGATTTGTACCGTGTGCATACTGGAACCAAAAATGATGGGTTAAAATGTGTATACTAGTAATTAAGAGCCTTTTAACATTTTGTGTAAGGGAACTTAAGATTGAAGGATATTTTCTATATACCATTGTTCTCCAGGTTTTTTTTTTTCATTATTGTGCCCCTAAGGAGAAAAATAAATTTTAAATCAATTTAATCAATTTTCACTTAATTTAATGAGCGAGAAATTAACAAAATTAAATACTAAGAAATAAGATTCCTGAGTTGAGTTGAGCTCTGGAAAGCCACAAACCATTTTAACATCTAAAAATTTGTCTGCTCTTCCCCCTCCAATTGAGAATTCAGAATATATCTATATAATATACATGCTGTATATTAAGAGATTGGGTTCCAGTACAAACTCAGTTCCTAAATACAAACTCATTTACCAAATAAGGGTCTCCTTGTCTTCCTTTCCTCCTCCCGTCCCTAAAATAGATCAGTGCCTTTCAGACTTTTCTTATCCCTCCTTTATTCCCTGGCTTCCTCTTTCCTTTCTGTTCTTTCCTTTTTTCTCCTTTACTTGCTCCATTTTTCCCCCTTGGCTGGGGTGAGTGGATGGATTGAGATCCTTTTACTCTCTTGTCGCACATGCAAAGATAGTTTGGAAACCATTTAGTCTATGATCATGTCATATAATTCAATAAATTGAAAGGCAACTTGGAAAGCATTGGAGAGAAATATGGGCTAGGTTTCTGGACCAGGGTTCAGAAACTTTTTTCCGTAAAGATCCAGATAGTAAATATTTTTTGGCTTTGTGGGCTTATAGTGTCTGTCAAAACTACTCAGCTCTGTGGTTGTAATGTGAAAAGCAGCCACAGACAATAAATAAATGAATAGGCATGTCTTCATTGCAGTAAATTCTACTTACAAAAGCAGGTAGTGGGGCCAAGTTAACGTAAGGACTATAGGTTGTTGTCTCCTGGCCTAACATGCCAAAGCCTTCTGAATAGAATAGTGTCCTTCCAAATGAGGTGCAACACTTGGTTACACCCTCCATAATTTATATAGTTTTTAGCATATGTCTATAATTTCCTAGTTTATTGAAAAATTTAACAGATGTACTACTGTATGAATCTATTATGTTGCCATTTTTAAGAGTAGCATACTTTGCATTGTATAGATACATACTAACCATTTAATAATTCTGTGTCTTCGGACATGTAAGCTGTTTTCATTTATTATTGAAATAATGGATATTCTTGTACATAAATATGGTACATATACATATATGTATAGATACATGTTCATATATATGTACATACATGCAGAAATATTTTGTATATAAATATCTTTGTGTATATTTTTTATATTTTTGTAATTTCCTAGAAGAGAATTTGATGGGTCAAAGAATACTGGTTTTTATGAGGTTAACAAGCATTGTCATTTTGTGCCTTGAGAAGGTAGTATGAATTCCCCTTTCTTCTCTCACCCCTAGCAGTGAATAAGTGTCTTTTAATATACCAAAAAATATTATTACCTTAGCCGAAAATTTATTGACTAAATCAATAATTAGTACAGTTAGTATAATATGGTACTTCTTTCCATGAACAATGGAAAATTTACTTTGTTATTTCTGAATACAATACCCTTTCTATAGGGAATTTAATGATGCTCTTTCTTAACTGTTACCAAAAGGGATAGATACTGACAGATCTGATGAAAGGATGGCTGAGCACCCAGGAAGTAAGTCTTCTGGTGCTTCAGTGAAGCCATTTCAGACCTACTTATTGTTGTGTTATAACAAAGCACAGACAGATGTTCATGCATTTGTTCATCAGCTATCCCAAGAAGCTAATTCCATTCTCAGAGCTCTATTTATATGAAGTTCAAGTAAACCATTAGGAACTGTATACTTTGTATCTGGATGGCTTTAGCTTCTTTTATTCTGAAGTTAATGGGCAGGAGTGATCCTCTCTTTTTAGATCATATGCCATGACTTTTCCCTCATAGTATCTCAATTCTGATATCACTATTGATAAAATTCCTGGAAAAAAATTATTGAGTTAACATCACCTCAGGAATGGGATGCCTAAAACACCAGGTTATAGGATTTGTCAAATTAACATCAGATGAAAACGTTTTAATACTGAAAATAGTAAAATATGGGCTTTTAAAATTATTTTTGTGTTTTCCAAATAGTTTTATAAGTTCCAGATTTCTAAATAGAGTAAATAGGGATGCCTGGGTGGCTCAGTGGTTGGGCGCCTGCCTTTGGCTCAGGTCGTGATTCTGGGATGTTCTGCCTGTGTGTCTCTGCCTCTCTCTCAACCTGTGTCTTTCATGAATGAATAAATAAATCTTTAAAAAAATAAAAAATAAATATAGTAAATAATGCTTTAGGACTATGTGGTATACGTATGTATTTTTAAAGGGTAGCTTTTCTTTGCTTACTAAATGTGAAGTTTTTGTGTTTTTTTTGTTTTTCTTTTCTGCTGCTGTCAAGTTTGAAGGAGGTAAGTTCCTGGCTGGAACTGAAAGTACTGAAGAGGAATTAATATACCCAATTAAGGTTTTTTTGCAGCTCTTTATTTGACATAATTTCAAACTTACAAATACGTTCCAAGAAAAGAACTCTCATGTACACTTTATCCAGATTCACCAGTTGTTTACATTTTTACTTCATTTGCTTTATCAAATTCTCTATCTCTCAACGTGATTTTTCTTGAATCATTTGATAGCAAGTGGCAAGCATCAGTCCCTTTATGCCTAAATATTTTTGTATGTATTCCATAAGAATTTTTTTTTTTACATATCCACAGTACGGTAATAATCAATATCAAGAAATTTAACCTTGATAGAGTATCTGATCCACAGTTCATAGTCCTGGTTACATCATGTAACTTCCTATTTGCATGTCAACCACCCATTCCCTCCATCAAAGACACCCCGTCCAGCCCAGAGTCACGTACTACACTGGGTTGTCATGACAGTGTCCTTAGTTTCCTTTAACGTAGAATAGTTTCTCTGCTTTTCTTTGTCTTTCATGATCTTGACATTTTTAAAGCTGTATAGGCCACTTGTTTGATAGAATGTCCTTCAATTTGGGTTTTCTAATGTCTCCTAATAATTAGATTCAGGAATACCACAGAGGTAATGTTGTGTCCTTCTCAGCACTGTGTCAGGACTCCCAGGATGGTGGTGTGTTCCGTTATTGGTGATAGTAACTTGATCTGGCATCATGAAAAGAACTGTTATGGTGGTCAGATTTCCAAGGCACACATTCTTGCCTGGATAAATTATTTGTTATATTTTCTCTCTCTGTATTACCTGTTCCACATTTGGGGAACAAAACAAAAGAAAATTGGCTTTTTGTTTAATATTGGTGAAAAAATTAAATTAAAAAAATAATTTGTATCATTCTACTTATGTCAGTTTCAGAGGCGTTCATTTAAACTTGGATTTGTTTGAGATTCCTTATAGTTTGTTTATAGACTGTATTGGTAGATGATACTGCATTTTGTAACTTACCTGAGGAGTTGTTAAGATGTGGAATTTTAATCTTTTTAGTTTCATTTTTTTTTTAAGAGATTCAGGTTTTTTTTTTTTTTTTTTTTGATTTTTTATTTATTTATGATAGTCACAGAGAGAGAGAGAGAGAGGCAGAGACATAGGCAGAGGGAGAAGCAGGCTCCATGCACCGGGAGCCCGACGAATTCGATCCCGGGTCTCCAGGATCGCGCCCTGGGCCAAAGGCAGGCGCCAAACCGCTGCGCCACCCAGGGATCCCCTAGTTTCATGTTTTAATGCTTTCTTCCTCTTCTCATGTAGTGCTGAGCCCTGTTTGTATTCACATTTGTATATTATCCCCATTGTTTCTAGCCCCGTACCAAATCACATCTGGAATATGCCATTATTTATACACTCTTCTTACATCAATTTTAACTTCTAAATGAAACAAATACAAAAGCATGATCTTCCATAAATACATGGTTTTAAGAATTTTATTTTAAGGTGAGAAAGGCTGTCGCAAGTCCTTTACTATGCTTTCAGAGAATCCATTTCTGAAAGATTAAAATGTATCCTTTTCAAGTCCTTGACATAAGAGAATTCCAACCTCCATTAGCAATCTATTCAAGTACTTAACACATTCTAGAAATGCTTTTCTATAGTTGACCTCAATCTGTTATCCTGTTTCTTGTTTATTTGTAATAAAGACGAAGAATAATTAGTTATTCTTATCTAGAAATGGCTTTGAAAATATTAAATCTCACATCCTGAGTAAATTACTTGCTTTCAAAGATACCATTTTCTAGTTTTCTGATCAGATGTGTGTACCTAACCTGTGGCCATCATGCCACTCTTTAGTTAGAAATCTAGAATTGGATAAGGACCATAGACCTTTTATTTATTGTCCTCAACTTTAATGTTATTAAATTTACAGTATGCTGCATGGTTTTTAATCCAAACAAAAAACCAATAATGCATTATTTCTTTTGAGTAGGAATATTATTGAGATATGCTGACAATATTGGAGTTTTGTATAAAGTTGAGCTGCAGAAGAAAGTTTGAAAATCAATAGTTTTATATGTTATAATTTAGTTTTTCACTTTACATTTCTCAAATTATTCAAGGGTCTAGTTCTTTATTGTACTTTTAATAAAGAGTTGCTAGTAACCTCAAGCACATAAAAAGTTCCAAGTGAAAGAACAAAGAAAACTAAAAAATAGTAAAATAACACGCAGAAAGATGGATTAAAATAAGACCAGAAGAGTGAAGTTGTTTTTTTACTTATTCACTAAAATGTCATTTGTCGTTACTTTCCCTTTTAATATTTTTGAGTTTTAGCACTGATGGTTTAACTGTATATAAATAGAGAGGTAATTGAAAACAAATGTCTATATGTTTTTGTTTACTATACTTTGGCGTTATGCAATTTTACCAGCATATGTTTACTAAATTATTAAAATATTTTAGTCTAAAATCTATAGTAGATATGTATGACTTATGTTTACTTTTGGAAGCTGTAATATTTTATATATATATATATATATATATATATATATATTTAAAGATCAGAAGTGGATTAGAGAAACAAAATCATAACAAATTCAAATTTTAACGTTCAGTTTAAATAAATGAAGGTTAATAAATTTAATCATATCTAGTAAAGTATTCCCATATCTTTTGACAATTGATTTCATTTTTTTCTTATCAAGTCCATTTTACATAAATGAATAAATATATGGGATGCTATAAGAAGAGCATGTTTGTTAAAATCAGATGTTTAAAATGAAATTATTGACTGCAAATGTGTAAAAAAATAAATATATACACATAGCATGCGTACATATGTATAGAGAGAGAGAGAGGGAGAGAAGCTTTAGGTTTCTCTATCTAACAATGGTGCTCTGGAGACACATTTAGAAGTGAATTACGACTTGGATTTCAAGGCCTGCCCAATATCCTGAGTTGGTATTCAACTTTAAGAATGAAGTCATGTTTCAGCTTATGTCCGGAGAACAAGGCACACAGTTTTAGATAATCTTTTACTGCTCAGCCTGGTTGGCAATCACTAAATTAAACTGTCATGATGCAGTTTGGTTAAATGATCCACTGATAACCAAGTAATCACAGCACTCTATCTCCATGAAAATCTGGGTTCACTAACTCATGGTTATGTGCAGAAATAATGTTTATATGACAAATTTTTTGCTACCAGTGGATATATTTAAAATGTTTAGTTGTTCTTGGACTGACATTTGATGAATTTTGGGTCTGGTACCTCAGTTGGCTGCTTTAAAGGCAACAATGTTGGTTAACTGAATGAATAATATAAAACAATTCAATATAAAAGATTGTGGCTTTCTCATTCTTTTTCTTTTAGCACAGTGATTATGACCTTAAAAAAAAGACGCCTACTGACTCTTGCAAGTGGAAAGGAAAAGATATGAAATCCTTTTCAACATTTCCTTATCTTACTACTTCCGCTGTGATTTTATCATCATCAGAGTAGATGCAGATATTCCCCCCCCAAATTTTTTCTTATCAGTGGGCCCAGCTTCCTATATTGTCCTCAAGTTAGCTTAAACTTACAAGGAACTGTCAGTTTGGTGTCTTTGCAACTACTCTTTATTATTTTCTTGTGACCACAGTTCTCTTATTAATAATGGGTTTGAAGTGATGACCGAAATTTCAAAAACTGTTACAAGAGTTAAGAAAAACATTTGGAATCTACAGAGTTAGTGAAATAACTCTTGATCATCTAAATTTATAATACAAGAACTCATGTAGTAGCATGGTGAAAAGTTTCCTGTTTTATATTTAAGAGCATTTTAATTGAATCTTAATGCATTTAAGTTTCTGCAAACCATTAATTTTGGCATTCTTTTCATGATAAATGCTATGTGTTTAGAAAAATCAATATTAAAATTTAGCTTCAAAGAATTCATGAAGAGAAACATAATGAAATCTTGATATATTATATACAAAAGACAAATCCCTGATCATTTCTTTTTATGCAAATGAATTTGATTTAGACATAATTCCCCAACATCACCATGAATTTCCATCTGTGTAACCCTGATGTTCTTAAGCAGTCTGCAGTTACCTCATGCTCTGGGCTATATTCACTGGGCATGTATGGAAACTGTGACTATCTTAACACTTTAGATGATGATATGAATAACAATTGTTTGTTGATTTTATTCTCTATCTCCCTGGATAACCTGCTGTCTGCAAAGGCTGAATAAGTGGCAGATAGCTTTTGTCATCCCTTATCCAAGCTGTACACTTGTAAGGAAGAGCAGGGATAATCGCCTCAATCTAATTAGGGGTTAAAAGAGGCCATGACTGTGATGTGGCAGTGAGACACCTTACTGTAGCAATCCTGTTTGCATTAGAAAAATAAGGTTGTCATATTGATTATTCAAATTGGCTTATATTGGCCAAGGCTCAATGGCTTGTATTGCAGCTGAAGCAGTTGAAGATCCCAGCTATTCACAGAAGACCTATGCTATAGCATATATTGTATTGTGGCTTGTTTGCTAATTTGGGGTTTTGAGAATGAAGACAGAGTATAATCAGGCGATTTAAAGGTTAAACTGACCATCAGAAACTGAAATTTAGCGTCCACCTTGTGATAGCAATGATTATGTAAATTCTGAATAAGTGAAGATCTAGTGACATTTCAGGTCTCTAACTGAAGGTATTATATATAAATATAAAAGCATTATTTAGAGCTGTTTTAGTCTGTTGATGATGCATATTTTGGAAAAATATACAGCGTATTTAGTCAAAAGGATGCAGCTTGTGTTTTCCTGTTTCCATTTTTACTTCTTGTCAACCTGTTCTCTTTTGCTTCACTTGAGGATTCTGGACTTCGGGTATGTTATTAAGACAGAAATTGTGGAAAATAGAGATAAACTTGAAAATTTCTTGTACAAACCTTTAATCACTGTTTCTCAAATGTCCTAGTTAACATAAGTCCTGCTAAGTTGCTATACACGGATGGCCTATATTTTGATATACATATCAAATATCTGTAGACATTGGATACTTTTTAATGAAAGCTCCATTAGAGAACCAATTTTTAAAATGAAGAGTTAGTATAATAGTTCCCTGTAGTAGTAGTCAGTTGATTTGCTTTCTGCTTTCTCTTACCGTAAGGATTCATGGGAATTATATTCAACATATTTCAACCAGAGTTGAAAAGTTACTTTGTTGTTTTTTTATGCTCAAATTGTAGCAAGTTTATTCATCAGTATGAATCCCTTCAAATTGGCTCCTATGTCCTACACACATGACCCTGTTAGTTTTATTTTTTTTAATTTATTTTTATTTTTTTTCCCTGTTAGTTTTAAAATATTTTTTTATATTTGTTTCAGTCTCAGACTGAAATTTTTTGTTTTAGAGCCAGGAATTAACCATATACCCAAATAACCTTGGCTCCTTTTAGTCAAGAATGATATTTAGAAATCAAAATATGATGCTACAAGGATAGCATTTCTTTAGGTCAGTGGACAGAACTAGAGAATAAATATACTGTTTCCTTGAATCTAAGATGTCATCAATTGTAATTTTATGTACTACTAAGAAAAAAAAACACTGCCATTAATTTTAAGATATCGTCTAATGCAAATGTATCCTCATTACAAATATATTAAAATAATATTCAAAATGGACATCTTAAAATCAATAAAATATGGTACACTAAATCATGAATTCATACTATTTTAAATTGAAATTATCACAGAATCTTAACTTAAGGTTTAGTTTATACATATATCTTTTTCTTTTTCAGTGAATGTTCCTAATAACATTAGCAAAATTATTTGCTTTATTTTTTTTTTAAGATTTTATTTATTTATTCCTGAGAGACAGGCAGAGACATAGATGTGGGGGCAGGGGGGAAGCAGGCTCCCTGGGGTGGGGGAGGACTGTTGATGCGAGACTCATCCCAGGAGCAGGCCTTGAACCACCCAGGCGTCCCACTTACTACTGGTCATTTGTACATTTTCCCTTGTAAAGTATTTATTCAAGTATTTTATCTGTTTCTTAAAAAAGATTGTTTTTGTTACTGTTGTTGAAATTTCTTATATATTTTGTGTTCAGTTCCTTTATTAGACATGTGTTGTGAATATTTCCTCCTAATCTATGGATTGTTAATTTCTTAATGTTTTTATATAAATCGTAGTTTTGTAATTTAAAATCTTGTAGGTATTTTATTCTTTTATGCTTACTGCTTGGACCTTTTTTCTTACATGTAAAAGAATCCGTTTGTCAAGTTCTACAAAAACACTTGTTAGTACTTCAGTTGGAATTGCATTGAATCTGTAGATCTGGTGAGAACTCGTATTCACAAGATATTATATTTTACCATCCATGGACATAGTATACCTCTTTATTCACTTAGTATTTTTAAAATATCTCAAAAAAAATAGGTCTTACAAGTATTGTAGAATTTATGTCTGTCTACTTTGTATGTTTATTGTAGTAATTGCCAGTATCTTTGTCCTGTTTGGGATTTGAATGGGAATTCTGCTAATATTTATAGAATAAGAGAATGAGAATGTAATGAGAATAATTTTCTTTTTGGTTTTTGGTAGATATCATTTCCTATTTGACAAGATTTCCTTCTATTCCTTATTGGATAAGCTTTTTTAGAAATCATTTATATACTTTTTATCAAAATCTTTTGCACATTAATTGAAATCATTTTACAGTTTTCCTCTTTTAATCTAGGAATGTGTGACTAATAACTGATTTTCTATTAATCTGTCCTTGCAGACCTGAGATGAACTCAACTTACTCATTGTATATTATTTTTTTGTATATATTGCTGGATTCATTTGGTTTGTTTGTTTATTAATATTTTTTATCTTCCTGGGTGAGATTTGCATGTAATTGTTCTTTCCTTCTCCAAGTTTAATATCAAGGTTATACTAGCATTGTCAATGTAATGGAGAACTCTAGTATGGGATAATGATAGTGGGGCAGGTTATGTATGTGTAGGAGCAGGAGACATATGGGAAAACTTTGTGCCTTCCCTCAATTTTGCTATGACCCTAAACCTGCTCTAAAATTAAAGTCTATTAAAAAATGTGATGGTGAATGGTTCATCAGTTTCTATTCTTAGTATGATTTATAGGATTGAAATGATATATTCCTTGAATATTTGGTAGAACTAGCCTATAATACAATTTAGTATTATCATTGTGAGGGGTTTTAAACTATTCAGATTATTTTTTTTTTCATTTTTCTCTATTTAATCTTAAATCAGTTTCTGTAAGATTTTTTTCCTAGAAATTTGTCTGACAAATTCATTTTACCTGAGTTTACAAATTTATTGACCTGATACTCTCTTACTGACTTTTAATTTCCATTGCATTGGTAAGTAACTTTATTTCCTCTGCTTTTGAAAATATTAATACTGTTTATTGTCTCCCATTCACTTTTCATTTCCTCTTTACTGTCTTTATGAAAAAGGAACAAAAAGATAAATGTTCATGTCTTCTTTGAAGATGATATTTTTATTTAAGTAATGTTACTGTCATTAGTGATGAGGAGTGAGAAATGAATAAGGAATGATTTCTTTCTTTTTACACCTTCCTGGGTATTCTACTTGATGGTGAGAGTTTTAAGTAAAAAGTAAAAATGCTAAGGGGATTAGTTCTTTAAGGACAAGACCTCTTTGATTGTATGTTCCCATCTAGTTGTTACTGATTTTATTTTTTGGTCAGTATCATTGTATAGAAACTGCCAAATGTGATTAATAAAAGTTTATTAGGCTTAAGTTTATCACACTTGGTGCATTTGGGCCTTTTGTGAAATACATGATGGAATATATAGGATCATAGTGGTTGGTGAGAAAAAAATAGGGATACTCTTAACAGTGTACAAGACCACCCATTCAACAAAGAAATTTCCCCATAAAAAATGCCAGTAATACTTCATTAAGAAAAATCAAGAAAGTAAACTACTTTTGCTAACATTGCAGAGCCCAAAATGCTAGAGGACTAATTAAAAACCAACATGATATACACTTATACAATATAGTGAATTATTCCATCACCATAACTGTTTTCACTTACCCTTATGTAGTCCATTTTCCCCTCTACCTCAGCCTTAGATGACTGCTAATAATTATTCACTATAAAGTAGTTTATATTTTCTAAAATTTTATATAAGTAGAATCACAGTATACATTATGTACTCTTTTGTGTTTGGCTTTTTTCACTCAACATTATGATTTTGTGATTTATCCATGATGTTGCATCTGTTTCAGCAGTTAGCTCCTTTTGAATGAAGAGTAATGTACTTTTGTATAAATAGATCACATTTTGTTTTTACTGTCATCTGTTAATAGATATTTGAGTTGTTTTCTGCTTGGGATGTAACTAAAGCTGTTATGAGCATTCATACAATCTTCTTCAGGTGAACCTGTGTTTTCTTTACTTGGAAAGTGAACAACTGGCTTGTTTGGAAGGTTTAGATTTAACTTGTAAGAACCTGCCAGATGGTTTTCTGAAGGGGTTGTATTATTTTACATTTATATGAGTGGTATATGAGATTTGAAGTTTCTCCAGATCCTTACCAACAATTGGTATTGCTGTTCTTTTTAATTTTAGCCTTTGTAATGGATTTGTAGATGCATGCTGCTGTGGTTTTAATTTTCATTTCCCTGATATTAAATAATGTTGAGTATCTTATCTTTCTTTATTGGCCATTGTGTGTCTACTTTTGTGTTGAGTCTGGTCAAATTTTTCTTCTGTTTTTAAAGTTTTACTGAAGTATAATTAATGTTTGGTAAACTACACATATTTTATGTATCCAACTTGATATTTTTCGATTTATGTATATACCTGCGATACCATCACCACGATCAAGATAGCGAACCTGTCCTTCCTAACCAAAGGCTTAGTCAGGCTCCATTATAATACTTCTTCCCTCTCTCCTTGCTCTTTCCCCACAAGCATCTGTTTAGTATAATTGTAGATGAGTTTATATTTTCTAGAACTTTATATAAATGTAATAATACGGTATGTATTCTTTTTGCCTGATTTCTTTCAGCAAATTATTCTAATACTGCATCTACATTGTTGCATATATTTTTCTTTATTGCTGAATAGTATTCCATTGTATGTTTATGAAACAGTTTGTTATCCCAGTTACCTATTACTGGAAATTTATGTTGTTTTCAAGTTTTGACTATTATAAAACAACTTGCTATGAAAATTTGTGTTCAGGATGGACATACTTTTCTTTTTGGCAGTAGAAAGGCTGGATCATATGGTAGGTTTATGCTTAACTTAATTGCCAGACTGTTTCCTATGTGGTTGTACCATTATACCATGTTGCCAGCAGTGTGTTAGTGTACCAGTTATTCCTAATCAATACCGCCTTATGTTACTCTTTTATTTTAGACATTCTGATAGATGTGAAGTGGCTCATTATGGCTTTAATATTCATTTTCCTGATAACTGATGGTGTTGAGGATGTTTTCAATGTTATTTGCCACCTATATGTATTTCTTAGTGAAATATCTGTCTACATCCTTTGATTATTTTTGTGTTGTATTGTTTCCTTATTATTAAATTTGGAGAGTTTTTATATGTTCTAGATACAGGTACGTATCAGATGTATGCTGTAGCTTTTCCTTCATTCACTAAGAGTGGCTTTTGAAGACAAAAGTCTTTAATCTTTTAAATAAGTGTGGAGGGGAAGGGCAGAGGGAGAGGGAGAGAAAGTCTTAAGCAGACTGTGCTGAGTGCGGAGCCCCAGGTGGGCCTTCATCTCATGACCCTGACTGAGATCATGACCTGAGCCAAAACCAAGAGTCAGATACTTAACCAACTGTACCACCCAGTCTTCCCCAAAAGTGTTTGATTTTGGTGAAGTATTGTTTATTAATTTATTCTTTCATAGCCATGCCTTTGGTACTGTAAATTATATATATGTATATAATAAAGATTATATATATATATATATATATATATATATATATATATATATATTCTAAAAAAAAAAAACTGTCAGCAAACTAGGACTAGAAGGATGTTTCCTCAACCTGACAAGAGACATTTACCAAAATCCACCAGCTAACATCACACAAATTGGCATTTGTGTGATGCCAATCGTACTGTTTGTAATGAAGACAGTTTTATTTCTTTCCAATCTGGATGTCATTTATTTCTTTTCTTGCCTGACTGCTCAGACTAGAACCTCCAAAAAACAACATTGAATAGAAGTGGAAAGTTTGGATATCCGTGTCTTTGTCCTGATATTAGTCAGATAGTAATCTTTTTCGCCAATTTGTGTGATGTTAGCTGGTGGATTTTGGTAAATGCCTCTTGTCAGGTTGAGGAAACATCCTTCTAGTCCTAGTTTGCTGACAGTGTTTTTTCTTTCTTTTTTTTTTTTTTTTTTTTAGACATACGTGTTGGGTTTTGTAAAATGCTTTGTGACTGTTGAGATGATCTTTTCTCTCTTATTTAATTGTTAATGTGGTGAATTACATTGATTTTCAAATGTAAAACATTTTTGTATTTCTTGTAGAAAATTCCACTTGGTTATGGTCTGTTATCCTTTCTATATATATTGTGCACTTAATATGCTAAAATTATATTTAGAATTTTTACATTTGTTTTCATGAAGCATGTTGGTCTGCAGTTTTATTTTCTCATAATACCCTTGACTATATTTGGCATCAGGGTAATGCTAGCCTCAGAGAATTACTTGGGAAGTATTATTTCTTAATTCTCTGGAAGAGTTTGTGTAGAATTGGTATTCTTTCCTTCTTAAATGTTTGATTAAATTCAGTAGTGAAAAAATTTAGCCTGGATTTTTCTTTACAGAAAGGTTTTTAACTAAAAATTGAATTTCTTTAATGGAGAAATCAGTAAACAAATTAGAGAAATACTGTTATTCAGGTTCTCTGTTTCTTCTTGAGTGCTGTGATAGTTTTGTCTTTCAAGGAATTAGTTCATTTCACCTAAGGTGTTTAATGTATAGACATAAAGCTGTTCATATTCCCTTACTTTATCCTTTTAGTAACTGTAGAATCTAAACTGATGATACTTCTTTTATTCCTGATGTTGATAATTTGTTTCTTATTTCTTTTTTTCTCATCAGTCTGGCTAGAGCTTTATCAGTTTTATTGATTTTCCTCAGAGAACCAGCTCTTAGGTTCATTAATTTCCTCTGTAGTTTTTCTGTTTTCTATTTCATTGCTTTCCATGTTAGGCTATATTACTTCCATTTTCCTGCTTTTGTTGGGCTTAATTTGTTCCTTTTTTTTTTTTTTTTTAAAGTTTTTAAGTTATAAGCTGAGGCCATTGCTTTAAGACCCTTCATTTTTTCTCATAGAAGCACTTAGTACTATGTATCTTCTTTAGGAGCATGCATAGATTCTGATATGTTGTGTCTTCATTTTTATTCAACTCAAATAATTTCTAATTTCACTTTGATTTATTCTTTCAGGTTTTTTAAAACGGTGGTATTTTTCAAATACTTTAGGATTTTCTAGATATCTTTTTGTAACTCATTTCTCATTTACTTTCATTGCCCCAAAGAGCATACTCTGTATGATTTGAATCCTTTTAAATTTATCGAGATGTTTGATGGCCCAGAATATGTACTATTTTAATGAATATTTTGAAAGCTGTATATTTTGCTTGTTCTTCTATTGGGTGTTCTGTAAATGTCAATTGGGTCAAGTTGATTCATAGTGTAGTCAGTTCTCTTATGTCCTTGCTGATTTTCTACTTGTATTATCATATATTAAGAGAAAAGAATTGAAATTTCCAACCATTATTCTGGATTTATCTGGAAATTTTTGCAATCCTGTCAATATTTTCAAGCTTTATTCTGGGTTGCAGTTAAGTTCCTTGGAGATAAGTTTGGTCCTCTTAGATCTTGCTATATTATGGTATGGTAGTTCCGTCTAGAGTAGTACTCAGTCTAGTGCTAACTATTCTTACAACTGAAGTATGAACTTTATGAATATTCTCACAAGTGCCTTGTGAGCTATGAGTTTTCCCTGTCTGGCTTGTTAGAATGGCGTTCTTTCCCACTTTGTGTGAGCACCAGGTTCTGATCTCTAGTTCTCTGGGATGCTTTGGGATGGTATTTTCTTTTGTCTGTTTTTTTTTTTTTTTTTAAACATTTTATTCTTTTGCCTGTTGTACTTTATTTGCAGGCATGCACTATTTGGTACTTTGCTGACTACACAAAGAGGGGGATCTCAGTTGATTTTCACAGTTCTGTCTCTGCCACTGTCTCCTCCCTTGAATTCTATCCTATGAATTCTAGTTGCCTTAGTGTCCATGGAATATCAGCTCTGACTCCAAATCCGGACATTGCTAGGGTCCACCTGGGTTCTCCCACCCTGTGCTGTGATCTGTAGTGATTAGCCTCCATTTGTTTGTGTCCTATAACTCAGGAGTCACAGTGTCTTAAAGACCATTTTTAAAAAGCATTTTGGTTATGTTGTTTTTGTGATTGTTTCAGAGAGAAGCATAGAGTGTATTCCCTTTTATTCTTAGAATCTTTTGCCCATTTTGAATTTTATTCTAAACTATGTTTTTTGATGAGTAAAAGCTATTAATTTTGATAAAGTCTAATTTATTAATTTTTCAATCTTGATGTTTGCTTAAACTTCATCTGCCTCAAGGTCACAAGATTTTCTTCTAGTAATTTTATATAAGCTGAACTTTTACATTTATATCCATGATTTATTTTGACTTTTTTTTTTTTTTTTTTTGGCTTCCCATGCAGATAGCCAATTACTCTAGGACCAACTGGCCTACCTACCTTCCTCCCTCCCTGCCTTCCTCTTTTCCTCCTTTCCTTCCTTCCTTCCATTTTATTTTATTTTATTTTATTTTATTTTATTTTATTTATTTTATTTATTTTATTTTATTTTATTTTATTTTATTTTATTTTATTTTTATTTTTATTTTTATTTTTATTTTTTTTTGTTTCTTTCTTCCAGGATATTATTTAATTCATGTTAGTTAGCATATAATGTAGTATTAGTTTCAGGAGTAGAATTTGGTAATGCATCACTTACGCATAATCCAGTGTTCATCACAGGGGCCCTCCTTAATCCCCCTCACCCATTTAGCCCATCCCCCCAACCCACTTCTCCTCTAACAACCCTGTTTGTTCTCTGTAGTCAAGTGTCTCTTATGGTTTGCCTCCCTCTCTTTTATCTTTCTTCTCCTTCCCTTCCCCTATGTTGATCTGTTTTGTTTCTTAAATCCCACATAGGAGTGAAATCATATGGTATTTGTCTTTCTCGGACTGACCTATTTCCCTTAGCATAATATACTCTATTCCATCCATGTCTTACAAATGGCAAGATTTCATTCTTCTTGATGGCTGAGTAATAATCCATTTTGTATATGTGTATGTGTATTTTTTTATCATTCATCAGTTGATGGGCATTTGGGCTCTTTGCATAATTTGGCTATTGTTGATAGTGTTGCTATAAATACTGGGATGCATGTGCCCCTTTGAATCAGTATTTTTGTATCCTTTGGATAAATACCTAGAAGTGTAATTACTAGATTGTAGGGTAGTTCTATTTTTAACTTTCTGATGAACCTTCATACTATTCTCCAGAGTAGCTGCACCAGTTTGCATTCCCACCAACAGTGCAAGAGAGCTCCCCCTTTTCTGCAACCTACCCAACATCTTTTCCTAAGTTGTTAATTTCAGCCATTCTGACAGGTGTAGGGTGATATCCCATTGGGGTTTTGATTTGTATTTCCCTGATGATGAGTGATGTAGAGCATTTTTTCATGTGTAGGACTTTCTTTCTTCATTGAATTCCACTGATACCATATTACTGTAGCAAAAATCCACTTATAAAAAATGGATCCTTTACTGATCTCTGCATTTTCTCTTACTAATATCTACTTATTATCAATATATAACCATTATGGTATGATTACTGTGCCATTAAGCAAATGATTTTCACAGTTGATTTATCAAAATTTACAGCTTTTGTTTTTTAAAAAACACAAAGCTCATTTCTCTGTACTTAATTTTTTTCTATTTCATCATTGCTCTCATTTTTTTTCTGCTTTCTATTCACTTTAGGTTTAGTTTGATCTTATTTTTCTAGCTTAAGGAGGAAATTTTGATCACTAAAACTAGATCTCTTTCTAATAACATTTAAGACTTTATCTGTTAGCACTGTTTTTAATTAGATATTTTGGTCTTTTATAGATGTTTCATTGATGTTTTGTGTATTCAGAAAGTATACTTCATAAGACAGTCTTTTGAATCTTTTGAGATTTATTTTCCTATAGTTGATCAGATAACAATGAGTATATTGTACTTGTTGGGTATATTGCTATATAAATATCAGTTGGATTAATGTGGTGGTACTATTGTTCAGGTCTTCTATGAGTATTAATTTTTTTCCTTGTTAAATTGACATATGTCAGTTTTTGCACTTAAGATTCTGAATTTATCTTTTTCCTTTTAATGTACTAACCTTTTTATCATTATGATCTGTCCTTTTTTCGTCTGTAGTAGTGCTTATTTCCCTGAAGTCTGTTTTGAATATTAACCTTTCTTTTCTAGCTTTTTTATTCTTACAAGTTGCATAGTACAGTTTTTTTTTCCTTAATTTTTCCATTAAGTCTGTTCCTTATATTAAATTTTTAGTTCTTTTAGACAGCCTATGTCTGGGTCTTTTTTAAAAAATACATTCATTCTGACTGTACCTTTTATTTGAATGGTTTAGTCTATTATTATCTAATGTAATTTTTGATATGGTTGTATTTATCTCTTGTTTTCCTTGTGACATTTTTTCTTTCTTTCCTTTTCTTTTCTTTTCTTTTCTTTTCTTTTCTTTTCTTTTCTTTCTTTCTCTCTCTCTTCCTCTCTTTCTTTCTCTTTCTTTCTCTCTTTTTCTTTTTCTTTTTCTTTTCTCTTTTCTTTTCTTTCTTTTCTTTTCTTTTCTTTTCTTTTCTTTTCTTTTCTTTTCTTTTCTTTTCTTTTCTTTACTTTTCTTTTCTTTTCTTTTCTTTTCTTTTCTTCTTTTCTCTTTTCTTTCTTCTCTCCCCCGCCCCCCACACCAACCTCTCTCTGGTGACCACCAGTTTGTTCTCTTTATTTAAGAGTATGATTTTTGGTTTGTTTCTTTTTTGCTTTGTTTATTTGTTTTGTGTCTTAAATTCTATATATGAGTGAAGTCATACAGTATTTGTCTCTGTCTTACTTTACTTAGCATTATACTCTTTAGGTTCATCTGTGTTATTACAAATAGCAAGATCTTTTTATGGCTGTGTAATATTCTCTTGTACGTATGTATATATGCATATACACCCATACACACACCACATCTTCTTTATCCACTCATTTATTGTTAACACTGGGTTGCTTCCATATCTTGGTTATTATAAATCATGCTAGAATAAACATAGGGATATATCAGTCTTCTCAAGTTAGTTTCCTTGCCTTCTTTTTTCTTATTACTGAAATAAGTTTTAGTATTTAATTTAAATTTCTTTATTGTTTTGAAAACTGTTGTTTTCCTTGTATTCATTTTAGTTGTTACACTAGACATTACATCTTTAACTTGTCCCATTAAAGCACATTTTTCAGTTATTCTATTGTACTTTAACTTATTCTGCTTACTCAAGGAAATAGTATATTTATTTGATCTTCAGTTTTGATTGATAGTTTTCCTCTGTATATAATTCTTGGCTGACAAGTTTTTCTTTCATTTCAATTGGTATTCCAGTGTCTTCTGGCTTTCATAGTTTCTGATGTAAAGTTAGCCATAGTCTTCTAATCATTCCTTTGTATAATTTATTTTTGTTCTCTGACCTCTTTACTGTTTTCTCTTTATCTTTGGCTTTTAGTAGTTTTACTATCAGGCATGTGGGAGTATTGTTTTGTATTTATTTCACTTGTTTAATGAGCTTTTTTTCACCATATTGGGGAACTTTTTTGGGTATTTATTTTTTAAAATAATGTTCATTTCTTCCTTTCTTCCTGGTATTCCACTTATATACTGGACCACTTACTTTTGTCCCACAGATCCCTTGAGGTCCTGTTCATTTTCATTATTTTTTTTTCTCATTGTACTCCAGATTGGATAACTTTATGTTAATGTGTCATAAAGCTCACTGATCTTTGTTTTGCTGTTTTCTTTCTTATTTTGATCCCATTTAGTGATTTTTAAAATTTCAATATGTTAAGCTTTAGAATTTGATTTAAAAAAATAGTTTCCATACCTCTACCGAGATTTCCTATCTCTTCATTCATTGACAGTATTTTTTCTTCAATATTTGAACAATTTGTGATAGTTGTCAAGAAATCTCTGCCTGCTAAAACTAATCTCTGGTTTACTCATAGTTTCTGTTCACTTTTTTTTTTATATGTCCACACCTTATTGTTTATTTGCATGTTTAGTATTTTTTGAAATTTTATTTAAATTCAATTTGTCAGCATATAGTATAACGCCCAGTGCTCATGTGTAGTATTTTTTTACTTAAAAATTGAACATTGTAACCACTCTAGATTCAGTTGTGTTCTTGTAGGGGAGTATTGTTTTATTTTCTGTTGTTTTGTTTTTGTCCTTCTTTTATCTTAAACTGCAAACTTCCTTACTTTCACTGTAGGCAGTATCTGATACCTCTATATACTGTTATCTTTTCTCACTGCTGCTTTTTGAGACTGGTTCATTGTAGTGGTCTATTCTGTTCCTATTTTGTTTCTTGATTGCCAGCCAAGAATTTAGGTTGAGATAGAACTTACTCTGTCTGCTTTTCTTCTATAGATGATTCCCTAATTTTCAGTTGCTCTACCAGTGTTACAGTTTGTACTTAGACATTTCAAGTCCATTTTACATCAATTTTCTGCCAGAAGAGATGCAGTTAGTTCCAGCTGATATAATAAAATTCCACAGAATGGATGGCTTAAAAAAGAAAACATTTATTTCTCATAGTTCTAGAGGCTGGGAAATATGAGATCAAGGTGCCACCATGGTTGGTGTATTATGAGGGCCCTTTTCCTGGTTTGCAGATGGCCACCTTATTCCTATATCCTCACATAGTGAAAAGAGGGAAAGCTTTGCTCTCTAAGAGCACTAATCCAAATAGGTGGAATCCACCCTCATGACCTCATCTCAACCTACTTACCTCCCAGAGTTTCCCACCTCCAAATATAGTTACATGGGGCTTAGGGTTTGAACATATGAATTTTGGGGAGCACAAACATTCAGTCCACACTACACATTTTTGGAAGATGCAGTCCATTTCAAAAAGCATCAGGTATATACATTTTTCTCTATCTCTGCCTACGTTTTTGCTGAATTCCCTGAAAATTCCTCCTAAGTGTGTATAGTTTAGTTGTCAGCTAGGGACTTGGCACAAGTTATACTCAGGTTTGTGTATTATTCTTCCTGTGATTATCTTGCTGCTGGCATTTTCCCTTTAAATCTCCTGTGCTCTTTCAGTTCTGAATTCTGATCCTAGCACCATAAGTTGACAGTGAGTTTCTGTCATTGTTTCTGCAGCCACAGATATGGTAGTTAGGGAGTGCCCTCATACCAGATAGCCACAAAGTGGAAATTCTTTTCATTTCTAAGTGAAATTTCTGGGATTAAACTATTCCTGGTGGCCTTTTGGATTTTTTCCAGTGTTTTAAAATAGATTCTTTACTGTATTACTCAGTTTTTACAACTTTTATGTGTTGGAAGTTTTGTTCCATCATTCATTCCTTTACTATTTTTAGAAATACCCTTAACTTTAATCTTAAAATTGCATTAACACAAAACCTTAAAGATACTATGACTTGAGTTTTTATACTAAAAATTTAATTTTTATGTCTATTGCTAATAGTTTAAAAATGCATGAAATTCTTCAAGGAATTTATTAAACATATTAGATTTTCTCTTTTGTTTTAAAAATTGAAAATATAGCCTTGGAGGCATGTATCTTTCATTCAAAATAATGAATTAATACCTTTAGAAATGATGGGATCAAAATTTTGGCTGAGGATCATTTTTTTCCTCATCCCTAGAGACTTTTATTTGATAAAGGTTTCAGTAGTTTTTATGTATAGATTTCTTTGCCGATGTTAGTGTACATAAATTTGGAAGGGTTACATTGAAAGTTTTGCTATCTGGGATATTAGAGAATTAATTTTTCTGGTTAGGATTTTTTTTTTAATTTTTATTTATGATAGTCACAGAGAGAGAGAGAGAGAGAGAGAGAGAGAGAGAGAGGCAGAGACATAGGCAGAGGGAGAAGCAGGCTCCATGCACCGGGAGCCCGACATGGGATTCGATCCTGGGTCTCCAGGATAGTGCCCTGGGCCAAAGGCAGGCGCCAAACCGCAGCGCCACCCAGGGATCACTGGTTAGGAATTTTTTCTTAGAGAGATTATAGTCTTTTAAAGTAGAAACTTCTTTCTTTAGTATTTTTCCTGAATATCAAAGTAATATATGTTCATTATAAAATAATTTGAGAATTATATAATAGAGCAAAAAAAAGTCAATAAAAGTTGCCCATAACCTCACCCTAACAATAAGCTTATGTTTTAGTAACATCGCGATCCTTTTGTCAGTGTTTGTGTTTTTACAGAATTGGCCTCTTATTGTATATATTGTTAATATATTTTTTTAAGATGTGATCATTTTCGTAAATATTATTCCCTTATATGGACATACTCTATTTTCTCATTACCTGGTCCTCACTGTTTAGTCTTTATCGTATGCAGTCCTTAGCTCAGACTTAACTAGAATTCCATTTTGTAATTAATATCATGGTAAAACTTTGTTCAAATTATTTTATGTTTCTGTTTACTTCAGATTCTAGAAGTAGATTGTTTTTGAGCTAAGAGTATATGTTTCTTAACTGCATCCTATAAAGGGTTTGATAATTTATCAGCATCTCTGTATGAGATGTTCATTTACTCACAACCATCTACAAAGAAGGTATTATCTTAAAGAAAGATTTGTAATTCCAGTAGCCCAAAAAAAAAAAAGGAAAGATTTTATTAGGTTCATTTGTATTTCTTTGATAGTATTATTAGGGTTGAACATCTTTTTTATGATCATTAATTATATTTTCTTGATGAATTGACAATTTCTATTTATTATTTGATTTGTGTTTGTTTTTTTAAGTATTGCTTTGATTTTTAAGGAGATCCTTTATGAATTATGGATATTAATATCAGATGTCTTAGATATGTTTAAAATATTCAAATGTGTTATTAAATGATATTTAGAAAATCTTTTCATTAATTTACCTTACTGTGATTGTGATAAAATAATACAATTAATATTAGCTTTACCATACATGACAAACAAGAATCCTCTTGAATGAAATTTTATCATATTCTCTCAAAATTTGAGGCATTTATCTAATTTCTACATGCTTATTGAATTTCTCTTTTTTCTTATTCATTTCATAATGAAATTTATTTTTCCCAAACTACCATGCTTTGTAATATTTCAGTAAAGAGATTTCTTTTTTTTTTTTTACTAATTTTTAAGGAGTTAACTTCATGAAGTACCTTATTTATTTCTTTGGATACTTTGAAGATTTCAAAATAAGAATAATAATAAAGAGCACATCTGTTGAGTTTTAATGTAATTTATGAAGAATTTCTTTTAACTGAAGAAAATAAGAGAATTATTTTAGAATATAAATTCATTGCTACATATTCAGATATTCAGATAGATATTTTTGCCAACACAAAAATTGTATTATATGTTAATAGTAATTTGAATGTTGTATTACATTTTTATTCAATTGAAATAATAAAGTTTACATTTGTTAGAAACACACTTTCTGGGATAGATGTTCATATATTTAAAGATTGTAGAGGGCCTGGGCTATCTTAATATTATTTCAAAAGCAAAGGTTCTCTTTGCAAATATATATTCTTATAATTTAAAAATTGTATCTGTGCAAACCAGAATTTGTCAGGTGTCAGTTTCTGTAAGGGGTCACTGCATACATAACTCAGGACACTAGGTTGCTTGTTGGAAGCAGTGTGACCCTCCATAAAGCTCTTGTGCTAGGCTTGTGCTGTTCCTCAAACACTCTTCATCACCTTTCCAGTGGTTGATGTATAGAAGATGCCTCATACCCCCTGCTGTCCTTGCTGTGTGCGTGTGCATGTGTGTGTGTGTGTGTGTGTGTTTATAGCTAACCCCAGGGATCTTCCTGAGAGAAAGAGCTGTAGCAGGCAGCAGTGAAGCTGAAAAATCAAACATTTCTACCTCCTGAGTTAACCCTGATCCTGGAACCCAGCAAAAGGATAGGGTATTCCAATGATAGGGTGACCCTAGTATCCTCGCTCTAAAGGGCTGACTCACAGTGGTAGGCTCAAAGAATTATGCTTGCAGATAGCCTTGTGTTTGCAGAGTTCTTTAGGAATTTCTAGTGTTGTTGCCAATTGGTTTTTAATTATACATGGTAATCATGCATTTCAGTTATAATTTATTGATCATACCATAATAACTCACTATTGACTTGGCGTATTTAATACATCTGTTACCAAGGTTTTAAAATTTGAAATAATAAAATTTGCTCAGTTTGTCATTTTATAAGACCTTGTAAACTTTTGTTGTATATTGGAATCACCACAAGCCATTTATGGTTTATATTCTAAGCTTTCTGATATATCTTAAATCTTATTAAGGACTTTTAAAAATCTATAAATCATTATAATTTTCATAATGACAAAATTTAGTTTAGATGCTGTTTTAAAATTTAGTATTTTTGACCAAGTCTATTGGATAATATAAAACTTTCTGAATTACTTTTCCATGTATTATCTTACTTTACTTTTTAACGGATAAGGATATTTTTCCTCTTTGAGACTACATGACTAGTCAGACCAGAAGCTGGAAAACTTGGATGAACCTGTGTTGCTGCAGAAAAGGTAACTAGTTAGAAGACTTCTTTCTCCTTTGGTATAAAATGATTATCTTCATGTGTTATATGAATTAATGGAATCTTCTAAATTTAAAAATTCAATTGTGTAGTCTTTGCAATCACAAACATGAATATTCTAACTTAAGGCCTTTGGACACAATATAAATAGATTTTTAATAAGTAATGATTTTAGAAGGACTTTAAACATTTGTAAACATATGAGTTTTAAAAATCCAAGTTTACCCCAGATAATTAGGGATTATAAAAGGATTAAAAGTCTTGGCTGGAGATTGTGATTAACATAGAAATATATAGCAATACTATTTTCTGAATTTAGGGTGTAGGTAAGGAAAGATTAATTGTTGCTATTGCTAATAGACCTGAATAATAGGCTGTAATTCATACACAGATGGTTCTAGTAAATTTACACTTTGACATTGGGTGAAATTGATGGATATAGGGCAGCCTAAGGAGTCAGGGAAGAGATTTTATGTTTTTTTACTCTCAAAGTAGTTTGAAGATGACCTAATTGTTAGTAGTAGATGCATTTAAATCTTTGTACTTTTGTGTTTTTCTTCAACTGAAGGCAAAATATATATGTATATATATTTATTTTTGCAAAAACAATTATACAGATACCTGTGCTACATTTGTTTTTAAAATTAAGGTAAACCATGAAATAGTAAAAGCTTTTATAATTTCTTGGCTAATACATTGTAAGGATACACTTAGATAAAACTCATTTTTATTCAATTGGGAATGATCTGGAAAGGTTTTTAAAAATATATCCTTTTAGGCATGCATATCACTGTAAGTACAACAGGAGGAAAATGTGAAATTTTAAACACCTGCATTTCATCTAAAATATAGGTGGGTGATCTAAGAAAGTCACACGAGTTATCATGAGATAAGATTGGTTAATATTTGTCTTTTGTGTGGAATAACATTATATTTGCATAGAATAATTTTAAGAGAATTTTTGTTTAGTGTGCATTGATAATTTAGAAAATGAAACTGGTTTTGCACTTTTCTCCTATGCCAATTTTTTTTTAACGGATTAAGGGCCTAAAGGAATAGAGGAAGTGAATGGACACTGATGTTTCAAAATATCTCATTTTGCCTAAAAGCAAGTACCGGCAGATAAATGCCCATAAAGGGATTTCTTTCTTAAGCCCCGTGGATTTTTCCCCGCACAACTTTTTGTGTGAGTTAGAAATGAAAACCATTCATCTAGTGCCCCAAAGAACGGCCTTATTGAATGGAATAACAGTGTAATGTACCATTGAAGGCAGGATTGAAAGTGATTATCTTGTTAACTCTTGACAGTTACCGCCAGCTTGAAATGGAACCGGCAGGCTTGATTTGCAAATGAATTAGAGCTTTTTCATTTTGTGCCAGGATCATCTTTTTATATTCTGATATGACAGATGCTATGTTCCAGGCTTTTGTTTTTCTTCAGTTTTATACTTGCAAATAAAAAACAAAAGATTATGATAGTCATTTTATTTGCATCTTTTCTCTTGGAGTTTATTCTTTGTGTAGAAGTTTTTAATCTTACATTTTTCAAAAATTTGGTTAAGACTATTGTTTTTGTCAGAATTAAATTCGATTAATATAAGTATAGTAGTAATTGGGTGAAAGAGAAGAATATTGGTTTTCAAAAGGTAGAAAATTACAAACAAAATATTATAGTTAGTAAAAACAGAAACTTGGCAAAACTTAATAGAATTAGCTGTTTTTCTTGGTTAAATATTACTATAAAACTTCCAATTTGGTGACAAGTTTCAAGAATAGTACAAGAAACTTCATTGTACCCTCTACCCAGATTCACCAGTTGTTTACAATTTGCCCCCATTGTGTTTTATCAGCTCTCCCTCCCTCTCTATTCACACACTTATTTATAAATATATTTTTCTTCTGAACCAAAGGATAGTATGTTGGAAACATTGTTACTCACAAATACGTGGTGCACATATTCTAAGAACAAAGACATTCTCTTACATAACCATGAGTACTAACTAGCTTTTGAGAACTCAGAGTTCAAAAAGGAGTACATGATCTTAGGTTTTTAATCTTCTTATATTAGTAAGAAATCAGTGTGTAGGTTTTTTATCTATAATGTCATAATGCTTCAGTTTATATTCTCTAATCATCTAAATTAATTTATTAGTTATATATTAATAACTAATATATTAAGAATGAATATATTTAGTTCATTGTATATATGTGTGTGTATGTGTGTGTATAGATATAAAATTTATTAACCTGGAACCTTGTTTTACTTGTCCAGATAGTTTTTATTAATGAAGAGTTAATATAGTGTTAAAAGTTGTTTGCTCCGGGATCCCTGGGTGGCGCAGTGGTTTGGCGCCTGCCTTTGGCCCAGGGCGCAATTGTGGAGACCTGGGATTGAATCCCACGTAGGGCTCCCGGTTCATGGAGCCTGCTTCTCCCTCTGCCTATGTCTCTGCCTCTCTCTCTCTCTCTCTCTCTATGTGTGTGACTATCATAAATAAATAAAAATTTAAAAAAAAGTTGTATGCTCCATTTAATATAAATATTCAAAGTAGTAGTTAATGTAGTAGTTAATATATTGCCCCAGTCTATTAATATACATTTTCTATCCAAAAAGGGCTTTATTTACACACACACACACACACACACACATTCATATTCTTGTGGAGTTTTAAGTTAAATTTCTTTTAATTACTGCTTACAGATTCAAATTTAAAGTTCTGTAAGTCCACAGTTCTTTTTCTTTGTGAACAAAATATAACTGTTTAATAGCTGTACAAATCTTAATAAAATGTGGAATTTAGGGACACCTGGGTGGCTCAGCAGTTGAGCATCTGCCTTCGGCCCAGGGCATGATCCTGGGATCTGGGATCGAGTTCCACATTAGGCTCCTAGCCCGAAGCCTGCTTCTCCCTCTGCCTGTGTCTCTGCCTCTGTGTGTGTGTGTGTGTGTGTGTGTGTGTGTGTGTGTGTGTGTGTTTCATGAATAAATAAATAAAATCCTTAAAAAATAAAAAAACAAAAAACGTGGAATTTAAGGATAATTATTCCCTGTTTTACCAGTATGGCTTTTCAGCATGAACTTTGGCACTGAGGCCTATTTTATATAATGGGAACTCCAGGCATTCATAACATGTATTGATACGATTTGTTGAGAACTTTTATAAAAATACCAGTCATTTAAAGGTATGATTGTGTTGGCAAGCATCACTAAATTAAACAAGTGTTACCAAAAGCCTACTGTCTTTGAGTTAAGCAGTAGTATTAGTCTTGGAGGCAAACTGGAATAAGTTGAGAAGAAAGCCGGGCCATTTCTTCATATTCCATCTTTCACTCTAACTCATCCGGGTACCACCAGCCAATCTCTCAATCACTCTTTTACGTGGTAGTTGGTTGGACCATGCTTGTTTGGTGTATTATCCTTTTATGCTGTGTGTAAGCTTGGCATTTCTTTATGTAAAGGGTGACCGTTTAATATATTGTCCTGACTTTTAACACTTTAAAAGTAAAAGGAAATGCTGTTAATAATTCTGCTAGATGTCAGAAATAAGCCAGAACTATCTTAGGCAGAAAAGAGCATATATGATTGGTTATTTTGTTTTCATATCACCTTGCAAAAAGTTACAATGTTGCTATTTCTACAGTGATAACACCATACAGATTTATTTTTATTTTTATTTCTTTACCATACAGATTTAAACGCTAAAAGTCTTAAATAGTTGTGACCCAGTAAAATAACATTTGAAATATTCAGAATGCTGCTTCACTCTTACCCTGTTCAAAACCTGAAACAGTATTATATTCTTTTAATTCTATTACTTGCTTTATAATAGACAAATCCCTATAATGCATGAGCTTTAAACATTCTTTTTTAATGTTTAATATGATGAATTTGGAGAATATTCAGATGTACTGAGGGATGTATTTATGATTTCATATAGATTTCATATAGTCCTATTTTATAAAAATTCAGTGCTTGCAAAACTGATTATTCAATGTTATGCTAAATGATCTTTAATTAATGAAGAAAAGCCATTTTTCTCCAGTGTACTAGAATGTTTCTTTCTGATTATGCCAAGGTTAGTCTTTAGATGGAGTAATTAATATTTATCTTTTTTCATGTTACTCCTTCTTTGTCAAACTCTCATTTTAGAAAGAGATGAATTGAATTCGTGAAAGACAACAGTTTCTGTCTTAGAATTGATGTTAAAGTTATTTCTTTTTTTTTTTGCTTTATTATTTTGGTAGCCATTTTCTTTTGTTTTTCAGCCAACATGTTATTACATATAGTTAAGAAAATTCTTACCTCTTTTGATATGTAAAGTAGAATAAAAGGAGATGGGAGAGGTTGACCAAGTTCTCAAGTTTCTAATACAGCTCTTCTTTATATTTTGTTACATCTTCCTTTTCTTAATTTGTCATTTGCAGTTTGGGTACTGAGGTACTGTCAGTATTGTCAATGATTCTGTTAAGAGTGTCATGAAATTATCAAAATAATAAGAAAACAACAAGTCTCTATTTACCTCCATCTGCCTACCCTAAATTTCCCCAAGTGAAAAAACTTCTTATGGTCAGCTTGAATACAAGTGGAATTTAAATGATTTAGCTGAGGAGTCAGCACGTTTTTTCTGTGAAGACCCAGATAATAAAATTTTAGGCTCTGTGGGCTAGGAGGCAAAATTGAGGGTATTATGTAAATATTTATTTAATAAAAGAAAATTAATGTCCACAATTT
Source organism: Canis aureus (assembly GCF_053574225.1). NCBI lineage: Eukaryota > Metazoa > Chordata > Mammalia > Carnivora > Canidae > Canis > Canis aureus. Next base: position 924,799 of record NC_135632.1, on the reverse strand, counting down.
TTAATGACAAAATTCAAAGGTAATTATTTAGCACAGCTTTTGTAGTACAAATGTATAAATGAGAAGAATAGAATTCTTTTGGGATAGCATTTCACTTAATTGGGGTTCAGAGTTAGTGATCTCTGTCACCAAAATTTATTACAAATGTTCATCTGTTATTGTTAATCGATAATGAGATTTTAAATAGTTCATCTTCAGAATGTTTTTCATGATGATAGGCACTGCTAAATACTGATCACAATCCATGAGCATACGATTTCAGTTGAACTCAGTGTTGCTTGGAAGGCAACTATAAAATTCTTATAGATTCTTTTCTTGATATGTTTTTTATTTTTATTTTTAAAATATTTATTTGATAGAGAGGGGGAGGGAGAGAGAGAGCACAAGCAGGGGGGAGTGGCAGACAGAAGGAGAGGGAGAAGCAGGCTCCCAGTCTAGCCCAGGACCCTGGGATCATGACCTGAGCCGAAGGCAGACGTTTAACCGAGTGGTGCCCTGATATTTGCCCTTTAGTTTATTATATTAACAGATTAATCACTTCCAGCTGAAGAGGAAGTTCCTCAATAGCACAGTAAAATGGGTTTGGCAATACAGAAATTTTCTTTACACTTGCATCAAGGTTGGAAAATATTACTGGAATTGTAGTTTGAGCTCAGAAAATATACTCCTTGAACAGTATGTGGGGATGGAGATCTTGTTTTAAACTTGACAAAATGAGAAGTATATAAAGCAGGTTGACATTATTTTGTGACCCAATAAGATCAGTCCTGACCGAATGACTTTATTGCAGTGTAAGTTTTGCATGTAAACACTGTTTACCTTTTAATTTTTGGCTGAATTCATTAAGGAACATTACTAAGTCTACATCTAAAGCTAATTTCCAGAGCTGTCCCGTGTCACTAAAAGTGATTGAGGGCAGTTTTTTTTTTTTTGTTTTAGAAAGTTTCAATCTTGACCCTTTCTGGAAAAACTTAAAATAAACTTTTCCATTGTTCAGATATCAAAGTGTTGTGTGTTAGAGCAATCTGGATATTCAGCTTTTTTTTCTGTGAAAAATTTACAAAATGGACAATGGACAAATCCACAAGAATAAATGAGGTTCACTGTTGACACAACTAGTTCAATAACACATGACACATTCAAATATTTTCACAAAATATTCGCTGATGAATAATACAATGAATAACCATAGGCTTTAAATTTTCACATGTGCTTATATTTTCAAAAAGCTTTATAAATTTGTCCAACTAAGTCTCTCTGTCCTATACATATTTTTAACCACTATGATATGTGACATATCTTAGCAAATTTGACATCCGGTTGTACTGAGTTAGTGTTTTCTCAGTATTCTTGAAAATATTTTCACATTCTACATAGACTATTAACAAAGGCTAATTCTTTAGTCACTTCAAATAGAGGAAGCACTGACTCAAACAACTGAGCAGTGTTCCTGACACATCTGTGGATTCACCAGGAGCTCAGGAAAACCACCTCAAATTATTTGCCTTGTCTTTGACTGTTGATGATATTCCCTATGTCCTCAACTTTTTGAGTTCCTGTTCATACTGAAAGGCTAATCACTTTATACAAGTTTATTTTCTCTGAACACATTCCTTTGGCTGCTGCTGTCAAACATGATTTAATTAACTCATCATTGTTGAATAGTTTTCATTGATTGGCTGATGAATATACCACTCAAACTCATTTTATATTTTTGTGAAGAAATTCTGCTGTGATGAGGTATTACATTTTAAATTTTCTCAGTTTTTTGACTGTTGCTTTCCTGCGAGTTGGAAATCTTGTGAAGACTTCTTAGTTGAGAATGTCAACACCTGTTCTTTAAGCCTAGATACAGTGTAATTGTATAATAAATATAATGCATTGTTATTTAATTTGATAAAATAATCTACATTCCCCTGTGCCTTAAAAGTATGTCATTTGAAGTCCCCTTTTCTCTTCTTTCCTGTTTTGACATGATTGCTATATACTGGTATTAAAACAAAAATTAAATGTCACATCACAACAATTCATGAAGCCCTTGAAATTCTGTTGAGTTATATATACTGTATCACTGTGGTTTTTGTGCTCTGAGCAGCAGTGCAAATCAATGAGAGTACTACATATGATCTCTCTTGTAACCATTCAGCTGACCATTGTAGCACTAAAGCAGCCACAGAAAACTAGAAAGGAACAAGTGTGGCTGTGTTCCAGCAAAACTTTATATATTGACAAAATAATTTGGACTTCAGTATTCTCACCTATCAAAAAATATTATTTTAATTTTTTCCAGCCATTTAAGAATGTAAAAGCTAGTCTATCTCGTGGGCTGTACAAAACCAGGTGGCAGGTTTGCTGACCCCTGATTTGTACTCTCAACTCAAAAGAATTACTGGCAATCCTAGTGGCCTTCAAATACTACTAATACATATTTGGTAGAATGTGCCTATGAATTGAATATATTATTTTTTATTTTATGTGGTCAAATATAAAACCATCTTTGATAATAAAGTCAGTCCTAGAAGAATCTTCATTTGTACTTCGACTTTAAATGAAGTAGAAAAAACAAAAATTGTTCTTACACGCAGGGCTGTTCGAAGCCTGCAGGACTTACACATGCCATTCCTTCCTGTCTACATGTAAACTATCCTCACCAAGCTTAGGTCCTATTAGAAAATAAGAAAGTAAATAACTATATGCAAGATTATTGGGTAGCTTATGTAATAAGTGGAACTCTGAAAACCCCAGGTTATGAAAATGAACAGGAGTTAAGATGGCTGTATCATGCGGTCAGTGTAGTCAATATGTGGGCACTGGCAACACCAATGTTGCTGCCATTGGACTTGCAGTTCATCATTGCTACTATCACCTAGAATAATCTTTGTATTCTTGTCCTTCATTTATTCTTGATTCAGAGTTTCTGGAATAATCCTGTCTTCCTCTATTTGGATTACTTTGGAATCAAAGCTCATCTAATTTGAAAGGGGATTCAGATTCTGGGTAGCTTCTTGAAAAGCATGAGACATCTACTGAGGAAGTGTGTAGTGAGTGAACATAGCAATGAAATAAGATGAAGGAAGAATTTCTAGACCTTCTAAACTAGATCTTGTATTCCTTTAATTGTGTCTCATAGGTCTCTGTACTATTCCTTCACTGTACTTTTGAAATGTCATTCATGTAACAGTTACTAATTTATGTTTGTGTGTTAGTTGTGTATGATTCTCGTGCCTGTCCATAAGCTCCTTGCAACTCAGTCTGTTCTTAATCCCTGATACTCAGCACAGAATCTGACCCAAAGATTATGCTCAGTAGTAGTTGAATGATTAAGTAATGAAGGCAGGAGGATCAAGTCATGGTGGTTTCAGTGGAAAGGCATTAAAGAGCTTCAGACAGGGAAATGATGCGACGTCCCCTTACACAATTATGGTGTTTTGTAGTATGTGCATAGGAGGGAAACAGCAGTGGACTGGAGAAGATAATTACAAGGGAATGAGGACGAGACTAGGCCAGAGGTAATGGTGGTTGGACTAGGATGGCGGCAGTTTATGTAAGTAGAGACAGTTAGTGTCTAGGGTTACTTAAGAGGTAGAATCAGTAAATAAATAAAAATTAAAAAAAAAAAAGGGGGGGATCCCTGGGTGGCTCAGCGGTTTGGCGCCTGCCTTTGGCCCAGGGCGCGATCCTGGAGACCCGGGATCGAGTCCCATGTCGGGCTCCCGGTGCATGGAGCCTGCTTCTCCCTCTGCCTGTGTCTCTGCCTCTCTCTCTCTCTCTAACATAAATAAATAAAAATTAAAAAAAAAAAAGAGGTAGAATCAGTAGGATTTAGTGACAGGTTATACAGGTAGGAACAGTGAAAAGAATGTAAGGAGGTTTTTGGCTTGAGCAACACAGTGAATGATGGGACTCCTTTCTGAAACAGGAAATGCTGAAAAGCATAATTTTGAAGGAGGAATGTAAATTCAGTTTTTGAGACATTGAGTGTAAGTTTTTGTTTTTTGTTTTGGATTTTTGAGACTAGCAAATAGACAACTGGATAGTTGGATCTGGAGCCTCTGAAGACTATACATTTTTTTCTGGTCATTTACCTATAGATTGATATTAATGCTATGCATGAGGGCATGGTAGATGAGGAAAAAAGTATCACAAGATGAGGGCCTGGGAATGAGCCTTGAGGAGCTCTAACCTTTGATGCCTGAAGAGAGGAGCATGACCCTAGAAAGAAGACTTGAGTCGTTTTTTGAGAAAAAGTGGAAAGCCTGAATCATGTGATGTCATAGAAGACAGGTGAGGAGAGAGAGGGTATACCGGAGAGAGTGTTCAACAGAAACAAATGATTCTGAGAAGCTATAAAGAGAAGGGTAATAAAAATGGATTGGGTAACACAGGGAAGATGCCACTGACTTTAGCAAGAGTAATTTGGGGATCTGATGGAAAGTAGGAATGTGGAGACATAGTGTATATAGTTTTTCAAACACTTTGACTTAGGGATGCGGAGAAGTTGGTAGGAGGGTATCCGAGGAAGCAGCCTTCAGGCCAAAGCCTCTGTGTGATCTTCCAGACCCAATCACAGGCATTTCTAGGCCAGATGCTTTAATCCAGAGGTTTCCTTACTGGGATCTGTGGCAGTTCTCTCTGCTTTGAGTCAGTACTCCTCCATTCCTACTCCTTTCCCCTCTCCCTATCCATGGTCCACTGATCTATAAAGAGGCAAGAGCCTTTTGTTGGGGCTCCTCAGCAGACAGATGAGGCCCCCTGCCCTGAACTGCAGCCCTCTAGTCCCACTTCCCTGCACTGCATCTACCTAATCCTTGCCCATACTTTGCTTCAAGGAAAACAAAAGGTTTACTTAAAAAAAATTAGCCTGGTCAATGGATACACACATAGAAGCCACATAAAATGTTTACTGAATATTAAATACTGGACTGTGGAGACTTTTCTATAAGGGCAATGCAGTGTAGCCACAGATTTAATATTCTTTCTATTTAATATTCTTTCTGTTCAAATAGGGCTTATATGGCCCACTGGATGTGAGATTTTGTAATTTTCCTCCAGCATGACGTTAAAGCATAGGTTCTGTGAGGATGATGTGCAGGAGTCCTTTCACTTAGCTGATAATGAGGCCAGCTGACTTGGCAGCATTGTGTCTCAAGAGTGACTTTGTTTCCTTCTGGTCATAATGTTTTGAGCAATGCTCGTAAAATGTGTTCATAGTAGTAATGATATTGATAATAATTAGTGTATGCTAAGAAAAATCTGCTAAGCACTTTGCACACATTATTGCATTCATAATCAAGTGTATTTGGAAGTTCTGGAACTTACCATTGAATGTCAAGGAGTGACTCTAAGTTTAGAGACGTAGAAACTTCTGTGAACATAGAAGTGGGAGTTTGGTTCTTGCACAATAAATATTTAGAATTTGAACATCTAGTGAGGAAAAGAAGACCGTTTTAGGAAGGTAAATGCATGAGCAAAACATGGAGGTGATAACGAATTGGTCTGAGAAGAGGAACATTAGTAGTAGAAAATTATTAGGCTGATATTGTATATTAGGAAACAGAGACATCGACTTGAGTTATGAAGACATTGATGTTTTAGAAGAGTATTGGAAGAATTTTGATGTAAAGTGGTAAGAACCGAAATTAATATAGGCAAAGTGGAAAAGGAAGGAAATGTGGCAGCACTTGGACCAATTTAGACCAATTATTGAAAGTTTCGCCATTTCCATTTGTCTCATGCATTGTGGGCATAAATATGTTCGTTATCTCTATTCTAGTTTCACATTCTTTGACTTTAAGTTGAGTTCATCTGTATCTTATATAATCATTTACCAAATTGAGGAAGATTCTATTAGTTCTAAACAGTGTAAATGGTATAAAAATGAACAAAATTGTAGACAAGTCTTTAAAGAGGAGACTGAAGGTTAACAGGCATGTACAGAGATAATTTATGAGAAAGTATTTCAAGGGTGTATAGAAAAGGGAAAGTGTGGGCCAAATATAGATTTAGCTTTGTTTTCCCTAAGACAGCAGGTAGCCTTTCCATTCTGAAAGAAAAAGTATGTGTTTTGGATTCAGATAGAGCAATTTTTGCCATTTTAGCAAGTTACTTTCTTGCCCTAAGCTGGATATCCCTTATTTACAAAATGAGGATAATGTAGTACACCACAGAGTTGCTGTGAGAATTTTTTTTAATACATATTTTTTCAACTGGACTGACAGTAATGTGTTTCACAGAAGAAAACTTAGAAAACATATAAGAGAATTAGAATGAACATAAACACCACTTAAAATCCCACTGTTAAATCCCACTGTTGATTACTGTTGACATTGTGATTTATAACTTTCCAGCTATACACAGATATATACACATATGTACTGATACTATACATATGTGTGTATAAAACTTTTAAGCAACTCTGACATCATATAATTCTGTAATATGCTCTTTTTTAAAACTTCATATGCCATAGGAACATTTTTCACATACATATACAACTGCATCATAATTTTAATTGCTATAGGTTTTCTGTTGTGTGGATATTATTTTATTTCATAGTTTGCCATTATTGAACATTTAGTTTTCCCCATTTTTTGTTTTGTATTAAATGTATTTAGAGTGATTAATATCTTGTGAATGTATCACTGAGATAAACCCAGAGAAATAGAACCATTTGGTCAAAGGCTTTATGTGTATTATTGAGAATTTGAACATTTTCCCATTTCCCTTTAGAAAAATTGTAATATTTTCTGCTTTCATCAGTAGGACATAAGGTATCTGATTCCATACACAATTGCCAGCACTGGAAACATTATCATTCATTTTAATCTGTTTGCTAGGTTTAAATGGCATTTAGTTTTATCTTGCAGATCTGTGCACTCTAATATTTTTCTTTTTGTGAATACTATTAGAATTTAGTGTGATTATAAATAGATGAACAGGCTCAGCACCTGGCAAATATTGGCTGATCATTAAGGATGAGTGTTCATTTTACTTAAATCCTCACCCCTTTGCAGCCATCTTTCCAATCATGGTGGCAACTAAGGAGTAAGAGAATACTATAGAATCTTGCTTCATTATTAAGATTATTGTTTAGAGATTGACAGTAATAAATTCTCTCTTGATTAAGATTTGAGCAGTGAACTCTGGCCGCTTGGTTTCAAATCTACCTTTTACTAGAAGAGGGAGGTATACTATATGATCTACCTAACTTCTCTCAGCCTCAGTGATTTCATCTAAGTAGTTTTATAGTTAAGTTATAAGGACTAAATGAGCTAATTCATGTAAAGCACTTACTATAGTGCTTGGCACATACTTTCCTCAGGGGTAGAATTTATAAGGTCATTTTACTTAGGCAAATAATGTGATCAAAAATTTAAGTGCGAAGAGGTCTTTAGGAAATGACAAATCATTCGATTTCAGCAAGAATCTTGAATTCTAGACCAAGTAGTTTATTTTTAAAAATAATCATTAAAAAAAGACAGATTTTAGGAGTTTTATTTCCTAGCACTATTAGGTACTTACCTGTTTATAGTCACACCTTAGTTTTTTGTTTCTTGCTAGAGTATTTGGGTAGTTTCATAGGATACTATCATAGGGAAGATAAAAAAAAGCATCAAAAGATGTTAATATTTGAAAAAAAAATGTTAATATTTAAATTGAATACTCAGTTTTTGAACTATTGAAAATTTGCTGTTATCCAGAAATATATACTTCTATTGCATTTTCTCTCAGCCAAAAACATTAATCGAAAACTTCTATATATTTGTTACCTTTTATTTGGGATTATTGACTCTATTCCATATAGGTAGATACTGCTTTTATGGAATTGTTGGGATACAATGTTATGATAGTGGACTTTCTATTTTTAAGTGTATTTAAATTTAAAATATTATAATAAAACTTTATGTTTAAATACAAGTTTATATTTATATAATAAATATATGTTTAAATATTTACTAGAGATGGAATACACTGATTTATTCCCCCATTTAAAAATTATTTGACCCCATTCCTCCAAGTGAAATTAACATTACATAAAATTCATAAGTGATTTTTAAATCCAGTGATCAGTTTTTGTATTTTTACACCCGTTTAATTTAGAGTTAGAAATCTGAAACAAGCCAAATGTCCAACAATAATGGAGAAGTTAATGTATTATACATCAGTGGAATAGTGAGTGGAATAGTAGGTAAACAGTAAAAAAATATTATTTGTAAATGTATTTATAAACACCAGGGAAGCTATTTATAATATATACTTAAATATTGAAATAATTGAAGCTACAGAGCAGAAATTAATGATGGTCCCTTTTTTGTAAGGAAAAAAGTAAGTATATTTGTGTGTTTGCTTAAGAATGGAGGAAAAAAATAAAGCATGTTGATATTATGTTAGCTGGTGGAATTTCAGGTGATCTTTATTTTCTTCTTCATTAGAACAAGATGTGATTTTGAATTTTCTACAATAAGCATTAATTTTTTTGCAGGGCTTCTGCTAGCCCATATGATACCTTTGTGCATATATGGAAAAGGTGTCTCTTCTTCCTGTAGATCCAGTACCACACCAGGATGCACTGCTTGGATGCATAGAGCTCTCAGCTACCACTGCCCATGAGGATTTTTTTCCTTTTTTCCTCTATAATGAGCATGCACAATTATACATGACAGCCCTAAAAACTTACAAAATAACAGTTATTTAAAATTAAAGACTAACAGTAATATGACCTTTTCATGTACCTATTCCGGGTGGGTGACTCCCCTTTCTTGAACCCTGCCAGGTTATATGGGGCCTTTGAGCTCACTCCTCCAGGATCCAGGTAAAATTACCCACCTCTTCAAAAGATTTCCCAACCTCTCTAACACACACACACACACACACACACACACACACCCAATTTCTCCTTTTTCTGAACTTGAGCTGGGTGAAGAACATGGATTAAAGGGGGTAGTGGTGAATGGGTTGCATCTCACCTGCTGACTCAAGACAACTGGCAATGATTTCTTAGATGACAGTGTTGAGAAAGATTCTTGAGCTGTGTCTGGCCTCAGTGGGAAAGAGGATTGTCACTGATTCTGAATATTAATTCTGCATGTAGTTTGAAATAGCAAGTGGGTAGCATGTTTACATGGATTTTCCCTGCCTGGCATGGACATACTATTTCATGTAATAGTCTTGGTTTGACACGTTGTTTTAAATATCTGAGGTATAGATATCATATCTTAATACCTGTACTTTTTGTTGGTGATGTTTGGTTATGTTATTGAATAACATATTCAATTTATCATGGAGATAGGTATAAGGGTGCTCAGTAAATATATTTGCTTTGTTTTTCATTCTTGATGTTCAGGTCTCTTTCTAGTATAATTTCCCTTGTTTCTGAAGCATTCCTTTAGCAGTTCTTTAGATAAGATCTATTAGTGATAAATTCTCTCACTTTGTCTTCTTCTGAAACTGTTACATAGAACACAACTGCAAAAAATACTGAAATCTGTTTTCTTTCCTTCGTTGACCATTTCTGTGAAGGTCAGAACCTGTTTACCTGAATGACTATAAATGGCTTAATTGTTACATACCAACTTAAGTGTTCAGCTTCTCATTGCAGGAAGCTCAGTGTGTATAATATGTCCTTAGCTGTTTAATATGTTTAATGAATCCTCACTAATATTTGTAAAATTAAAGACTCTTAAAAATAGAATAGTACATGTAAAAGTAAGTAACCATGCCACATTTGTTTGTGCAAATGATTTATAAATCTGGAGCAGAATTAATTGCAAAAATCAGTCATATAAAAAACTACTTGTAAAATACAAACATCTGAAAACTATCATTCTGAATTGCAATAATAGAAAAATACATCTTTAGAGCCAGTGATTCGCAAGATAGTCTCCAATCAGGAAAAAAATGCTGAGAATTCTAACCAAACATGATGGGTTGAAATTGAGAATTCCAGAAAGATCTTTTTGGAACTTGGAGCTGATATTCTGTGTTTCTTTTGTTTGTTTGATTTTGAGAGAGGAGGAGGGGCAGAGGGACAGAATCTTAAGTGGGCTCCATGCCCAGTGGAGCCTCACAGTGGAATCTCACAACCCTGAGATCATGACCTGAACTGAAATCAAGAGTTGAGTACTTGACTGACTGAACCACCCAGCCACTCCATCTGTATGATTCTTACTGGGATTAAGATGTAAAAGGCATCAGATAATTGAGAAACTGTTTACTTTTTCAACACATGTTATTCTTCTCCTTTCAAAGAGATCAGCATGTTAGGATGCATTTATGCCAGGATATATGTGGTATTTTTATTGGATGCTAGCCATTGGGCTAAGCCTTTTATATGTATTTGTTATTTGAAAAGTAGACTGGCTTTCATTTATAGGTACTACAGTTGAGATAGATTTTAAGATGACTTAAAAAGCTAACATCTATAAAGATATTTCTTGGTTTTGAAAGTGGAATGCAATCAGTTGGTTCATTATTAGTCTGTCATATCGAATGTATTTACTGTGTGACTTTATATAGAATAATTATAGAGGCTCTGTAACCTGACAAAGTTATTTAGTAAGTAGTAGAGTTGGAATTTGAACTCATGTTTTTAGATTTTTAGATTACCAATTTTTTCATTAATAACATTTAAAAAATAATATACACATGTAAAAATTTATCAATGATTTAGATGGGAGGTGTAGATACTTTTTAAATTTATAACTTAGGCTTTTATAAACTTTGCCATTATGTTAAAAAAAACCTCATGTAGATTTTTGTTTTGTGAAAGAGATGATACAGAATTAATTTTGATAAGAATCTCTTAACGGCAAACTGCAGCATAGTAATTCTTTAAAAGTGAATAATATACTTACTTCATGACAAAAAAAAAACCTGTAAAATATTTTATTTAGGACTTACCTTGTTTTCCATAATTACTATGTGTGTGCACATTTTATATGGATTATATATATACATTACCTATTATAATATATTTAGTCTTTTATTTCTTAAAGACTTGGTCAGTGAAACGATACTTTAATACTATTTTGGTTGGTTACCTTCATTATGATTTCTGAGTATTTTGTAACTAAATACCCACTGGATTTTGGCTTGCTCTATGAAATGGCTTTATATTTCTTTTGTTATTTTTCTACTCTCCATCTAAAAGAGTCACTTTCTTTTTGAATGTCTTTTATTTATTTAATGTTTTTAAAATGTTACTTTTATAAGTAAGTCTATAATAGATTTCAGATATAATAAGGAATGGTAAGAAAAATCATTTACTGGGAGAAATAAGTAATTTTAAAAAAAACTTAAGCTGGTATTTTACAAGTATACATGCAAAATATTGAGAATGAGGGAGAATGCATTCATCAGAAGGAACAGAGTTTTTTAAAAAAATAAATACTGTTGTTAATTGTAACTCCTTAACCTGATTCCCTTAGACCATTTTAAAACCTGAATGATCACTTTACTGATCATATTGTTCCCATATTAAAAACAAAACAAAAAAAAAGAGATCTCGTCCTAGTAAGACTAGTTCTTAAAAATCTTAGTGTATTTGTTTGGAAATTTCCTAAGGGGATATAAGCTTTATCATAGCAACAGTTTCTGTATTTAGAACAGTCTTCCTTTGGCAAAATAATAAAATGTTTGCCACAAAGTTAAATTAGTATCCTTCTTTCTAAAATTTTTCTCACCTGCCATGTTCTGATTGATGTATGGCACCTTTCCCCTGGAAAAAGACCTAATATCGAGACTGACAGGTGCCACAAGGTTTATTTTAGGACAACCTCAGCCTTGTCCCAGTGAGTTTCAAAATGTCTGCCTCATCCATGGGAGCCACTGCATTTCCTGCTTTAGAGCCGCGTGTAATGCCAACATTACTATCTGTGCTGCCTCAACTACAAATTGGATGAACAGCCCGTGACACTTTTTCAATATTATTACATTAAACCAAGTGGATTTTGATTGATAACCTAATATTCAACTAATGCAAAACATCAATCATGGCAAGTATATTAATTATTTAATATTGCAGTCTAATTCAGAAATCGATGTGCTGCATGAGGGGAAGGGAAACTCATGGTTCCCAGAAGATTTAAGACAGGGAATGATTAAAAAAAGACCTGCTGTACTCCTGTGTGTTAGTTCGATACAAATCTTTATTCATTTGCCAATAATTTCTTCCCATTTTCCACTTCAAGACCATTTTATCAGTTTTGAGACCTATAATTGAATTAAGTCTGCTTTCAGCACAGGGCAAAAGGAGTTGCACAAATATTGATGAAGTCATGACAGGGACAACCCAAGAGACAGACCACTAAAGAGGACAGGCTTTATACCATTTGTTGCAAGATCCTTCTGTCAATGTCTTGGATCTTGCCACTCTATTTAAAAAAATTCATTAAGGCTTTTGGAACCACTTTAAGACTTTTGTATTTTAATGTCTGTTGTAATAATAGATTTTTATAGCACAGTATGGTGTATAGTGTTTACATTGTTCCTTCTTCATGTACATTATCTTGCTTCTTTTTTCATATCATTGACGGACAATCTTAGCTCAGAGTAGTTGGGTTATTACCAAGCTCATGCAACTGTTTTGTGTAGTGCAGCTTAAATTTGAGTTTAGGTATTGTGCTTCTAGAACCAGGGTTATGTATCATGCTGTCTTACGCAGTGTTTATGTACTCCTGATGCTGTAGTTGGGTTGTTTGGAGATGGCCCTTCTTCCTTGTCTTTCTGTCCAAAGTAAAACTAAAAAAAACTGATGTCCATGGAAAACTTGTTGAAACTTTGTCATCTCCGTCTATGATACGTATTACATTTTGGGAATATGCAAACCTTCTGGATATAAATGAACATTTCTTGATCTATTGTATCTTTTACTAAAATATAATACCCTTTTTCATATATATCTCTCAAAAATATATATATATATTTTTTTTTTCTTTGGATGGAGGAGTGGCTTAAATATATTTTGTCATTTAACTTACCCACCCAGTTTTCTTTTGGTTCAAGTTTGCCTGGTTATATCTTTCACTATACCCTTTTTGGAAACTTTTCTGAATTCTTTTGTTTTATGTATCTCTTTATAAATGACACATTGCTGGATTTTGTTTCTTACCCAACCTAAGAATCTTCTGGCATTTTGATTCTGCATCACTGTGGTGAAATTTCTTTTTAGTTACTAATTACTTAGATTATAATAATTCCATTCTAAGTCCATCTGTATTGGCTTTATCTGATCCTGAATTTATTTCTCTTCTTATTGCATTACATTCCTCAGAACTTCTGTCAAATAATGTCTTTGGCCTGTGAATTTCCTGAGACCTTGTATGCTGAGAATTTATTTTTCCTTCAATTTAAATAATAGTTTACTAACTATATATAAAAATTCTAGGTTCAGAGTCCTTTTCCTTTAATACAATATCTTTAAAGTTATCTTATACCTTAACATTACTATTGAGAAGTTTGATGTCAGTGCTACTCCTCCCGTATGCAGGGGTATGCTTTTCTTTATGGAAGCTTTTAGCCTTTGCTCATGGTCTACAACAGTCTTAGTTATCCTTATATTATGTGTTGTTGTGGATTTTCATTTAACTATCCTGTTCACTGCTCTGCATACCCTTTCAGTCTAAGATTTGAGTAATTCTGTATCTGGGATTTTTTGTCATTATTTCTTCAGATATTTTTTCTCTTCTGTTTTGTCTTTGCTTTCCTTCTAGGGTTCCCATTATATAGATGTTCACAGTTCTGTTCCTCTTCTTAACTTTATCCCGTGTTTGTTCTGTCTTTTCATCCTTATACTATGCCTTCTGGGAGAGTTCCACCCAGTGTTCCAGCTCACCAATTTATTCTCAGTCTGTAGCTATTGTGCGTTCAGTTCATCCTCTGAGTTTTTTATTTCAAACTACTATATTTTTAATACCGGCTATCTCGAATTGATTCCCCTTCATAGCTGGTTTTTTTTGTATTAAATTTATAGAAATCTTTTATCTTTAAAGATGTTATTATGCTTATAGTATATTCTTGCTCAGTATATTCTTTTTGCTCTGGATGAAGTTGCTCCATTTGTTGTTTTGTTATTCCTGTGCTTATTCACCTCAGAGGTCTTAAAATTTTCCTGTGGACTTCTCTTTTATTTCTTTGCAACATTCGGCTGCCTTGGCTAGTAGCTTTAAGGAGAGGCATAAAAGTCTAGGATCTGGCTTACGCTTCTCTGGGATAATTTAAAAACTAGAGTGCAAAGCCTCTAGTGTTGTGCTCTGGCCTGAATCAACCACATTTTCCACTGTGTCCTCATACTCCTTCAAAACCATAAAACAAAGCGAAACAAAACAACCACGCACCACACGCGTACGAACGACTCCTAATACCACTCTCCCAAACTATCACTTGCCTTTGGAGTTTCCTTGCTCTTCGTGTGCTGTGGAGATAGAGTGGGGCTGTGTAGGACCACCCAGAGACCTGAATTGGTTGCTCCTGATTCTCCATCCAACCTTGTCTTCATGTTTAGGTGTCAGACCCTTACTAGTTGAATATACACTATGCAGGCACTGTGATGGATGCTGGGATATAAAAATTTTAAAGATGCAATCCACGTTCTCAAGGAATTTTCATTTTAGTGATGTCAGTGGAAAGTAATTAGGTATTTATATAAAGTATGATAAATTATGTGAAGAGAACACATGGGAAGAGTTGATTAGTTCATTTGTGAGGACCAGAGAAGGTTTCCCTTCCTGTACGGAATGAGTCCTGAAGGATGTTTTGTTGTTGTTGTGTTGTTGTTTTGTTTTGTTTTTGTTTATAAGTTAGATTACGAAAGACTAAAGGAGGCTGGGAGAAAGCATGTCAGGTAGAGAGAGCGAGTGATTCAGTGGTGAGGGAAGCCAGGTGAATAATTTCTTATGGCTCTTGCTGTCACAGTTTTGGCAATGTAGCTTTGGCAGGATAACAGAGGGAATGAGTAAACTGGCGTGTAGTAGGAGTTGATTTTGTAGGAGTTGGAATTTGAAAAGGAAATGACATGATCAAGCTTACATTTTAGGAATATCTTGCTGTGTTATGGACATGAGGTGAGGCAGGAGCCATTGGGACCCATTAAGAGGCTTTACAGTAGCCTGGGAGAGAAAAGATGATGACCTAAAATAAAGTAGTACCTGTGAGGATAGAAAGAAGTGGCTAACTCTAAATGATAATTAAGGATGTTGGGTAGCCAAGACTCTGTGATTGATGACATTTGTTTATGTTTGGTCGTAGAAGAAAGGGTATGCATCAAGGATGATGCCTAGTTTTCTTTCATGCATACCATTCAAAATGCCTATTTCCTAAATAT
This sequence comes from Canis aureus, assembly GCF_053574225.1. Lineage (NCBI taxonomy): Eukaryota > Metazoa > Chordata > Mammalia > Carnivora > Canidae > Canis > Canis aureus. Next base: position 909,480 of record NC_135632.1, on the reverse strand, counting down.
CATTTAAAGAATCATTTGGAAATATAGCAAAGCAATAGTCTAATCAGCCTTTTTTGTTTTAAGAACAGATTGTTATCCTTAATTCCAAAATACAAATAGCTCAAGAAACTGGGAGATTTTCCCTAAGTTTGTGACAAACTAATTGACAGTAAAACTGACCTTGAAATGAAGTTACGCATAGTCTTTGTTTATCCTATTTTGTATGGACATTCATGTTGCTTTCAGAATTATTGATGTGTATAATGATGAGATGCTGCTTCAAACCTTGTTGCCAGTGTTACATGACATACAGTATACTATACGTCTTATTACCTTTCTAGAATCTAAAATGCTCTGATGAAGCATGTCTGATTCCATGGTTTCAGATAGTAAATTATGATCTTGTACTTTGGGCATTTTTGTTCTTTTATATTGCAGTATTATTTTCTAATAAGAACCATTATGTGACAATGTAGTGATGGGGGAAAAATGAAGTAGATTTTTTTTATATAGTTCAACCTTTGAGGTAGAATGCCAAATGAAGGGACAAGATAGTGAGTATAGGATGCTTCTGTTTGGGTTTAAGAAAAAAATAGAGGAGGAGAAGGACACATACACACACAAACATACAGAATATCTTTAGAAGGACAAACAAAGAGCTAGTACCTGGTTGAGAACTGGGAGTCAGTGATGGTTGAGAACTGAGTAAGACTCAGTTTTACGGCAGGTGCACACACACATTGATTGCACTGTCAGATATTTCATTATGTGCATTATTTTTTTTTTGTTTACATTTTAAATTACACGGTGACTGTATGAGAACGCCCTTGTGAAAACGTAAAGATTTATTTGACTCCCAGTTCCAGCATTTGTAATAATAAAGTAAAAATTATTTATGTACCTGTTAACCTTGTCTCATTTCTTCTTACAGTTTATTCCTGTCAATTGTCATTAGGACTACATCCAGAGAATGAGTTTCAGAAATCCTTAAATTTTTAATTGTTGAATATATAGTATCACTAAGATTGTCAGAGGTAGAAAGTAGGGAAGAGAATGGTTAAAGATGAGTGCTAATCAGTAGATGTTGGAATTTATTCCCAGTGTGCCAATTGGGCAGTGAGAGCAAAAGTTGGAAGCCATGAATATAGTTTTCAGGCAGCAGATCTGAAGGGAAAACGATCGGGAAATTTGGAAAGATTGTATGGCAGGACAAAGGAAACAGAGAGAAGTATATTTTTGGCAGGGAGAATTGGAGACAGAAATAGAAGAGAAGTAAACTTGGGGCCCCTTTAGAGAAAGAAAGGTGTGAGAGAAAGATTAAACATCATGAATGCAATGCTGTTATTGGATGCTTCATAATTATTATCTGCAATGTAGTAGAAGTATATTTTCATGTTAAAAATACAAGGGGTGGTATTTATGATGGGATTAAAATACTACTTGGTCTGAGTGAGGAAATTCTAAGTCCATTTGTCACTACTAAATTAGTATAAACTAAAATCAGGGGAAAAAAACAACTAATTGCCACATTTCACCAAATGTATGTTTAAATTATCTTTGTTACTGACACATTCATGTGTGTTTTTTGTTCCATCAGTGATCTTTTTTATAGTGAAAAACAAGAAGTTAAATACTTAAAATATATCATGATATTTGATGTTTGTGTCTTCTTTGGCGATGCTTTGTTCTTTAGTATTATAATTGTCTTAGGTCCTGATTTGTAGTGTGCACTAAATAAAATTAATGTCAAGCAAAAAATTCTTAAGATGTAGTTATTTAGATATGTAGTCACTGGGGCACCTGGGTGGCTCAGTGGTTGAGCGTCTGGCTTTGGCTCAAGGCATGAATCCGGGGTCCTGGGATCAAGTCCCACATCAGGCTCCCCAAAGGCAGCCTGTTCTCCCTCTGCCTATGTCTCTGCCTCTCTTTCTATGTCTCTCATGAAAAAAAAAAATATGTAGTCACAAATATATTCTTTATGTGTATATTTTCTATATAGAAATGCAATCGTTGGGCAAACCCAGTGGCTTAGAGGTTTGGCGCCGCCTTCAGCCCAGGGCATGATCCTGGGGACCCGGGATCAAGTCCCACGTTGGGCTCCCTGCGTGGAGCCCGCTTCTCCCTCTGCCTGTGTCTCTGCCTGTCTCTCTCCCTCTGTGTGTGTGTCTCTTATGAATAAATAAATAAAATCTTTAAAAAAATGCAATTGTTGGTGGATGGATTTTTAATAAAGCAAATATAGTAAAATGTCCATAGTAGAATCTAGATGATAGTATGAATATTTTTATAGTAAATTTTGGAGAAAACATAAATTCTAATGAAAAAGCTAATGTAAAATAAATAGATTGTGAATAGTAAAATAATAGTACTCGACTTCCTTTTGTTCTCTGCTGACTTAGAAAAATCTGAAACATTTTATTAGTGGAATCCCAATTTTAGTGGTAATATTATTAGATGTAAATGAATTATCTGTTTCCTTTTGATGAAAAATGTTCTGTCCTTAAAAACCATGTTATTGTGAACGTTAGTGATGATATCTGAAAAAATTATAAGAATTTATAAAACATATTTGAGGTAAATGTAAATTATAGCAGGCAAGTGTTTAGCAACTATTTAGAACTTTTATTCTTCTATTTTAGGGAATCTGGAAACATCAAAGCTGGATTAGAACATCTGGTAAGTTCTAATTTTCTCTTGAACATTTGCATCATCTTTGATATCTGCATTCTAAATGAACACTTTTGAATGAGCTTTGAATACCTTGTATTGAGAAAGTCAACTATTTCCCAAAGGGTCAGCTTACTGTTATTATGTGAAGGCACTTACATTTTCATTTATCTTATCATTTCAAGGGAATTTAAAATTTTTTTAAAATTACTTTTTTTTTTTTTGATGTAGAGATGAAATAAAATGGATGACAATCCTTGGATTGATGATTGCTTTAATTATAAACAAAAATGTTTGGTGTAGAATTTTTGGCATATCTTGATCTGACAAAAACAAGCTTGTGTTTTAAGAAAAACACAATCAAATATTGCATGCATAAATATGGTATGTTTTAGCAATTTAACGGCTTTGAAAGAAGGGCACAGCTTTGTTTTTCCTGATGTCTTAGCTTTATGAATAATGCATTGGTTTAAACTACATTCAGTTTTAGAATATAAAATAATTGAGATGCAAAATTTTTGGTTTAAGTAAACATTTTTAAAGTACAAATGAAATTCAAACTGACTTAACATTAAAATCTGTCCATTGATCAAAAAATTAGAAAAACTGTTCTGTTATACCAGGTCCAAAATTCATTTAGCTTCCTGCATTGAGTGTTCATTACAACATTAAGTAGTTCATTTAAACAAAGCATTATAAAGTCATGCTCTGGTTTCTGGTCAAATCCAAATGTTGAATAATTAATGATAGAGATTCTTTTGTAAATACAATCTAAGTACTTTTTTAATGCAAGACTTCATTCGTATATCATATTGTAGCTTTGTTAACTATTAATGTGCTTTTGTTTGCTTCCACAAAAGCAAACATTAGCAAGAAACAGCTTCACTTTGACTTACAGTAGTTTTAGAGTTGGAAGGGATTTTTGACTTTCCCTGTGATAGCTAAAGGAAACCCAGATTTTTAAAAAATGACCCTAAAAAGTATTAATTAATTATTAAAAAGCAATATGTAACAACCTAGTTAGAATATTTGAATATGTATTTGTCCTGATTAGAAGTAAATAAATAACATTGTTATTTCATTATTAGAAATTATTTCCTGAATCTGTTTGTCACTTCTTAGTGGTATATATATTTAGGACATATGGATATTAGAATAAAAATATTGCTCTAAAACATCAAATTCCAGTATCATTTGGGGACTTATAATAAGGAAGAACAGCTACCATTGTGCCAAAATTAGCTGTCGTTTATACTTATTTTTTTTTCGTTTATACTTATTTTATAAATTATTTATTAAAAAGACTTCACTTTCACCTCCTTCATATTTCTCAGTAAGTAATAATTTTTAGTTTAAATTTCATATTTTTAATATTTATACTAGTATGAACTCCTATTTCATGCATTTATATTCTACTTATAATCTTATTCAGCACTGGTTTTCTTACTGCCTTGGGCTGCCAGGAAGGCTCCCCAAAGCAGGTGGCGCTCCAGACTCACTGCCCACTTTAGTCAGAGTAGTTGTACTTTTAGTTATTTCATAAACTTTTAAATTTCTAAAAGATGATTCTATTTGAAGAAAAATTTCCAACTAAAAACATTTATTAAACCTTTGATAAATCATAGCTACTTATTAAAGTCAGGAGTAATTGTTACTTATTCTTTTCTATTCTTGGACCCTAAATTATATTTCATTTTTATCTGGGTCATACACATCAAATATATTTCAAAGATAATGCATTTTAGGGATGAAGAAGCCAGGATGAGTACAACACGTAGGAAGAACTAGATGAGTTTAATGCATTTTATCTAGGTTGTTCAAAAGACTCTATAGGTTGACATTGTGAAATTGATCTACTGACTGAACTTTTAGCAATAATATGAGTACATAAATATATAACATAATATCCTCTGTATACACATGTACATATCATACTGCCTTGTGCACTACTGTCCAGTAAAGTCAGTGATGTTCTTCACAACTGCCTAGAGGGAAGTGAACTCAAGAATTTATTGTTTGAGCATTAATGAAACCTATCTGTCTAGCAGCTGTGGGCTCCTTAGGTTTTTGTCTCTCCAGTTTCCAGCTGAGCAGATACTTCGAGCTCTTGCCTTCTAGCACATGTAGCCCTTCTTTGAATTGGCTGTGTAGCTAAAGACAATTAGAGTTATAGCTTCTAATAGATTGATCTTTAAAAATTTATGGTGTAAAATTAAGAACATCCCACACATGTGGAATTAATTTCTTCTTTGTGTATCCTTCAGTTTGTTTTTTCAAATTTACTTAAAGTGTCATAAAGAAGTGACATTGTTCTAAGAGCTGGTAAAAGCAAGTATACATTTAAATGAGCTAAGAAAGAGGTGTCTGGCTGGCTCAGTCAATGGAGCCTGTGACTCTTGATCTCAGGGTTATAGGTTCAGGCCCCATTTTGAGTGTAGAGATTGCTTAAAATGAAAATCTTTTAAAAATAAAAGAAAATAAGCTAAGAAAAATGATATGCAGCATATTATACTTGCCACAAGGACACATTGACAGTTGCATTACCTTTGTGTTCTGTTCATGGACTCTTCTTGGTATATAGGTTATCTGTAGCCCTAGAAAGGAGAAGGCAGGTGTGCATAGCAAAAGAGTGGGATAAGTGGACTGTATTTCCCCTGAACCTCTTCAGGGGCTGATCTCATTTATTTGTCACAATCTCTCAAACTCTTGATTCAGCCTTTTTTTCTATCATTTCTTTTTTTCTAGGTTGCTGCCTTTTCCTGGGAACTGCCCAGCATGTCATTCTTAACTTAAATTTTTTTACTATACTGCTCAATACTAATACTGTTTTATTTTTCTTTTCACAAACTTGTCTACTAGTCATAAAGTCTGTGTCTGTTCAGAGTTCTAAATAGGGTCTTTGAAGGTTGGTGCAGTATCATCCATGGGTGATTCTTGCCTGATGATCGTAAATGGAGATTTTCCAACTCTACCCCTCCCTCCTGGACTTAGTAGCCAGCAGTCTATTTTAAGGAAGAGCCCACCTTATTTATATTTTTAAATCTATTTATTGTGAGCAAGTACTCATGAATCCATTACTTTCCTTATTTATTTTGATGCTCAAATTGTGCCCGATTTATCCAAGGAGTATCCTTTCAAGATGACTTTTGGCTTGTTTCTTCATACCCCATCTTTTTTTTTAAAGCACCTCATTCTCTGATACGACAAATGCTCCAGGCTCATTTGAAACCTTCCCTGCCCCGCTTGTGAAATCAGCTAGTTCGTCAAGTTATGCCATTTCATTTTAGAGAAAAATGGTATTTATGAATCAAGCTCTGGACTTGTGATAAATAAGTGAGTGGATAGGTAGGTAGGTAGATTCTTAGGTATTTTTAAGAAATTATGAGTCATACTAACACCTCCAATTTTAATCTAAACCACAGAGTTCTTACTTGCTGTTCCTCATTTCACATTTGTGTTTCCCTTCATTCAAAATGAGAACTGTGACTCCTTTTTTTAATTTTTTTTTTATTTTTTTCAGAACTGTGACTCCTAACAACACCAGTACGTTTACCCATTTACCCATTAATTATATAATACATGAGAAATAGTTTCACAGTTGCTACTACCATACCTTAGGAAAAATAAAACTTAATAAAAAGATTTCAAGATTTATTTCAAGAGTTCATTAATTTCAGGTTTATTTAAGAGTTCTCTTCCCCCTTGAGTGTACTTAGGTAATTCATTTGTATTTTGTTTGCTTGCATGCATTTGTTTGTTTGAATCCAATTTTAGTTGCTTTTGTTGTCCCCATTCTTATAATGATTTAATTGTATGTCTGGATATCTGTATGTTAACATACTCCCAAAGTCAAAATATTATATATAATACATCTCTCAGAAATGTGTCATTCCCTTCCTTTCTAGCTTGTTCTCCTCTGTCCTTTGCAGGTAACCAATTTTATTAACTTCTGATTTATGCTTCCTCTGCATCTTATTGTAAAATTAAGCATATATGCATAAATATGTATATGTGTATATTATTACTATTTCCTCTATAAGATATAGCATATTATAAATATTTTTTGTACTTTACTTTTTTCTGTCTGGGAAATTACTCCCTAATTACTGTGTCATTATATTTATTGTGCTTCTTTCTTTCTTTGCCTGTGCCTTCTTTATTTAGGGTCTGAGATTTTAGCTGCTCGCATGCCTGCTACACTTTAATAGATGCTGGCAGAAGACCTAAGATTTCTGGTCAGAGACAAAGCTCTTTATTACTGACAGCACCAAAGGTAGCACTACGTGGTTATATGGGTTCCCTGTGACCCGCAGGTTCCAGGGGGTGATGCTGCATACTCAGTGGGTTTGTGTCACAGCTGTGGGACTCAGTTCTTTAAAGAGCTGACAGGGAATTGGCCCAAACTTTGCCCAAGAGAAGGATACTGTCTTTAGTATTCTAATTTGGTAACAAAACTGCCTTTTGGTCCAGGGCGCAATTCTTTATCCTCCCTCCAAGACTGTTTATATGTTTAAAAAGATAGTTCTGAAGAAAGGCTATTGGCTGATATAAGATATGCAGAACCTATGGAGAATTGTCTCCAAAGAGCTACTACTATTATTATTATTGTTATGAAGTTTGTGTTTTTGTTCTGGTGATTACCTAATTCATAATATTTTTTCTTCCTAATTGCTACTTAACTTGTTAAATGTCATTCCTCAGTTCCACGTGTTAACCTTCGTTATAGCCAGTGCTTCTATTGTACTTCGCTTTCCTCTTTTTTCCTCCCATTTCTTCTGATGTTCTTGTACTCTGTTGGGACATATGATGTTTACATACTAGTCTTCTATCCATGCTGTCACCATTTTTTTTGGAATCACCTTTAAAATTAACTACATTGGGACCCTGGGGTGGCTCAGTGGTTGAGCGTCTGGCTCCGGCCCAGGTCATTACCCCGGAGTCCTGGGATTGAGTCCTGCATCAGGCTTTTGCAGGGAGCCTGTTTCCCCTCTGCCTGGGTCTCTGCCCCCCTCTCTCTCTCTGCATCTCTCATAAATAAAAAAATAAAATCTTAAAAAAAATAAAATTAACTGTATTAAATATTTGCCATCACCTTGTTTGCTGATATTTCCTCACTGTCTCCTGTTTGTATAAAACTCACCCACTAGTATATTCCTCAGGACCACCTGCCATGTATGGTATTCCCTGAGATCTTGCACATTCCAAGTTGATTTTTCTTTTTTTTTTTAATTTTTATTTATTTATGATAGCCACACACACAGAGAGAGAGAGAGGCAGAGACACAGGCAGAGGGAGAAGCAGGCTCCATGCACCGGGAGTCTGACGCGGGACTCGATCCCAGGTCTCCAGGATTGCGCCCCGGGCCAAAGGCAGGCACCAAACCACTGCGCCACCCAGGGATTCCCCCCAAGTTGATTTTTCTATAGTTTTGCTACTTGAAACAACTTGGCTGGACATAAAATCCTTGGCTTACATTTTTTTTCCCCTTGACTTGCTGGAAAATGTTATTCTGATCTTGATATTTGTGGCATTAGCCTTATTTTCTTACCCTTATGTATAATTAGATTTTTTTTTTTGCCTTGAGACATTGCCATTTTTTTAATTCTTATTTTACTTGGATGATTCTCAGATTTGGTTGTTTCTGACTATTTTTTGGGGGGATTGTTCATATGTAGACTTAAATTTTCTCATTTCTGGAAAATGTTTTTGGATTATAGTATTAATTAATGATTCTATTCCGTTGTTTTGTTTTCTTCTTCAGAGACTCCAGTTACATCCATATCTATATAATTATATATAAAATCTTTCTCTCCTCATCTTCTATTTCATTCTCTGTTTTTGACCCTTTTTACTACTTTGTTTTCAAACAACTGAGAAGTAGTTTGCCTGGTTTCATTTAGTATTTCTTATTAAGTTTTCATTCAAATTTATTCTTCCTTGGACGTTATAATTTATTCTTCATTTCTAAAATATCTAAAATATTTTTTCTTCTATATCTCTTCTTATTTTTTTGAATATCTGATTCTAGGTTTTTTGTTTTTTGTTTTTTGTCCAAATAAGCCTTGTGCTTTGGGCTGTTTTGGAGGGGAGAATTTTCATCTCTTGAAATGTTTTGATTTGCATTTTCTGTTTATTACTTCTGACAGTAGCTTTATATGGGGGTGATTTTATTTCTTTCCCTCTTTCCTTCATTTCTTCTTTTATAAATTCCAGACATTTTGTAGACATAGTTCCTAGTTCAAGGGTTACCTGCTTCTGCAGTAAAGCATAAAGCAAATGAAGTTTCTTTAATGGACAATGGTGGATGTGGCAGGGATGAAGGAGTTGGCATTTCGTATTTCTGCATTTTAGTGTTGTATTTTGTTTTTCTGGAGATAATTTTTGTTTGTGCTTCTGGTTATGTATTAAACCTGTGACTACTCTCAGAGATGGGGAGGGCTCTATGAACATTCTTACCTCAAAGAGAAATTCATAATGAAAAATGTTAGAAATCAATGTTGAGCAGACCTTGAATCCTGAGTAGTCCTCCTGTGGGAATCCTACAGGAATTATCAGCAGAATTAAACATAAAACATCTCAAAGAGCTCAGTGCCCATATCCATTTAAAGACTTAGAGAAAATGAGTGAATACACTGCTTATAATGTTACGCTTTGTTAGATTTTATAATGAACTTAATTAATTAATACTTTTTATTTGATGAAGAATCATATGCAAATTAAAGACCTTTGGATAGGATGCCAGTAACACAGAATGGTTAAAGGAATGGAGGTGGGTAGTTATTATGCGGTGATGTTGCTCCTGACTTTTTTTTTTTTTTTAATCATGCTCTAAAGATGTAGAAAACTAACTCTGAGTTCTCCTCTATTGTATCAAAGGGACTTGACTCCATATTTTTCTACCGTCTTATATTTTAAAATTCTTGAAAATGTAGTGAGTACTAACCCTTATTGAGCTACTGAATGGGAACTAAAACATTTACTTTTTTAGAGTATTTTTAATGTAGTCAAGTGGGATTTGGTGCATTTTAATTTTTATAATTATGAAAACATACAGGAGCTAGCGCCTTGCCATCTGATTACAGTACAGCTATTCTTTTATTAGCAAACTATAAAAATAATGCTGTCCTTTCCTCTTAGAAGAGAGATTGAGGCCAGAATATATTAGATTTGAGCTGTATGACAAATTGTCACTTTTTTAGGCCAAAATAGTTGGTGAGTTGTTTCCAACTTGAAAGGAGTACTGCTGTGCATGCCCCTTTGACAGGGAATGAAGTGAATATCCTGATCAGTATGATGTTTCTAAGGCTCCCCTTGTACACTTCTCTGAAAAGTCACATAATTGGAGGTGGGTTGGGGCGGGGAGGACATGTGATTTAGGTCAGTGCTTCACTCTCTTTAATGTGCTTATGAGTCACCTGGGGATGTTGTTTAAACTTGGGTTCTAATTCTCTGGGTCCAGGGTGGGACTTGAGATTCTTCATTTAGCAAGTTCCCAAGTGTGGCTAATGCTGCTGATCCAGCAACTTTGAGGCAAAAAGGTACATTGAAAGGTATTGACTCAAAAGACATGTGTCTTGGCTTTTAGAAGACAAGGTCTGCCTGTGATGAAGAATTGAGATGCACACCCATTGAGTATGGTTTTGTAGCCTATGAATGATTGGTTGGGTGTTCATACACCCAGACAGATGGACACTCCATAGGTTTTAGGACAAAAAATTCATCATCTAACTTTGCAAGAGTAACAGAGGGACCCTTTTTCCTCCTTTATTTGATTCCAGATGTTAAGTTGTATATTTCAGAGCTGAAGCTGGATGCTAGGACTAATAATACCTTGTTCAATCTTAGATGGAAAATCAAATAAGTGATGATAAATCTTTTAGTAAAAAAAATGTTACAAGTGTTTACAACTTTAAGTGGGATTTGCTTTCTGTTAATAGTTGAATAGCAAAAGAACTCTGGAGCCATACCTGTGGGTTTTTCTCCCCACAGAGGTCTCATTTATGTTTCTTATATTGTATAACATTTGAGAGTGATGACCTACTTGTCCTTGTGGTCAGGTAACACAGTCTGACCATTTTAAGTGTTGAAAAGCAAGTGTCATTAATAGCTTGTTTAGCCCATCAGTGGTTTGTAGAATATAGTTGCTGCTTGCCAGAAATGTAGGCAGCCCATTGCTAGCTATTGCATGCTCATCAAGAACTCTACTGGCTCCTCTTTGTGTTAGCCTAATTTGCATAGAACTTGCGAATAAAGACTAATACTTTTTTAACACAAGAATAAACATAATTAATGTAGTATTGTCATGCTTTTGAGGATGCAGCTGACAATACAGTATGAACTAGAAAATACGAACAGAAGTTATAAACCTTATTCTAAAATCACTTGTCTTTCATCTGTTACATTTTAAAATCTCTGTTTTAATATTTTCCCAGTGTGTTCTGAAAAAATGTTTTTGACATTTGTCTAAATGAGCTTGAGAATATAGTTATCTCAAAATGCACTGACATTACTCACATAGTCTATATATTTATTAAACACTGATGAAAAATATTTATTGCCTCGTATAAGGACTTCAGCATAACAGATCCCTTTCCTCCCAGCATTTTAATTTATTTTTCTCACCTAAGCCAATATATATTTGAGGTTTAGGGTAAATGTGCATATTAAAACCGACACTTTCCTCAAATTGTGATCATGAGATAAAACAGCATGAAGTTTTTCTTTTTGGAAGATCAATTTCATAAATCTTTCTTTCCTTTTAACAAAGAAGTGTACCTTATGAGTGTGTGCAAATTAAAATACCTTTACCGTGGATTAAATGTTAATGTCCTATTACTGTCATGATTTCTTAGGCAGTTTACAGGTCTTAAATCTGAGGACTGGCTCACATTCCAGTCAGAAACAGTACCATTGTCAGTGATCCATTGCTCTGACATGTTTTGGTCAGTTACAAGTTTATTAAAAATTGCTCCTTCGATGAATGATTAGTAAATATTACCGAGTTGTCCAAACAGCAGGAACTTGGGCCCTTTTCCTGTGCTCCCTCCATCCCCTCTCTTCCAAAGAAAGATCCTTTTGTTGCATTTTTAAGACCTCGTGGTTCCAGGAGAAAATGGTGACCAGTTATTTAAAAAAAAAAAAAAAAAAGATGACAAAGATGTCCTGCAATTTTCATGATTTTACTTCAGTCTCAGATTTATGTTTAGTCTAGATTAAATTCATTTTCAGAGTTTTATGCAAATGTGCTTATTAAAGCTTTATAGAATGTAACTAAATATTCTCAGTTCACTAAATCATGCCCCACCCCAACTTCCCGTTACACAAGAGTCCAAAA